>NC_070586.1:16828274-17452774 GCF_027409825.1 Scomber japonicus | reverse complement strand
CAGAAAAAATGTAGAGAAACAGGAAAACCTTGTCCAAATAGTTCTAACTGTTTAATCACATCAGGATTCTTTGCAAGCATGAAACAATTTGGCAATAAAAAAGAAAAGAAACAAACATTTCTTTTAAGTTCATGGAGGTTTGGTACTGCCAGTGGAAAGGTGTCAAGGCAGCATGACATTTTTTTTCTAAGAGAGAGGGAAAAAGAGAGCTAGAGGAGAAGAGAGGCAAAAGGAGACAGAGTAAACAGTGTGTCTGCCAATTTCTGCCTCCCTACTTTCAGCGCACACGCTAATTAGAAACCTCAAGAGAGGTCGGGGAACCAGGGACATGGCCTGCCTTGACACAAAGAGAAAAAGAAGGGGAGGTGAAGAAAAGAGACAACTTCAGGAGATGGAGGGAACATAAGAGATGGAATAGATAGATAAGTAGAGAAAAAGGGCAGGGGAGGATCCCTGACGAAGGCCTTGTTTGCCTGTGGAGTGTCGTCACACGATTACAGGTCAGGGTTATTAGGGGAATGATGATGCAGCAGCTCCTAATGACAGCTGCTGCTCCTGCACAAACAAGTTGGCTCTCTTTGAACGTTTGTGTGTGGCTGTGCATATTGGTGGAATATGAATACTCCCAAACTGTGTGCATACAAACAAGGAATACGTATGCAAGATAACAACAATATAAGATAACCTTTGTGAAACCGCTAAAGATTAAATTGACCACAACATGTTTTCAGGTGCATGTAAGGCTAACATGCTTTAAAAACATGCTCCTTGAACCACTTAGGCATTGCATAACAATGACAGATCTGGACTGACTGACCATGTTCTTGGCAACATATCTTATCTCGTGGTGCCTGTACTCTAACAACAGCCACTGAATACTCACTGTCAGTTCAAAACAAACAGCAGCTGGCTGCATGTCCATACACTTTGCCTTAACTGACAGGAGCAAAGAGGAACAATAAGACTTCATTGAGCTGATAAACAAAGGCCACGCATGATTTGTTCTTACAATACCAATGAACCAGAGTAATGAAGAAAAATACAGAGAAGAGTTTATTTTGGAGCTATTCCAATACACAAGAGAACATTCAAAAATCTTCATGCTGTGGCATGATGTTCTGCATTTCAATTTCAGATTACGCCCAAGAGGATGATTTGAAAGTGCAATTAGAATTTTGCAGAGGGTACAAAGGGAGAGAGACATGTTTTTCAAGGACTTTTCAAGGGAGTGATGCAATTGCCCCTCTTCCTTGCACTTCATTTTTTTTCATAGCAACATACCGTACTTAACCTAGTAACACACTGAGGGTGCATGGCAACAGTGGTTCAATTTATCCCGCCTCTTCTCACTCTCTCCTCCCTTTACATTTCTCTGGGCCACCATGAGGCAGACACCTTCACATCTAAACAGGCCTGTGTTTATGTGGGTGCACTGCATTTGATGAAAAACAAAAATAAGCTCTTTTTGTTTTGCCGGTGTTACTTAATCTGTAGGAATGGAGGGACAGGCATAGGGAGAACGGGAGAGGGGGGAAGGGGCTGTGCTCCCAGGCCCGGCTCCCAGCCAATCAGAGAGCAGGATTAGCTAGAGGCAGGCATAAACATGAGTTGTTGCTGTTGGTAACAGAAATCTGATTGGTAGGTTGGAGTTCTTGCTCAATAGGATAGGTGTCTCAGTTTGTGGGTATTTTGATCACTGTTTTCAACATGCTTATCTGCTTTTTTGTTCTTTAATAACCTTATTACTTTCCGACCCCACCCCCCTTTTGTTTTCACTTACAGAAGAGGACTTTCTGGTCTCACTACTGAAGCCATACAATGGTAAAAATAACTTTTATGTACCATTCATAGTGGAAAAACTCCTGAACTTTGGTTACCTTCAGTTGCAGGGCTGCAGAGGAAAGGCCACATTGTGCTATCTGGGAGCAAGAGTAAACAAACACAGGCACACAAAAATCCTACATATCGCGTAAAATGACGAGGGGAGCGGGAAAATGTGATGCTGGAGGACAGGTCACTGACCCTGCTGTTGCGCACGATACAGCTTCAGTTTGGCTGTGGCCAGAGTCACACTGTTTACCACAGAGTCAGATGGAGCACACAATGCTGCACATGCTGGGTTTGTTTACATGCGGTTCCTTCCTGAAAGGGGCGGTGCTACACATGCATTCCAATGTTGCTTTGGAGACAGGGCTCTGTCAGCGGCCAATGAGAAGACAGGGATTATGATATGTGTGTTTGTGTGTGTGAATTAATCAAACAACGGTAGGCTATCTATCCAGCAGTGTGTTGACAGGGGGAGATTTTTTAATCAGCTCATTCAAGGAAGAAAACACATTGGGCAATAATACCAGGATCAAACAAACACACGCAGCTAAGCCAATTAAAAATCAAGTCTAATCTCCAAATGAAGGGTTATGAGGAGTGTGTGCATCTGTTTGTGTGTTTGTGCATGTTGCTCTTAAGTCTGTTGTGACAGAAACACTTTAACTTGATCATAATTTTCAGTTTTCGAACATGTGGTCATTTAGAGGCTGTGTGTGGTTTGTACATGAGCAGCTGTTACTAACACTGCAAGTAGTGTCATCGAGACTGTGTGTTGTTGTGCACATATACACGTGTACTCTTTGTGTTTTCCTTATACAGCTGTTAATGTTATTGTTATGATAGAGGTTGATTGCTGGTTTTAGCACCTGTTTTAGGTTCCTTTACCGCCAGGATCTCGCTGTCTTCCAGTCAACACTCACTTTATTACTGTGGACACACACAAAAACAGAAGCTGTGTTATATAATACATTATGAAAGATGTCAAACTCACAAACAGTAGAGCTGAAACACTAGTGAAGCCATGTGTGGATATTAATACAATCAAAACAAAGACTGCAATGGTATGAAGATGCTTCAGTTTTCTCTAATATGTTGTGATAATTAGTCATGAATGCTGATACTAATTTTTCATAACAATGCTGAAATGGTTAATTGATATTGTGACCTGAGAAAATGTATCAACAATCTTTTTGTTCTTTCAGTTTCATTTTTTTGTAAAGGTGTGAAGATTGCAAAGACTGTAAGTGGGGTCTGTGTTTTTGTGTGTTTTTTTGTTGTGTTTTTGCGTGTGTGTGTGTGTGTGTGTGTGTGCATGTGAGGGTGAAAACCAACACACAGGATGCAGCTGCAGCAAGTTAACAGTAGCTTCCTAAGAGGGTTTTAGTGTGTGCATCTGTGTGTATTCACCTATAAGTGCTTTACTGTTTATTTCTTTAACTGGGGCTTCTTTATCATCTTTCTCTATCCTCTTTTGCCTTCTGTCTTTAATCCACGACTGGCTCCACAGCTAAATGTGCCCTTTGGGCAGGAGAGACATAATCTAATCAGTAATCCACGTTTCCTTTTGTCCACTGACAGTCCATGAAGCATGCAAGTGCAATCACGTTTGCCTAATCACTGGAAAACAGGGATGTAGCAATCGAGTGACAGTTCATCCATGGCAGCAATATGGACAGGCTAATGTAATACTTGATTGATCTCTTTATAGGAAAAGTTTCTCTTCACTTCAGCTGGACAGTGAAATGAGAGCGAGCCCCACTGGAGTTGAGGTTTCAGGAGATTGTGGAAGAAGCTGGTCCATTTGAATGTTGCACTGCATTTGTTTTAGAAAGGCAAATAAAGTGGGGAAAATATTGTAAAGTAACAGACAGTCTAAAATAGTTGGACAACACTCTAAGACAAACCTTTCTTTTCCTGAGTCTGGTATGAAGGAGACTCCTTTGTCCCGGTCTAAGAGCAGACTGCCAGACAGACAGTTTATGAAACAAAGAAAGGGGCTAGCCAACCACAACATCCTCTGCAGACTCAACTCTACCCAGCAACTACTGTACACTGACACTGAACCAATCTGTTGCAAATAAACACAGGCATGCATGTGTGCTTACAGAAATGGACACAGACCACAGACAAAAGATCTCAGTGTGAATCTGTATGTTTGTCAGTGTGCATGAATATGTGTACAGGCTGTTACTCTATGTGTATCAGAGCGTGTGTCTTCCCTTTGCACGCATGCCTGCATGAAGTGTAAGTGTGCAGAAAGGGGAACACTTAGGAAGTACTACATCTGCTGTTTATCTGTCTTTATTAAATAATCACTTCTTGAACAGTGCACTGTGTACAGTTTCAGTGTGGGTGGTAACTATCATGCAGATGTACATGGGGACTCCGTGTGGGCAAGCTTTATCCACAGCCCCAGAGCAAAGCAACGCTCATTGACGTCTGACTTGGAACATGACAAAGACGGACTTTGTTGCCTGTGTGGGTGAACTGAAAGAACCCAGCCTTTGAGCGTCTCGCTTTGATTGCGTATGTGTGCATTTGTGCGTGGGTTGGTAGGTGGGTGGCTGTGTATATGAGTGAGGGGGAACTTTAATTCCTTCGGCAAATTAAAGGTTAACTGTAGCTTTGTTAATGTGGTCATAACTCTAAAACTCACTGACTGATTTATGAGAGCTCTGATCCTTTCTTTCTTTCTTTCTTTCTTTCTTTCTTTCTTTCTTTCTTTCTTTCTTTCTTTCTTTCTTTCTTTCTTTCTTTCTTTCTTTCTTTCTTTCTTTCTTTCTTTCTTTCTTTCTTTCTTTCTTTCTTTCTTTCTGTCTTTCTTTCTTCAGTGCATCTTCAACTCACTTAAACACAACATACAGCCCGGTGTGCAAAATCATTCCTACCTCACTGCCATCCTGCTCCTATCCTTGTCCAGTTAGTGTCATATAAATCTATAGCTATGTTTGTGTGTGTGCAATTTGCAACCCAGAGTACTCTTACTATACTATGTCCTTTCAGTTTTTTTAGCTTAGGAAAACCAGACATGAGTAGTCTCTCATTCAAATACAATCCTCTTTGTTGGCATAGATTCAGAAGGAGTAATGTGTCTTCGAATACACACACACACACACACACACACACACACACACACACACACACACACAGAAGTCCCTGAGGGCTTGTTCCCTTTGATCTGGATCTTACTCAACCATAGACACTACAGCAGGTGTGAGGCAGCCGTCAGGTGTGTGTGAGGTTCTGCATGCGAACAAGCGTGCATATATGTGTCATCAACCATATGGCCTTTTAGTTGCTAACTACACATCTAACCCACCCACCCCACGCACCCACTCAAGAAAATCAGCCTCCTTACAAACACTGGCTTTCACTGTGTCTCCAAAACAGCTGCAGTATTTAGAAAACACTCCAACTGGTAAAAACATAACCATGGACAAATCACAGCAATTGCTAGGTGGTTACTCCACCAATCAGATGGCTGGCTGAGCCTGAATGCAATCAGCAGCTGAACCAATCAGGGTTGAAGAGAGAGCGCTAACCAATTGCAGCAGGAGCCAGAAACTGAGACAGTTAGAGATAGAGATAAGCCAATGAGAACCTGAAGAGTCAAAGCATTGATGTGTTGTTTTTGAAGTTGTGCTAAGAAGTTTTCCTTTATAGTCATGTAAACTAGATTTAATGCCCTTTCTTTATAATCCTTACTTTATAGCTATAATTATACAGGGGAATCCAAACTTATAGAAGATCAGTATATATATATATTTATTTTTTCATTTGAGGATACACAAAACCTGAAAATCAGTGATAGGACTGCTGAAGATGTTGCAAGATGATGAAATCACAGAAACAGACAGAGCAAACAGTGTTTTTCTGTTTTTTAAAGACTATAAAAAACCAACCATACTTCATGTCTGTCTATAAGCTTCTTTGTCCCTGTGTATACAGTGTGTATCTCTGTATGTTTCAGGTCACCCTAGCCTAAACTCTCTGTCTTTAGGGACAATAAAGCAGAGAGGCGTGTCATTGACACACGTGCTGCCAACTGTTGCTGAGACACAAAGCGAACATAAAAACCACTTTACTGACTGTGAAGCCCCCCTCCCAATGACCACAGCACACTCCAAAATCATGATCCACACACACCCCTATCCTCGGTCCATTGTCCCAGATGAATGAGTGGAGGGGTGAGTGTGTATGTGTATGAGGACAGCTGGCTCTCTGGCTCCATCAGTAGCAGCTGCCCCAGCCTCAGGCCCTCAGGGTGGAACAGTGCAGATTAGAGGGTGGCAGGGGTGGGGTGAAGTGTGTGCGTGTGTGTGTGTGTGTGTGTGTGTGACAGGGTACGTGTGGCCCAGTCTGTGGCCTCACACTTCATGAATGGAAGAGAAGACCTCTCCCCTTCTTTGTCTCACCCCTTGTGTAATTTTCTTTTTTATGCCCTCTCCCTTTCTTTTTCTGCTTCTTGTGACTCCAACAAACAAAAGTGCATCTTTACTGAATGAAAAATTAGATTGCAATGTAATTAGAGGGAAGGAAGAAGCAATGAGAGGAGAGACAGTAGATGCATAAAGGGGAAGACAAAGACAGACAGTGAAAGTAGGCTGCGACTATTTGAAGGGCTAGACAGCAGGATGGAGACAGCGACAGACATGGAGAGTTTTGGGTCCCTACTGGGTGCTGAGTCGGGGCCAGCTATGGTGGCTTAGTGACAGCTGTTACTCCGGCCTATAGGATATCTGAGCCAGGTCCTTTCAAAAATACA
Source organism: Scomber japonicus (assembly GCF_027409825.1). Lineage (NCBI taxonomy): Eukaryota > Metazoa > Chordata > Actinopteri > Scombriformes > Scombridae > Scomber > Scomber japonicus. The sequence continues at coordinate 17,446,182 of NC_070586.1, read as the reverse complement.
AGGCTGTTATGAAGAATGGAGGGGCCACTTTTCTGCACTATGTGTGTGTGTGTGCGCACAGAGGGAAAAAAGGCTTTTTGAAATAGATGGGTGTGGATTTTTGCCAAGACATAAAGAGTGGCACACTTCATCCAAATGTCTCTGCAAATAAAAAGAGCATTTGGGGCGGATGGAGAGGAGGGAGGGAGGGAGGGAGGCAGACAGACTTTCACCACGCAAAGAGCCATTTATAGCCCTGTTTTTATCCATGCCAATTTATTAAAACACAATGGCATCTCCACGGCAGCCACAGTTTGTTGACACAGAGGAGTCATTCAGAGCTTCACAACAACATATTTACCCAGTAACGAGGGCTTGAGACTCATGCAAATCTGTTAATCAAAAGCCCCATTCTGGTGCAATCCAGTCTTTACCTTGAAACATCATGAAAAGTACACAGCACTGAAGGTTAAAAGCCTTAAAGAGCATTGAGTCATTTGTTTGCAAAATCCAGGTAATGGAGATAAATTATGGAAAAAGGATAAATGGGTTGGAGTTTGACCTGAGAGATAGTATATGACACATTGTAAATAGCATCCCTAATGCAAGACTGACCTTAAGAGAGGATTGTGCAAATTCTGTCTCTGGGCTTTGTTTAACTGTTTTCATCAAATGCTAATGCAAGACTGACTCCCAGCTGATTCTTGGATCTAGATTCTCTTTACACCCTCCACACTTCTGTCCTCCTCCTCCTCCCATCTTACATCCTCCACACACACACTGCAAACCCACTGACCCTTGTTGCCAAGGCAACCCATCAGTCTGATCCAGAGTGACAGCTCTATTCAGCTTATCATTGTCTCCTATGACAACCAACGTGCAATGCTTAATTGGGGTGAGGGATGCCCCAGTAATTAGAACGACGGTTGATTCAATTACGGATCCTTTGTCTGCTTTGTTTATCACTCACGTTGATATTAGTCGTAACGAATAAGTCGTTTGTCTCAAAACATAACTTAACCAGGAAAAGGAAACAGAGAACAATGCATCTCTTTTTTTGAAAATTTGAAAATGTGTTACACAGAGAAATGTGATCCCTCATGGGTAGTGAGTTCAGGATAATGATCGCCTGTGAATGGCTCATTCAGAGAACACCAGGGAATGTGTTGAAAGCTGTATTAACAGCAGCAACTGTCTGGGTTGTCTTCCTAGTAGCAGTCAGCCAATCAGCTGAAAGGAGACTTGCAGCAGAGTAGAAAAGAAATGACTGGGATCAAATGCAAGGTCTGTATTTAGAGGGAGTTATATTCAGTTAAGTCTGAAAATTAAAGTCTAAGTTTGATCTGTCTTAATATCTGTCTGATTTTTTATGGCTTACCCCCATAACAGTATTATGTATTATTACTGTATAATATAACCACTGCTTACCAAATTATACACTAATAAGAAATTATCATTTGCAGTTATTACAGTTAGTACCATGGGTTTGAGTTTGCAAAAAGTTTGGATCTTGAATAGAGCAAAAATTGGAGCCCATGATTGCTTTTATTATTTTGTTAACAGCTGCATCCACTGCAGTTAAACTGAGAAAACACATTAGTAAGTAGAGGTTAATTCCACCATCCGCTTTCGGGAAGCTTTTCTTGGCTTTCAGAGTATTTTGGCAATAAAATCGGAAACTATTTAGCAAGTAATTACAAAGTAAACAGGACATGGCATATTAATATCTTTATAGTTTTATATACTTAGCTGACTTCAAAAGCATAGATGAACAGTATTTAAAACAACCAGAGAAAAAAAATGGATACGGCAGCCTCAGATTGGACCTGACCTGAATGAAAAGTTTCAGTATGCATGAGTAAATGTGTGCTGGGGCTGCATGATTCATCATTTTTAAAGGTGATTTTGATAGCTCTCTGCAGTATTATTCTGAGATGACAGCTCTGTTGTGTTTACATCAGCATGAGATAAAATCAAAAGCAAACAGGTTAAAATTGAAACATCCTGAAAACAGAAAATCCACTATGCTGTTTACTACTCTGTATACTGGCATCTTTGTTGGCAGCTGTGAGTAGGTATACCTTCATTTTATGGAGCAACACACAAAAGCCAACATACAATCAACTGGCCTTTATAATCAATATTGATAGTTTTAAACATTAAACCTTTTAAAGCTACAGAATGTGATATACTGATAAAAACACTTCCAATTATTTGCTGCTGATTGAGATAACCTTTGACACAGAGGAACTTGGCACCTGGTCTTCACCTGCTCTACTAATACAGATTGGTTGCTGACTCCGATGCCAGATTGGGTCGGAAAAATACTACAAAAAAACACACAGACACAGACACAGACACACAGACACAGTCACACACACACACACACACACACACACCTGTCCACATCAAATAAAGGACTGCTGTTTCATTTGCAAACATTATGCACATATGGATGCAGTTCCTGTCAAAACAGAACTTAGTTTCAGGACTGTCATTTTGCTCCCCTATCTTCACTGTTTGTACTTACAACAGCACATGCTGCACCAGGGCTGATAACAATCTGTCTACCTCTCTATCTAACACAGTACCTGCATTTACCTGTCGAACTCCCAGTTTACTGCTGACCCATCACCTGTCTGCAACTCTTAAAGCCCCGATGTAACCACACAAGTTCATTAAGAACATATCCTTATTTTTATAGCAACAGCCTAGGTGATTGCAGGTTGGGGGGGGGGGGGGGAGCAGGACCTGTCTTTCCTGTAGACCTCTCTGTTTGTGTTGCCCTCCATCCCACATCTCTGGTCTTTGTGTACATGGTTGTATGCTGTCTGGCTGATCGAAATCAGCACGATCCAACCGTTTAACTTTCTGAGGACAACATTCATGACCTCATGGGTGGAGATGCATTTTCCAAAATGCTATGAGGTTATGAGTTAATGCAAAACATGTAAACAGTGTTTTGTATGAGCTCATGAGCACATGTGAACCCACAATAGACATTTGTTTTTCTCTCTCATACATTTTTATCATGGTTGACTGACACACACACACACACACACACACACACACACACACACACACACACACACACACACACACACACACACACACACACACACAAAACACACACACACACACACACACACACACACACACACACACACACACACACACACACACACACACACACACACACACACACACACACACACACACACACACACACAAAACACACATACAGTTGTAGTTGGCATCTTTGCATATTAAACGTAACTTCTTGGGTGGAAAAAAGTGCAATTCTTCATCTGTTCAGCTGTTCTCTTAAGGCATCAAAGCAGAGTAGACAGACATGTACAACACACACACACACATGCATACAACAAACACAAAGTTAACATTCTAGCGGCTTTACAATGGCTTGAGGCAGTAACTGAGTCTTGCAATAAAACTTTTTACTGTATGATTGCTGCAGCAAAGACAGGTGCATGTTCGTATGTATATTTGGTGCAAACACTGAACAGCATATAACCAGCTGTGCATGAATTGAACTCTGTTCTACAATCCAAACAATGCTACATTTTATATGCACTGTGTAAATAAGGAGTGAGGTGGGCAGTGGCTCTATTCCCTGACTGTGATCACACTGAAACTACTGTGGAGGTCAATGTGTCAAGATGATTTATTGAATGAGAATATTGATTGTCTTACCAGCTTCTGATACATCCTCAGTGCAAGTTATAAGGCATGATTGTGCATAGAATCGGACTGAGCTTGCATGCGCATACAAGAGTGAGCACATGGTCACAAATTTCATCAAAAGCAATTGCTTGAGTTTAATGATGATGATGCACTCAAGGACACCTTACAAGGCACATTTACCACATCAACAGTACATCAAACTATATACTAGAGTTTAGCAATTATATCTGCACAAACAGACCAGGTGAAATATTGTGCATTCCCTCAGAGACGTTTGGAGGCATGTTGAAGAAAATCTTATCTAGAAAGACAAAATGTGATCAGAACCAAACCTTTGTCAAATTAGCTTTACCTATTTTTATTCAAGACAGCACTAACCCTAACCCTAACCCTTCTCCACAAACATGCTTCTTCTGCTCAATGGAGTTTTAATCTACTTGTGCACTTTTCTATGTGTTCACAACATAACACAAGCACATGTGACAGGCAAGTTACTGCTTCAGAGCATTCAACACCATCTCCTTAACCCCAAAATATGACTCCTTGCAGCCGAGGGACAGAGTGTTTTGTTTATTCTACGATATCTAAGAAGCACTCAGTATTTCTCAGATAGGATTCAGGTTAAGGTGTGAAACTGGACTCTGTATTGGCACACTCTCACACCTAAGTAACAGTACACTCAACCTGCCCATGCTAGACCCTGAGCCCCATGGCAGAAACTGAGACAGAGGAGGGAAAAGGAGAAAGATAGGCCTCACACTTCTCTGTGACATGAGGCTGTCTGAGAGGCACCCTAATCCTTAACCCAGGGGGGATTCCAGTGGTCTTTTCCCTTTTTACGTGGGGTTAGCAAACTCTGCTTCAAGGAAGAAGTCGAGTATTGAAGTGAAGAGAGAAGGTGAGGTGTTAAATACCTGTGTGAAATTTGGGTCTTTCGCAGAAAAGTGAGAAAGGGATCTATTGAAGAGTGTGTATGTGTGTGTGCAGTATAGATGCCAGGAAAAGCATCGCACGGTGAGTTCTAAAGAGAGCAAGAGTAGAGGCTGGAAAGTCCAAGCTGACTCAACATGCTGTCACCTTCACAATATGCAGCACCTCAGCAGGAGAGAGAGAAAGGGAAAGAGAAAGATAGACAGACAGACAGGAAAACAGAAAGGCAGCAAACGCACCGTCTCACAACTCAGCCGAGGTATTATTAGCTGCATTCATGTTTGCTGCCAGCTTTCACCATTCTGTCATCTGCTCGGAGCTGCCACACAGCAAGTGCTTTTTTTTCCCCCCTCCCTTTTTTGTTAAGCAGAAGTGTGTAAGATGTTTGAGACCTTTGAAGTTTGAAAGACAGAAAGAAAGAAAAAAAAGATCTTAAGATCAAGTCCTTTGATCATGTGTCTGGGAGTTTTTGGTCTTTGTTAAATAGATGAGTGAGTTAAAATAACTTTAGTGATGTAGTGTCATCTAAGTCCACACCGGTAGCATACAGTGCTTTTGTTTGAACACAGCTCTGTCATTGAATCACTTTTTTGGATATAGATTAGTTGATGCATTTGAGTTTGGAAGATCTTTGAGTGAAAAGACAACAAAGAGATAGAGCGTTACCCCATTATCAAATGATACATTTACTGGAGGATTAATCACATTATAATGACAGATAAGCTTAACCTCCCTAAATACCCATCTACTGCACAAAGCCAAATAATCTTGAGGCACTGGTGGTTGAATATCATTACACATTAAGGGAACTCCTTTGAGCAGCAATAGAGTTTAATGCACTCTATTTTATTTCATGCTATTTTTTCTCTGTTGCCTCAGATTTAACCTAAAACACTCTCTGTTCTAATATAAACACATTAAAGCCAGACAACTTGTTGAAGTGGGATTTTTATTGCTCTGGCTAATGCAGTCACTTTGATGTGATAGTCAGCAGTGTACATGTTGAGCTCAAAGACCATCTAATGTGAGCCAGACATGGCCTCTCGCAACCGAGCAGAACTCACCTACAGTACATCCTGTTCTCCTCCTTTGGCCAGCTCTGTCAACATGGGGAAAGAGATGCTGAAGCCAAACACAAAATGATGTATTTAGAGCATATGATCATGGCTCTCTAAATCTGTGAGACTAGGGTGAAAATGGGCCATAGATCTGTATCTGTTGGGTTTATATTAGTTGGGACCAAACTTTAAGGTGTCAGTACGCTTCAGACGAAGTTCTACGGTGGAAAAGCATTTGAAACACCCTTCACCTATAGCTTTCACATGTCCACATTTTCTGAAAGGAGTTGAACAGCTATTTGCACTTTGCTTTCAGATGTGGTCGGGCAACACATTTGTGTGTTTTGAGCATACCTCAGCCTTTAATCTAAACTGAGCATGTGATTTGCATGTAAAGCATGTAAACGACATGTAAACATCTTTATGCAGAGAAGTGAGTTAATTACAATAAGGAAATATACACAAGTCATATCTTGTCAAATGTCAGTGTCAGATTGTTTGGAAGAAAGAAAAATGTTGCGTATTCTGATAGGGTGCAGAAGATTTCCATTAAAGTCAGCACAAGCAATGTCAAATTCAAAACAGAGTTCGTTTTTTTGGCTATCACTAACACATGGTGCTAGCCCTCAGAGCTGCCACTGATGGTTGGCAGCTAATACTGCAACAAATAGCATAGGCTATTTCACGTGTTGCAGTCAATTTTTAGATTGGAATTTTGTTTGTGCCCAAAGACACAGGCAAGAAAAACATTTGGATATTAGACATGACCATTTAGGTTTGCAAGGTAGATCCTGGGGCTCGTATTTCACATTGGAAAATAAAAACAATTTAGAACCTCAGGGTTAAGAGGTGAAAGAAGGGATTGCCTGTAACAGTAATAAGACATCAGAAAGTTCAGGACCTCTTTAGTGGTGGCCTGCATAATGGTCACCAAGTTCTACAAGAACAGGCAGGCCGACATCCTATTAGATGGCAAAGTCTGTGTAAAATACAAACTACGTGACCCATCCCAAGTCATCACTCATTTTTCTTTTTTATCAGTCACCTGCTTTTCACTATTTTACCTCCTTACAAGCAGGCACACAGGCATGCTTGTTTGAAGTGACTGCCAGAGACCAGGCTGTAAACTGGGCTGAGGGAAAAGAGGACAAGGGAAGTTGAGTCCAGCTGAGTACATAAATTGAAGACTGCAACCAGCTGCAGAGTGAGTAATTGCTGAAAAAAGGTTTCTAAGTCTAAACTGCAGCATAATTCCATACATTTACTCAGTTTCTCTGTAGCTCATCCTACCTCTTAATATAAACGTTTTATGCCCCCAATAAATACAAGGTATGTAGCCTATTGTGCATGCCATACATATAGGATAATTAAACTGAGGCTATTAGGTAAGAGTTAAGAGGAAGTGAATGCAATGTAAATGTTATTGAGAAATATTCTCCACTGTGGTAGTGTTGTTCTCTCAAATAAACAGAAGCAAAGCCACAGCTCAGCTGTGCCCCAGTGGGGATACTGTTACTTTCTTAGTAGTACTGTGTCTCTTACTTTCCAAGTAGCACTCTGAAGCTCTCTCCTCCAGTGGTAAAGAAACAAAAGAAACAACCTGTTCCTGACAAATAAAAACCTTGAACATTTTATTGTTGTTCAGTTCTTTTTCTGTTTTATAGTTATTTCCTGCTGAGTAAGTTTGCTGGCAAAGATCCAACTAATTCACTCCACTTCAATGTGAAAATGCATGGTAACTTTCCTCAAACATATTTTCAGGCATTTCCTCAAAATCAGCAACAGATTATAATAAACTACAGTATACAACATGTTCAAAACAGAATCCTCTGGCTGCATAACAAAAAACAAGTAGCTCTTTCCAGGAAACCTCAGAATACACCTCTGAATCATAACTGCAAGAATGTCCCTGCAGTGTGTCTTGCACCTCAGGGAGGTGAAAGTGCAGGAGATCTTGGTGAGCCAAAGTCCCAACATTTACTCTCACGGACTGCAATCGGCATCATTCTTGCATGGCTCAGAGATTGTCTGTACCTACATACATTATGATTACAGATAAGGTCACACTAAACAATATATTCTCTTAACACTTTATTAGTGTGTCGCACGACCTCCCCTCACAGTCTTTTCCTCCCACATCCATCAGTTCACTAAACCCTCTGTGCAGTGTCTCTAGAGGCCCTACTGTGTAGCAGCAGTCAGTAGTAAAGTTTCATAAACACAGACACACTTAGGGTGACAGATTCCCATTTTACTCATTCTTTCTTTTCCAGACATGTCCAGACACATGTGGCTAATCACCAGAAAAGGATTGAGGGGTCTATGGATAGATGAACAGATACAGTGTATGAATTGTGAAATACTTTTAACATCTAAGACAAGCACTTTTACAGTCCTCCCTCCTCTTTTCCTCTTTATCACTCATACAAGCCGCAGCAGCTGCCCCACGCGCATAAAATCTTAAAATCCACAGTGGACAGGTAGTGCCACATGTGTGGAATTAAAAGCCTCTTGGAGAGCCCAGTCTCGGGTTACCAGCTGCACGCGACAGCTGCCTGACAAAGGATCTGGTTTCTGGTGGTTTTTGTACAGTTGGTGATAGATGTGCAAAAAGCAGGAATTGTTAACCCCCTCCACAGCCCTCCTAGTGAGTAAAAGACAGTTTGACTGTCAGGAACAGGAGGAGCATTATCCAACCTCAATGAACTCAATAACTTTCTTTTAAGAGAAAAAAAAAGTTGATAATGATACTGCAATATTTTGTGCATTATAGTATCATGTTTAGTTGGTTAAAAAAACAAAAAAACATTTACATTTCCTTTTTTTAAGTTTAATGTGGACAATGTGACAGGTGATTTAGGTTAATGTTTTTTAAGAATAGGTGGCTCCTGTTGATGCCAACAACACACACAAGCCCTCCTCAGTCTCAGTGCCATGGTGATTCTCATCTGATAAATACAATAAACACACAGATAAACACACAGAACTCCACAAGACAGACTGTGTCTGTACAGACCGTGAGTGCCTGGCCTTTTCTTTAACAAGTAAGCTCTGAGATGCATGGGGAATAAACTCTTGACTCACAATACTGTGCTGGTTGTCAGATAATAGCTGATTCATATGAGGAGATGACGAGCTATGAGGGTTTATGTAAGGAGAACTCAGAAGGGTGATACTGTCTCTGACTGTTGTACTGTATTACCTATCTCTGCAGCAAGAGCTATCTGTACGCTCTGTATCTGTTCAGGGAGATTACAGATACAGCCAAAAGAAGATGATGTCATGTTTTACTTTTTCTCTTTATTTCAACGTATGAATAGGATATTATTCTCTTAGGTGTATCTTGGGAAAGAGGAACTCCTTGTTGCTGGACTTGTTTCTGATAAAGAGTGATACACAGCAGCATTTATATTGTCAAACCATGTATCATACACATAAACTGTCTGAACATCTTCAATATCTGTGTTTCATGAATCTGAGGAAAAGATAAAGCTTGACTTTATTGCATGCTCATCATACAGGAATGTGTTTGCAGGTTGTGACTCACTGTTTATAAGCTTGCATGCTGATGACATAATGTGTACAACAAATACAGAATCTAAGTGACAACCACTTGACATTTACAAAGCAGTTGAATAAGCACTTTTACAAAAAAAAGTTTCTATGTATGTTTGTTAGATTTATTTTGTACCTTAAAGTGAGAATGTCACTTCTGCTAAACAGCGTTTGTGACCACAAGTGGCAATTGCAGGATATTGGCACACCGAATTTCATAATTCTATTGAGAAAGTTGCTTTAATGACGTCTTTATTCAATGACCTGACCAAGAACAAGTTGAATGCTTAGTTACATTAAGAATGTAGGATTTGGCTTAGCGAGTCAGCTATATTGCCAATTTGTCCCAGTGGCCAACTGTGACACTTTAAAAAGAGAACATCTTGTAGTAAGCATTTTTGCATAAATTCCGGTGACAACAGCAAAATTCAATGAAATAATTCACTTTGGTTAAATCATTTGCGGGGCAAAGAATATCTGTGTGAATCATTGTGTCAAGGTCAACTTTGGTGCACTATGACACAGGAATTTTCGCTGTTGACCAACACAATTTTTACAGCGATGACCTTTGAGGGAACAGCGAGCCAGGACAAAAAAACAGAAGTATCATAGTTTATCAGCTGTACTGCAACACTCACTTTTAATCAACCCTCCTCTGTCAGAGTATAACCTTCAACCACATAAACTTACAGACAGTTCAGAAACAGAAGATAGTACAAATGCGTCTCTTGAATTATGTCATGACCCCTCCTCTGTGAGCCCTGCCTGTGATGCAAGCCTGTTTTTTTGTCAGTATGTTTTTGTTATTTTCAGCCTTTGGTTTGAGTGAGGTGTGTATTGGTTTGGTTTGTCTGTTTGCTTGTTCCCTTCCCCCTTTGCCCTTTCCCACTCTTTCTCCCTCTCACTGTGGACCTGCCTGTTATCCACAATCAGCACACCTGTCTGCCATCAAGCCATCTCCTCTTCACTACAAGGACCCTGCACCAACAGCCGGTCACCACTGGATCATTCTTCCATATGTAGTGTTGCTACGTCCCCAAATGTACTATTGCTGAGTGATTTTAATATTCACTTGGATAGCATCAACAATGCTTTTAAAAGGTACTTTACTTCATGCCTTGACAGCTTTGGAATACAGCAATATACTGACTTTCCGACACACTCCAAAGGACACATTCTTGACCTAATCTGCTGTTCTGGTGTAATCCCTCATAACTGTTGTGCCTCATATCTGCCTATCTCAGACCACAAGTTAATATCCTGCAATGCCAATCTAAGATTATCCAAGACTATTATGCATCGCTCTATCACATTCCGAAACATTAAGAATATTGACTTGTTGGCCCTCTCCAATGGAATTGATGACTTCCAGAGAAAATGTATGAACTGGTATCTTACTACAATGATGGACTTCATGGACTGCTAAATACTCTTGCACCTCTGAAAAACAGGTCTGTTTCTTCAACCCACTCTGCTCCTTGGTTTACACCAGCATTACGCCAGCTCAAAACTAAAGGCCGTCGTTTGGAGCGTTTTGTAAAAACCGGCCTTGCAGTTCACAAAAAAATGTATTATCATCACATACTTCAAAACAAGGATGCTCTTTCTTCAGCCAAGAACACATACTACTCGACCTTAATCAAAAATCTAACCCTAACCCTTGGTTCAGATCATATCTCTCTGGCCGCACAGTTTGGCCAAATCAAGAACCTGAGATCCGGCTCCTCTCCAGTCTCTAGTGGTGTTCCCCAGGGCTCTGTCCTTGGCCCCCTCCTGTTCACTATTTATCTTCTGCCTCTTGGTCACATTCTCAGGAAATTTGACAAACAATTCCACTGTTACGCTGATGATACCCAACTCTATCTTTCCACTAAGCCTACTTCCACTCTGCCACCCATAGCTCTATCAGACTGCTTACTGGAAATAAAATCATGGCTCTCACTCAACTTTCTTAGACTCAACGGCGAAAAAACTGAGTTCCTACTCATCGGTACCAGGTAAAGAGCCTGGGTGTCACCCTGGACAGCACACTATCTTTCGAAGCCCACATCAATAATGTCACCTGATTTATATTGTTTGATGTACTGTTGTTGTGTTATATGTGCCTTGTAAGGTGTCCTTGAGTGCTTTGAAAGAAGCCTTTAAATAAAATGCATAATTTTTATTATTATTATTATTATTATGCTTCCAGCTCTGTAAATGGTGGTGCAGTGGTTGGCACTGATGCCTCACACATAATTCTGGGTTCAAACCTGTTGGCCAGCTGTGGCTTTTATGTGTTTTTTGTCTTTGTGTGGGATCTCTTCAGGTACTCCATCTTTGTCCCATCGAACAAAAACATGCAGGTTAGGTTTACGATGGCCCTAAATTGCCTGTAGGTGACCAGAGTGTATTTTATTGTAAAATTCAACTTCTTTCAAAAGTTAATAATCTCACTTTAAGGTTCAAAGTTGACATTTAATTGACATTTAATGTTTAAGGAAAGAAAGCTGCCCAAAATCGAATCTATAGTTTTTTAAAAGTCATGGTATAGAGATACTGCTCGTGTCATTACAATTTGAAGCAATACAATCACAAGACAGGCAACTGGTACTATATGCTCTGAATCCATTGTGGCACTTGTATTTGGTTAGGAGTGGCTTTTAATGTGAGATAGAGAGAGTGAGAAAGTACTGATGTGCATGCACGTGTGCATGCACCTTTCAAGACATTGTATCTGAAGAGCAGTGGACCAAACCTCCCCATAACATGCAAGAACAGGTTTACCCTTACATAACATTATGAGCAGCTTTCCTCAGTTTGTTACACTGAAATACACTAAACCCTCCTTTGAGTGTGCATTAGTGCTTGGATAACCTGTATTTCAATTGTCTAATTGTGTACTGGTTTACATTTGGAACATCAGGTGAATGCAGTTAACTAACTACCAGGATAAGAAAGGCAACAGCACTGTCACTCTGATGATGACACCATGACTGCATAGCACATGTTTTCTTATAGTCTGTTCACAGTGTGTTGGCTGTGTGATCCAGGGTTGTGTAACTTTATGGGAGCATGGGGACAGATCATGCTGTTTGTTTGAGTATTGAGTCGCTGTGTATGCCCTCCTATAGAGGCACAGAAAGGAAATCTGAACTGTCACATGGCATCCACACTGGGCAACTCTGCGTCATTATTGGAAGCAACAACTTCCCTGATGTGCACATTCTCACATGAACTAGGGGAAAGAAAGAGGGATAAATAGATATAAGGCAAGAGTAGAGTTACATGCACATTTGTGTAGTATTTGTTTGTCTTAAGGCCTAAGTATTGAGTATTTTTGATATTTTATCATAATCTGAAATAAGGGCCACCCATAGGCTCAGCACAACTTCTACAGATTTGAAATAGGTTATTACATCAGGAGCAACAGGGTCATACCATACCAAGTGCTCTGATATTGAATAAGACTGTGTAAATGTGCTGCTGACTCTCCTGCCTGCAACATGTGCTGAAAATCCCCTGCTGATGAATATCTACATCAGCTGTTCACAGACTGAGCTATTTGGGGTTTTTTTATGTTAAGAATATAGCCAATTCACAATCTTGTCGTTCTGATCCCATATATTTAATGTGCCTTTGGTTGAAACTTTGTTCCTGAAGTGTTACCAGTCACACTTTAAACACACTGATTCATAATGGTAAATGGGTTACAGTAATGAGTCATCTGTTTTCTTGGCTGTGTTTGCTGTTGTCATAAAAACTATTTACTTTTCAATGAAAATGCTGTATTGTTTACAAAATAGTTCAAAAAAGTTATAGTTAACATTTACGCATCCAAAGTCCATCTAACTGCTCAAATGCATGCTGATGAAATAGCCTCATAAAACAGAGTGTATCGATCAAACTCATAACTCATAGATTACTGTAATAACTATGGGCAGCTCAAGTGCTTTAGTTTATTTTTGTGTCACAGTCATGGTGAAAGTAGGATAAGCTATTGCAAAACTCCTCATCTTAACACAAATATTTAGAGCTCCCAGAATGTATTATGTATACATAAGGCAAGAGAAAAAAAATTTCACACATAGATGCAAAGAATACATCACTGTAAAGTTAAGTCTTCACACAAATATCCATGTTTTTAGAGCTCATTTAGATAAGGCTGTGTTTGTGTGCTGGTTTGTTTGTTTGTGTTATGTTTTTGCTGTATGCATGGAAACAGAATGTGGGGCAAAGTGATCCATCTCTAAGCAAATAGATCTGCAAATCCAGGCCAACAATTGTCCTCATCCTGCCATAAATAGAGAGAAACCACTGAAAAATGAGCAGCACCCACATGACCTGACCGCTTTCAGGCTCTACTGTGGTTTTGTTCATAGTTCTCCCAAAGTTTTCTTGGCGTAACTGCAACAGTGGTATGAACAAAATAGACAAATGACAGAAAATAATTTTAATTTCCTGGTCATTAATAGTTTTGACACTACAAAAACATTCATGACTCAGGTTGATGGTGTGTAATTGTTTCGTGTATTTGTAGATGCACGTCTATTTCCAGTTAGTCCTGATTCATAACTACCTGTATTTTGGACGGGAAAAATCCCCAAGGCCACATGGATCTGCCACATGACTCACTTTAAATACAATTTTGCTATTCTCTTGGTGTTCTCCAGTCATACGAAGAAATTAGTGGACTGAGAGCTGTGAAAAGACAGAGAGCATCCAATTAAGAGGCTGGCATACACAATGCTGTTTTCAACAAAACAGAGTTGTGAATGAAACAGGGTTTGTTATAGAACTCCAAAGGGAACAAACAGGAACATGAAGCAGGTACATGTGAAATTCCAATGAGTCATCCGCACCCAAAATACTGTGTCTATTTATAAATGCTTGGCTAAAAATAAAGGCACTGTGTTGCTTCTTGATATTTCCTGTCATTCTGTCTCAAGGCGGAAATAATCATTGGAATGGGACAATAATTCATGCTGGAAATGTGACTTCATTCTAGGCCACTCTTTTCATGCAGAACACCAGACCTCTAATTTTGTATTATAACCCTATTTGTTGATGTAATGGTTAAAATTAATTTGGGAGTGACCAATACATTCTCAAAAAAGTCAATATTTAAGCTCTGAACATATAAAATACTGTTAGATTTTGACATTTTTCAGTAAATATCTTTTTCCACATTGTTTCATGTTACTAAACTAACTGTCTTTGCTTATCAATAAAAGACTTCCAGATATCTCAGAAGTGGATCAGAGTTGATTAATTGTACAGATTGAAATAAAGAAGATCTCTCATTAAGACTTTTTAAAACTGAACCAACTAAAGCAATAATGCTGCTCTGTGTGTTTTAAACAGCATGCAGGTGTTTCAGATTGAGGTGTTGACAGCGCTTTTTTTTTTAGTACCGAAATCCACTGTAGCCTGCTGTTGCCCGTCATCACCACATAAGTGGATTTGATTGGTCCGGGCATCTGGCAACTCATTCGTGTAGTACGCAAAAGAGCATCCAACCCTGGGACAGAGAATGAATAGGATGAAAGCAACACAGACCAATTTTGAGAAGGATCCATCAGTCAGTGGATTGTTTTGATGGAAACCATCGATCAAAACAATTTAAATCATAATAAAAATAATTACCATGTAAGAATTCTACACATTGTAGCTTTAACCATCAACACATCATCTGGAGGCCCTATATCTAACATATGCATTTTTCTATTCATCACCATGCCTGTGATTTGTAAACAGGAAGTAGATGATCAAATGGATGACTGACCTATATTCAGACTGCTTACAGTGATAGTCCAACTTTGTCTTTTTCAATTAGTAGGAATATTAAAGGTAGAATATGTAGAATGAGCAGAACAACGCCATCTAATGTCTCGAGATCGTAGTCGCAACAACCAAAAAGTAATTCCAGCAGTTGGGTTGCCAGATCCGGTGCCGGATTTTATTTTAGCTCTAACTCTGTAAATATACCACTTTATCCACATGTCTAACCTTTTTAGGCGAGAAAGTAGCCCTTTAGATCCACAATGTGACGCTAATTTGTCCAAATAACATCTGCTTAAAGTTTTGTTCCTGCGAATTCGGAGCCGCTCAAGTTAGCCGTAGCGAGTAACGCACTTCCGGTTATTTTCACAAAATAAAACACCCGTTGCCTTTTATTATTAAGAAAACCATAACGATAGAGTTGGTGCTTTTATTTTGAAAACAGGAAGCGAACATACCCTCGCTGTAACTGACTTGAAACCACCGAGGTACATTACATTGTGGGAGTAGCAGCAATGTCTCTGCATGTACTGCCTAATCCTAAGCACTGATTGGCTTGTGTGTGGTGTCGTCAGAAGCAGAAGAGGCTACATCTAGTCACGTGTACTCTGAGATGGACGCGCAGGTCAGGAAATGACGTAAACGGACCGTATATGGTTTGTTATTTGTGTTATTACATTACATATTGAGGAAAATATTCCGGTTAGAAGGAAACGGATTTCATATTTCAGCAGAATGGATACTTGGCGAGCTGTACAGAAAGTCCCGAGTCATAAGATGATCGTTGTGGATAAAGGGAAGACTTTGAAGGTATGTAGGCATTATAGCTTTTCTTACTTAGCTCAGGGGCTAGCCGAGCTAATCGCTAATACTATTACGGCTGTGAGCAACCATATAAGTCGTGAGTGGTCTTGAATGAATCAGGTCAATCTAAGCTTTCCAACTATGTACGGCATGAATATATATGTTTAAGGGTTGGTGTTTAAAACATTCAGAAGAACGTGTGGCTACTTCCTAACATCTGTCCCGTCCCGTGAACGGAACAGCGTGCGTTAAGAGGTTAATGATCAAATATCAAAATCCGAATAGCGTCAGAAAGTCAACCCACTCTCCACATTTCCATTTCTACCGTTTTGATACTTCATGGTACACAAACAAATAGCATCTCATATGAAAGCTAAGACCCTGGCGAGTTCAACAATACCACTATTATTGCTCTAAAAACTCAGTGAACCAGCAGCCAAAGAATACAAAGGTAAACAACCACTTATTTACAGCGACTAAAAGATATTCTGTCGTACCTTCGAAGTTTTGTGATGAAAAGTTGTACTTGAGAGCAAAAAACGCTGGTTTTAGTAAGTCCAACACGGCTCTGCTTGTTTACAACTCCATTTCACCCAGTGCCAGCCTACAGTAGCTGCGCTGGAACAACAGATAACCCTGGCAACCCGCAATTCCGGCCGCTAATTGGCTGGTACAGTGTACACAGAACGTCATTGTCGAACCCGTCAAAATTTAAAAAAAATATTAATTCAGACTAAATTTTTTTTTTTATGGAAAAGCAATACTTTCATTCTGTACCCCTCAAAATGCCCCGTGGCTGTATTATTTAAAAAAAAAATATATAACTTTTAATAAATATTCTACATATTCAACCTTTAACATAATACATAATTCATTTAATTTGCAACTAAAATAAGCAGACTAGACTTACAATTGTATTGTACTGTGTAGAATCTTGTGCTGTCATACCACTGAACCACACAGGAATCAAAATCCAGCAAACTTAATAATATGACTCACATATGTTGTCATTAGTTGTATGGTCCCACATGACAGCACTACTGGGGTAAAACTATACTGATTATAATAGTATGGTATTGGTGGGGGATGCCATTTTTAAAACGTTCTTTTATGGGCCTTTTGTTTACAGTGGACATTTAGAAGAAAAATAAGGAGAAGGGGGAAGAGGAGGAAGGAGGTGGGAATCAGTTGGCAGGATTGTGAAAACCTTGAAACAAACAAGCTCTGTGTTTGTGGGGGTATTTTTTCTCATTCACAGGGGGTCACTCTCACCCCCTACAAACATTTACTGTAACTGTGAACAAGGCCTACTACACACTCTGGACTCCCTCCAGACAGCCTTGTGATTGAAAGAGTTCTGGGTCCAGAGTATCTATTCTCTGACGTAGAAAGGGCCATAACTGGACAGTTGAAGTTGGGCAAAGTTTATGCTGTTCCACTGCTGATCATGGCCTTCACCAGCTGATTATCCAGAGGACACAGCAAACGCCTCTGTGGGGCCCACGCAGGGACACTGAGCACAGTATTACGGGGAGAGTATTTGCAATAAAGTTACACACAAAGTGATGCATCGTTAGCAGCAATTCACAAATACATACACGCACTGAGAGGGGGATTTTGCCTCTGGTGTCCAGTGGGGGTGTTCCCTCAACAGATGTGTTTGATGTTCTCTGTTGCCTTTTGTTGCATCAGCACAAGGCGGTCTTTGTGTGCCTGGTGCACAGTGCTGCACAATACCAGTAAAGTCTGGACTGTTGGATCAGCAGTGTCCCTGGCCATGGGCCTATGTAGGGCATTGTAATCTGTGTCACATGAAGAGATTAAGGTAGGGAAGGTAGGGTTAAGGAAGCAGCCACTGATTTATGTCTTATTGCCTTAAACTGAAGAGACAGGAATTATTCTGCCTGTCATCATACCTACTGAGTACACACATTCACATCTTAGAGGTATGTATATACACATATTCATGTATTTTCACAAGAGTAAAGTTTAAATTTAAAAAAAAAACCTAAACTATGAGTATTAGTACTGTACCAATCACCAATCCAGGTGAAAAAAGGTAAGAATAAAAATTTAATATTTCAAGAAAAATGTAAGGTGTAATATAGTCATAATTTTACGAGAAAAAGTTATAATATGGGATATTATGTAGTGTTTTTTCTCATAATTATAGCTTTATGCCCATAATATTACAATTTCAGCTCCAAATAAAAAATAGCTTTTCTCAAAATCCTACATTTCTTTCTTTCCAGCTGTGCTTCACAAATCTTGCCTTACCTTAACTGCATTTAGAGATGTCCTAAACTTTCTTTGTTTATACATTGAAGACATAGATATTTTGAAACATATACTTATTCACGTTCCTGATGGAAGTAAGTCAGTTGTTGTCGCTGTGTGGTTGCCATGCAACCAGTGGTAGACCGAGAAAACTGAACCAAGCATGGTTAAATGAGATAGTTTGATGTGTGGAGGATTTCCTTGTGTCACCAGCTGTTCCTGTCCTCATGGTGTATTCAGACTGGGGGTGATTTACACGCCAAAATAATTCATTTTCAGTGAAAGGTGAGTGGGCAGGTAGGGAGATGTGGGCAGGTGGAACGACAAGCAGGTGCAATCCTGTGAAACTGTTGAGGTCGTGATCATCTCTCATACTTGCCCACCTGCTGCTAGAGTTTAATTGTGTTGAACTTTTTTCCACTTGGCACACAGTGTGAAATCAATGGATGAGAGGCTGATCCTTGCCATTTGTGAGTTCCCTGAGTTATGTAATGTATGTATTTTCCGAAACAATTATCTGGACACAAACAGAAGGGCTTTCGCATGGCAGAGCATTGGTGCAAGGCTAAGTGTATCAGTATATTTTTTAACTTAAGCTAGGCTATAAAGTTATGGCTATGCAAATTTTAGCCATCAACAATAACAGTCTTTGGTTGGCATAACAGGCTAGGATTGTATTTATAAGTCAATGAATCAACCTGTGATTTCTGGGGTTTACTTGTGGAGTATTAGTTTTTGTATGCATCAAATCAACAAAATATAATATTAAAGATATCAAAGTGGTTTTGCTTTGTCATCTATCTTTGATAGTGCTTATGTTATGACATTTTGGGGTTTAAATGGTTTAAATGCCATTTCAACTGTAAGCATTGTAGTTCAAATTATTCACAATTAATCCGATGCATCGATTCATAAAGCATCAATATATTGTTTTCAAAATCGTCACAACATTATTTAATGTATTCATAGTTACATTTCACAACAATAACAAAAGTATATTTCGACAACCAGATTCCAAATACAGTTGGCACATGCCATGCTTCAGAGAAAACATTGTGTAAACATCACACATGGTTATTATTGTAGTTTTTTTTTTAACACTCTGGACTTCGTCATAATCCTCCTGCACTGCTCTGCATAGTCAAGCAGTCTTTAATTAATTCAGTCCCCAAAAGGGCACAGCGTAACCATGTGGATGTCAACAACACAATCACCACATCAAAGGCCACATGTTAGAATACAGTACATCCCTGAAAACAAAAACAGAGCAATACATCCAGATACACATGTTTACATATTGACACATGCGCAATCTCAGAGGATCAGTGCACGCTAAAATCCCCCTGGGATGTTTTTCACAGCTAGAGCCAGCAGTTGACTGGCCCCCTGAGGATTTATGTATGTGTATGTGTTTATGTGTCTGAGAGAGTTGAAGAAAGACAGAGAAGTGTTTGTTGGGAGGGGTTCGTTTTAGTTATAAATGCATAAATAAGAGTGAGGAGATCAAAATGTTCTAACAGGTGATGTGAGCCTCAATCATGTAAAGGTTGACTCTCTTTCTTTATGTCCTCCTTGCCTTCCTAATTTGCTCTTGTCTAAAGTCCAAATCCAACCCCAAAAACATGTACCAGCCTCTGTAGCCTACTCGTTCATCATATAACAGTCTAGGATGGCATTAGACATATTTTAACCCCTTCCTCTATTTTTTGTCCCACATCTTCCTCTCATTTTTACTTATTTATTGTTCTCATTTTTCTTTACTTGCACATGAACTCCCCTTTTTTCTATCTCTTAATCCCTTTATATCTTTTCCTTAACCAGGAATACTGTAGTAATATATATGTAACAGAAGGAATTTAAGCACTTACTAATCTGACATGGAAGGATTACTATCTCAACCATTTGAGGGGGAGCCACCTTTTATAAATAACCATATGGAAGTGACAGATCATGTCACAGTAAACATCCAAAGACAGAACAATAGGTCTGATTTTGTTTTTTCATTCAGTTTTTTTTTCCACATACAACTATAATATTTAGGAAAATCAGCTAAATGAGGAATCACATCATCATGTTACCAGTGTCTTTGCATTACAGAGATGTTGTTTTATCCTCTAGCTTCTCTTTTGTCTTCCTAAATCGACCGGATTTGAACCAAGGCTGGGTTGTAATACCGGCTGAACTATCCTATTGTTTTTTAAATTGTAATCTCCCACTAAACTGAAGAGAAAGAGATAATGAATATATGGAGGATCACACGCAATGGCTTAAAGTTAAAAATGCCTGCCAACTACAAACCTGGCAAGTGAGCCCAAGGTTAAATATAAAAAATTCCCATTACTGCAGTCCAAATGTATGTACCATTCAAATGACTAGACTATAGTATCTGATGCACGTCTGATCATGGGCTTCAATACACTTTTCAATTAATTCTTAAATCATGCAAAAGACAAAAAGCCAACACACGTTCTATTGAAGTACAGAGGGAGTGTACTCCACCTTGGTGAAATGCTGATCTAATGGGCTTTTTGGGTGGTTTGATGTTCAACAGCAGGTTTCCCCAACACTTGTTTCTGCAGCTGTTGCTGTAAGCATTTAGGGCACACCAAAAGAGAAGGCCCCATGGGGATTCCCTTAGTGCTCTCTCTCTCTCTCTCTCTCTCGCTCTCTCTTTCTGGGCATGTGTGCAGGGTAAAATGAATGGAATCAGTGGTATGCGTCCTCAACCCAAAAGCCTGACGTCTGCAGTGTGGATTTTAGCATAACATTCCTGCGGAGACTCCTACATAATCAAAAAGCTGGTGGGGGAAGCGAGAAAGGGAACTTCTATACTGAACAGATGAATGATAATGAACACTCAAATTCACATTCAGACAAAGGTTTTTTGAAGTAGATGACTGTCAGCTAACTACAGTGACAGCTGTGTAACAGACTGGACAAAGTGTCAGGACAGAAAGCTTTGTGAGTCAAGCTGTGTGTGTGTGTACGTGTAGTTATTAATAATGTAGGAGAGAGGAGGCTTGGACTGCAATTTCAGCACTTACCATTCACATACAGTCACAGTTTACAGTAATTCTATCTACACAGCTCTCGTTCAAATACGTTTTTGGTCATAACAGTGAAATCCCTTCTACGGTAAATCTCCTTAACTGTAAAGGCTGAAACATTTCTGTGTATTACAGGCGCAGTGTGTAGTCTGTCAGAATGTGTATGTGTGTGTGTGATCCATCCCTGTACTCCCACTCACAGTAATGAGATTCATAACAGCTTGCTCTGCATCACAGATGAGTTAGTGGCGCAGTCAGCCCTCAGGGTGTCTTCAGGGTGTCGTGTTTGAATAACAGTGACCAAGCAATTAATCCCAGAACTAACCATCTGATAAATGGCTCATTGTCTTTGTTAACACACCCCCTTGAGGATTAACATGAGTGAATGCGATTGTGTGGACACTGGTGAATTTAATAGCAGATTGTGAGAAAAGGTCACTTGAGTTTCCCTTATTCTGTACAGTAAGACAGACATACAAATGTGCAGCACTTCTGAAAAATAGTGTTACTTATTTGTTCCTCTGAAAAGGCATAATATACAGACACAAATAAGACATTCGTGGAGGTGTTTATTTCTGCGCTTGCACCAGCAGCAGCAGACTTGACAATTGAATTACTTCTGGAGTGGATTAACAATTAGGCTGTTTGTTGGCTTGCAGTTGGAAGTTTGCATTGTCATCTCACCCCAGGAGTCCCAGAGAAAATGCCTTTTTATTTTCTAACCTTCCATCTACTTGTTAATACCCACTTCCTGTGTGTTTATCTGGGCGGGCGTTCCATGATAATGTTGGAAAGGTGTCACTTGTATTACAGACTCAATGGGTGGGGCTGACAAGGATAAAGGTAGTGATTAACACAGATGTGATGTGTCTGTAATCCCTAATGAGAGCATCCAACAGGCTTTTCTGTAAAAAGCTGCTGAGAATCATACCTGGATAACACAATGGTTGCTAATTACTCTGCAAACGTGTTAAAGGGGTGGCTAATGTTATGCTGTTTGCCTTATCCACAGTGCCTCATCTTTAAATTATTAGTCACTGGTCATTATACTAAAGTGAAACATCTGTTAGCTTGTTTTCCACCACCAGAACAAAGACAACCTTCACAGAATTTCCTGAAGACTTAAACACACACGTCAACACGCTCACTCAGCCACAACCCCACCATACAGAGCATGTGATATATGCAGGGGCACCAAACTGCTTCAGCAGGTGGTTATCTCTCTTGTTTTGACCCATGACCCCCACGTTCAGCTGTGGTTGGTCAGAGGGCCTGATAGTGAACCATCCATCAAGGTGAAGGAGGAAGTGGTACGATGGGACCTCACTTATCAGCTTTAACACCGGGGACCCCAGAAAGAGTGTTGGTCGGGTGCAAAGAGAGAAGTAACAACTAAGGATTGTTTGTGTGTGTGTTCACGTTTGTGTCTGGACATCATTTTTGGGGGGTGTTTTCAATTGTGTGCTTTATTTTAAAGCATTTTTAAGACAAATAGAAAGAAAGAAAGATAAGACAACATTCAACATAGCATATTGGTTAAATGATAAATTATAAGTATGTATAAGGCATACTGAATTTAAAAAGAAATAAATGCAGAAAATGATGACCTGTAAAAGAAAATTATTGCAGTAACTTCAGGGAACATACTTAAATTTGACACAAATTTATAGGTACTGTAATCAAAAATGAGCTTTAAAAAATTAATTTAGGAAAGAATAAAGATAATATGCTTTTTCCCTTTAATTTTCATCAGTTGAGCATCAGGAAGTGTAACGTTAAAAACTAAACACACCAACAGACCAGATGCTTATAGAAGTATTCAACTTAAATCTACACCCTTGACCCTTGAGTCGTGGACCTAAACTTGGACAGAACACATGGCACTATTTGTCAAACATGTATCTATCCACCGTATGTATCTACAGTTTGTGTTTATGAGGACAGCTGTGTCACTTATGACTCTCTCCCGCTCTGCCGTCGCCTCTCCCTGCCTCTGACTGGCTTCTCAGCTGTGACAGATGTATGCAGATTTCTGCAGCTGTGCTCTCACCTGTTGGGTGAGAGTTAATGAGATGTGAGATATCACTGGCTGACCAGCTAAAAAGGGGGCTTTTTAGAGTGTAGCCACAATAAGCTGGGTGGCTCCTGCACACAAAGGATGCAATATATGAATTATGCTGCTTAAGACAATGACCTGGTTTTTACTATCTATGTACAATATATTACTTCTAAGAATATGTAATCCGTTGACCCCTGCAACACTTCATGATTAGAAGGTAAACTCAGAAAATCCCTTTGACTTTATATGTTGTATAATGACCACTGTTTAGGACAGTAGTCACAGTTAATTTAAAGTTCCCATAATTGTTGATTCATAGCCTGTGCAGAAAGCAGAATCTCTCAGAATCTGTTTTTATCACTGTTTATGCTTGGATGATCTTTACTCTGATTCAGCTTTGCTGCAAATAGTCATTGCTGTGCAGCTGCTGAGTTCTCTGCATGTTACAAAGCAGCTAATGACAACCTTTGTTCTTCAAAACAATTCAGTCTAGCCTCACTCTTCTTTTTTTTCTTTCTTTCTATGCACCCTCTGTTTGGAGTGCACACAGGTTCACACCCTTAGGCTACATGACTGTGGTATATGTGAAGCACAAGAAGGAAAAAATTGTAAAGGAGAGAAAGAAGGAAAGAATGGGATGAAAGGAAGTCAATGTGGTGCAGGTACTTTGGACAGTAAACCAAGAGAAAAAGAGAGAAGAAAAAAGGAAAGAGAAGAAACACACGAGATAGTGGAAGATGAAAAGAGACAACCTGGGACAGTGTTTGATGTGGTTTAGATGGCTTAGTACAGATGGCATTAAACCCACTGAACTCCTACTACTGTAATAATTTGCTCTTTGAAAATCAGTCATAAACTGCAATCATGAACAGGGTGTCTACAGAAATATTTTATTGGCATTGTCATCTATATTGGCATTATTTGGGAGTTTCTCAAAGGGAAGGTGCACGCCTGCAAAATACAGGCCAACAAATGTAAAGATTCATTACTTCATAACACATCATAGAGGGCTGGAAATTATAACATTAACTGAAATCAGCACCTTGTAGCAGGAAGTCTATTACAAAGACTTCTTAAAATTACGCACTCCACAAGAGAAAAGGCTGCACCTCATATCCTTCTTCCCCTTCAACAGCTCTCCTTGCCCTTCCCCCTACTCCATGTCCTATCTGTCTGCAAACATTAAAGAGAACCATTCTTCAGATCTTTACCTTGTCTTTGCAGTTTGATTTAGATGTCAGAGAGTTCATCCTGTTTTTTCTCCTCTTATTGTATTTTTTGTTTCTTGCATGAACATACACACACATGCATGAGTGGTTTACAGTGAAGTGAGCAAATTGGGCTTCAGTGTTGTACTCAAAAGCACTTTTCTGGGAAATACATGAACACTCACTACATGATCGAGATGCCACTTTGTAGTGTCCAAAGCCTGTCCTCCCTAAGCTTATCCCCACACAGACACACTCTGTATATAGATGCCATGCAATTGTTTTGTTAGTGGTCAGAAAGACAATGTTAGGAACATCTGGAGGCCCCTAATCACTCTGTGGGCGTAACCTCTGAAATCCCCCTGGACACGTGCCAACCCTAAAATCCCCGTAGAAATATGCTTTAATGAGCAATAATGCCAGTCCCACCTTCTGCATTTTAATCCTGGCTTGTATGTTTTGTGTGTGTGTGTGTGTGTGTGTATGTGTGTGTGTGTGTACAGTACCCCCTGATCTCAGTACCCATATGCTGGCTCCTTTGAACTCATTAGTCAAGGATTGGAATAGGGGAGAGAAAGAAAAAATGCAGGATTGAGCAGGATTATTCCAGAGCAGTTGTTTAAATGTATTAATTTAGTGCCTCTTCAAATTGAGTGTGCATATTACGGCAGAGATAGATAGAGATAGAGAGAGAGACAGAGACAGAGACAGAGACAGAGAGAGTTACACGAAAGATCAATATGAAGGGGTGTTTGGAGCAGATCCAGCATAGTTGTGAGGCAGAATGGGGAGAAACTTTATAGAGCAGTAATTCATTGTTATGAGTTATACAGAGATAAGGGAAATTCAGACACACACAACACACCTCCTGGGTCTTCAGCAGTGGGTCTGTCACTTAGGCGGTCCTCAGAGTTACTGCAGGAAAGATACATTTCTTAAAAAAAAAATGTAATCTATACATCAATGATGATAGGATACCCATGAATCCTATGAATGAGCAAGCTAATCTGTGTTAAATCACTTTGCGGCATCTATGCATAACAGTGAACTCGTTAGCTTTATATTATTGAAACATATTGGCCATTTAGGTTTACTATTATCCGAAGTGTACAGCCATTCTTGTGAGCCACAATGGATTGTTTTGTAACTTCTACAAGAGACTCTGACATACTCTCTATCTCAGAAACCACCAGTGAAAGTGCAGACGGTGAGGCTAACCACCATCATGTTAGCATATTAGCCATGCTATAACTGCTGCTGACTAGCAGTTACATGTAAACTCAATATGAGAGAAGACCTGAAAATGCTCAGAGAATTACCATTGCCAGTGTGTGTCTAATGTGCAGTGCTGTCAAAAGCAACTATGGGTGAACTATGCAGTATTGGAATAAAAAAGTAAGTGCTGGACCAAATAATTCAATCTGTAACAGCAGAAAAAAGTCACACACTTTAGCTCCTAATGGAGGTATAATTTAATGGGATATATACTTCCAAGCTTGTCTTAAATCTTTCAAG
The DNA here is from genome assembly GCF_027409825.1 of Scomber japonicus. Taxonomy (NCBI): domain Eukaryota; kingdom Metazoa; phylum Chordata; class Actinopteri; order Scombriformes; family Scombridae; genus Scomber; species Scomber japonicus. The sequence goes on along the minus strand of NC_070586.1, from coordinate 17,420,288 downwards.
GGTCAACAGATATTGATGAGAGCTAAAGTTGGTGAACTAGCTTTGAAAGCCTCAATTTGCTCTTCAGATTGCTCAAAAGAAAATGGCATACACAATTGCAGACGATTGCCTACAGTAAGTTATATGTGTAAGACAACATTTGGGAATGATAAGTACAATACTAAATGGACAACCATTGCTGTATCAATGACATGGCAGCGAACGTGAAGGTTTGAAAGAGAGAAGCAGAGGTTGGCAAAGGCTTTTGCATTACAATTGGATGAATCTATGGACGTGTCAAAGGATGCTCAGTTTGGGGCATTTGTGCGGTTTGCAGATCAAAACGAAATGCAGGGGGAATTTTTGTTTTGTAAGCAACTTCCTGAATGCACAATTAGTTCTGAAATTGTTCAATTGAAAGTGATCAATGCCATCTACAAAGAAATTGACATACCCAAGGCAAATTGTGTTGCACTGTGCAATGATGGTGGAAAATCCATGGACTAAGCCAAATAAATGAATGCTGAATTGTCAAACTTTAAGGACTCTGTAATGAAAGCTGTCAATTTTGCTAATTTTGTCATTTTGCACTTTACAGATGCATCCCTTTTCTACTCCCTCTGCTTCTGCAGGAAAAGAACACACTGCTCTACTTTACCATTTGGAGGTTCGATGGCATTCAGGTGGAACAGTGTTGTCATGTGTTGAAGTTATGTATGTCTCTTCTTGAGTTTTTACTTCTCCATAACTGAGCTGGCTGCAAATTTCAGTGATGATGTCTGAGCCACTTGCATGTCTTGCAGAGGTTTTCTCTGAGCTGAACACACCCAGCAGTTCTATGCAAGGCCACAATACAGATGTCATCCAGCTGTGTGACAGACTTTCTCAAAAAAAGAAGATGGAGGGTGCAACTATGGAAGGGATTTTTTTCCATGTTTCCATCAGTGGATGAATTGGGAAATTCTGCAGTGCTCTTACTTCACGTAACATGCGATTACTTGGAGGCACTTGAGGGTCATTTGGGAAATATTTTTCTGAGGCTGGTTCCTGGCACAGGGACAAGACATGGATACAGTTTCTATTCAAAGAAAACACACCAGATGGATCAAACTATCCACTGACTTTACATACAGAAACATATGTGAACATATGTGTTCTGGATCCCTTTCCAGAAAGGCTTTCCACAATTGACAGCAAAAGCAATGATGAGCCTTTTGCTTTTTGCAACAATGTATCGCGACTGTACATTTTCCTCCCTCACCTACCTGAAGAGGAAATACAGGTCAAGGCAGCAGCCTAAGGCTGTTATGGCCCTCTGATGACTTCCCTCTGCCCTAAGATAGACAAGCTGTGTGCCACTCCGCTACGTCAGACATCTCCCTAAGTTTGGAGTGTGTGCTTTCCACAGATACAGAACTGTGAATCTTTCAACTTAACTATAAGTTTAAGGATTCACAGTCCTCACCACATGTTTAGAATTAAAACTGAATGGTGTGATCTGTGCCTGGGAGCAACATACTGTAGTTTTGTTGTGATATGTGTGCTTACTACCGCCTTTGGACAACCAGCACAAAAAACAAAAAGGGTTAGCTATGTTCTGCTATGCTTGCTACTTATTTGCTTAGTTGTGTATGTGTGGTGCTTTTTTGTGAACTGTGTGGTTGATGGAGGTGGCTAGCCATCTCAGTAGCTGGAGAGCTAACATCTGCGAGGTGTTGCTACTGGGGATAGCACCCTTTTTGTTGTGGTAAATACCAATCGCTTGAGTGGGAGAGAGACAAGGCACTCAGAAGCATACAAAAACATTACCTCCTTTCGAATTTTCGGGTAAAAAAAGGTTTAAGGCCTTCACATAGAAATCAGTCCATTAGCTGTTAAAGGCAACCGAAAAAGTTAGGGAAGGTCTGGTATGGTAGGCCCTTTACAACTCAACTGTTGCCAGATTTCCTGCTGAACTAAAGGTCAGGTGTAGATGGTTTTCAAGCGTGCACAGTCATTATGACAGCAGGCACCACGTCAGCAACCATAATGCCTCTCAGTCTCCCCTGGCTCCTAACTCCTGTAATCTTAGCAATGCTGAGGGAGACTGAGCTCTATAATAACACCAGTCTTACCTCTATTGTTTATGGTTTACGCTCTCTATTTTTAGAGCAGCACCTCTTTTTTTAGGCGCAGTGACACAAATAGATCGGGCAAATCACAAAGTCTGTATTGTGTTTTGTGCAAAAGGCTAGTGATGTGACGAATGAGGTAGAAGCTGTGAGTAAGAAAACAGACCTGTTTGCAGCTTATGATAGGTATTTTTAGAATCAGGGAATCCACTGAGCCAATGTTTTTCACCCACTAACACTTAAGGCCTTGTTTTTCACAATTTTAGAGAAAGGTATTCTTTAATATAGACAAACACAGCACACCATTGTTACACCATGAACATTCTGAATTTCCTGCTATGATGCATTTATTCTACATGCATTTATATGACTTTTTTTGTAAAACTTGAGCTTGTTAGGAATTTTAAAACAGCTGTTTGGATCTGACACTGAAAGAGAGACACACACATACTTGCAATAAAAAAACAAAACTTGAATGTCAACATCTGTAATCTATAGTATATGAATCAAGGATAGGAGATACAATTGTAAAAAGGATTATGTTCTTAGTTCAAATGCCTTAAAGCAATCACATCATTATTTGTTGACCAAGACAATAAATAATGATGTGTCTAACCTTTTTTTATTCGAATTCACATATCTGCAAGCTTACAAGCTACTATTTTCTACTACTTGCGAGGTTCAGCTGAGCCAGCCTTGGAAGAAGAAGGAGAAGCTGAAGGGCAACCCAACAGCAAAAGCAGTTAATAGAGAACATCAGCAACTTCCCCTACTTGCACTCTCATTGTTAGTTCAGGAATTCAAACCAATTATTTTGACAGTCAAAATGCCTAACGCCTTAATCAAGATTAGTACTCACATGCACATGCTATGATGAGGATTCATATCAGTGTATGTCTCATTTTGTATCATGACTAATGTTTTGAAATAGCCTTGTGTAACCCTCACTCTCTACTACACTAAGCCCCACTGCTCCACACAAATGTTATGTTACCACACTCTTCGGCTGTAATTGCTATTTCACTCTCAGCTCTCTGTGGTTATCCCAAAAATTCTAAAGCTCAGAATCAGTGCAGGCAGATCTATATAAGGAAACAGCTGATCAGACAGGATTTGCAAGCACTGATGTTTTGAGAACAGAAGCATTTTCAGAATTACTCAAGTAGCAACATGATTTTCCCTTCTGAGGAGCAGAACTTTCACAATGACACATTTCTCTGGCTTTCTTATTTTCAGGAGGTAAGAGTAGAAAACTCAGAGCTTTTAAGTTTGACATACATATGAATGCATGAAGCAACTGTTGCACATGTTACTTCTGCACGTATACAGGCAGTTAACATAATGGTCAGGAAAGACACACATATCTGTGCATGACCTCGTTAACAGTATAATTTGTTGAAAAATGTTATTCACATCCTATCCTTTGTGGTAAATTCTGAAACGTGTTTTGTATGCAGGAAAACCTATAAGCATGTGACAAAGAACCACATGAACTGAGCGGCTTCCTTCAAGAATCTGCATTATACCGTGTGCATATATTTTTATATAGGTCACCTTAGAGAATACCTACAATGATGACTTGTTGCTGGAATGTTTTTTTATTTCAATAACAGAATATCCACTGTTTTATTTAACAGGAAACATGCACTCTATCACCTGTAAATTGTGTTACTGTGGGTTTAGTGCATGTTCATGGAAAGAGCTTGATGCTTCATGGATTTGTGAAAGGATGCAGTTGCTGAAACCTAAAAGATTTGTGTCAACAGGAAAAGCAGAATTTGCTGAGTTAGGTCACGTTCATGCTAGAATTTTCGAATCTATCTGCATTTGCAGATTCAGTGTTTACTGGAATGTACAATGTTCATTACATACTTTATTACATATTTCTTCAGTTTGTATAAATAACTGGTGGTATTCAGCACATTAATTTAACATCTCTTGGAGTATGAGAGTCTCATGCTGACAAAAAGCAATGCAATAAAATACAGTGTGTATTTATTTGTATATAGATAGAACTACTGTATCGTCCTCAAAATGGCACAGCCCATTATGCACAACTGCAAAAACAGTCAAAAGCAATCTATTATATAAACAAACAACAACTGCACATTACGGCTCATGTCCAATTGCTTTCAATGCTCAGTGCAGCTGCTGTGGCTTGCCTTTGAACTACCTCAAAAGACAATTCAACATCTTAAAGCTCCTCTTCTCTCTAATTAAAGTGTCTCTGTATTATAGGGCAGGCACAGAATTCTTACTATTCCACTTTGCCAGTTCTTTGTAAATGGTAGTATCAGAGCTGGCTTGAAACAGGAGCTGTTCCTTCTGGACTTGATTACCCTGAAGCTGCCATCTTTAACCCTCTTTTAAGCATGCTAATTAAACAAGAACATCATTTACAGCAAAGTCTGGGGCATTCATTGCAGGAGAGGGGAGGGATATGCATACAATAAACTTGAAACATACATCAAAAGTTTCACAGTTTGATGATATATGTATTAATCACTTTGTTAAAAATATGCTTCCCTGAACCTCTGTTTGATCCCAAGTCAAACCACAAGCAGTAGCCCATGGTTAGGTAGTAAGTTATGTAGTAAGTACCTCAAAACAAAAGAGGAACTATGCAGTTGGCCTAACCTCTTTTTGTTATCAGCTGGACCCCTCCAGTGTTGTCTGAGGTCATTTTGAAATAAGTCCCAGCAGACTCATAAAGTGCGACAGAGCTCATTACACCATCTTACCCCCAATGTCAAACTTTTTTTTCTCACTAAGGATCATACTGTACCCTGTAATAATAGAAGTATCCAGTCATTAAAAATACTTCTAAGTTGGCCTTAAGATTCTCCCAAACTCCAGATCGTTTCCCCCTTACTCCCTGGGTTAACTTCATATTTTGTTCTGTTATACCGATACGTGTATGTATCGGCACACTGTGCAAAAAATGATACTGTTAATTGTAAACAATTAGGCAGTAATCTAAAGCATTACCAAAATTTGCTCAAAGGCATCAATTTTGAGTTTCCCATATGGTAGTCAAGTTACTCTTTGTAAATGAAAATGCAGGAGAAAGAGGGAACATTAATGGAAGAATGGAAAAACACAGTTGGTCATCTATCTTGACATCCAATATGCTTAGATGGCTTGTTTTGACTTTGACACCTTTGGGTCTCTAAAGAGTAAGACAAAAGCATTGTTACACCCCAGACTTCAGCAGCGGTGGTGGCAGGTGGTGGTGGTGGTGGTGGGGGGCGGGGGGTGTTCTCCACCTCTCTTTTCCCACCATTGACACAAAAGAGAAGATGTAGGTTAAGATATCTGGGCCAATACATAACTGTTCGACTGACCTGCTTCCATGTTCAAGTGGTTCTAGATTTGATACAGGCCCTCAATTTGACCTACATCCCTGGATACAAAGGTGTGCATGTGTGTCACCCAAAATAGATGGAAGCAACAGAGGAAGCAGATCGAATAGAATGAGAAAATAGAGCAATGCTGTGCATTTGTATACATCCGGAGTGTGCAAGGTGAGAGCGAGAGACGGGTGAGTCATTCTGTGGCACCCAGTAGTTTTTGTATGAACATATGGAGCGAAACCACGGGGAGAGCAGATTTTAAATTGAGATCTAGAAACAGTGGTAAAGCTATTAGTCATACAATATCTGATGAGAACGTAAAAATCGATGCATGATAGAGAAGAGAGGGAGAAAATATCACTAGAAGTGCAATCTGTGAAAGCACCACCACTTACACACATGTACCTACACTCAAAAACATCCATGGCTTGAAGGTGTAGAAAGTTTGAGTAAATGTCTCAGGTCTGCAAGTTGTGTGGGTGAGTGTAGGATCTTTGCTCATGTTTTGTGAATTTGCAGGAATTTATGCATGTGTGTTAGCATGGCAGGGAAGGGAAAAGGAAGTGTTTTGGGGGGAAGTGGATTAACAGCAGGATATAACAGAGGCGCTCTAAACAGCCATCTCATACGCCTGATTGGAGGTGAACAATATACATGTATATGAGAGGCAAGAGAGAAGCCAGTGATGGCTGCTGACAGAAAGGGAAGAAAAAGAAACAGTGAGAGGAAGTGGAAGAGTACTTTAGAAATGCATTGATGGGGACACTTTCTAAACTACTCTTAAATTTGATTTAAAGTATGCTTTAATTCAGTATCAATAATTCAATCATCAATATTGTATGCCGTACAGCTAGAGATGTACATGCACATGGTTCTTCTTTTTGCTCATATTTTTAGGTTAAAAACTAATTGTGCATGGTTTTATCAGTTATAACGTACAGTTTAAAACTTAATAGCAAACTAGTGCTTGAAAATCAAAGTGCAGTGAACCTTAATTACCAGGACATAGTTTCAATTGCCTGTTAGCCCCCAAGGTTAGAAGAACTGAGGTCACAGCAAAGCTAATTAACTGAGAGCAATCTATAGTTTTTGTCATCATTCTTATATTTAAACATAAAGCAATCACTGAATATGAGCATCATGTAGAACTGAATTCCATTAGACTTTGGACTGTTGGCTGGACAAAACAGGACATTTTAATACATCTTCTTGAGCTGTGGGAAATTATGTTGTACATTTTTCACTATTTTCTGACAACTCATTGACTAAAATGATTAATGCAACTCTTGTTAATTTAGAGATTGTCCTCTCCTAAAGTAACTATTTAACTTAAATGTCTATTTGGTGTGACAATTTAAAGTCTCTCCCACACAAACAAACACATGCAGGTACGTTTGCACAGGTACGTTTGCACACAGGTACGTGCACCCAGTGGTACCATTATTATCTGCAACTACTTTCTTTTGGTATTTTTGCAGCAACAAGTTGAGATTAGAATCTGCTTTTTCTTAGAACTAACCAGACCGAACCAGATTCTACGTGAGCTACCTCTTACCTGAATACCATGGATTATCTGTCTGCACTGCACAGGACAGCTTGAATGTAGGGCAGCCAGAGACAGAATATGTGCTACTTTAAGTGGATGACAGTGCAGTAAATATCCCCAAAGACGCCTCTGTGTTGTTCCCCCGCACACTTTTCTTGGTAGATTTATACTGACTGGGCATGGAAAGGTTTATTTTTGGACTCTCTGTGCCTTTTTTAAGTGACTATTCCATCTATTTGTAGCATACCACATCTCGTGGTTTCCATCTCTGGCTGTCGTTTCCAAATCAGGCACCGTCTAAACCTCTCAGAGCGTAATGGACTCCATGCTGGTCTTGGAATAATCTCATGTGATTGTAGTTATATAGTAGAGGTCACGCTGCACAACATGAATGAGATGGTGTGTCAAACATCGGTCAGCTAATGTCAAATAATACAATTTCCACAGTTAAACCCTTGTTAAACTATGTACCTGGACAGAACATCTTGTAATTTGTAGACAGACAGAAACTGCAAGTTATGGCTGCAGGTACTATAAGTCAGAGCTGTGATTGTAATTTTAAGCAGTCGCAGTTTGCCAAATAACAGGCTTGGGATGTGGCAGTTATCACCTACTTAACTGTATGACTGTCTGTCTGCATTTCTCCTCGTATAAAGGTTTGGTTTTGTGTTTCAACAATATTCAGATACGATGACTCTGTCATTTACAGATACTCCTTTGAGTGTTTGTCTGTCTTTGACTCAAAGAATAGGAGTTCCTGCAGGGTGGAGATCATTTTGACTTAAACAGAAAGTAAAGCATTTTTGAAGTTCACTTTTGAAGCAACATCTGATGAATTTCAGTTTACATAGGACAAAAACCTTCAATTTAGGTTGACATCTAGGATACCAACCACCCTTGCTTGTCACAATTAAACCATTGCGTGTGTGGTGACAACATGAATAGAAGTTCTGTTCATACTGTCTGGGCAGAGCAAGCATACATGTGCATGTGAATGGAAATTCAGTAGTGGGTGTGTGTGAACCATCTGTCTGAGGGTGTGTGTGTCTGTGTCCCTGTGTGTATGTATACTTGTGAACAGTCTGCTTGCGGGTGTGTGTGAAGAATGAATTGTCAGTTACAGCAGTATGTCTCTATCTGCCAGACACCTATTCATTGTCCAGCCCTGAAATCAAACCACACAATGCAAAAAACACAAGATGCATGGGAACATACAGATGCAAACACTTTCCATTCCAGTGCACCAATAAAGATGCAGTTTATGAACAAAGAAAACAATATAATTAGTCTGCTTTGTTCTAAATTGGATGTTGAAAAAAACAACATCATGAACATGCATGCTGGCATGTGACCACATAGCAGACATACAAAGCCCTGCTACAGATTAAATGTGCAAGACCAAAAACACAATAAGGATGGTTTCACGTTGAATTTCTGCACCCTCACATTCAAACAACATGCCAAATAGGGACAGAGAAAATGCAGTTTGCAACTTGTGGGGCAGACTGATGGAAGAAAGCAGCTCTAAGCTGCACTGATAAAGTGCCCTCAGCTGTCTGCACAGCTAAGGGTTTATTTTAAGAGCTTGTGCACTCTGGGTGATGTCCTACTGCAACCTCTTTAATAGACTGAAGGAAACCTTATACAATAGTCCTGTTTACAGCTGAGGTCCCTGCACTCTAGAAGACTGCAGCATGCTCTGTGTATCATGCAGAAAATGAATCCAGAGCTTGCAATACTTTTTTAATTGTGTATATAAAATATAATTTAATGAACCAAGTAATTAAGTTGTAGCTGTACAGATTTGGATGTTAAAGAACATGTGGTTTCGGAAATGTTGCAACAGTCTTCCAGTCTTCCAGAGCTGTTGCAAGCAATACAGTAGATTTACAAACCTTCTTTTCATTGAATGCAAAGTGAGTGCAAAAAGGAGTCAAACTTAATGACATTTAGATTGATGCTATCATCTTATTTCTAAGTATATTGTGACTATGTATGACTACAAAGGCCACAGACTTTCTGTTCTTTCCTTTTTATGACACTATCACCTTCTGTCTTGGAAGATTAGATGGAGAACTTCTGTCAATGGGATTAGTGACCCTTTCCACCTGCCACAGCATTATGGGTAAAAAAGAGCGTCCCTTTAAAGTCAGCAGATCCTCTCTTGCAGTCTTAAAAATCCATTTCATTAGCTGAGAGGAGCAGCTGACTGTTAAACTGCAGTTGTGTGTGTCAGACAAATGATCAAATAGAGATTAATCCTCACTCGACTGTGTGTGTGACAAAGAGATTACAAGAGGGTGAAACCGAAAAAAGAATATTACATATAATGTGATATTTTATTGGATTGATTTTTATTGCTTATCTGATCAAGGCCAGAGGTTCAGGGTCACCAACAGAATAGCTTCCTCATGGTGGCAGGGATTCAGTGTTTTCTCAAGTGCTTCTCAATTATTTCAGCAGGATACTTTCTGAAAAGAGAGATTGAACCGGTCCTCTGGCTGAAGGATGATCTCTCTGAACATGATCCCACCCTGCTGCTCAAGAAGTGGTTGTGTTGTCTAGTGCTGACTCTGTGTGGGTGCTGGATGTCTGTGGTTGACATGAGGGCCACCTGCAAAATAGTGTGAGGAAAGACAGAGCCCAACGACTCTGCCACCCAACCTGCTCGTGAGAACCACAGCAAGGACAGTACAACGCTGTAATTGTAAATTATGGTAGACAGACCGCCAGACACACAGACCCAGAAAACACCCTCTCCTCCCACCCACAAACACACACAAAAGGTGCCCCTGTGGCTTTGCACGTCTGATTGTCCAGCATGCATGCAAACAGAGAAACCACAATTACCACTTAAAACATTTCTAGTAAATATGAGTGGTATGCGTGTGTGAAACTGTTAAACACAAACAGACCCACACAGAAACCCCTCACAAACACCTGCACACCGAGTCATTGCACATAGAAGTGACCTTTTCTTTCATGTGTGTGAGGAGTCACATTAGTAGATTTGTAAACAAAGAAAAGTCCCTTTGACTGCAAGAGAAATGCAGATCATCTATTACCCAACAGTTGGTTTGACTTTAGAACACATTTCTCAAAAATCATGACGTGTTTGGCCTTAAAACACATGGCAATGAATGCACATTTGAAGTCTCTTAGCAGTCATTGTTGAATACTTTATGGAGGACGTATGTGTCAGGATGATATGGCCAAATCATACTTTTTGTCATAACAAGAAGCCAAAGATCTTTAGCTGCAAAATTATTTGTTATATAAACTGAGCTATGATATTTTTCCCAGTGGCTACTCATGGTATTGCAGTGAAAAATCAAAAATGATAGCAAAATCCAAAAATATCATAGTGTGGATGATCAGAAATTGAAATAGTTTAATTTTGTTTACTGTGTCTCAAAAGTTTGGAAAAGAAAGGCAAGATGGACTGCTTAACTGGTCTGTATTGTGATTCCTATCGAAGGAAAAACATGTTTTATATTAGTAAGTTATGAATGAAGGAGAGAGTCTGCAAATTTGATAATGTGAATGGTATTCACGGTATTTTTTAATTGACTTGCATTTGAACCTTTTACTATTATTTGAAAATGTAAGCATGGCCTTCTAGATCTGATTATATTCATTTATAAATCCACGCCACGAAAAAATTACGTCCCCCACGAATAGATATAGATATAATGGGACTCTGTCTGTGAATGTAGCTTGTCGTTACAATTCCGGTGCAGTAGGTGGCGGTACTATGCAGTAACTCCGGCAATAAAACCAAAGAAGACGCACTTAATGACGACGAAGAAGAAGAAGAAGACGAAGAAGAAGAAGGAGAAAAAGAAAAAGAAAAAGAAAAAGAAAAAGAAACGGAAACGGATTTCATATTTCACCAGAATGGATACTTGGCGAGCTGTACAAAAAGTCCTGTGTCATAAGATGATCGTGGTGGATAAAGGGAAGACTTTGAAGGTATGTAGGCATTATAGCTTTTCTTACTTTAGCTGAGTGGCTAGCCGAGCTAATCGCTAATACTATTACGGCTGTGAGCAACCATATAAGTCGTGAGTGGTCTTGAATGAATCAGGACAATCTAAGCTTTCTAACAATGTATACAACAATATATATGTTTAAGGGTTGGTGTTTAAAACATTCAGAAGAACTTGTGGCTACCTCCCAACCTCCGACCCGTCCCGTAGGCGGAACAGCGTGTTTTACGTGTCTGCAGTTCCGATCCTTCATGTTGGCTGAAACAGACAAGTCACCCTCAAACATGCTGAAAACCATATTGAAGTTTGGCCTGCAGTTAGTCTTCCTGAATGTTTATGTGGCTTTGAGGATGTTCCTGACGTTGCCGGTGACAAACTGTGAGGGGGAGCGCTCATTTTCTCATTTGGGGAGAATCAAAAATGAGCTGAGAACAAGCGTGAAACAAAAACGCCTTAAGTCCTTATCATTACTGCCAATAGAGTCTGAACTTGTCAGAGACCTGGACTTTAGCGATGTTGTGGAGGAGTTTGCTAGGAGAAAGGCCAGGAAAAAGGTCATAGCCTCTAGTCTGGCCCAAGGTCTCTGAATTCTTGCCTCCCAAGTGTTGTTAATGTGCATTGTTTTTTTATGACTCGGAAAACATTTGTTGTTGGGATGTATGATATTGTGGAGATTCTAAAAACAGGTTGTTTGCTATTCTTTGAAGTGTTTCTGCATATCTGAGTGTAGACAGTTTTGATAATACACACACATACACACACACTGCATGTGCTGAGAGTCTTGTGTTGAATTTATCAGTCAGTGTGAATCCTGAGCAAGTACAGGCGTTTCCAACAACTACTACATCCACACTTGTGCACTAGTAAACTAGTTGTCTGTTGTGTAGGTGCACATACAAGTGTGTGTGTGTGCGCGGGCCTCTAGTCTGGCCCAAGGTCTCTGAATTCTTAATCCAACCTTGGCTATCTGTATGTCTATTTATCAATATATCTAATCTTTATATATGTACATAGTGTTGTAGTTCTATTCAAACTCTGTTCTTCTTGGTTGCCCCCCCCCACGTTTATTTTAACTTGTACACTATCCGTTGCTTACTAAACTCACCTCACATTGACAGCTGCAGATGTAAAGGCTAAACAGAGAATACAGTGAAGTGGTCTCGCATGTGCAAGACCACCGTGGTGCCCCCCCCCCCCTTACACTGTGGGGTCCCATTACTCATAATTCCTGTGTCTGGAACACACGGTTACATAAAACAGCAACAACAGCAAGACAATGAGGAACAAGAGGGACCCGAGAGAGATGAGAAAGTGGGAGGGGGAAAAAAAAGAAAGTATACTGCAGGGGAGACTGAAGAGGCAGAGAGCCAGAGAGCAAAGGAATGGTGGGAATGTCTGGCACACACACCCAGCATTCAGTCTCATGATGCATGCTGTTGTGGGTAATGGAATTTCAGTTTGACCTGCTGGATTAATGTTAAACCTCAGCAGTATGCTTTGAAATAATGCCAATCATCATTTTTGGTAAGCAAGGTGTGACTCTCATCAGACTTTTTCAGGGCACACTTTTTCAGGAATACTTTGATCCTCTCATCAGAATGTTGTGCTCTTGGTTGCGCATAGCAAATTAAAATAACAAGATATTATTATCCTGTGTAAGCTTGGATGTGTGCTTCACTTTGGATTAGTCTTTATTTGGTTGTGGGTGTATCTGCAGGAAACGAATAACAGTTGTACACAGTACCAGTGAAATGGTCTGTCTGTCCTCCAGCGCTCACGTCACCTCCTCTGCCGGCCACCAGATAACCCCAGAGACAAAAGGGTTTCCTGTCAGCCAGATAATCATCAGGCATCACACTCACTTCCTCCGCCATAGCAGCCACACTGACTGCACACTGACTGCAGGGGAAATAGACTAACATGGTCTGAGACACTGATCCAGGGCCAGTTTGTGCCTTTTTCTTCAGGCTTCACATGATTAAACACAAGCTAATTTTCGGTCTGAGTCTATAAAGACCATGGTTAGTGTGAGTAGACAGGTCAGAGGTCAAAGATCATCATACTCCCATTAGAGGGTCAAGCCAATGATGACCTATGTCTTTTTGGCCCTGCATAGACAGCAATATGGCAATGAGTTCAAGGGAATATATATTGGTTTGAGACCAGATTAGCCATGTTATGATCATATAATGACCATTTAACACATACATTTTACTTGATGTAAGTGTCTGGATCAAAAAATGAGTCATTGCAAGAAAGTAAACAACAAGGAAGAGCTCAACCTGTAGGCTCATCCTGCAATTTAATACAAATATTACAATATGTGCAAGCTAAAGGAATTCAATATTACTACATGCACTGGTTAGTCTAAACATCTGCACTGTAAGTCGTACTGTATGTGTGGGTGTTTGTGGAAGATGTGTGAGAAAGAAAGAAACCAGGTCACTGCATTGGGGGGGATTCCTCCACCAAAGGAAACTCCATTTTGCTCGGCATTCACTGCAAGGCAAAACTTCATGGGCAGCCCAGCTGTGGTTATTTTCATTTATGTAAAACATTGTTTTCTACCACGTCAGTTAATATGGAAACTTCCTTTGCCCGTTTTTTAATAATCATATATAGGCATAAAACAAGATGGTGCAGATCCTCACATTAAAAGGCTCACCACACACTACCACACACACTGACAACCCCTACTTCCCACTACACACACACACACACACACACATACACAAACACCTACCTACCACCTGCATAGACAAGGGTTGAAAGCATCCCAGAGAGAAAGAGCCATGAGTCATGTGTTTAAATGCTTTGAGGTTCTCTCCCTCTCACTCAACTATACACCATGTGGTCTGACCATGTTTTAAGGTGCTGCACTCTATACACTCTGACTCACCCTCCCTCTCTGTCTAAAAAGGTCATGCTGACAGCTCATACCTGCACCAGTTAGGACCGCTTGGCCAGAAACTGTCTTAGCTTCTCTTGTAAATGGACCGACCTGTAGTTATTGCTGTAACATGTAGGGAAGAAAGGGGAAATCAACAGAGATGTGACAATCATTTTCACAACCTGAGATAAGCGATAGAAAGGTCAGCCCTTTTTCTGACAAGATGCTTTAGTGTTTGGTTATCAGTAAAACAAAATCTGACAGCTAAGTCAGTGAAATACTGCTCACTCATTTTGTGTTTGACTCAAGAAAATTGGGTATTTCCTTACACAGTAGCTCTAATTCCCTGCACCTGTCATTCTGTGATAATACAGAAACATATTATCATTTGTGGTTTACATTTTTTGTGTGTGTATGACCTGCATGTTTGCACGTAGTTGCAGATACTAGCTACCAGCAGCATGTTGTGATTGGGGAGTTCTGCTGTTGCTTTTGCTTCTCTATTGTTAATCTAACCACTGTATGCCACCTGTAGTCACGTCCACACACAAAGACGATTTCAGCATCTGCACTTGCTGTTGACCTTGAGCATCCAAAAGGCAATGCAAGCACAATCTTGGAATCAACGTGATTGCTTCATAATCATTTGTTGTACTCTGCAAATGTTTTAAGTGAAGACTTGAAGGTTTTTAAGAAATGGGGAAGTTTAGCTTAGTTTATTAAGTGCTGATTATACAGAGCTATAACAAGATTATAAAACTAGCACCAGCACTAACCTACATATACAAGACATTTGACACTGGGCACCTTGTAATGATAAATTACTGTAGAAAATTCCCATGCAATTCTTGTACTACTTTGTAGGTCAAGATTACATTTTGATGTTTGATGGTTTTGTTCTGATTTTACAAAAGTTTTGTTGAATGTTCATTTGCAAAGCTGTTCACACTCTGCCCTCAACAACAATTTGAGATTGCTTATTTGGTAAACTTTCTCAACATGTAGCTGTTTCTTACAATATGCAGGGATGAGTAAGGGGAGTGAAATGCATACTTGCTGAAACAATGATGAATATCACTTGCAGAGTCTCTGTATTGAGCGCCATAGAACAGTTGCCGTGGTGACTAAGACCAGCTCATGTTCAGCAGAAGTTCTGTTGCACAGAGCGCCTGCTGCCTCCTCAAAGCACTGAAGGCCAAACTGCTCATCGTTACACCGCTCGACGCCACTCTCTGTTCTCTTAACTTCTCCCTTCACTGCATTATGTTCTGTCCTTTTCTTCTCCTTCCTCTCACCCTGAGTCACTGCTCCTCGGGGAAATGAGGGGGTAACGGTGAATCATTCCTGGGGGTATGAAAAAGTATAAGTGCGTGTGTGCTTGTGTGCTTGTGTGCACATGTGTATCTGTGTCATTCAGGCGTGTGGGCTGTGAAACCTGAGTAGTAGGCAGAGAAAGAGAGGAGCAGCAGCAGCAGCAGCAGCATGATAGAAGGCAGATACCCTCTTCTCTGTCCCCTTTCTCCTCCTCTTGCCCTTGGGGAAATACAACAGCTGCACTAGACACAGACCCTCCCCTCTCAACAGACACACAATGCACAAGACTTGAATCTATAGCGCTTCATAAGAAAAGTACCAGGGCCATTAAGGCTAAGTGGTATATGCATGTTACAGGCCAATTTGTAAATATTTTTCTGTGTAAACCAAATGGTATACTGTTGTTACAGCTGTCTGATCAGTATTCATGTTTTACCTGATCACCCCTGCTTCAGCCCCAGTTTGCACTTAGTCAGGGCAGGGTTAATGTATCTTTATGGGTTTAGGACAGCTGTCTAGTCCCTCTTACACAGCCCAAGGGACGGCACAATTACAATACAGAGACCAACCGCTGACCTGGTGACCCCTCAGCCTGCTACTGATTGACCTTCCACCTCTCATTGACAGTCCAGCGTGTGGCTTTATAATAGGAGGGAGAGTGAGGTAGAGGCTTATTGTCTGCCACTTCTCCACACTATTAACTGACTGTACAGTTCATATCAAAGCATGAAGCAATTAATGATACATTTCAATTAGTGGTCATAAATAACTTGGGAAACTGTCATTCCAGGGATTTATTCATATCGTGTTGTCTGGGCAGTCTCTAGAGCTGTTTCTCTCTGCTATTTTTTCCTCACCCATGTTTAGCTGCTCTATTTCTGTTATGCACTGCACTGTGGAGCAATAGTATCCATCAGAGAAAAAGACCAGAGTGATTTTAATGTGCATTTTGGATTTTTTTTAAGTATAGCTTTTAAATCTTTTCTGCATATATCTTTCCATCTCTGTGGCATTGATCACATTTTTAGCAATTTCTTTCTGCAGTGATATAGTCATGGTGCACTGCAATCCTCTAGTAACCCTTTAAATAGGCCTCTGTTCTACATCCTAAATAACAGACTGGCCAAATAGAGAAAAGTCAACTGCAGGCGGTATTACAGAAGAACTGCCAATTCAGAATAGCAATATCACAATGTTCCCTAACCCCAAATCTAATTTGCCATCTCTTTTGTTGAAGCAACATGGCGTCTTACTAAAGTCTTTTTTTGAACATGTGTTACAAGCACATGCCTCACCAAGACAGTCTGTTCTGCAAGGTGGCTATTTTGAGAGTCTCTCTTTAAATCAGTTATAAAAGAAAGTCATGTGGACTCACAGGGACAAGTAGTATCTTCTCTAGTTTATTCAGCTTCTCAAACACAAGAAGAGTGTGGAACCTATGCACCTCTATAGTGTATGTAATCCTTTGTCATCTGCAGACACTCCTTAACCCATTCTGGTCACAATTTGTTATGGTTATTATAATTTTATTGCTGTTAAAAGGGTTAAATATAGTATAACATCTTCCCCTGTCAGCACTTAGGGATATGGAGCAAATATAGCTTCTTGGGCACAGAGGAATAGGAAATGTGTTGCTGGTAATATTTAGTTGTTACAGTAATAGGAAGTGATGAGATGAAAAGAAATGGCTCTGTGCTCTTACTGAAACAAATCATGGCCAGCACACATTAGTGGGAAGAGAAATACAACCCCACAGTACTTTCTAATAGCTATTGATCTCCTTTCCTGCTCTGTTTGGAGAGCATTAAGTGTGTGTCCGCACACTCTTTTATTGTATTTGCATGTGCATGTTGTTTTATGATTGTGTATGTGCATTGTCAAATTCGTAGGTGTATATGCAACCTTTGAGCCCCTTGTGATCTTTTGACAGGCTTGGCAAGGGGCACCATTACAAGGGCCAAAGCAGACACACAGTGTTACTCTAGCCTTGTGTTCCATTATCTTCACTCTGGGTCAGAGTGTCCTGCACTATTTTCTTTGTTCCATTTGTTTACCTCCTCTCTTTTCTCCACCTCTGTTCACCTCTCTCCATCTCTCTCACACACTGGATGTACTGTATATGGGTTTAGCATGATTGTAAATCATGTGCACGTGTATCTGTTTATTCATCTCTCACTACTGATTAACATGTAAACTGCAAACAGAAATGAAAGCCCACCTATGTCAACTCTTAGTCAGTAAACACCTCCCACTCTCTATGAGGGGGAGATGAAAGTATCTGGTGCGGGACATGGGGTTTTTTGAACACCGCATCACAGTAAGAGTGCACAGCTTCTTTCCTCATGGGACCTATAGGGGCAATATATCTGTAAAAAGTCAAAAGGCATGAAATGATGCTTTACTGTAATGAGGCACAGTGTAGCACGAAAAGGTCATGGGGGGCTGAGTAATGATTGAAAGTCAGAAAATAAGAATATTCATTACTCTATTCTCTATTCCCAGTAAAAGTACCCTCCAAAAACACCTCTTTCGATTGCAGTTTAGCACCTGTTATGTATAAATGTTCTATGCAGGACCAGACTGTAGTGGTCTGCAAAAAAGAGAAAAGCTTTTAAAAGCAATGATGGGAAATGTTTCGAGCTTCTGACACATAATACGGCACAGTCAGACAATACACTGACTATCTTGATGGATTGAAGTTTGAAGCCATTGTTTGTTGTTACTGTAAGGCTGAATTCTCTGCGGTGTACAGTGTGTCTCCAGGTCACATTCCTGGTTTCGTGCACATACTGTAAACAGGTTTGTATTTGGCTGTGTTACATATAAGCAATGTAATGGGAAGAATCCCTTCACTCTCACGCCCCTCCCATGCTGTCCTTCCGCAGTGCTCAGATGCAAAGAAAGATATCTCTGATATTTCACACCCATGCATAAGTTTATAGGGACATTTTGACCTATATCTGCTCAATTTACAAAGACACTCCTGGTTTTACAAAGTAGTTAATGCAAGGGCAGCTTAATACATAAAAGCCATGAGAACTATTTGAATGTTTGCCCTGAAGATAACTGCTATTCCGAGCAGTGTTTCACAATGGTACTGACCTTTTTTAAGGTTAAATTGGTTTTGAGCTTCCTGGTGAGGACTGTTCCCAAATGTGCGAAGTCAACAATACATTTTGAACTTTTGTTAACTAATACATTGAAAAAGGAGAAAATAAGTATCAAAAAATCTTTATCTGCAGGCTGGAGACAGCCCCAGGTTAAAACATGTAGTAGATCCAGCTACATTTTTGTTGTGTTGGCATGAAACCAAGGTAGTGAAACAGAGGAGAAGGGGGCAGTGGGTTGATGGGGGGCAGTGGTGTGAGAAAGGGGAGGTGGGGGGGGTTGAAACCTTCCAGGACACCCTGTACAAGAGGTTGCCCTTCAGACAGGTTAAGTGATACCATATTGTATGTCATTGGAAAGCCTAACAGGTTATATGGGTTATTATATAATAAGACCCACATCTCTACTGGAAATTTGTATTCAGGGAAGACATAACTCATATTGACCTCAGAAACCCAAAGTTTGCCCTAATTGGAGTTGAATTTTTTGCATCCTTACTCAGTTTCAGACGCAGCTGATGCCAACAGTTCCAAACATAGGCGAGAATCTTCAACAGCCAGGCAGTCAGCAGGCCAGTGATGTCACGGCAAGGCATGCCATGGCTCCAGAGTTGGAGTGCATACCAATATCACATGACCCCCTCATAAGGCAGACGAGACCCAGCTCTAAAGAACACAGCTACAAAACGCATACTGTTACAGCACGCCATGTTCTCTCCGTTATCCTTCATAGTCAGGTGACAACATGTGACAAGACAGGTCTCTAGTCTCATTTTCACCCCTGACCTTGTCATGTGCTGCAGAGGGCTCGATCAAAGCAGATCTGGCAGGAGTGATGTTGTGGAGGGCTGCATAATTTTAAATGCAAAACATGTCACAACGCACTATCAGTCATGTAACATGAGTGCAGCTGCCTTGAACAAGCTGTGATGGATCATGTTTTGACCCCGACATGATGCATCCATATCACTTTCAGGTAAACATCAAGAATGAAACATGCAGTCGTATTAGCCAGGAAAGTGTTCTAAAACTCTGCAGCAGATATGGTAAACCCATTAGAGGCTGATCCATAATTAGCCCATTAAACCAGCCTTGTACACCACTGCAGATTTCTGAAAGACACCAATATAGGCCCCTGCAGTTCAGAGCTACGATGAAATATTAACAGCCATAACATGAAGTGTGGTATAGTAATAGTTTTCCGAGATCAATGATGAAAACATGTCATGTTCCAGAAAGCACTGTTTATGTACAGTAGCTGAAGTGCATAGTGATGACCAAGTATCTGCTGACCTCTGCTGGTCAAAGCAGGCAATTTCTCCAGTAGACATCAAAACCACTCAGCTGCAGCATTCTAAACTGTATATTTTGTCAGTATCCAGTAAAAAACAATCTACAAATTTGGTGAGCTTTATTTTTCCTGATAAACTGAGTGTTCCTTTTATGGGTTGAGAAAATGTTTCCTCTAATTAAACCAAATAAACAATTTGAAAACACATTTGAGTATCTGAAAAATGCGTTGTCACAAAGCTAAAATTTGATTTTTTTTTTCACAGTTCTAGGTCAGCAATTCAATTTAAGCAACATTGAATGTGACATTGACCTATTTAACTCCTTTGTACAAAAGATCAGATTTCCTTGAGTTATATTCCTTCCATTGAAGCAAATTTGCTAATTAAAGGACACAAGACCACAATCAGGAAAAGTGCTGTCATTAGAAGGCAGTTTCTAAAGCATTTCTTGGGAGGGGAAACAAGGTTAAATGCTTGGAGTGAGCTAAGAAATATCAGCATTTCACAGTGGATAACTGGAAAAAAGTCCTATTTACTGATGAATTCAAGTTATAGATGTATTGCAGTAACAGAAGAGTCTATATAAGGAGACGAACAGGAGACAGAATGAAATACAGTGGTGGGGATATTCAAATCTGGGGTTTGTTTTGCCTATTCTTGAGTTGGTCACCTGCCTTGAATTGAAAACATTTTGTAAAAGGAGAAGTACAACTCCATTCTTCAGAGACATGCATTGCATCATTGTGGAGAAGGATTCATAAGGATTGACCGAAGACCAAGGAGTCCCGACTGTCGGTTACCTGACCTCAACCCCAATGTACCTTTATGGGGGCACTTTGAAGACTGACAAAGCTAAGCATTCTTTGACTTCACAAGCCATTCTTTGGAACATTGTCATCAGGTTTTGCATACACTCGAGCAGTCCATGCCTACTTGAGTGCATGCTGTCGTTAAAGCATAAGGGGGACATATCAAACATTAAGATATTCAGAAATTCATGTACATGTTTCATTTGAATACATACATTTCTCAGAAGGAGCTGAGGAGACCAATGCAAGTTTAACATTTTACTAATTTTTAATGGAGGGTCAAGAGATTCCACCCCATTAAAAGTAATAGCAATCTATGAGAAGCACAACAGTCTCAAAAACCATATACTGAAATAATGCAATAATTAATTCAGGTGGAAACTGGTCTAATGACATCCAACCACTGTCAGAGGTTATTTTGCTCAGCGCTCTTCCTGGAAGCATGATTATGCATCTTGTTGTGATGGGATCCAGCCAGCAGTTCTTGTAATGATATCCAGAGCAAAACCAGGAGTGATTATTTAAGCTGTTTTGCCGGCTGTTGTTGTCACATGCTTTCCCAGAATCCTCCAGTCTCCTAAACGTTAAGTGTTGATTTATGGCATGCTGCCGACTTTCAAGCAGCCAATTGTAGAACAGCAAAGCATCTTCCTCTGCATCGGCTGATATTTCCTGCTCTCCCTCCTCCCCTTTGCATTATTGGAAAGAAGGGCAGATTTTTTTATCAGGAAATGGAGCCTTTGCTCATAAACTCTAATTCATCCAGGAAGAAATTCACAGGTTTCACATCTACATTATGTATACAGTGTATTTATCAAACGTCTCCAGTCTTCTGTATAGTGTAAGAGCTGCTGAGTAGTCCTAATAATAACACTTTCTGCCTTTGTGTTTTGTTTAGAGGCCTTGAGTACATCACACTTTTCAGTAAATTGAAAGCCTTGTTCTAATTTCCTCTGAAATACATTTGCAGTCCACACAAAAGTGATACAAAACTGCAGAGCTGAATCATCTTCCTTCATTTCTGCTGATATTTCTTGTCTTCTTATTCCTGGAAGATCGGATACACAATACAGCACTGGAGGAGGATGCCTGGATGATAATATACCCTGCTCTTACTGGCTTAATGAATAATTCATATGTTCCTCTGGGTTGTACTGTGTGTTTGTAATCATTGCCTTTTTCTTTATTTTAGTCTGCACAAGCTCAAACCAAAGAACAACTCATCACATCTTTGTTGTTCTAAATCTGAATACTTTAATTTTAGGCTCATTCTAAACAGTATTTCTAGAATAAAGAAGCAGCACACATTTCACCATCACCAGTAACAGCCGATATCTTAGTATGCAGGAGCTTCTTCTAAAAATCAATTTTATGCAATATGTTTTCCTGGAAGGTAAAAACAACAAATTATGAAATGGTCAGACATCATCTTTTTGAATTATTGTTTTTCCCCCTCTAATCTGCCCCTTTACATTCTGGAGGTGGAGCAAAGCTTGTTGTTGGAAGAGGATATTTAGCCAAAAGCAATTAGAGGAACTTCTACCAGCCAATGACTTACTGTGAAAATGTGTTAACCAATCGGAATCACATCGTGCTAATAGATAATTATACAATATGCAAACACAGTATGTAAATCTTTTTGCTAAGTTAATTAACTTTGTAAAAAAAACATTACCCATATATTGGATTATTTTTTTCTCCATTTAAACACTGACATCACTATGCATACATCTTTTGAATGTTAGAGTAATGTAGAATATGGACTCAAAACATAATTTGCCTTAATTGTAATCTCTGCTGCAAGTGGTGACATTTACATACAAATGGCTGCACATAAATCGAACATTGACTAAGTGGTATTTTACTGCCATCTTCTGGTGAAATGTTGTTACTGGCCTGTTTGAAAAAATAGATTTGTTGGAAAGAAAAAAAGCCAAACACACTATCTATATTTTTTTTTGTTTTACAATTTAGACATTTTTGATATGTTTATGTGAATAGACCCAGTTTGAAATGTAGGAGTCCTGATTAGATCACATACTTTCCTTTTTCCAGTGCTTCTTTCTCTGTCTGACAGTCCATTTATTATATTAAAAATCATCTCCTTGTGGTGTGGTTATTATAAGGGGGAATTCAGGGGGAAAATACTGCTTGCCAAACCCAAGGTGGGAAGCTCATTTGGGGACTTGCACACTTGGTAAAACAGCGTGGGCTCCAAAATCATCTTAATGCACCAGGACCAGTCTGCAGAAGCCTGGACACGAGAAAAAACACGAGAGTGAGAATATATGTGCTGGCAGAATGTGTCAGTAGACATGTTGGCTAATGGTCTATGTGGAGTAGCCTAGTATTTGAATTGTTGGCCAGTTCTCAATTGTCCCAGATTGACGTCCGATTTCAGCTCAGAATTTCTCACTGTCAAAAAGAAACAGCAAGAAGAAAATGAAAGGAGATGACAGAAGAGCAAGGAAGAAAGGTAGAAAGGGGTTGTAAAGATATGTAAAGATATGTAAATAGATAGACTCACTAAAAATGTCATCTTTTAATCTCCTATTGTAATTCCTTCTGTTTTCTGGATAGGGAGTAATATTTTTTTGTCAGTGTCAGCAACAGGTGTGTTGCAGGAACAGGTTCCACTGGAGCGTGACTGCCCTCACAGAAACATGTCAACAGCACATCAATAACACACACACTCACTCACCAAGCCATACTGTCAGGTTCACAGACAGGAAAGTGTAATACCACATGCTTCCTCTCCCACGAAAAACCTCAGTGCTGAACTAGACCACCCACTGAGAGACACTGCAAACAAACACCAGTTCATACAGTATGTTGGTGCGCAGAGACTTTTAATAAACAGAATATGTGCTCCCATGGTCCATGTTATAGTGTCCATATCACAGTTAGTTGACTAAAAGCATAAAACCCAGGACGATATATTTATGCTGGAAAATCTGTAGGACACATGTCTTTTTTTGGACATTTTCTATCAGTGTCAGAGTATTTCGCCACATTTGAGATCTGTAGAAACAATCTGTAGAAATGTAGTAGCGTCAAATACAACTTTCATGCTACCAAGTGATTAAATGAATGCAAATGTCATACACCCACATGGGCTTACAAGACACTACTTACATTACAAACACAAAAGAAAACACAAAAGAAAACAAAATCAACTAGTTAAGTTGTCCACCATAGTTTGGACTCACTGTATGTGAGAGTGGTGGTCATGTTCCTGTGTTAAGAACATATGGTTGTTTCTGTTCTGATGTGCTAATTGTGGCCACATGAGGGCAGTAGCTGTCAAGGGATGAAACGGAGATTTAAAACCTTGTCACACTGATATCCCACCAGAACCCCCCCCCCCCCCCCGCCCAAAAACCCTCCCACAACAACAACAAACACACAAATACCCCCCCCCCCCCCAAAAAAAAAAAAAAAAACAAGACAAAAAACAGCAACAAAATAAACCAACAATTGAAATGAACAAATATCAGAAGCCTTTAAATAGGCACTTAATAGATGGGGGAAAAATCTTTATGTTCCATAGAATTAATCCATGATGAATATCTAAATATGCTGACCATATATTTTTTTTAAAAAGGCATTCTCTATGAATTAATTATGATTTTTGAGATATGATATGACTGTACATTTGAAGGAAAAAACTAAACAGTTTTGTGGTTTGAAGCCAGTTTGAACCAGCGATGTAAAACGCTGAATGTGAAATCATGCAAAAATAGTGGGGATACATTTTTTTTCCAGATTTTGGCTTGCCATGCAGCTCTCTGTACAGTGTTAAACAACAAACAACTGTTATCTGTACTGACAGGCTGTGTTTGAGTAATGGCACTGCTGAATCCCACACTGAACCACAGAGAGAGGAAGGGAAGAAAGACTGAGAGGGAGCAAGGTTGAGGGATCTTCACAGAGGGAGCACTCGTTTGACTAAGAGACTGTATAAATACATAGGTAGAGGAGAGGAACACATCTGGGCTACATGCGTCCGTGTCTACTGTACGTGTAGAGTGTATATAATTCTGGCCTGGCAGCCTCCTGTCAGAGTCTTTACCTGATAGGTTATTTAATTCTGCCAGTCTTTGAAGATGTGGGCTGGGCCAGTCTGACAGCCTGATTCTTTACCTGTCACCAGACTCAAGGTGCGATGGGTAATCTGTGTAAGGCTGACCACTTGCTCTCACAAACACATCCGTGCATACACACTCATGTACAGGAACACACTATACACACTCGTACACCAATATAATATTGCTCTCCTGCTGTGAGGAGATGGTTTTGTAATGCCCGAGTGGTTCAGTGACAGTCTGTCAATCAATCAAACTCATCCCACCCCATCTCACCTATAAATGAGTGTCTGTCCGTCTCCAGGGCCATGATAGGCTGATTGGCTCTGTCAGTCACAGTGTCAGGCAAATGTAGATCAATGGGGACCATTCAGTATAGTGCACTGTAGATTTTAACAGATTTCTCCACAGTCATGCACTGCTGATGGCAGATGTCACCGAAGATGGACCCAGCCTCAGTGAGCTTCTGAGTAACGTGGAGGCACTGGGGGTTGACCAGGAACAGTATGTGTGTGTGTCAGTGGGAGAAATATGGATATAACAAAAACAAAAACAAAATGTACGAATGAAAATAAGATTGACTGTAGACTCACAATAATACAGAAATAAGCACAAAATAAACACAACTAAATATACAAACTTACATTTTATGTGATATATAAACAAATCTAAATAAAATCTGGTCTTCAGAATCCTGTACAGTATGTGCACAGAATGTGTTATGCTGTTGGATGGGACTGTGTAGTAAACAAATGTATGATTGTATTAATTAATGCATAAGAGAACATAACAGATGAATAAATAACATTAAATTAATATGTTCAACTTAATAAATACATTACTATGCACTGCTAACACATACTGTAACCATAGAAACTGACAAGACAAATTTCCAAGGGCAAATTGCTCTGGCTTTATCAACTATAAGAACATAGTTAATAAGGGATGTGCCATATGTACAGTAATGAGTCCAGATAGTATTATGCTGACTCATGGCAAATGGTGGTTAATGCACAGCCATGTATGAGAGAGAATTATGTGCCATGGGGCCACTTTACTCTCCTTCCAAATTCTTTTTAAGTAGTGAATCATTGTTTCCCCTCAAATGCCCCCTATATTGCTACTAGGGGTGCAACGGATCAAAAAACTCACGGTTCGGATCGTTCCTCGGATCAGAGTCACGGATCGGATCATTTTTCGGATCAGCCAAAAAAAAATAGACAAGACAAATAAACATGTTTTCATATGTCAGCTACGTGTTACGTCTGTGTGGTAGGCTAACCTAGGCGACTGGTTTGTGTGGCAGCGCGAGTATAAGGAAACAGACGTAGCACTAGAGGCAGCAGTTATCGTTACAGTAGTCACCGAAGTCTAGCCTACTTTTATTTTCCATGCCCACTGTTCTACATGTTGTACACTGAGGACAATAAATCACAACGAGCCATAGTTTGCTTATTGAAAAGGGAACTGTTGCAGACTTTTACCCAGAGCGTGTTAAGTAGCTCTGTCCCTGGAACTAGCAGGAATGGTTACAGCTGTGTGTGGACTGAACATGCGCACATTTTTTTTTTTTTTTTTTCATAAATCAATCCGCGTATCATGCGTGTGCCGAACCGAAATAGATGGTCCGAACGGATCACGGACCAATGATGATCCGTTGCAGGCCTAATTGCTACACTGGTAAAACATGCAGGATGCATCTGTGATTCACAGGAAACCTGCTGTACTTCATTTGTGTTCATGTCAACAGCAATAGTGAACACAACAGCTCTGAGCATGGTGCCAAAGCTTTGGGGCCATCCTGTAGGTCCAATGGGCCGCCACTGTATGAGCCCCAAATTGTGTGAGGTGGCACCTGTGTATTTCTGGTCCTCGAAACTGGTATTTTAATGTAACACAGTGGAACTTATTGTGAAGCGACAGAGGGAGAGAGAGATATATGGTGCTGCACATATCCACACAGGCCATGGATATAATACAATATCAGCATAATGTTATTTTTACAGGGAGCAAAGCAGTTTCAGTGCTCCATGCTTTCGTCCACATTTTAGCACAGAGATTGGTCCGTAATGAAAACTACAGGGAGCACAAAAGCCTCAAATTGCTTGGCTTTAATTAGCAGAGCTGCACACACAGAGCTTTTGACAATCGAAAACCAACTTCCATGTATTTTGCCTCTTTTACTTCTCTAGCATTTTACATCTATAACATATAAATAGACTACACCGTCATTGTGATACAGGCAGGTCTGAAACATGTCTAGACTAGTGACTGAATCTTACAATAATGTCGTTTAGGTGTCACTGAATGGATGTTGTAGATGCACTACTGATGTTTGCACAGTTGAAGCTGTGCGTAAGATTCTTTCCTTAGACTTTATTAAATACCTGCAGCATTACACAGAAGCAGAAATGTCTTCAGATGCAGAAAATATCTTTAGACTGAGAGAGCACAGCAGCAATAACTTCATTAACACCAGATTGATCAGGATCTGACGGTAATTAATGTCACATGTCAGCTGTCACACACAGACACCATGTTTATACGGTGGAATTGTTTGTAATAGAGCAACTCTTATCAATGAATCCTGAGCTCAATCAGAGCTGTCAGGACATTTTTACTTTAAATAGCTAAAAATCCAAGCTCCACTTGGTAAATAGTCTCCTATAAAAGCCTGAATCTTGGTCAGCTGTGTTATGTAGTATTGTAGACGGTATGTAAAGCAATCTTACTGCACCATATGTTGCATGGTTGAAAACACTTGCTTGCATTACTAGATACTGAATAATGTATTTAGGGTAGAGTTTATACAATGTAAACACTATTATGGCTATTAGTCCACAGACAGTTATATAGAAAACTGAAGTTCCCCTTTTCAGTGTTTCCCTTGTTCCGTTAACCCTAGTAAACACATTCATTTTCCCATAAAGGGGGTTCATTGACCAATACAACAAGTTATACAAGTCAATACAAGTGATAATAATAAGGATTTCTATCAATATTTTAACCAAAATTGTGCTTATTATTTGTATTCATTTATCCAGCAGTTATATTATTACTAGTATCACTTTAAGGGTCCTTTTTTCCTCCTCTAAATTACCTGCTTGATACCACCAAATAAAATAACATTTGGTCTTCAGTTCTCAGCTAAGGCACAGGGACTCACAATGACAGAAAAAATATTCAACACCTCAAGGTTAAGTTACTAAATCCACAGACTTAGGCTTCATGCAGTGCTTTTCTCTCTTTTTTCTTGCTCCCAGGGTAAAATCAATGAGGCTCAGTCCGGTGAGATATTAGTAGTTTTTCCAATTCATTTATGATTTGAAACACTTGATGCTCCGAGACAGCTTGATACTCTCAGATATTGAGGTGATAGTTGCTGTAGCTTGTACTTTCATCACTCCTCTTTATTTTATTGTGTGCATGATGAGTGATTAACAGAAACAACAACCAAAAAACAACAAAACGAAAAAATATGACATGGGACGGGAGAAGCAACAGAACCAGACAATAACCCAAGAAAACAGTGTGTGTGTGTGTGTGTGTGTGTGTGTGTGTGTGTGTGTGTGTGTGTGTGTGTGTGTGTGTGTGTGTGTGTGTGTGTGTGTGTGTGTGTGTGTGTGTGTGTGTGTGTGTGTGTGTGTGTGTGTGTGTGTGTGTGTGTGTGTGTGTGTAAAGCAGGAATAAAGTAAGAAGAAAGGTACAGTGTTGTCGGAGGTCATCTCTGGTTGCGTCCAAAGGACAAATTGTTCCCAGGGTGAAACCTGGATGTTGGGTCAGGGCAGAATTGTGTTTATTTATTTATTCATTTATTTAATTTCATTTTTATTCATGTCTAAGTTATTTTACTCCCCTTTCTCTCCTCTTCACCCTTCCTTACTCTCATTGCACTTTCCTGCTTTAAATACCCTCTAGAACAGCCTCTACCATTACAAGAGGACCATTTTTCTATATGAAGGGGGTTGAATGGGGATTAGACCTTCAGACAGCAAGCTCTCCAAACCAGTCAGGACCCCTGAACCCCACCTCGTCTCGGGTGAGGGATCAGGTTGTTCTTCTGTGTGAAATGTAAGTGTCAGTACCACAGAAACAATACCAATATAAAGTCAATTAGAAAATAAAGAGGAAACAAATGGTTAAATAAGGTGTGTTGTGTGTGTTGTAAATACAAACAATTCTTGAAGAAGAAGAAGAAGAAGAAATCATATTTCATCATCCCTCTAATATTAGTATCCATAGTAACCAATAACACCATTGTCAAAATAATAGTGACAGTGATGTAAGAATGTTTATTTGTCATTATTACAACAACAACAAGAACAATATCAATAATAATGTATCAGTATCAACATCCTATGTAGTATTGTTTATTATATATTTGCAATTACTATGTATTACTTATAGTTATTAATTTAATCAGATTCTAAAGAAAAAAGGCAGGTAGAGAATAGACAAAAATTGTGAGAATGGAGTGAAAGAAAATGAATAATCCATCTAAAAACAAGGGGAAGGAGAAAAAGTAAGTAAATAAATAAATAAATTTAAATACATTAAAAAATCCATTATTGCAAAGTGGTGTTATCATTATTACCATCATCATAGCCATCAACATAGTTGACTGCAAGCACTAATGAAGAGGAGTACCGACTGTTACAAGATATCTTAATGCAGTACAGTGATCTGAAAGTGAAAGCATTATCTGAGAAAAGAATAAAGACATCACCCACCACTAAGAATAATTCTAATGAAATGTACCCCACAGTGATGAAATTCAAAATCAGATTGCAGAGCTGCTTTTGGTGACTTCACCCTCGTAAACATCCGACAGGGTCAGTGGCCTCAGGCTTAAATGTATTGGTAGCAGTGGGAGGCAAAACGCGTGCTAAACTGCCCTCTTGGGAGCCAAAACGCGCACTAAGGTACCCTCCTGGTTGGCAAAACACACTAAACTGCCCTCTTGAGTGGCAAAAACACATGCTAAAGTGCCCTCTTGGGTGGCAAAAACACATGCTAAAGTGCCCTCTTGGGAGCCAAAACGTGTGCTACGGTGCCCTCCTGGTTGGCAAAACACACTAAACTGCCCTCTTGGGAGCCAAAACGTGTGCTAAGGTGCCCTCCTAGTTAGCAAAACACACTAAACTGCCCTCTTGGGTGGCAAAAACGTGTGCTAAAGTGCCCTCTTCAGTGGCGAGAATGCGCTGTATGTGTCCTTTTTTTCTTTTCGCCCCCGCCCTTCAAAAAGTCTGTGCACGCCACTGATTGGTAGTAGGTGGGATCCTTGTCATAAATATGCGTAGTTGTGTGAGGTCAGTCGCCCTGAGGCATTCGGTAGAAGGTTCACACCAGGTGAACAGTTTCCCCGAGGAAACTCTTATTTGAATCAGTAGTCTAGTGAGTAGGCCCAATTTCTATTCTCCATCTGGACTAATTGCCCTACTTGGCCTAATCATACAAACATGGATGAATACTAAACGTTAGACCCCCCAACCCCTTTGCTCTCTTTCTTTCTTGCTCTCATCCAGTCTGTTTCCTTACCAGCACCTTTTATGCTCTTACCCACTCAACACTTTGCTCTTCCTCTCTTACGGATGCTTTCTTACTTACTCCAAATCCTTGCTTGTTTTTAAGAAGGGGGAAGAGAGAGACTGACTGGCCACTTCAGGGACCAAAGGCATGAGGTAATCCAGGCAGGATTGTAGGCCCCCTTTGTTCCACATCTCAAGACTTCCCACAGCTCCATGTGGGAAAGTAAGACCACTGGTCTGCATTCAGCAGGAAACATTGGACTGAATAATCATGTTGACAGGTGAAGAGGCGCTCTTTTGTATTTGCAGAGGAAAACATGGTATAAAAATGTTTTGTTGTCGAGTACCCTTGAAGGAGCTGCCGTTTGCCAACCCTGTCACAGCAATATGTGAGTGATGAGAACTCCAGTGGGCATGTTTTTAGCTTGGCTACACCAATACAGGGCAAATGTAATGTGAAAAGGAATAATCTTTAATGAGAACTAGTAACTGTTGCCAGTAGCCTTACTTTTGAGCAATGTCAAAATAAAACTAATTGAGTTCACAGTTTGAGAGGAGGATGTGCCTGAGCCTGACTGTAGAATTGTTTCTACCTTTCAAGTGTCTTCTGAATACTGTATGATTCCCCTCAAATCTGCCAAAGGAATGCTCTCCTCATAGTTTTGCTTCCACTTAGTGCATCACTTTATTGAGTGCTGTAAGTTTATTGATGTGCCGCAATGTAGAAGCTGCACAAAACACTCACAATGCCAGTACTGGACTGCCGAGTTAAAACTTTTTGGTTTCATTATTATCCCCCTAAGTCATTATATACAGAACAATTGTCGTTGACTCAAACCAAATTAGATTTCAAGAGAGAAGTAAATGAAATGCTGGTGTTCACCTTGTGTGTTTGCTAATCTCTTTTGTAGCTGTTAAAGAATGTTCTTACATCTGAAAGCACATACAGAGGTGCTGCTGACAGCTCTCAGCTGTGCCTCATACCTATTGTATCACTTCTATTAAGAGCTGGTTTCATCTTCATGAAAGTAAATAAAAACAGCAAGCATCTGGTCAACAGGTCAGTGTTGAGAAAATAACTTAATTTATCGGCTACAACTCAGAGTTGAATCAATTGGAGAGAGTTGAAACATGAAAGTGACTGCTGTATCCAAAATTGGATAAAGGGAGAAAAGACAGATATGTGATATCGATTGTTAAATATTGTGAATATGCGATCAATTAAACAGGGGAATAAACTTGATGGGGTGTGAAAACAGGACTATTTCATACTGATAGTTGTTTGGTAAACTGTGTCTGTGTTCATATCATCCATGACATTATGTCTACCACATGAGATTACCTATCTCTTTATTCCATTTCACTGTGGCTCTACCAAGAGTCTCAGACAGAGGAGTAACTGAGCCCCATTTTCACTGATTACAATATACCATAAGTGGTATTATACTATTGATTATGCCTCAGAGCTTTCTTTAACAGTCTGCTGTTATTATTCTCATACAGGACATCATCTATGTTTTTTTTCTGTTGACAGAGCACATCTCTGATAAGTCTTGGTTTATCTCCATCAGAGCTGCAGGACTGATAGCGGACTGGTTTACAACCACTAGGCTGAGACAGACAAAGAAAGAAAAGGAGACAAAGAAATGTTGTCAATTTAGCATAAGAGAGATGGGATAAGCATTCTGTGGCTTCCCTGTATTATTTTCCTGTTAGCACAGTGGCATTACTTCACAGTGTAAACATTGAAAATGTCTTCATAAAACATCATGTATATGATCAAAGACTCTCTTTAGATATTTCAGGATCATTTAAGACTGTGGCATCTTTTCAATTGAAGTTCTTACAACTCATAGACATGCATTTAATGGCAAGGATGTGCAAGTCAGTTTTACTTTGTATTACTGTAAGGGGTTGCACACATGAAATACATGGAAATATGCATTTCATCATACATATCCAATTCTTCTCAGGCCTCTTACTTTTTTGACAGCAGAACAATATTCTCATTTTTGATTATCTTTCATGTACTGTTAATGTAAGAAATAGAACGTTAAAATTCTGGCCTTGAGTGACATGTTGAGGGAGGTCTTAATAGTGTTTCTGCATTAGGCAGATTAAACCATCTCTCTTGAGGTTCTACCTATATTCTTCACCTACCCTAAATGGCTAGCTGATGATAAATATAATTTACTATAAGCCCAAGTAATCACAAATTAAAGAAATAGATGATGTTGCTGACCGAACATCTTTATCTTCACCATGCTTGTGACTGTGTGCATGAGAATGTGTGCATCTTATGTCTTCTCTTCCTTAATCTCAGAAAGATGGTGTCATCCCCCCCAGTCTCAACTGTTAATCTAGCGCCTTATCATCATGTTCCAGCTAGAGAGCTGACACACTAAATCCCGCTCAAGGTCACTTTAATGTCAATTTGAGGTCATTTTGCCTGGTATGGTGCCTGGAACTCCTGCTTGCCCAGTAGGGGCCTGGCGTTACTCCCCTCAATCATGGGCGAATTTACGATCCGAGAAGCAACCGTCTCCCATATGCTACTGAGCCTCTCCCTGTGTTTAGCCTGCTAATCCCCACAGGAGATGGGGAGCAGCAGACCATGGTTATATGGATGGAGAGAATGGAAAGAGGAGAAGCTGTGGGAGTATGGAGGGAATGAGATAGAGAGGATAGGATAGGATAGGAGAGGAGAGGAGAGGAGAGGAGAGGAGAGGAGAGGAGAGGAGAGGAGAGTATGAGTGTCAGCAGTGAAGGTGGCCCTAACAAATCAGTGACAGTGGGGATGAAAACTCATAGTCACAGCACTTTCCCCGAAGTGTCTGCTATCAGATAAACTGAGAGATTTAGTTAAGACTTCATATTTAGAGCATGGCTTAAGCTGTGAGACGATGTCTTAACTGTGGTGATGCCAATGTCACATTGTGCCTGCTATGCTCCATTTGTCAAATAGGATTTTATCTGTGCTTTCATAGCTGTAATACTGCATGCCTTCACCGAATTATCCAAGACCACACGCAAATACAACACTGATTTGATGATCCTTGTGTGTACATGCAGCTGATACATCTCATATCAAATGTCTTTATTATTACCTCAATCAATGACAGAGGCAATTGAAAAGTGCACTGTTCCCACCCACAAAAAGATGTCACTTTACATCACTGCTGCAGAGCCTGAGCCTATTCAAATGAAGTCAAGCACATATCACATCCTCGCAAGACTTCGATTCACTTTTCTCCTATTACGCCTCACATCATCATTAACAACAATGGCTGTAAAGCGGTTTCGGAGAGAGACATTGAGCAAAGCTTTCATCACTCTCCACATGTCAGTTAGTAAAATTGCTGCCTA
Organism: Scomber japonicus; assembly: GCF_027409825.1. Taxonomy (NCBI): domain Eukaryota; kingdom Metazoa; phylum Chordata; class Actinopteri; order Scombriformes; family Scombridae; genus Scomber; species Scomber japonicus. The sequence goes on along the minus strand of NC_070586.1, from coordinate 17,386,919 downwards.
ATAATCATCATCATCCACCCCTTAAATGTAGCTTCTGTGGCTCAGGATTATGAGCACTACTAGACAGTGCATACATAATGCCCTCTCTAATGTAGGGCTGGGACCTGCTGTAAAACCCTCTAAAACAGAGTGAAAGGGTGCCTGTGAGGTCACAAGCCAGATTAAATAGAAGTGCAGGTGTATAAATAGAATGAAGTTATGGTAAGTCATTTCAGTGCAATGGAACCAATGGTCAGAAAAAAGTGGATTTTTATGAAACCTAATGTGTAATGATTGTGATGACGAATTTATTGTGACAATTTCAAATGGTACTGATTACCCTAAACACTGATTTGTTGACACACTAATTAGGACTTGAAAGATGCATAGACTATTTTCCACAAATAGCAAATTTGTTGTGACAATGTGTTTACCTCTATGGCAACTTTGATCAGTGCAATTTGTGAATAATTGATGGCAGAGTAGTACAATAAAGGAAAATGTTTCAATTAATTAATTATGTTCCATATCAAATTACAAATTTATAATAATCATGACCCAGAGAGGAACATTTTTATTTGTCACTTAATTTTAAAGTGTTGAATGCCAATTCAAATTTCTCACCATACTTGCAATTAACTTTAATTATGTGACTCAACTCATGGCTACAAATCCAAGGGATGCATTTAGAGTGAATGTCATGAAGTTATAAAAGGGTTTGCGACTGGTGGCTGGAAGTATACTTTATGTGCACCGGTGACCCACCAATGCTAATAGGTATAATAATGAAAAAACAAATTTCAAAGACAAACTGCCAATGGAAAAAAAAGATAAAAGAAATGTCAGATGTAACCAAATTTGATTCAATAATATCAAAACTACACACTACTGTGCTTATTCACATCTCTCCTGGGGTTTTATCAGGAAATAATAAAATGTGCTGTTGTAATATAGCTTACTCATATTAATCTTCTTGAAAGATAACCTGTCCAACCACAGTGTATTTCAACCTTTAACAGAAGTTCAGACAGAAGCACTCATAGATTAAAGCATTAATTGCAACAAATGGAAATACAGTTTTGCCTGGCTCTGACAGCTTCACTCTAACTGCCTAGATTAGTCCAATACCATGCTACGCTAAAATGGGGAGCATAATGCTGAAAAGAGTGGGCTGAGAGCAAGACACTGACTTCCAGTTTAACCTTTGAGCCATGTTAGTTCTAAACCAGAGAGGTGGAGACTGGGGTGGTGGAGGCAAAGCTTTTCCAACAGCAGTGGTGAGTGGGACAGCTTTGGTGTAGAAGGGAACAGTGTAGGAGAAAGCCATTTTTAAATTGACCTCCTTGTTGCGAGAATGGCTTTGATTGGTGTGCTACTGATTAGAAACGCTGATTCAATCAGCGGGCAGTCAGCTGATTACAGCTGTGGTGCACGACTGTGTTCTGCATGGAGTAAAATTAAAAAATGGACCAAAAATAAGTTCAAATGTGAAATTTAATTTTGAAAACAACAGGAATGATGTTTCACATTACAAGGTCTCAGACAGGTATAATCTACTCTATTGCTACAAATGAAACCACACACACACTTATGCTGTATTTTCTCAGTCACCCATTAGCATTTAAATATACTGTATGTGTATGATTGTTGTTTCACTCATGTTACTTGTCAGCTTTCTCTGGTCACCTTTTCTTAAATTGGTCTTTAGCTCGTTGACAACAGGCAACTTCCTGCACACACTTATGGCCAGCTGAAGCCCTCACTGTAAATGAAAAAGCGAGCAAGGGCTTGAAGTGACAGATGTGCAGCACGTGTCTGAGGTAGACAAATTGATTTTCTCTGGGTGGATAGTTCTGGTATAGTGACTGCTTTGGGCAAAAGAGGGAACAGGAGATATGTCAGAAGTAAGAAATAAGTGGACATGGTGGCACAGCACTTAGATGTTGCTACTGAAGCCTCACTGAGTGAGACATTAGCTGGAGAAACCTCCCAGTTAGTATTTGTCAGCTTAGTCACAGGATGCCCAAAAATATTGCAGCCAGACATACTGTACAGATAGAGAGTCTGTTTTCATTAACCTATATTAATTGAGTTTTTTGCATCTTTGGGGTAATGCAACAAGCTGTAAATGCAACACTTATTAACTTATTAACTTATTAAAACTTGAAAACAGTTTTTTTTCTGGCAAACATGTCATGTGGCAAACATCATTTTTTTATTCAGTATTCGTCATTTCTTGCCACCTGGAGAATATACATCCAATAGATCGTATTATTTTAGCACTATTTTGTTTTCCACAATCTCCTGAAAAAACAAAAAACAGTTTTAATGAAAACATCTGTCTTCCTGAAACTAGGTTGATCAGAGTGGTGACAGTGAACTAAAACAGTAAAGGTGGCTGCCAGACATGCTTGTCAGACAGTGGAAATGTTTAATTACCCCCCCCCCCCACACACACACACACACACACACACATACACACACACACACACACACACACACACACACACACACACACACACACACACACACACACCTGCACATTTCCGATGGGCGCCCACTTCACATAGTGATTGGCCATGTGTGCGGATATGAGAAAGGATTAAAAGTATGAACTTCTCTCTTGAGCTTTCCTTTTTCATTAATGACACAACTATTTGTCACTTTTCATGTAAACAGCCAAGTGCAACACTGTCTGTCTTCCAGGAGAGACTGTCATAAAATATGCGCAATTATCCCTTCATTTAAACAGTATTGTGTCTCCTATGTCCCTTCTACGATTGGCTGAGTTTTCACCTTTGACTGAAGCCATCCACAACTACTATACATTTTCAACAAGGTCACACAACACTTAAGAACCGGTTCTGATATAAGTCAAACTTTAAGTTGTGGGCCTAAAAACTAAAAACAATAAGCTAAAGAATACTAACATGCTCTATAGGGCAGAGGGGAACTGCAGAGATAATTATTTGGGTTTGCCACCAAGAGTGACACCTTTCACATTATTATTAGTCATTTGTAATATAAGAAAACATTGGTTAGTGCGCCCTTTTAAGAGTGTAACTGTCAGAAAATGTGGTACCTATAGGAAGTACCAGTCTCATAGATTGGGGTGGGCTGTAGTTCATAAGGTTTGATTAGATGGTTTGTGCACTATTGAAAAGTAACTGTGGAGCACAGCTACAGCCAATTTCACTATGTCACCCTCCCAACAGCATTACAAGTGGCTGGCAAGTTTAAAGGTGCAGAAAGTGGAGAGTTCTAAAACTGTCACTCCAGTGGCGATGCTTGGGTAATTAAAGCTTGCAATTAAAGCTTTTACAATCAGCACTGTCAGTGAACTGGTGCGCTAGGATTAACGTTCAGAGTTGCACTCTAAATTGCTGGATGCATGCTGTGCCAAGGAATGTTCTTTAAATTCAGCTTGAATAGAAATGGAGTGACTTATAGTATGGGATGGGACAGTGATGAAGGGTGATTGAGAGGGTGGAAGCTGGGTGTTTGGCTAGTTGCATCTGTGCACAACCATATATGTTTTTTTTTTTGTAGATGTCCCATGTTCATGTGCCTGCAAGATAACATGTAATTCATCATCACAACAAAAGAGAGAATAGAATATGTCCAAATCAGATTCCTAAAGGATAACTAATACATCATGATATTTCCAGGCTTTCACCATATGGCTTTGAGGAGCCGTGATGCATCACGTCATCTCACTAACAGCACTCCAGTGTGTCCGGGCCATGAGAGAGCCCATAATGGTTAGAGTGATAATGCATAATAAAGACACATAAAAAAGAGATTTAACTTTCTCTATATGGTGCACCCTGGATGGATGTGTCTGCAGACCTTGGCCAAGGGGAGTCCTAGCAGAAAATAATGTTGTGTCTCTGTTTCCAATAAAACAAAACAGTAAATTATTTACAGCGGGCCACTGAGTGCGCATCCACCTCATTTGTATTCACGTCGCCACAGTGATAGATGTGACATCATGGTGATGAATGAAACGTGGGATTTTAAAAAGCGCTTCCTCTGGAAACTAAGGACAGATGGTTATCTTTTATGAGAGCAGCAGAATAATCAAACCAAATGAGTGGGACTATTTTGGTAGACATGAAGGTGCTTGTGTAAATGCAAAAATGAAGATGTCAGTTTCAGAAAGGTCTGCAAGACAATTTCATCAAAAGGCTTTAATAGTCACAACAGAAATAAGCAATATACAAACTAAAGTTGCAAACTGTAATTGCATTCATGTGTTCGGATTGATTAAACATATTGAATATGTATGGGTAGTCACAAGTCCCTGCAGTTCCCATTGTGTTTGAGACCAAGTTGAATTAAATCACGTTTTACACCTGTCATGTTCAACACAATTTAAACTGTATCTCTGACCTCTTTCTTTAAGTCAATTAAATTCCTAGACTCAGCCTTTGCACTCATTTCTGTGAAGGAAAAGAAAAGCTCAGCATGTAAACACATACACGAACACAAGAATAAAACCTAAGATGTGATTTCATACAAATTTGTTCTTTCACAACCAAGGTCAGCATATGGGTCTTAAAAAATAAATTGCCTCTGAAAGCTTTCCCAGCAGATGGTGGCCATCTTGGCTTATCGGTGCGTAGGTGCGATTTTTGAGCCGGCCTGTGCTCCATCACAGCCTCCCCTGACCGGCTGATTGAACACAGGTGTAACGGCTGAATTACAGTCTCACTGTTGGACATTAACCCCCTATATCTGGACTGAAATAGTCATTACTGATGACACCCAATGTAATTGCTAATTTTACGCTTCAGCTGGCACATTTTCCACTCGTCTTCTCCTCATTCAACTCTTCTTTCTTTTCTATATCAGTCCAGGCTTAAAGATCCCCTCCAGACATGTATTAAGACATATAAAAATACCCTGCTTGGAACAATATTGTCTGTCTGATTTAGTTTCTCCACAAAAAAAGCTTAATTGCCTTTTTAAAATAGTTTAAACAATCCCTCATTAAACATTCCAGAGTCTATAAAAATATTTAATTTCAAAAGCTTAACTACTTCACAGAAGATGTCTCTTACCTCACTACAAGCTTTCCACATCACACTTGTATAAGTTGAATACTGGACCAGGATTGGCTTCCAAACTATTTGTGATATTATAAATCATGTTCATATGCTCACCTATTAAAATCTGATTTTCACTGAGCACAGAGAAATGAATGTGAAAACAGCCCTCTAGTGTCAAACTCTGCACTTACATACATTTGCACAGTGAAGCTCAAACTTCCAACTGAAGTAGCAAGAAGAAAAACATATTTTTGAGTGCAGGGAGACTCTAAGATATTTACCCCTCTTTTCTGTCTTTCACTATATTCCAGTCTTAAGAGCAATTAATATACCTTTCTTACTGAGCATCAGTCAACAACATCACTGGAAGACTTACAACCTTCTCACTCCTTTTCTAGAGCTCTTCTCACATGAAGCTGTATCTATAGCTGTATCAATTAATCTACTTTCTGCACGAGCGCATCATCAGAAAGCGCTGTGGGAAAACACTTAAAGGATCTATTCAGAGTTTGCACTCAACTGTGTGGAACTCCAAAGACATGCAAAACTTCACCTGGAGTACCCAGAGGAAACCAACATGAGCAAGGAAATGGGCAAAGTCCACACAAAAAGATCAAATGTTAAGATTTGAACTGGTGAGCCATGCCTCTGATCTTTTTGTCTCCATTTTCTAATGAATCTTTACATTTATCTAGTATTGACTATTGAATACCACAAATGTATGACTGTACTCTGAGTCCCTGTATTATAATTAACTGAAAAAGAAACTATTACTGTGTAAATAGAAACTGATCAGTCCTTGAGATATGTCAAATAATATTTCAGGCATAGGATTATAAAATTAGACCTCATGAGATATGTTCAACTATAAAGACAATTGTTCATAAAACAAATGAAGATAAACTGCCAACTAGTATTTAAAATCATTTTTTTCTCTGTTCCATATAATTAAATAAATTAAATAAAAAACACCAAATGCGTATATTGAGCTTAGGCTGTGGCAGTGGGAAGCATGTAGCAGACAGTGGTTACACTGATTTCCTGAGGCACACTGAAATGACATGCAAGAATATGCAAAGGAGCTCAGCTGCTCTAGGATTTCCTAAAATTAGAGAGACTGTTTACTCTGTTGCTTTTTGATACTAAAGGGCAAAGAAAACATAATTTTCAGAAATAATTTGATAAGTCTGCCATCAGCAAATATAGAGGGAATTTCACAAGCATACTGTGTTAAATTCACATGCATTTTTAATGTGAACAACATATCTACATGTCAGTGGAGCTTTATATGCTGGAGTCGGGTAAACTTGCGGGGAAAGGAATGCATCAAATAATGCTATTCATTGCATTATTCTCACCTATAGAATCAAACAGGACCTCTGACACTATTAAATGATATGTAGGCCTTCACTTTCAACTCTGGCATCCACCTTCCAAATCAGCCTCATGTCACTCATAATTGTACATGGGATAATTATTCCACCTAATCTTTTGTCTAATTCCCAGAGGATTTCCCTATCTGAACCAAATGAGCAAAAATGTGACATTAAACCCTCTACACACTGTGCTGTGAAAGGTTAGTGTATATAGCAAAATTATAGGAGGACATGATGATGTGAGATGGAAGATAATGCTCAGAAGAAGTGGTGAAATAAATGTAACACAGCTAAACACTGCTGCTGTTTCTAACATTGATGGTACTGCAGTGCTCAGAGTAGCTCTTAATGAGACTGTCTGAATCAGTGTATGGAACATGGAAACAAGCTGATAATTCATACATACAGTAACAAATTCCTTTTGAAAATTACACATTGTAGTCCCTCTTACATTGTATTAAAATATTGCAGGCAAAATAACATAACTCAAAATAACATGTAAGATCCTAAAATCCACAGATTTAACATGTATTTATCAATTTAACAGATTGTATAAAAGGCCAGCAAAATGTATCCATTCATTCATAATCTTGCCTTTGCAATTTTTACTTAGTAGCAATATAATCTGAGTATATTAATTCATATCTCGGCGCAACAACATAGGGACATTGGTATGCAGGAGTGTTACTAGAGGACAGCTCTTTTTGTGAAGGTCAGTATGACTTCTGAACTGCTGCATCCATCCTGTGACTGACAGGGTGCTGATAGAAAACAGATCAGAGGCAGAAAACTTATAAGCATATTTTCATCCTGGAAAAAAAAGAAAAACAACTGTAAGTGCTAAAATAACCCCTCATGTTTGAACCAAATGGAGCAAAGGTCATGATCTTGAGTTGGCATCGGCCACATGCTCATCTGCATTTGCACTGAGGTCAGCTCTGCTCACCGCGGGGAATCTACGATCAAGGATGAAGCGCAGGTGAGTGGACTGCCCTTGAACGAGGCGGCACATGGCCATACATAACAGATAACTGTTGAGGATAAAAAGTATGGTGCTACAAAGAGAGGTGTTTACTTGAACAGATAAAAGAGCATACGTGTTTGAGTAGGTCTGATTAAGAGAACAAATTCAATTTAGATATGGAACAATCCATCAGCTTAAAAAATAAAACTCTTAAGAGGAAAACAAGGTTAGAAAAAGGCTGACAAAGCATCTTAGGAGATGAAAAGAGACATTTTTAGTGCTTTTTAGTGTTATGGGTGTAGCGTAATTTCTTATCTGTTGATTGCATAACAGCCATCTCTGTCTTTAATTCTTCACCTTATGTTAGCCTAATAATACAAAACTTGACAGGGTAAATTGGAAGTAATGAAATTATTTGGTTCACCTTTAATCAAATGTCAGTAATGCTTACTTATTCTCAGCAAGATGACAAAATTAGTATTAAAAAAAGCTATCTGAGTACGAATAATTAGATGTCATGTTGCTATGACGTGAAATGGCAGAGAGGATGGTAAGCAAAGCACATTAACGCTCACAAAAAGATTTTAGGTGCCTGTAAATATTTTTGACAGTCTTGTTTCTTGTGTGTCAGACATAATGGGTTCAAATGGTGATGCATTAGAGTGACAACATTTGAATGACTTTGAGAATGTTGTTTTTTTAACCTTGTTTCAGTTTCCCTTTTTTCATCATGCTCATGTTGCCCACTTATTGAACAAACAATAACAAAAAAAATAGTATTCATGTATTTTATACTATTTTTTTTTATGGAATAATATTGCTATTCCCAAATGGAACAAGGTAGAAAACAAGGTCATTTAGATTGAGACTGAATGGTGTTCATTAAAGCCACTATCTATGAACCTTTGTTGCCACACATACAAAATATGAGCATCTACTGAACATCATTACTGAGAGACAATGCTCACATCATCAAGTGACAGGTGAATGCCCTTCAAAAATAAATGAATTTTCAAGGAAGGCATTTAATCCAGTGAACAAATCCACACTCAACACTTTCTTTCTGTGGGGCTGCCTTGCTGTCTATATTCAATTATTTTTCCATTGTAAATGTTATATTATTTTGGTACGTTGTATGTTATTGTATGTACGAGGTCAACATTTTAGTGAAATAGCTCATGGATGGATTGCCATTAAATTAAGTGCACACATTCTTGTCTCCATTACTTTGGAGTTGTCATCCACAGTGGCACCATCATCAGGTCAAAATTTGTCATCATACATGCGTCTGCTGTCTGAATGGTTTTTAATATTATTAAGCCAAAAAAACCCATTGTCCCTTACCTTTACTATAATGAAATTCCCTTCTTGATCCTCGTTTTCCAGTGTCCAGAGCAGGTAGGGATGAGTGTGGAGGACTTTAGTGTGGCTTGATTGCAACCAGCAGTAGAATTGAACTCATTACAAATGCTTTCATCACTGTAGTTAAGTGACTTCTTCATGCACCCGCACTTTTTGCAGGTGCAAGTGCTTTCTAAAATCAATACTTCTATTTTCACTCAGATTCTTTTTTATGAAGCACTGTACTTTTGTTGCGGTGGAAGAATTGCAGATACATACATACAGTACAGTGGTGGAAAGTAACTGATTACATTTATTCAAGTACTGTACCGAAGTATTTCCATGAGCATTTTCTTACTTTGGAGACCGTCACTGTATTGCTGTGGGTTCAAGAAGTGAAGAATGTATCCATATTAAAATAGCTACTGTCACATTGACTTTCATATAGATTATATTCAAGATTCAGGCCTTAATGGCTATTACAGAAATACAGATTTCACAACAGAAACAAAATTAAATGACTTTATCATAATTAAGGAATTGTTAGATAGCATATTTGTCTAGAATGGTAATTAAGTAACAAAATGTCTGAAGAAAGTAACAGTGCATAAACTTGATGGCACACACAAACACACACACACACACACACACACACACACACACACACACACACACACACACAGAGGCTTACATTCAATTGCTGCTCTGCATCTATTTGCCTAACCAAACCCCTGCATTTAGTTGCAGACATGTACTTCTTCTGTTACTGCCAAAATCTACTGAGCAGCATCTTTCAGCTTTCTTCACTTAATCACTAAATTTAACTGATTGCACAGAGGTGATCGACTGAGGTGATTAACAAGGGAACAAGAGCTGAAATGGCAGCAGCTAATGAGGCACACTGGGACTCAGAGGGTATGGCTCTGTTGTTGCTCCAACAACAAGTTCAGTAAACAACATGCTGACTCATCCGATAACATGGAGACTTCTTACCACCCCTTTACTTGCACTTTTTTTTTGTTTTTATACAAACAGGCAAGTACTGTATGCATGAAAAAAGTACACTGTAACACATACACAAAGATACGCACAATTAGACTTGTGAAATCAGCAGTTGTACAGTCAGGAGATGTAGCTTTAAACTTACATTCAAAAAATGTACTTTTCCCTCTCTCCCTCTGGTCAAACCCACATATCTCCCCACCATCATCATTTCCTTTCACCCTTAGACAGAGGGTGACATACAGGGACAGGGGGGACAGTGTTGAAAGATGTCCATACAACCTGAGGGACAGGCACTAAACTAGTCTGGCAGATGTGCATGTCTCAGGGGTTTCCTCCTCTGTTATGCACTCACTAGTACTGGTGTTAACCCTTCTTGTGCCATCACGCAACACACAAGACAACACAAAGACCAATGCAATAAATATCTGCTGACATATATTTAGCATCCCGACAATGCAGTAACTTACATGCACACCACCTTCTTTGTTATCCTGAGTCTCTCTACACCTACTTGGCATTACTGAGTGACTTCTGGTGGTTTATCTGAGAGAGGACATGTTTCTAACATTTATTGTAACCTGTGAATGTGCAAATGACAGATAGGTCACTTGGTAAATTACACAGGGCATTGGCTTCACAACAAGGTGCTAAAATGTGAAGAACAGATTCTGTATTGTCCGCAATATCACGCATGTGTTTGTTGACAGACACCTGAAGGTATCTGAAGCAGGCTATTGATTTGCACATGGACTAGGAACAGATTTATACTCTGATTTCCAGGAGTAAACACAGAGTGTTTGGATAAGGATGTAAACCAAAGCCCAGTCTGTTGACTCCATTTGTCATATACATTATATTCTCTGTTCGATAACTCAATAAAGTGTTTGAGACAGCAGCTGCTGAGGGAGGAACTTCAAGGCGAGCATGTCTCAGTTAATGTATTTCTGTCAGCGGGACGTAGGGGCTGAGGAATGGAGGAGAAGGATGGGTGGATGGAGGTATGAGGTGAGTGATCTCTTCATTTCTTTGTCCACAACTCTGTCTATTTGTATGTTGCCTTTTCTCTCCATTCTTCTCCCTCATTCTTGCAATTTCTTACATCTACTCAAGTCATCTGCTTATTTTACTAGCTGTGTTGACACACCCCATAGGAACACTAATATGGCTATGACTTGAAGGCCATAAATTGTAATAAAGTGCCATTCTCCAAACATGCTCTGTTTGTTTCTCATAACTGCATGTTTCATTGATTGGAGAGTTTCTGTTGACATATATCAGACAAGTCTTCCAAATTTGTTTTGTTTGACTTCCCTTTCTCCTGTTTGTTTTTCACCCACTGAGGTTTGAAAGTGACAAACAGGAATGTTTAGCAGTCCACAATTTGAAACCTTTGAAACCTGCAATAGACATCCCTTTTTACTTCTTCAAAACAGGAATAGATTTTTGATAAAAAATGAATTATCATGAAGTAGAAAACATGTAGTCAACACAGGCTTGATAAACAGGTCTCTACAGGTCTGTACTCATAACATTAGTTGTCTGTGTCACACAAAGTCTTGGCCAATTGTTTCCAGAGAGATTATACAGACATGACAGCCCATCACAGCTGTTTATTACACTACCTCACATCTGATCTTTCTAATCTCTCATAGGAGAAAGACAGAGGGAGAGGGAGAGAGAGGTATCAGATATTAATGTACTGACAACACAGCAAACCTAAGATTCTCTCTCTCATCCTTATGAATATGGATGGAGTAACCCACCAGGAGAGCGAGTATACACAGCTAGCTTTAATGCTTTAATGCGCATTACAGCAATAATAAGAGGGAAGCTACTTAGATTACATAATTCTCCGGAGTCTCATCATAAATAACAGCTTACATGTAGCTTACTTAGATAAATACGTGGATGGATGTGACGGATGGAGTGCCTACATTCACTCAAGCTTAGAACATTTTTCCATACACGTCAATTCAACTGCTTGGAAATCTGTGCAGTGTGTACACATGCCATGTGCATGCACATTTGTATTTGTGTTTGTATAAAAAATAAAAGGCTAGGAGAATTACATCTCCAGAAAATGTCATTGACTCCCATTACACCCACAAAGCCCTCAGTGCCTTTACACCACAGGGTAAATTAGTCACTATGAAGATGAATGGGTCCACAAAAACACAATAACTTACCATTCGGCATGTAGAATTCCCTATGAATTATTAACACAGCAACTCATCTGGGCCATAGGCGAAGGTCCTGGGTAAAAAGTCATGGATATTTGACTAATATCTTTATGGAGCATCCTTTTCCACACTTGACTAACCAAGCATGTGTGTACATGCCAACACATATAAGTCCTCGCAAATGACAGTATATCATCATCACACACACAAGATCACTCACCAATGTGCATACACACACACTCATACACACACTACTGGCACACTAGCCATATCCTATTTATCCAACTGTACGTGGAGTCATATATTATGTGTGGCTTGACACCAGGCCATTAGTTACAGTCTCTCATCCGGCAAAATCCTCTACTTTACATTGCACTCAATAAAACGATACCACACACACAAAAGCACAAATTCACAATCACATTTTAATAGTCAGTCACTAAACTGTAGCAAATAGGATGTAAATTATGACACAAAGTAAAATATATCATAGGTGTTAGTGTAAAATGTTATACAAGCATTTTACATTACACCTCCGCAGAAAAATGTGTTATATTGAGCTAACTGATAATTACATTTTTGGGTTTGATTCTTTGTGGAAAACATCTTGTAGTTCACAGCAAGTAGTAGAACAACAGAAGCAAGGGGAGTAGGAGGAATATGCTGATAGAGAACAGCTCAGATCACAGGGCTGGTTAAATTACAACCTTAAACTGAATACAATAGAGAAAAGTCTGTATAAATCATATTTAAAGGTGCAAATATATGGTTAAAAAAGATCTCTTTTTACAGTTAGTGTGGGAGATACAGTCATTGACTCAATCCAAGCATAAATAACATTATTTACTACAAAGATTTTTTTTAAGGACATATATAAAAGACATAAAAAGGTGACTTAAGTTCCTGTTTGTGTGAGTGTGGTGGGGGAGTGAGGATTTACTGGTCTTAGCCATGTGCCGTAGAGAGCATATCAGGTTTATGTGAGCTTGGTTTGCAGTGATATGGCCATTCGACAGCCTTCCTCTGCTGCCTGACAATGAAAGATGTGTCTGTAATGAGGTGGCGACGGACAAACTACGTAATGGGAACTCAACCTGTGAGACGAGCCATTAATCTTGGTAAGGCAGAGATGACCAGTGGACCTGGTCTGCTCACTGTTACAGGAATGGTAACATTAGGATTTCATGCCTCTCTGATTTCTTCCAGGCGTGTACTGTGTTCTGGCTTTTTGAACAGAACACTACCTGATTTCCCTAAGGATCCAAGCTACCAGATCATCTCTGGTTTTGTACGAATGGAGAATCTAAGAATACGACAATTGATCTAGGTCAGGTCACAGGACCATTAAACAATTCTCTGTGAAGAAATAAATGTAGCATATCAAGCCACAGTTTATGTGGAGCACCGTGAGGCAAAAATTGCTCATGTGTATTTCACTGGGCGTTCTGGTTTCCTCCTGCTTTCCATGACCTGCCGATTGTGCTGTATGCCAAGATAGTCAGAAGTCAGAGAACGGCAAAGTTTTGGCCTACCTCAACGGGGTGTCACATCTCTGTCTCTGCACATGATGGTGGTATCCATTCAGACCTGACCTGCTCCCTGAAAGCCCACCATGTTGTAGGGTCCCTCGATAGAGGGGTGGACAGAATGTCTAGAGGGGGTGCACTCAAGGGGCAGTGGCTGGTGGCTGTCGCAAGGACCGACAGTGTCCTCTCTGGTCGTACCTGAAGGCAACTGGACCCCCTTCCTTCTTGGAGGTGGATGTATGCACCTAGTTTGGTCTCGTGGTACCAGATCTGTCTACAGCAATCAAGTAGCCATGGCACTTTTCAGGGGTGTTTTAGTGGAGGACATCTGTTTAGCTACCACCTGTACTTTGACCTTTGAGCAGTCATATCTTCATTTGTCATCATAATCCGCTGTGTGGGTGGCTGTGGCTCAGGAAGGGCGGCTGTGACTCAGGAAGTAAAGCAGTTCAAAACTTCTCCCATTCAAATGTCGATTTGTGTGGGCAAGATACTTGACCCCAAACTGCGCCAACGGTGTGTGAATGTGTGTGAATGGTTGGACTCTGATGAGCAGGTTGGCACCCTGTGTGGTAGCCTGTCATCCGTGTATGAATGTGTGTGAAAGGGTGAATGTGACCTGTAGTGTTATTCACTTATAGACATAGTTTTTAAGGATGTAAACAATACATCCTTATTCATCTGTTTCTTGGGAAAACTTGGCTATGGCTTTTGTCAAACATTGATATCATATGCACATTTCCTCCACAGACTATTTTACACTAAATGTGTTAATGTGAGGGCAAATATTTTCTATAACTGTTGTGTTACGCTTTATGCTGCTCTTACTCTGCACAAACTAAAGCATCTATTCACATAATAACAGTGATGTGGTTATCACACTATTTAAGATTGTATATGAAGACGTTTTCTGCTTAAAGCCTTGAAATGATTACTTTTTGAAAAATATGTGTCTCAGTATGCTGCTTTATGTTCATACTAAAATTTAAATTAATCTTGTATTTATATTTTATATTTTGGGATGGTGTGTCTTGCATACTGGCTCATTCAAGGCTTCTGAGAGTGTTACATGTTTCAATTTAAATGGGAAAATTAGTGCACAATTCATAAGTTTGTCCTTCACAACCAGAATTTAATGTCCTTGTTTTGAGACTTTAAAGGGAAACAGCAAGCCGAAGTAAATATTAATCTAGATCGCGGATGAGCTTTATGAGTGCCACAACACCTTCAGTACCAAAAATAGAACTCAGTCTAAAACAGCAAACAAAACAGAACAAAACAATAGCACACAGCACAGCACCTCTGCCAGAAGGGTGACTGGGCACAGGCCCGATGATTGATGATGAGAGCGAGAGGAGTATCCCCTCTCCGCTGCGATAAGAGGCTGTAAGAGCGAGTAGAGGTGAATATAAGGATTAAATGAAGCTGTGAAGGTGCGGCAGCATTGCCACAGTCTGAGATAGACAATGTTTTATTTACACCACATGACTCATTAAACATACAGCACATTTCATCCATCTCTGCTATGGCATGAGGGAGTTAAAGCATATGTGAGTGTATTTAAATGTGTCTGTATGTGTGTATTGTACAGTATGCACACATACAGTGGATTTAGAGGAGCAAAAATACTGTCAAGGTGTTCCACTTGAGTCACCATATTCAGGTTTGAGGAGTGTTGGAGGGGATAGATGAACTTAATTAGTAATGGGATTTTATTATTTCATTAACACATTGTCCTCTTATTTTGAAGAGACTCATATACCTCTTATACTTGGAGCCCTCAGTGGTAAGCAATTCATTTAAAGTCTAATTATGTCTTTGTGTAACCAAAAAACAAACAAACACTTCTTTCACTTGTCTTAAATGACAAATTGACAAATTGTAGATACACAGTCTGAGTCTTCTTTTCTGCAGTAAAACAGACGTGGCAATAATTTTATGATGGAACAATTTAGAATAATCTCAAATGGGCACCATGACCCAAATGGCAAAACTACTTATGCCCACATTTTTTAGAGGATAAAAAGATGTCCTTGTTTTCGGTATATGCTCCCAACATTTATGCAATTTAACTATTAGGACTACTGCCAGAGC
This sequence comes from Scomber japonicus, assembly GCF_027409825.1. Classification (NCBI taxonomy): domain Eukaryota; kingdom Metazoa; phylum Chordata; class Actinopteri; order Scombriformes; family Scombridae; genus Scomber; species Scomber japonicus. The sequence continues at coordinate 17,371,403 of NC_070586.1, read as the reverse complement.
ATGTGTGTGTCTAACAGGAGACTATTCAGTGCAACAAGCTGATTAAAACCACCTCTCTCTTACTGTGTCAGTGGTGTCACACTCACACTTGCCTTCCATACACTAATAATTATCAGAGACTCTGTGTTTATCTCTTTCCATTGTATAATACTTCTGTCACTAGGCCGGACCATTTTATGTTTGTTACTGCTGTTTTGTCAAATTAGATTAATTTCCCCTCTCAGCGTTTACCACTAATTATAAACACCAGAACAGATGGGATGTAATTCTGTAACGGAAATTCTGCCACCCTGCCAAAGTGCTGTGGCCACATCTTGTTCCATGGTTGATCTTTACTGCTCTGATAGGAATTTGATTGGGCCAGGTGGTAGAATGAAAGTATGTTGAAACACAGTCACGTTCTTGAGACACAGTAATGTTTCCTTTTGATTTCAGTAAAAATATTTTATTATTACTTTTATTATCATGGTGAACCATATCATGGAAGCCATAAGTGGATTTTTCCCTTTCCAATTCAATACAAAACAATACTTTCTGTCCATGGTGATTGACTCTATAAACAGACTTGTCGGCCATTTCACAAACAACACATCTTTATCCCAAATGAGAGCTGTGGAGATTTGATTTTTCTCAATGATATAATTCAATCTACGATACTCAAAGTTGATTTCCTTCCAAGTTTTGTTCAAGGTTCTCATCTTCGTCCCTTCCCCCAACTCCCTGATCATAATTCCCATGTTTTATGTGCTTACACTGTCTGTGTGTTTCATCACAGCACAAAATCATATAGTTGAGAACCAATGATCAGCTTTTTGACAGATGGCATATCCACAAAAAACTAAACTGGCTGATATTGGCTGGTGGCTGTGACTGGACAGTCATCGTACACTCGCCATATGTTGCAATATGCTGCACAGATTGAGGCAGGGGGCAAGTGTGTATTTAATGGCGCTTTTCCACTGTACAGTTCTAGCACTACTCGGCTCGACTCGACACGGTTCCAGGAACGACCTTTTCCATTACAAAAAAGTACCTATTCAACATGGGTGGGGTCGTCCTAGCACGGCTCCGCGAAACTGCTGTGACTTTGTTTTATACGCGACACAAACACATGAACAATGGAGGACTTGGAGACAGTGGTGTACTTGCTGCTGTATGTGGCTTTTGTCACACACAAAGAAAGAAAATTGAGCTGTATGGCTGTTACGCTGTTGCCGGTATTTAAAAATGCTTGGTTTGATTGTTGTGTGTGGGACAGCATTTATGTACAAATTATATGGCCATAAAAGTTACTCATATAGTCATATTATTTTTAGAACTTCAGTTACTTACTAGTTAACAGTAAAAGCATAATTTACGCTTCATCTGATAGTAATAACTGCTTTAATTTGTTGCTTGTAATTTGGATATCGTCTACATCTGAAGGCTTTAATAGGTGTTGTGGTTGATTTTTAGCTTTGAAAAGTAATTGCTGACCATTTCTCACAAGAGCAGAGTTTAACCAGGACAGGTTCTTCTCTCCAGACCTGCAAATGGCTCCTTTCCTCACTGTGAATGAGTTTTTCTCTGCGGCTTGACAGGTGAGGCAGCAGAAGAGAACAAGCGATAGAGAGATGGGGGGAATAGAAGGAGAGAGAGAAAGGGGAACATGGCTGCAGGTGTCAAGCCTCTTGAAATTGGTTATCTTCCCTCCTGGAGATAGTGTATGTGTGTGTGTCTGCAGATGCATGAAGAAGCACATGTCTGCCTAAGCTTTTATGCGTGTGTTTCTGACTGACAAAGGCCAGTAGTGTAATGACTTGTCTTTGGCCTCCCTTGAGTAAATACTGACTCTCACCTACCTGACCACAGGAACAACACATTAAAGAAGACAGGTGAATAAGATTCGAATGTGACATGGAGGGAAAATAGCCCTTCTGACACCACACCGTATGAAACTTGCAGCTGTAGCCCGGGGACAAAGCTAGTCCTGCAGTGACAAGTGCTTCCGGAAAGTTAACGTGACATTTCGGTTTGGTGGTTTGATGTTGAACCAAGTGCCAGGGCAGGGATGGATCAGTGCCTCCCACTAGGCCAGATGGACAATCCTTCAAAAGAAGGTGGAAAATAGAGAAAAGTCTGGTTATTCCATCCACGACAAGACCTCTATGTCAAAAAAATGTTAGAAATCAACTGCTGCTCCAGCAGTGAAGTTATACTATTAGTGTTTTTTTGCCAACAGAACACATAGTTTCTGACTAGACAGTCGGTCTGGAACGATAAATGTCAATCAGTCACTCTGTGTCTGTGTCTGTGAGTGAGAACTAGGGGCAACATTGAGTGCCGATCACTCAAATTCTGTTTGACCAGTGATCCGTAGTCGTGTTGCTGTTAGACAAGTGTACCACTAAATTGTGACATATGGCACATCCCAAGTTTTGCCACAAGAAATTTTAAAGGTGCCAAATTTCTCTGGAGTAACTTAGCACTGACAAGACAATTGCAATTTTTCATGCACACATCTACATTGTCAGAAAGCAAGATCAGCCAAAGGTAGATTCTAAATCTCCTTTATCATCTAAAATGGCAGTGAAATGGAAGTAGGTGCTGCAACTAATGATTATTTTCATTATATGTTTAGAATTTTCTTGATAAACACATTTATTGCTCAGTCTAAAGAATATCAGAAAATAGTGGAATATTGCCACAATTTACCAGAACACAAGTCGACATCTTCAAACGTGCTTCTTTTGTTTGCCAAAGATAGTCAGTTTAATGTTTATAGAGAAAAAGAAGTACGTATTCACATGTGAAAAACTAGAACCAGACCACAACATTTTTGCTTGAATTGATTTTTTAAATTGGTGCCAATTAATTCTCTGTTGTGTGACTAAACTATTAATTGCTAATCATCTAAGCACGAAAATAAAGCAGGCCAGAAAACATTTATTGGATTTCAGGTCTGAAATATGTTGTAGCTGAGAACTCATTTAGTTGTTGCTTTTACAGCTGCCTGCCCTTTTCTGCTCACCATCTAAAACTGTGTGCATGTTTGTCTGAGTGCATGTTGTGTTGCTAAGGCAATCTCCCCAGTATAGAGTAGGCTGAACAATATGGCCTTGTTGGTTGATAGCCAAAATCTGAGGAAATAAATTATGCTGGTTTATCTTACTCAATTGCCCACAAAATCAGCTCGGGTGATGAGAACAAATCTTATGTAAATCTCCCCCTCCCTGGAGGAAAAGTTTGAAAACCACTGCAGCAAGTATCACTTCTATTGACCCAGGCAGGCCCTCAGAGTTCCTGGCCACGTGCCACGCATTACTGCCTCTCCATCACTGAACAGTGCACTGCTGGGAGGTACTTGTTGTTCACCCACCTTGGCAACCAATTAAAAAACAGCTGGAGTTTTGCAGAGCCATTGAAGATAAGGGCCATTCTCCAGGGTGCAGCATTCGCATAACTGCACCACATTATCCTCAAGGGATAATCAACAGCCAAAAGCAATGCCATGCAAATCAGAGTAAGGGAAAAATTCTCCAAATACTGGTTTCAACAATCAAATAGTGCTACAGCCAGGCCTTTATTTTTGTTGAGATAGATAGGGACAATACTGCATCATATTAGCATATAATTACAACATATAATCATACAATAAAAACAATGTATAGTTCATATTAGATTTTATTCAATAATAAACAAGTACAGTACAGTTTCACCTTTTATCCAAGTATATCTGTATCTGAAGCATACTGCACCTACAAACTGTTGGAACTAGAGTCATACAATGTCTTGGTATACTTTTTTCTGTGAGGACACAACTTACCAACTTAAAAGGCTCACAATCCATTTTGGGCCTTGACTGATGGTTAAAGAGACCCTGCTAGACAAGTCATCAGGGAAACTATCGTACAACTAGCAGCTGGCTCAGCAATATGCACTAGTGATTTAATTAGAGCAACCACATTAATGATGATTGCATCTCTCATGGGTGCATGGTGTTTGCATTACATCTTTAGAGCTTTGCATGTAGAGCCACCTCATAGGTCTTATAACAAGACCATATATTGGAGGAAATAGGGTAGTTTTAGTGTTTTATGTCTACTGCTATAATGGCATGCTTCGGTTCAGGCTGGTTAGATTTAGCTCAGTTCAAACTGTATCAGAAGCGAGCTAAATTAGGGATTGCTGATTCTGTCTGTGTTACGGTACTTAAGAAGAACATTGTTTAGTGCATCTGTGCAGTAAGATGAATTGTTTATTCATTGATTTAATTAACTAATTCAATTCAATCTTTTTGCACTCTTGCCAATGTGGTTTTTCAGGTTTTTATAAATATAAACAGAAATACACTTCTAGCTTCATATAGTATTTCTCTTTGTTTACATGCCACTCAAATTAACATAATTTTCTCCACATTTGCTGTGATTTTGGATACTAGAATGAATGAATCAATGAGCAGAAAAGCTGATCTTGAGTTTGTGTCCTGGAAAATGTCTGCTCAAAAGGTCAGACGATCCTGTTTCATATACGTCAGTACATTATCTATAGAACTCACCTGTAGCATTCTGTTTCTTCGTGTACATAAGAAACAGGTGTATGGTTTATGAAGTTGTTCAGTGACTTTATCTCCTTTTGGATGTCTTTCCTCCAGCTAGAGACAGATTGGAATGATTTCAGGTCAGGCCGCCAGGAGTTCACGATGCAGAGAGGTCTGCGGCTCAGACAGAATCTCTGATCCCCGATAACATCTCTCCACTCTCTGCTCTGGCGTTCCCTTCATCTTTACTTTTTCTGTTTTCCTTCTCTTCCTCTCCTCTGGCTTTACCCAAACCTTTTAGCAGCCCAACATTTTTGATAAATAATGATTTCTGGGGTGCACAGGTGGTGAGGGGGCAAAAGGGTCACCATCTAACACAGAGAACCAGGTTCAATCCCAGGTAGTGCTGCCTCCAGATTCTTTGTGTCTTCCTGAGAACATAATTGGCAGTGTTTGCAAAAACAAAGAAGCTAGTGAGCAACCATACCCTTGCTACTGGACCATAACTTTTACTGGTTGGTCAGCGTCAGAGGAGTAGAATCTGGGGGATGGTAGTTTAAATCTTAATTATAGAGCTCCCTGCTGGCAAGTACAGTAGAGTAGAGATAACATTAATAATTGATTTGCAGTAATGAGTTGCTTTGCATATAATGACAAGGTTTGTCTAAGTGCTTAGATACCAGTATGTATTTGTATGAATTTGTGAATGAATGTACATTTTTGTGCATGTGTTTGTGAGGACACACTTTCCCTTAAGGAATGGGTTCATGTATTTTAGTGTGAGTGTGTATGTATGCGCTTGTGCATCAGTCTAATAGAGTCTCTCTCTAATCCTGGGTTTATCTGCTGGTCACTGAGGTGGGAACAGCACCAAGATGTCAGTCATCTGGCTGGCCAACCAAAACCTCTTTATTTCCACTGTCACTGGAACCCATTTGGAGGGGTGGAGATTTATTTGGGCTCTCTTATCTCTGCAGTCCAGTCAGAAATCACATAGCTGAACTTGTGTATCTTTTCCACCCTCTGGATAAAGTGAGAGTAAAAGAGCCTTAAAGGCTAAAAGTCTGTCATGAATATGTTCCATGAATCTGCAGCATAAGTCTAATAATATAAAATAGAATCCACTGCACTCCAAAATCCAAATGCATGCAATAAATAACATATTTCTATCTGAGGAAAATATGCTGCATAAATTATTCTGTAAAAATACATTTATTCCAGTGTAATGGTTGAAGGTTGCAGTGGTTCAAATTATGACTGCACTTAACAGACAGAGACCATTTCTTTAGCTCCTTCCTGCATGGTAGAACTCTGATTATTTCCAGATAAAAATCAATTTGTTAAGGTAAGAATTCAACTCATGTTATTTATGTAAATGTTCAATAGTTGTCTTAATCCATGCTGACTCAGTAACATCACTAAATAGTCTTTTCCCCTCTCTACCTTTTCCCATTGCTACTCTGCTGGGGTATGAGCTGGGGATTATCATGAACATTTTAATAAACTGAAGTCAGTACCATGTTCACAGAATTGTCGTGACAAAATAAGTCCTTTTTTAAATGGCATTGTCTTGTGTAAAAAGGGTCTGTGTTGAGTATATGGTAGCACCTGATTGTGACTGAATGATCTGTTTCTATTTCTGTCTCTTCTTTTCCCAACTTGTTAAACCTCAGATGGTTTTCATCTTCCCCAAAATTCCATACTCTTAATTTGCCTACTATCAAATTTCATTTCATTCCTATTCTTAAACTGGTGTGGAAAATGGGTTAAGTAGCAAAATGTTGAAGCCATGTCCTGTAATGTCCCATTTGTATATCCCTGTTGTATTGAACTCTTATTTGCATTTTTCCTGTTGGCTTCAATGATTTCTGTCGTTCTACTTTGACCTCTGCCATCAACATAATGTTTAGACTGCAGCTGACTTGATTTTAGCACATTCTTCTGTAAAGTCTACACATAGTTGTTTCTATTATTTATTCTAGATTTATTTTGCTTATTGTTATTTTATCTTGATTCTTGACCCTGTTTGTATATGTTATACACCAAGATGCATATTTGTGACTCATTTTGACCTGTTTGCATAATGCATGCACTTGTTCCCTTGTAACAGTGTGACCAAATACAAACTACACAAACATCTAACAAAATGGACTATGGTTGTGGTTTTAAGATCTTAAATTATCTTTATTTGTTAAAAGAGAAGTTGTCACTTTTAGATGAACAGCATATACATTCAGTTTCTACATTATTAGTGAATGCCACATGCACATTTAAAAGTGAGGGACTGATTTTCAAAGGCATTCTTCGAAAGGAAAAACAAACATAAATTATTTAAACAATTGACACATCTTACTGGGAAGTTGAGTGAATTAGGGTTAAATACTGTATATTACTGAATTGCTCTTTTCTGTCTAGAACAACAGGCAGAAACGGTCAGATGGAAAGGAAATAGAAAAAGAGGGAGCTGAGGAAAAAAGAGAAATGCTGGAGCGGCATGTTTCCATTTTAGCTGGGCAGCTAGAGTGGGTTTGCCACAAGCATGCATCAGGCCAGTTAAGAGGTTAGGCCTGGCAAGTCATTACTGTCAGAGCTAATGTAGAGAGATGAGGAGAGGGACCAGGGAGGTAAGCACTCACTAATGAATGAACACACTGCTAAGTTCAACAATTACACGCCCATGTAAAAGTAAGGATAACACACCAACACAGGCAGACGGCTGCTGAACTCCCCCAACTTAACTGCTTGAGAACAAAGGGTAAGCCTATCCAGATACTTCAGACTTGAACAATTTTTTACAGGCAGTGAATGAAAGAAGGTATTTCTCGCAGCCTGGAAATTGGAAGTATGGTGTGGCTTTCAAGGCAAAAAATAAGGCAATATTTTAGGGAAATGGCTCATCGTGTGTATTTCCTTAAGTTGCTCTACAATTTGAGCAAGTTTACAGTCCTTTACAAAGTCAGAGGATGGAAAAATAAACTCCAGGCCCATGTAATCATATACTTTTCAATAGACAATTATGTTTCTCTGCTTAAACTCTGTTTCCTATTAAATGAAGGCACACTACCTCATGGGTTCTCAACTATTTGTAACTTAAAGCCCACTTCTGATTGTTGAAACATTTCCAAAGACCCCTCCCAGTAATGTAAAAACAAAACAAACAAAAAAACAACATGGGCAAAAGAAAGAAGAAAAAAAGAGGAAAAATAAACTGAGCTCAGCTGACCAACATAAATATTGTGCTTACCCTCAGTGAGACTCTCTGGCTCGCTTCTGGGAAATAATTTGATCAAGTCATGGTGAGATGGGTCAGAGGCTGACACGCAGGGTAGCATTCAAAGTTGCTTTCAGTTTGTTCCTTGCCTTTGATTTTGTGACACTCACAATGGAAAACCCTGACTCACATAAATATGTGGTGGTGAAAGGCAACACAAATTTGATTGCCCGTTTTGACAGAGAGGGATATTGACTTGCAGCCAGTATCCAGAATGAAGCAAGGTCAACTTGTGTGAGTTGAAGCTTCAGGCTGCTGTCTGTTGATAGTTTCATCGGTCAATTTTCCAATACAGTGGATAAAGCCTTTTGAAGAAGGATCCACAGAGAAAGGGTCCAAAGGCTTCCATGTTGTGGGTCCTCTGGGAAGTAGTTTGCAAACTTTCAAGACATAGTAAAATGCTGGGTTATAGCACTGACTATGCTGTCATGAGGGGAGGCTTCCCTATATACAGTAAGAAACAGCACAGAACCACTTAGCATCTGGTGCCCTCTCGTGTCTAACACAACAATGTATTCCTGTCATTGATGCAGTGCCATCAGTGCAAACATCTGTACAGTATTTCCAATCAAGACCTTTTTTTGGTGTCATAATCAGCATTACATTATCTGCTGTTATCTTTGTACATGAAGATTCCTCTCCCTGCAGTATCTAACAAAAACGAACAATATATTGGCATTGGTAGCGTCGGTCAACTTACTTGTCCAGCTGTATAGATAGATAGATAGATAGATAGATTGTTTATTTGTCCTTTCGGAAAATTGTTCTGTGCCGTTTTCAGTGCATCTGATACAAGTACAGAGACATTACAATAAACAAGAGCACAATAGACAAACCATATACCCACCCTCCCAGGACAAAAAGACAGGTTGACAATAGCAATGGCAATGTATGGGCTTGCTTTATTCTTTCTAAGTTGGCATTCAGTGTCATAACTCATGTCAAGATGTTTTCTGCTCATGGTGCCATGAGCAAGTAATTGTATTCACTGAATTTTGGTCGAAATTTATGTTTTGTGTGTCTGTGTCTGTGGAGCTTTACGCGTCACTTGATAGGATTTCACCATATTCAACACGTTGTGCTCTGTATCACTGTATCACTCCAAAGAATTCAAATTAAATGTATATTTATATTTCCACACCAAACACTTGCTAGCTTTAAATTGCACAGGATTGCATCTCACATCACTTTTTGTTTCAAAAATTGATCCATTTTATGTCACTGAGTCTGAGGGAACGTTAGCTAGCTAACCGTGGCTAACCGTTTGTCTCTACATAATGATTTGTTGTGATAGCATGGTTATTAAAATGAAAATACATTTTAATTGACATATTTTCATTTGTATGAATTCTTAAGGGCATATAGATATAAAAATAACTATGTAGTTTTTTTGTCTTTGCATGTGGGATTTATTCAGTTTTTCTTCCACTTTTTTTTTTTTTTTTTTTGGAAAGCAAGTGATGTTGACAAAACAAAAATGGCAGAACTCAATTGCAAGGGCAGTGCAGCACCAGGACAGCTGGAGTTTTCTTGTACATCTATTTAAAAAAAAGAAGCTGTTTCAAGAATTTTAGTATTTAATGACTAAATAATTACTTTTGAAAGATGAACATCACTTTCTGTGCCCTCACTCAGATACTAATGTTAGCGGAGCAGAGCAGTGAACTCTAGCAATAACAAATAACACCAGCTGACCAACACACACTGCAGCACCTAAACAATAAACCAACTCTGAGGTGAAAAAATAACTCAGTGTTCAGTCTGTTTCACCTCAAAACCCCTGTGCCCACTCAGTGTGTGGACAATGATGACTTTCCCGGAGGTAACGGTGCAGCAGAGAGGCTGCTCTCTACTGCTGGAGACATGATGTTATAACAACACATTGAACCACTCCACCTCCCTTTCATTTTGTTATTGTCATACAGGCAGGAGACTGTAAGATGCTTTCAAATTAATCAATTATTTTTCTAATGCAGTTAACTTTTTTAAATAAAAGGCCACAGACCATTCATATTATCTGCCAGTTTTGTTTCATATTGTATTTCAGTGAACTTGGAGCACCAGAGAAGGGTTTAACACACTGCATACTGTAGCAAGAGACTGAAAATAGTGAACTCATTTCTGTTCATTTCATTAAGAATTGTTTTTTTAATCGAGAAGTGATCCTGATTTGAATCAACACCCAAGTATTATAACAACAAATAGCCAGTCTTTTTTGTATGTATCACACCCCTTTTCTTTTGTATTATCTTGGGGCTTTGGACAAAACAAGCCATTCAAATATCTTGGGCTCTGGGAAAGTGATTGGCCTTTTAAACAACAAATATTTTCTGACATTTGATGCATCAGTGTGACCATGTTTGTGATGATGAAACATATAGATTATTTTATACTTACATACAAACATGCACATCCTGTTATCGTTTAAAGTGTCTCTCCGGAGTTGTTTGAAGACAGAAAAATACTCTGCTTTGTCTAAAATTGTGTCTGATATGGTTAATCCACAAAAGAGTAATTCTTTGAAAATTCTTAAAATTACATTGCCTCTCTCTCTACCTCATTTAAAAACCCAAAATCTATGAATATGTAAATATTTTTCATGTCAAACGTTTATCTGCTGGATACAAGCTGTCTCCTGCTTCACTGAAAAGTCAAGCCGCATACTGGTTAATGATTTGCTCCAACATAGTTGTGATGTCACCAATTATGCTCATAAAACTGTGACCATAGAAAAACTGTCCACTTTCAGTAGATGAATATGAAAACAACATATTGAACATCTTACGTCAGTGAAGCTCAAATATCGAACAGAGGTAGAAAAACACATTTTGAGTGGAGGAGGACAAACATTAGATCCAGGCCAGTAGCCCTTTCTGAACCAACAGGGATAAAGAAACTCCTGTTTTTTTCTCTTTTTTTATATTTCAAGACAACATGTCTCACACTCTAACCCTAATCCCCTCTGTCTCTCCCTTTCATTTTGATCTTTCTTCTTTTTTATCTCTTCTTTTAATTCAATTTAAAGGTACTCCGCCACTAGATGAGATAAAACATAATGCCAAGGCAAAGGTGCATTAAAATCCCTCATTAACATTGAACAAGAATAGTAAACTTCCTCAAACATATACTGTATCCATTCATACATACAAATATGCACATAGTAAATATGCATGTACAGATGGGTGACAAATTAAAGGGAAAACCTGAATAATTGAGTGGAGAAACAAAACACATGCAGATGCTTCCACACAGGTGGAGTGCATGGTACAATTAAGCAATTAACATACAACCATGCTCTGTGGCATGGCATAAATGCTGAGCAGGCCCAATTGTTTCTGATTTTGTATTAAGATGGCAGGAGGAAAAGTCCTAAGTTTGAAAGAGGGTCAATTGTTGTAGTATGGATGGCAAGAGCTTCAGCCACAGTGACAGCTAAACTGACCAGAGTGTCAAGTTGTACAGTGATATATATATAGCCAGACATTGTGGTTGACAGAGCACATGTGATGAAAAGCAGCTCTTCCTCAGGTGACTGAGAATGTCAATGCAGGACATGATCGGACTGTGTCAGCAAGAACAGTCTGATAAGACTTACATAGAGAGGGTTATTATAGTAAATCACTCATTACAAAGATAAATGCACATTTGACAGTTCAGTGGTGCAAAATCCATAGGCTCTGGTCTACAGAGATGTGGAAAAAAGTGATATGGTGGTATACCTCAAGAAAATAGCACAGGTCTTAATGCTTGATCCCTATAGTGAGGGGATCTGTTGGCTCTGTTATGCTGTGGGGGGCATTTTGCTGACATAGTTCGGACCCATGTTTTGAATGATCACCTTTATCCCATGATAAAACATTTCGATCTTGATGGGAGTGGTATCTTCCAGGATGACAGTACCCCCATCCATAGAGCATGAGGGGTCACAGAATAGTTTGATAAATATATAAATGCCATGAATCATATGCTGTCATATGCCTCTGCAGTCACCAGATCTCAAACCAACTGATTTTGGGCCGACGTGTTAGACAGCACCACCACCATCAAAATGACAAATAAGGGAATACCTTTTGGAATAATGGTGTTCCCTCCGGTAAAGATCAGAGACTTGTAGAATCAATGCCAAGGCACACTGAAGCTGTTCTGGCAGCATGTGGTGGCACATCTTACTAAGACACTAATTTGTCTCCCCTGTATATACTGCATACGTACACATACGTGAGCACAGTCTCACAGCCTCTCTCTCATCACCTTACCACTGTGTACAGTATGTAACACCTCTCTTCTTGGCTTTCTTCCAGAGCACTAAGCTGCTGCAGGATAAGCTTGTGAAAATGACAACACAATTATGCTTTACTCTGAATTGTAAAGGCTGAAAGACCGCCTTAAAGAATCCCTTTAAATGTGCTAATGCACAGTGCTTACACACACCCACACGCACACTTAAACTGAAAAAACTAAAAGGCACAAAACCGAATGTGTTTCACTTGCTGCACTGCAAACCAAACATTACTTGACCATATATTTATGATACATATCCAACCTTACAAGTCAAGGTTGTCATGTAAAAAGGACTTGGGATGTGAGTTGCCTCTGTTCAAACAAACAAAACAAGCCCAAATGATCTAATCAGTCCCAGCAGTCTAACCTCAGCAGAGAGTAAGCTGTACTTGTTCATTTCAGTTGCTATTGGGCAGGACTCTAGAAAGAGACCGTGGACCACCAACACTGACACCCACTCTCTTGGCAGTCTCAGCTGTCCACCAATCAAGGGTGTTTACCGCCGCCTGCCTCATGATGTCATTCCAGCTCCCAATGCCAAACTAATAACCACCATAGACCCTGGAATGTGCATTTGTGTCTGTGTGGATGTGTGTGAAGAATTCCACATGTCAGAGTAAACTGTTGTTCCTAATGAGTCCTGAGTTGAAATGAGGGATAATAAAGCGTGTGGTCTGTGCAGCAAAAAGGTCATAGCCATAAAAGACTCTGATGGGTTTAATTTTTTCCTTTTATTCTCTGTTTTTTCCGTCCTCTTTAAACTCAGCAGTCACTTATCAAAGCTTAGAAAATAGCCTCATCAGGTTGTGGGAGGAATGCAGGGAGACATGTAGGATCTGTTCGTGATGTTTGAGGTTCTTGGCCTTGTCTCGGAATTGAGGGCATTTTTACTCGGTCTTGTCTTTGTCTCGGACTGGGCGGACTCGGGTTTTTTTAACGAGACCGGTTAAGACCACCGCTGATGGGCTTTTTGTCCATGCCTTACTGATAAGAGTGAAAAAGGACCCTCTGAAAAACAGCAAATAACTTCAAATCATTGGCAAATCATTGGCAGTGTAAAGATTTCCCCTAGTTGCAGCTGCTACCCGCCCGGTGTGTGAGAGTGACTGGCACGCCCCCTGCACACACACTATTGTGACTTGTCAGGTCAATTCAGTTTTGATAATATGATGAACTTTTTCAAGAAGTGAAACACAACAAGTTTGCTAAGATTTCTTTGGTCTCGACTTCTAAAAGTCTTGGTCTTGTCTCGGTCTCGACCTCCAAATGTCTTGGTCTTCTCTCGGTCTCGGTAGTCTTTGGTCCCGGTAATGTTTTGGTCTCGGTTGGTGTGGCCTTGTAGTCCGCAGAGAACACAGGATTGACTGCGAGCAAGAAGACCGAGATAAAAGTAAAACAAAGGTAAAACAAAGGGGCAGTGTCATCAAAACTTTCTTTTCATCTTATTACTATCTATTCAAAGAAAATGTCCAAGATTATACTTCTACCAGGACATATTTTTGTATCTGCTTGAAGAGATAAGCCATATTTATGTTGATTTAACATGTTAATTGAATGCCTACAGTACAAAAATAACATCTTTTGGTTGCATGAAATAAAAACTAAGGTCTGCTTTGCAACCTGAGTTCATGTGGACTTTGTATAAAGGGTGGAATATATTTTTGCAACTATCATAACTTCTGATTTCCTTTGGATTGCATTCACCCTTACAAAATGATAGTCTTTTCTTGCTCACTGGCTGTAATTTCTACATTTAAAACAAATCCAAATGTCAATGAATTCATCAATAGCATAACCTCTATACACCTGTACGCCTTCTAAATCAGGGGTTGTCAAACTTTTATAAGAACTCTAACAACACAGATAAAGCATATACTGACTACAATTTGTACTCATAGATGCCATTTGAACTACTTTTATTCTAAATTATTGGAAACCTAAATACTTAAGACATGTGTCATAGTGATAAACAGAAACACATTTGAATTTGAATCAATCATGTTAATCACTTATATACTTTTAAAGAGGGGGTCATTTTATTCTGATTTCATTTGGACTCAACTTGACAGCATTTTTACTCACCTCCTTGCAGAACAGAAAGTTCTCAAATGTTCCTTTCCCATGGATAGCGAGTCAAAATAATCAACTGAGCCGCACTGGCAATGTCTGTTGATAGGTCCAGCTGAATAGAAAATTGCTCACTGGAACGCAGTCTTTCCAGTAGCTGTGACTAAATGAGAGATCTTGATGTACTTACAAGTATTGTGTGTGTATGAACGTCTGATATATTTTATTCTTCTGTGCCCAGGAGCTCCATTGTTGTTCAAAAACTATTGTAATACATAAAAAATACTGTTGCATGGGATGAGATGTTCCTTCATTTCAACTGAATATAGTATAGTAATAGTATCCCAGCAATGCACTGTTTCCTTATTTTTGAGTAATGTTTGCTGAAAACTTCAATGACCAGCTATTTTAGGAATTCAGTAAAAACCTATGGGGGCCTTGGAGCTGAGAGCCACAGACAGGTTAGGAAAGTCACAAAATACTGAGAGAAATGCCAGCTATCCAGTAGCTGTGACTGAATGTCAACAAAGTTCTTCAATTCTCCTCTTCATGGTGTCATTTGAGAGAGATACACCTTTCAGTTTATTAACTGCATCTGTCCCAAGCACATTTCAAATGCTGCTGAAAGTATGAGTTGGTGCAACGCCTTCTGTGCTTTCTCTGAAGTTGTAGCGAGATTCACCATCTATGTTTTCCGGCGGGTGTATTGTGTATGTCTTTGATGGAAATATTATTTTGTTTTGCCCTCATTTTCCAGGTTCTGTGTAATTCAATGTTCCATTAGCTTGGCTGGCTTCATAGCTTCGTTCACTGGCACCTGACATTTGGTCTCCCGTCTCTGTTTGTTTGTCTTTTTTTTCTCAATTTAGCTACTTTGGGTTAAGCCTGACTTGACGATAGGAACCAACTTGGCGCCATTAATTTATTGCAAATTATTTCACGGACCCCCTGGCTATGTGTCACACTTTGAGAACCACTGTTCTAGATTACGTTGGTGTTTTTTTTGTTTTGTTTTTGTTTTTAGAGAGGTCCTGTTGGATAATGTAGGTTTTATTTCATTAGTACGTAACCACAATTGTTAATCAGTACCATTTCAAAGCAGATTTTACTAAGCTCATTGTGGGGCAGTGTAATGTTTGGTGTGATGTAATGCAAAAGAACATAAAACAGAGGGGAAGCAGTGTGGAAAATATTGGAATAAAATCTCCCACATGGCCTTTTAGAGACTCCTGAGAGAGAATCAGAACCGAGCCAAAACCTAAATCAAAGGAAGATGCATCAGTAGAAAACGAGAAAAGGTCCTTCCCTATTTGCTATGTGAGTTCATATTTTGCTTTTTGGATTACAAAAGCAATATACAATAAGAAGACTGTCACTCTGAAAGGAGATGAGGAGAATAACAGGTACAGCAAGCAAATGAGAGAGCAAAAAAACAAGAGAGACAGTAAAGATGCCACAGTCTGTAGAGTGGAAAATGTGATATAATGCCAAAGCAGAAAGTTAAATGACAATCAATAGGAAGAAACAGTCCAAATATAAATCACTTGCTCATATCTGGATGAAGCAGAGAGAGGGAGGAAAGAGAAGGAGAGAGATAGCCCAGTTGGTGCTCCATCCATCATCTGTTTGGATTGGATGCCAGCTTGATACTGGGAACATTTGCTGATTAATATTCAGTGCAGGGTGGAGGGCGCAGAGTGATGTTGGATGAATTAGCCAGCTTTCCTCTGAGATTTTCAGATTTACTACTCTCTCCAAACAGCCAAACGATTCCGGTGGAGTTTTTAAGAACCAAAAATCTGAATTATCTTGCAGAGGTTTATTGCATCGCATTCCTATAACAGTGATGTGTTTTGTCCCAGTTTGCTGGCTGAACATACATGATGAAGTTAATGACTTGATGCAATTGCCTTGAACACTGAAGATGTGGGTCTTGAATTTGCACAGGAACCTGCAGAAACTGAGGTGTCAGCAGAGTAGTGATTAGACTGACTGACAAGGTCAGCATTTCTGTCACATGTGCGTCACCAATGACTGCCATGGGTGACCACTGCTCAGCAGAAATGTCACACTGCCCCTGAAAATGGCACAGCGGACTGTTTCACTTTCTACCACACAAATGTCTCCTCTTCTCTCCATTTCTTTCTGTATCTATCTCTCTCACACACACACATACACACATTTGCACAGTGTAAGGCTTTGGGGTAAAATTCGTAGATATACTGTAGAGCAGCAGCCACAGAACAGTGATGGAAGACCTTGGGTGTCAGCCTTGGCGTCAACAGGATAGATTTGTTTGCCTTGTGTTGTCATTATTTGGCTTTGCTGTTAGCTAGTAATGTGTGTGCAGTGAAAAACATGCACGTGTTATATTTTGTGTGTGACACTCGTGTGCTCACAGCAGGTCAAAATGTGTCATGCATTTCACAACTATGAAAACACACCTTTCCAGAGGATTTTAAAACACCAAGTTGTTCTATAATAATTTTGAGTGGTTGACCTTTTGTGCCCAAATGAAGCTTAACATTAAACACAGATCATTGACAGTATGCTCAGTATGAAGAAAATCAGTGTGAATATGGCAAATAATGATCACTGAAAGCAAGTTATTTTCTATGTGATTAGTCACTAATAACCAATTATGTTGCTACAAAATACTGTGTCTTGATGAATATTGGAAGAATAGTCTTGCTGCAAGGCCATAAGAGGTTATTAAAAGGGTCAGTTTACTCAAAACACAAACAACATATTGGTTCACTTTACCCCAGTGGTATCCTGCCATGCCGATTGTTTGGGTTCTGTTTGCTGAGGTTAGATTAGGTTAGATTTCTCCCTTCTCCCCAAAAACAATGGAAGCAAATTGACTTGTTATATTAATTTATAATTCCATTTTTTTTAAAGATGAAAAACATTGGCTCTATTACAACATGATGTCATCATTTTTCATTGGGAATATTTATCTACTAGAAAATAGTAATCTGTTAATGTTAAATTAATTTATCTAAAATTAATTATCTAGATTATCTAGAAAAACACGGACAAATTCCATTAATCCTTATTATGGTGGGGTGTTGGCAGAGATCTCAGAGAGAAATATCTCAAAAAACACTTATAAATTAAGTGACCCAATCTTTTAGGCAACACATCTTTTTAAAGTCTTTAAATCATTCTGTTTTCGTTGCTATGTGAAAGCCTGGTTGAATTATTGTCACTTCAGCTCGACCATGTGTTATTCCATACAATCACTTATTAAATGTAACAGGCAACGTCAGTAGGTCTCCAGGTGTTTAGGTATGTTTATTTGCAATAGAACATTTTCCACCCCATCACAGTTGAAAACCGTACAGTATGAGCATCAGGTAATGAATCATCCTGCTGACTTTGCCAGACGTTCAGTGAGACAGGAGGCACACTGTTTGACTCAGTATATGGTGGATGGAGGAGACAAATTGGCACACAAGCAGGGGCAAAGCTGGGGGAGAGGGGGGTACTGGTGCTGCCTTCCTCTGCCATACTTTTAAATGCATACAGCTGGCCTATCTCAGTTTTCAATTCCCATTCGAGGTAAATACAGAGCAAAGCAGATGGAGATATGACTGGCTAAATTGGACTAGGCTGTCCAAATATTATATGACCTCACACAAGCTTTTAGGGGTCATTCAAACTTACGTTAAATGTTGTTATAGGCAACTTTGCGCCCTTTTCCAACATACAGCCAGAGACATGCATGCAAACACACAAGGCCACTCGCTGTGCACACACACTGAACTTAGTCTCTCATAAGCTATCCCAATCTTGTTTTTTCTATCTCTGCAATACATACAGTTCTCTTTAGCAGCGGTGAAATGATTTCCAGCTTCATATTTCTGTTATTCTCTGATGTGTGTATAGCATGTACTGCCTTCAATAGGAAAAGGTCAGGAGTGCTGGATATCAGAGCACTGTATCTTGGGCCAACAAATTGCTGCTCACCAAAGTCTAGTTACAATGCCGAAGACGATAAACTGCAAATAATATGTAATGCTTGTCCAATCCGACATGATTTCATTTGTCAAGATGGTGTGTGTATGGAGGGACAGTGGTTAAAATTTCATGACCAACAAAGAAAAGTCTCTAAAGCACTGCTGTTCCTCAACAGCAACCCATAAGCAAGGCATTTAAGCTCCGAACTGCAGCAGTGGAGATGCTCCATTGCCACTAGCTATTAGATTTTTATTGTGCCAGCGAGTGCTTGGTATGAAAGTGTGTAACTGCAAGAGTGTGTCGCAAGGTGAGGCTTCAAAGGAGCATGCATGCCGAGTTGGCTTTCTAGGGCAGATAAGAGCATGCCGTTCCAATAAGAGAAGGTTTTAGCGGCAACGTCGGTGAAAGAACACTCTTTTGAAAACAGGAAGACAGATCTTGATAGAGACTGGGTGATATTTTTTCTTTAATAAAGCCAGAGAAAAACAGGCCAATATCACTGACTTATTACTCCAAGATGTAAGATATGGCCAAACCTTTATCATAAAGACTTTGAAGGAGTTGCCATTTCCCCCTACGGTTATTTGTTCCAGAAGCTTTAAATGGAGAGATGGAAGAATGGAAGCTCTTGCTAGTTTGGGTGTGTTGAGGAAGTGAGCATATCTTTTAATTAAATGGAAATGAAGCATCACTTTTCTTACCATGTTTGTCTGTATCCTCTGCAGGTGTTAGTCTTTCTCATCCACCTGCTGCTGCTGTGCACATTCTGCTTACCTGTGTTAGCCTGTTGCTTTCTTTCCATCTCTGGCTTTTTATTACTTCTTTCTTGCTTTCTTTTTTCCTTTCTTTCTTTCTTTCTTTCTTTCTTTCTTTCTTTCTTTCTTTCCTTTTTAAAAAAAGGTAGACATAGCCATAAATAAGGGACAATTTAAAGGAGGGAAAATCAATAGTAGGACATTAGGCCTTTCGTTTGGAGTCTTACAAGGCCATCCTCTCTGCAATGTGCTGAGAAATTAGACACACTGCTGATTCATGGAGTGCCATACTCACTGTGTGTGTGTGTGTGTGTGTGTGTGTGTGTGTGTGTGTGTGTGTGTGTGTGTGTGTGTGTGTGTGTGTGTGTGTGTGTGTGTATTTGTGTGTAAATGCTCTTCACAAAGTATATGTCTAACATCAAAACAGTCCAAATTGCGTCAGAGCATCATCAGTCCTATTCACCCCCCCCCCCACCCCTCTCAACACACAACACACAACACACTTGCACACTCACACACACACTTGCACACTCACACACAAACACACAGTAGCCTGTAAAGCTGAGGCAGAGTTATTATATCAAAGACATCCAATTTAAGTGCAGGCTTTGACCTGCATTCATTAAAACAATTTAATGGGTACAGAATGCAGGAACATAGTGTTTCTGGTAAGACCGTCTCATTTTCTTGCCCTCCTAATTTATTTGATGTTTTTCTCTAGGACTGTGCATGCACATGGACACACACATGCACACAAGCATACACACAACCAAACCTGGTTAAGCAGTACTCTGGTGAATGTTTCTCTCTGTGCTGTTGATAGCACACAGCTGCAGGCCTTAGGCAAGAGAAGATTTAGTACTTGATTGGCTTTATTTATAGACACCAAATTAGCCTTACAGAAAATAAGATCACCTATAGATTCTTTTTGAGTGGCTACTGGGAATGGTTAAATACTTGACCTCTAGGACAATTTAGAGTAAATAGTTTTCCATGTGTGACTTCTCTTGGCTCATAAGCAGCCTGATTACCATTTTTATTCCTCTTTGTTTGAGGTTTTAGGGAGCTTGTTATGATTGTCCTCAGTTAAATGTGATTCATTATAAGATGTTATGAGGTCAAAACTGCAGGTCGTCACTGTCCCCTGATTCATAGAGGCATCCCATTTTTGACCCATAAATAATTTTGCTAGTATGACATCCAATGATAGTTGCAAATCATTTGCAGACATTTTCTGTAATGCAAGAATGGGATTCGTTATTGTCTTCATGGGACAATCGACTTGCCTCATAAGGGGGTAATTTATAAGCACAAATTTAAAAGTCACACCCAAAAATGACTGTCTTTAGACATGGAACATCGGTTGTGCTTTCCATTCTGTCAAGGGCATTACGGAAGGATGCAATCACACAGGCAGGAAATTCAGTTTGAAATGAGTTATAACCTGCAGAGCACTATAAATCATACTCCCGAAACTCCACACTCCCTCTGTTTCACTCACACACACACACACGCACACACACACACACACTGCAGCAGCAGCAGCCATCAGTGCACGAGCAGGCATACTGTATGGGTGGGCATGTGCATGTTCACACAAACACAACCGCTTTCAGACTTGCACACACATTCACCCATACTGCGCTTTCACTGAGTAGAAGTAAGGAAAAGAGGCAAGAAAAAGGCCAAATTATCCTCAGAATAAAGTAATTACTAACATACAGGGACTTGTGTAATTGACTCGGTTTCCCATTACCGTTTGCACACCATTTAAAACTGTGGAGAGAAAGTCAATTTGAGAGAAACCACTAAAAGACTGATCAGTGATTAGAGTCAATAACACATCTGCACGGCCACTCATTTGAAGTACTTATTGCTTGTTGGTAAAAGTTGGTAAACTGTTCTTGGATTAAAAAAAAAAGTAGCTTGTGCCTACTCTCCACCACCTTCCCTCTTTTTAGCTGAATGTTGGCTGTATATAGTGAGTGTTTTGTGGTTTCTCTTTGTAATAATAGAGATTTTTGCAATTACTATTTATGGTAGCAGTGACTGTAATTGCTTTCCCCTAGCTCATATCGTGATCATTATCATTAGTCCTCTGTCATTCATACTGGCTATGAATATATATTAGACTGCTCTACTCTATCGGCCTAATTGGAAAAGCATCTATGTGGCCAGAAGTGAGGAAACAAGAGAGACAGAGGGTGAAGGGGGGGTTACTGTAGTGTTACTGCTATGGTCCCTTATTTCTGTTCAGTGTTTATTATTTTTCACACAACTGTGAAATGCAAACCCATTTAGGGAACACAATAGAAGTGAAACAGTAGAACATATGAACATTTCATTATGTGGTAAGGGGCCCTGTGAGGCACAGGTGCCCATTTTACCATCCAACGCCCTCAACAAACCACTGATTGGCTGGATATGTGCGAACTAAGAACTAAGTCACCACATACTGCAATCAAGTTGATTTTTCTGGATCCTAAGATGAATGATTTTTTGTTACTTTTCTTCTTGTTCCTTTTTTGTCTAATTTCCTTGGATCAGTGAGATTGTAATTTTCCTCTCTATAATGCTATGTTTACTGGTAAAATAATTAGTATGAATATTGGATTAGCACTGGGACGTAATCTGGTTAGATACGCTTTATAAGATAATTTCTTTGCTCCTCTAATTGTCTATAATTAGCTCTAATGGATTGTTGTAAACCTGATGACAGAGGAGTAATGAAGTGATGTGCTTCTATGAATACCATGTGATGGGAATTTTAACTTCACTGTGTGATACAATCTTAAAAAGGTTTGTGAGCTGCATTTCATATAAAATAACAGACCTAATCATGTAGGTTCTTTATGTTTCTGTGCATTTATTGTAAATTGCATAGATTATATCACTGCTGATTTTCCAAAGAGTACTATAGCGTGTTTGACTTGTGATTTCTCAATGGCTCATAAAAGTTAACATTTAAAACCGACTTGACGTGGGTAATACATTACAATAAACATTAAATTTATGTCAATGTTGATCTAAAACAGTAGGTATGCTTTGAAAGATTGTTGGCAATAGTGTGCATGTGTGTGTAATTTGTAGTAAATTGGAAAACACATAAAAAAACCCCACACATGGTCCTTAAATTTCATGAGATATTAGAGTAGACATAGATGAACCACCGCACCAAAGTTAAAATTTGGACACAGTTTCTGGCAAGACCCCACGTGGTACAAAAGCTCCAATTAGGCCTCCTGCGGCTTCCTGCTAGGTGCTTAATGTGAACTCATAATTGAGACTGGGTGTTGTCTGTCCAGGTTATGTGAGATCCTTGGCTTAGAAGGACAAATCCATACTTTATAGATTATGCAAGAGCACACACACACACACACACACACACACACACACACACACGTACACGTATGTGCATGTGCATGTGTGCAGCAGTCATACATTCAGTGTGTTATCAGTGAAACACACAATGCACATAATCAGCAATAACACCATACCGCTTACATATAAATCCCTAATCACATGCAGTACTTGGTTTTATGAGTCATACCCAGACCCAGTATGCATACAAGCACCTTTTTTTTCCAGGACAAAATTTCAGGCTTTTATTTGGATTTTAACAAGGCATGACAACAAATTAGGTTTTTGTTACAGAAACAGTACCGAGACAACTTTGGAAAATACAACCTTTTGTTTTGCCAACGGGCCCTGGATGCAGTGAGAATCTGGTGATCACGCATGCTGTTAAACTTAGAAAACTAATTACTGATATTCATGATCCTCAACTCACTGCTTAACAAAGTCACAGAAAAAGATGGAAGCTGTATCAGAAGCACTACTTCAGCTCCCTACTGGGCCCACAGAATATGTGTAATTAATATATACTGTATGTATACTTATTAGTTGTAGTTGCACTGTGTTTATTTCCTAAAAACACATTCAGAGATGATTCTCAATAAGCTGACACTGACAGCATAAACAATGTTGAATTTGCGTCAATCAGTTTTGCCCGTCATCTGCAAATTTAATTTGTAAAGAAACCGACTCACTGCCAACAAAGGTCTTATCAAATGTATGTGATGAATTCTATCCATTTCATTTGGAGAGAAATATTAACTTTTACTTTACTGTGGAGCTGGCAGAGTTGGTGCCAGCTCAATTATCCTGCCTTGGGACTCTTCGAGAAGACCATTTCAGAGCAGCACTGAGGGGGCTTATGAGAGAAGGACTATCATTCTGCTAATAGTCTTTTTACTAAAAACCCCTTGCTCTGAAAAACTTGTTGAAAAGGGGCATATGTAAATGATTAGGGAATCATCTCGAGAATGCAGTAAGGGAAGAGCACAGGAAGAGCCTAGACAGACATACATAGGGAAAATGTATCTAATTTACAAAAAATAAAAATAAAAGGTTTGCCATAACAAAAACATAACATTTGATCTTATCTTCTCCAATTTAATGGCTGTAATAATATAATAATATTGATTTTAATGTTTGGGGACATACAGGAGATAAAGAGAAAAACACAAATGGTGCATTCCTCTATTTAAAGTTTCTGTCTCATAGCTCATACATCACCAAACCATGACATGTCAGGCATCAGAGGCTGTTTTTCCCCTGATGGAAACTTGTGGAGGAAGTGAGCAACTTTGGTGGCTTGGCAGTAACACACCAAGCAATAGAGTCTGGTCACGTCCTCATCCAAAACTCCATGCAAAAAGTCCTGATGTCTCTTCCAGATGTACAGCCATGAGGCAAAGCCCAACACCAGATAAGGGTCAAAGGGGGGGTTCTCATCGATCAATTTCAGACTGGAAGCGACTGCCGGGGTCGGGGGAGCATCTCATTATCTGTGATGCAAAACAGCTGAAGACCCACCACCTCCTCACTTGCAGTACTAACATGGCAGATGACCAGCTATATTAAAGCCTGTTAACAATAGTGGCATAACTAAGGTTATAAAAAACATTATTTTTATTTGTAAAAGTTGTAACAATATGAAACCTCCAGATATTTAAGATCTTCATTATTTGTAAACCATATCTTAAATTGCAGTATTCAAGGTGAGGATTGCTTAAATAGGATGCCTCTGTGCCTTTACAGTGTTACAATACATTTGCTAAAATAAGGCATATTATAAGTTGATGGTATATTTGAATTAAGATCAACTGTTTTTTAGATATTTGTTTATTTGGTTCTGAATGGTGATAAGGGAAAAGTTTAAAAAAAACTGAACTGAAACAATTAGTTGACAACATAAAATTAGTCAGCATCAATTTAAATAATTTAAATCTGTCATCAAGGGAAATGTAAAAAAAAAAAAAAAAAGTAAAACTAATGAATACATAAATGATCACATTCAAATTTTAATTGTGAAAGTTTTCAGCTTTTCTCCATTTTATATTATAAATTAAATACTTTTGGGCTCTTAGTTCGATAAAAAGTAATTTGGCAGTGGAAACTTGTGAATGATTTTATAAATTAAATTATCAATTCATTAATTAATTAATTCATTAAAAATAAAAAAACACACACTTAGTTTTTTATAAAATTAAAAGACTCATTACAGTACACACACACACACACACAGACAGATGCACATATCACTACCTCCTAATGGATGCAGTATGCTTAGTTTTCAGTATGGCTTACTGTTTTCAATTAAGCTTTAAAAAGTATTATGTAGTGGTCAATCACAATCTATTATTTCATTAAGCACCATTAACTACAGTGCATTTGGCAGGAAACTTCAAAGCCAGTTTGGCAGTAATCGTCATAATACATCCTTTATATCCATCAGCAGAATATAGAATTTCAGACCTTGCAGGATCCATTTGGGCAATATTCCTTGCAGCCTATACAAACATATAATGTCTAATGTCAAACCTGAAACATTGTTTTCTGAGGCGATCAAGTTAAGTAGTATCAAATCAATTTGGAAAGTTTTTCTTTCTGTGGGAGCCCCCCTCAGTGGAATACTAGAGGTATGTGACCTTCCATCGGCAGCAGGGCGGCAGTGGGCTCTGTGGCGTGTTTGTTCAACCCTCTCTTATCATCTGTCCGAGATGAAAAATAAAAAAAAGAAGCCATTCTAAGATCCCAAGTAATCTTGCGGCCTGTCTTCTCTGATACTTATCAGTTGTGGAAACATGTTTTCAGTTAATTCAGACCAGGAAAAGGAGACAGGAGGAGGGTGGTGAACAGAAACAGTTCCCTTGAAAAAATGCAGTAACATGATCTAAACACTTATTAATTTCAGTGGAGGAATAACGTGGCACCAAATGCAGGTTTATTTAAACGTGAAAATATAGGAAGAGGATTCTCATCTCTTTACAGCTTAATAAAAGCCCCCTTACTATCATTTAAGAGATGTTATCCTCCTTTCTTTCAATTTATCTTCGACTAAAAAGCTTAAGTCATGGAGAATCATTGACTGTGGAGATATGTCTATTCAGAAATTTCATGGCATTACTGTAGCGTAAAAAGCAGACAAGACATAAATCATAACCATATGGACTGAATTTTAGAGAAACTGCTGCATCATTATAGTTGGAATTCATCTGTGGGATGTGCTGTGAAATAAACATATATTGAAGAATTAAATTAACCTTACAACCCAGGCCTATAAAGCCAAATAGACCATGTTCTGAAAAGCTCAACAAAACCTCATACAAGAAATGATGTACATCAAACACAGGAAAGGTCGTCAGCACCACATGTGGTGTCTGTTTTGGTTTTCGAGATGTGGAATGAAATGGGGGAACGCTGAAGACAGGAAGACAGACAGAGGGCGGTCCTGTGTGTGTAAACCATAGCACAAAATTCTTCTGCCTCTTGGGGGAGACAAAATGCGGTCTAACTTCATCACATCCTCTCTCCTTTCAGTATGCAAACAGCAACAAAATTCTACTATCACTCACTTCCTCTGCACCCACCCACCCACCCCCTTAGATAGATTCTGATGTCAGAAAGAGGCGTGACTCTTAACTCAATCCGTCGTCTGCGGGAGAATGTGGGATCTAGAAGAGGTCAGTGCCACAGGCTGCCATCCTGCCATCTCAAATGACAATAGATGATGCTAATAGCAGGAGGAACCATAAAGACTTATCAGATTAGAGACACAATGAAACCGTGACATATTACTGCTGGCTAAACACCACAATGGGAAAAGTCAGTGATAGTGTTTTGTAAGAGTTTTATCGCTGTTTTATTGCTTGCTCGTGTTTATATTTCACAAGCTCTCTCTGGGCTTCAGAAGGGTTCTCCCTATTCTGTGTTTATTTCTTCTCTCCCTTTGGGTTCTTTTGTGTGTGTGTGTGTGTGTGTGATTGCTTTTAAATGAACCTGCTTACGTGCTCTTCTGTTGGTTTGCATTTTTCTATGTGTGTGAGTTGCCATCCTGGGAAACATAAATGGCAATCCCCCAAATGTTCATGTGTGTTTGATAAAAATCTTCCTGGTCTCTCTCGATTTGTCTGCAGCCACTAACCAGCTCCAGCTCTGGCTTCAGCTGCCTCTCATTTTATCATGCAGGCTCTAATCAAAGCCAGGTCTGCCTGGACACACACGTACACACACACACACACGTACATGCATGTGCGTAGATGCATACAAAAAAACGAGAGTGTGCACACGTATCTCTCATGCCATTTAATATGGTTTCAATTGTATATTTGAGCTCTAGAAATGGTAAAAGTATCCCATTGTGACCAACAAAAAGTTTTGCCCACAGGGACATTTATTTATGTATGTAAAACGGGGTGAACAACATAGTTTTAGCTTTTACCAACTCAGCCAAACAGTGATTGCAGCATTCTTTAACATTTATGTAAAAGCTGCCCACAGGAAAACAGTTAGAATGAGCACCTCATCGTGTGCATTACAAGATTATTTACAAGAACTCTGCCTCGGGTGTCAGTGTAATTTTCGGGCCATATAGTAGGTCATATATTACTATAAAAAATCTAAATTACTTCAGGGGGGTCTGACGTTAGGGGAGAAAATGTGTTTTCTATTTGAAGTAACTGATATGGAGAAATTTAGCATGTTAATATCTATCTGCATATGATTAAACATAAGCTAAATGAACATGTTATGCTCATTCAACTTGTCTAATGTTCACAAAGGTTTAATATATGTAAATTAGAATAAGGTACATTCCTGCACCCTCTTCCACATGTGGCTTTTTGTCTCCCCATGCCTCTTGCTCTGTGAAGGAAGTTTCAGCCATTAAACGCACCAGGCCAGGAGGTTGTTCAGGTCAACCTTCCTCCTGTTGGCAGATTGAGAGGCCCAACTAGAGAAGAGGCAGGCAACAGATTTTTATCTTCCCTTCTGGAGAGCAGCTGGATTAGTTGTACACTTGCTCTCTCTCTCTCCCACACACACACACACACACACACACACACACACAGTACCCTGTACTGAAGTGAATGACAAGCCAGTTCCAACCTTTGACCTTCCCAAAGGAAGACAGGTATGCAAGTTAGTGATGTGTGTGTGTGCTAGTGTGCATGTATGCTTGGGTTGGAGTGTATATTTGCATGTAGTTTCACATGTGCATCATAAGAAAAACAAAAAGAAGAGTGTCAGAGGGGGAATACACTTTTCATCACTCTCTGCAATGTTTCTCTTATATTGGCAACATTTAATTTGGCAACATCGTATTTTGCAGCTTTGCCAATAAAGCATAATTGAATGAAGCTGAATAAAGTGCGCTGTAGAGAGAACAGTAAAAGTAGTTCTCGCATTTACTGAGGACATAATTTCCAGCAGACAGGTCATTTACAGCTCTCTATTCAGTTCAGCCCACAGGAACTCAGCAGGCTCATTTAGATGCTGTTTTAAATTCTTGTCCATTTGATTCAAATTAAAGGAGAATACCATTAAATCTAAGAATGATGATACAGATTTAAGGCAGGACACACTCCTCTTTCTTTATATCCCTAGCTATCAGACACATTTGTGAATGATTTTCTAATTCAAGATCTCCTAAAAGTCATTCCGGGCACAGAAATACCATATTTTGATGTTAAAATTCACATATATTCCACCTTAAATATTTATGACTGCATAAGCTCTTGCAGCCAGATATGGTATTTTTTATGGATTTTAGCGCTTGTGTTTATGTTCAGCAGCAGACTCTGGGGACACTCAGACATATTGCATTGTCCAAATATATGCAGACATATCACAATGAGCACTATGTTAATAAAATATAAATTAGTAAATAACTTATTAAATATGTAAATGCGTTATTAAATATTAACCGTTTATTTATTTGTCTTTATACATAAATTTTCTACTTTTAAAGCCCCACAAGAGAGTGCAGATATGATAAATGTAATATTTCTTACATGAAAATATGACATTAAAGTTTATTTCACCTTTCATATTTCTGTCACATAAATTTCGATCCACAGCATTTGTTTGCATCATACAACATTGTTTTTGTCACCTCAGTTAGCCACATGTTAAGAATGTTATAACACAGATTTGCATTTTGGAATGTATTTGTAGGGGTTTCTGGACTAAGTATTATTCAATTACACATAAGATTTTCACCCTGTGTTTTACTTTTCACCCTGTAATTTACTTTCATTCATGGATTGTTCTATTCATTCAGTGCCTATCTACTAATTCTTAGATAAAGAGCTGAGAAGAAAAATGCCTCTTGGCTGCAGGGACGGAAGTGTTCTTTGAATAATAATAACAAGTGTTTAAGAGGAGGAGCTGGCACTGGGGAGATCTCACTTTGAAAGCCATTAAAAAGACATTAATGTTTATTTATTGGGTGATGTAACAAGCAACCCTTTCATTTATAATACAGAGCAAGTGCTTTAATGTACATTATGTTTATGAAGCACATAGAGCTTGTGTGCATGCATACTTGCGTGTGTGTGTTTTCTGTGCGTTTGAATAGTAATTCAACACTCCATCACCTCTTTACATTAACACACACACACACACACACACACACACACTTAAATTGTAAGACCATAGATTTGGGCCAGGGGTGAGGGAGCTTTAGTTGTTTACATAAGCTTTGACTTTATTGGGTGACAGAAGTTACCTCCCCTTTTCACACAATTAATCTTTTGGAAGGTTTATTCCTTCTGAGATCCCGTTCTCACAATTCTGATCTAAATTTATTCTTAGGAACATTTTTTGTGGTTTTGATTTGGCAAACAGTAAGGTGTATTGGGAGCTTTTGGAGAAAAATCCTCTCACCACTTTTTTCTTTTTCTTTTTTTAAAACTGAGTAAACAAGACTGTGAACTATTACACCCTATAATGAGTCATATCATATGCCTGGACAGTTTCCCCCAACTAGAACCCAAGGTCTAACATGCACAGGGATTTCAAGTAATAATTATAAAAAAAACTGTCTATTTTGCCACTCTAAATCAAGAATCTTCAGACACATGGGAAGTGATGCATTTTACATTACTGGCACAGGAAACAGTGTCTTGGTTGGAAAAAACAGGAGACAAACTGTGTAGTTATTGTATGCTGTGATAAACCAGGGCTGACCATGACAGAACTGAAGAAAGATCTACTCCTGTAGATATTTTCATTTCTTTATTTTTAAGAGTTGGCAAATAAGTGTGCTTTTTCAAATGTGCATACAATTGGTGATTTAAATTAAAAACTCTCTTGCTCACAGTAAATCAAAGTTTGAAGTTCATTGCTCATGTAATGTGTATACAATGGCTGTATATTGTACCCAGGAGTATTTGTTAAAGTTAGAGTAAATGCTGGGAACTGCAACACAAAATTACTGTAGCTCTTAAAGGAAAAACACAACCATTTTAATTGATTATGACATATGTCCACATATAAGAATCATGAAACATGAAATCATGGCATTTTGATGGAAAACCAGCAAGCATTGCTCTTGAACCATACTCTCCACCTATCAGTGGAAACATCAATATGTAAGCATGAGTTTAATTTGACAGACAGGCTGCATTCAGCCAAATGTATATCTCCTGCGTATCTCTTAGCGTTCAGTATATTCATTACATGAGTGCCTCCTCTGCAGCAAAAACAGTGACCCTGTTGTTTACCTTCACCTCCGATTCAAGTTGCAGAGGTTTCTGGCTGACCACGGTGGGCATGCAGTTTTGTGTGTGTGTGTGTGTGTGTGTGTGTGTGTGTTATTAGCATATATCATAGCTATATTTCCATACTTAATAACTCCAGGGGACACAAAGTATACATAAATCTGTTTTAAATAATTATATTATTCTTGGCATACCAAACCCCTTAACAGATGCCCTTTTTATAGAGTAAAGTGCAGATGGAATTTCTCAACAAATGAAAAGTTAGGACCACAGAAATGTACCTTGATCACAAAAGTACAGTGGTACTGTAGGTTAGCATGAGTGTGAGGGAGGATATGAACAGTCTGGCACTGACTATGCTCTAGACATCACTCTGGGCTGTGTGTTTGATAACAGCTCAGATCTAGAAAAGGTAGAAAAACCTGTGTAAGAACAACAGCTCAGAAAATAATGCAAGTAGAACATATACTATAATATAGTAGAATATACATCAGAACAATGCTGTGTTTCAACAAGTGTTTTCTTCATTTAAATAGTTTACTGAAATTGTACTCATATTCATTACAAGGATTATTTAAAAGAGGCCAGATGATGGCAGTTTAAAGCCAGCTGTTTACTATTGTATTCTTGAGGACATAACAGATGAAGAGCATCTCGAAATACACAGTTATGACCTATGGACCTGTGGACCTGTGGTGCATATCACAGCTGATTGTCTGTACTCTATATTGCCTTATGTTTTATGATATGTCAGCTTGTGTTTACTCCACTTCCTTGCTTTCTAAACATTACATTTTATCAGCTGTAAACATAATCGCTCCTTGTTTGGGCTTCAAGAGAGCATGCTGTTTGTATATGCAAAGCGTTTTATTGTTTAGTCTGTCTTATGTTATAGGTGTTTTGATTAAAATGCAGGGGGATCAAAATTATGACCTCATGTTGACCTTTCCCCAACATTTCTTCTTTAACAACATGCTGCTTCAGTTCAAGTGGAATAAGTGAAATCACTGCTCATTCTGAACAAAGGACATGGGATCTCTCTCTCTCTCTTTCTCTATCTGCACTGACATTACATGTCAATTTGTCAATTCAGAAAATGTGTTCTCAATGATTTTTATGACTCCTATGGCTTTTAAAGGTGCAATAGTAATGATTATAATCATTATAATCATTATCATTATTATAAAATATTAATCTATAAAAACCTCCATGAACAGACAAAGGATGTTATTTCCAGAAGCTGTTGCCCTACTAAATAACTGAACCGTACTGTTATCAAACTGGACTTTACATTTCACTTCCTCTTTTAATCCCTGCACTGGTCACTTTCACTTTATATTTCATCAAACTGGACTTAACCTTGTACATTACATTCAACCTCAACTGTTGCATAATTTAATAATTTATTGCACATGTCACATTTCATTTTTTCACTTGTCACAATTTCTTGGTCCCTAGCGCAGTCCATATTTCCTTTTGTACAGTGAATATTTTATTTTATATCAATAGAATTATTCAAGTTTTATGTCCGATTTCAACTTTAATTTTTTTTATCAAATTCTACTACTTTATATTCCTATGTCTGAGTGACACACAAATAATTGTTATCTTCAGTGCTGGGCGCCTCCCCCTGCAAATATCTAGAGAAGGTCTACTTAAACATAGTAAATATAAATTAATTAGATAATGCTAAATAATTATGAAATAAAAAGTATTTGCTTGTAAAATGTGCCTGTTAGTCTCTCAGCACCTGTCAGCATTCATTATAAATTTATTCTAAATGGTACTTTATTAATTTCTATATGTACTTACTGTGTGTGGCGCCGGCTTAATGGGAGTCAATGTAAGCCCTCAAACTTTTTTATATTGTATTTTATATTGTAACTCTTATTAATATTGTAAAGTGTTAAAAAGACTTTATAAAAGACATAACTATGAAGTGTAGAAAATTAAAATGCATAAATGCAGGATAAAAAATGATGGAAGTAATTTTGACTATTAAAGTTGATTTGGGATACATTTCATGATTAAAATAAGTTATGCTTCATCACAGCAGTGTATAGTGCTTAATGGGCCATCTATTGTCATGTTTAGGTATTGCAACAACTAACAGATCACAGTAAAATCAGGACTGAAGACACAATAACCAAAATATAGGTGGTGGTGTCTCTTTTTAAGCATTTTACCTTATTGATAACTCTGCTTTAACTGCTGGTAACTTTAAGTGATGTGAGTGAAATGGACATCTTATCATGTCTAATTATATATTTTTTATTCCTGTCTCTGTGGGTCTGAGATACCATACTGGGACAAACCAGGGAACATTATAGTCTGTTGTGTTGTTTTTAGATTGGATTCCTTTCTTATTTTTTATTTTTTTGCTATGGTATGAAGTGGTGCTACAGTTTGTTTGACACAAACTCTAGGACCACCAAACATCAAACGGTGCCCCCCCAAACATTTTTTGTCACCAGCTGTCACTGGTTATCTTACTCTTGTTATATTTTTGTCTTGTTGCATTTGTGGGAGCAAACACCAAGACACATTATAGACTGATTCTAATTCTGATGTGCATCAGCTTAATTACAAGTAAACTTTAGTCTTACAATGTATGCTGCTACTTTTCAGCCTGATAATCTTAAAAGAAAAAAAAAATCAAATTACTGCATCTTTTTTGTCTTAATTATTGTCACACCTTTTATTCCCACCCAAAAAGCTGTGGCTCAGCTCCATATCCTACAGAAAAACTTCTGATTGTCACTGAGAGCAGGGACTGTCCTTGCAAGCCACATAAGTCCTGTGATCTGATTATAGAGTGTGAAATACATAACTTTTCCCAGTAGTGATATCCCTGACAGATGTTGCCCCCTGGCATCATTTTAATTGTTTAAACTAATTAGTATGACGTTAAGTTATCTGTTGGCTCATGACTCTTCCAGCGACAACTCTTCTGACCAATCAGTGGCCGGCAGTCTGTTGACGTCACATTTAGTATTGGCTCGGCTCGCTTGGAACCTCAGCAGAGCAGGTACTAAAAAAGTACCAGGTACCAGGTACTATCCCTAGTGGAAACGCAAAAAAAACCGAGTCAAGTCACAAATTTTTTGTCTAAGCTTCTCATTGGATTGATTAAAACCTTTTTGGCATAGCTGGTCTTTATTGAGTGCAAATAAAAAGTATTCTACCCCATTTTGATCAGTCTCATAACTTTGAATGACTGCAATTTTAAAATATGTTTATCAAACCCAGTTCGAATACCAAAATTAATCAGTGATTAGCAACATTCAGTACCATGAGTGGACTGAGTTTCACAGCCCTGACACATTAAGCTGACAGTTGGCCTCTCATATAGTTTTTACAATGTGTCTTAGACTGCCGTTTGTAGTCGACCATTATCAGCAGTCATTTGGCCAATTTCAGCATTTGAGTTACTGTTGTCAGTTGTGCAAGTACAAGAGAACTGTTCCCTCTCAATCAGGCAGTCAACATGCGTGTTTGCAGTTAGCCAGTATGTTTGTCTCAAGGGGCTTTGAAATATACAGTACCCTATGTCCTTATATTTCTGATAGGGAAAGTACAACATTTAACAGAAAACATGGTACATCAGTAGGTTTTTGAGGTCTGCTTTGTGTGTCAGGGCTACAGTAAACTCTGTGGGGAAAATGTGCCGCTACCCACACAAATCCAGTTTGTCACACTAACTCACACAGTACAGAGAAAGTTTGTTGCACTCAATGAAGGTTATAATGCTTCCATTGCAAATTAGTTGTTGCAGAGAAGGGTGAGAAGGCAAGAGTTATCAAATTCAGAGTAGGCGGCTGTATGCAGTGGAAGCAGAAAACACCCCAGCAAATGTAATGCTTTAAAAGTATCAGGATCAAAACTTTGTTCGTTCATTTCTGTGTGGCACAAGCCCTTTTCACTCCAAGTGTTGTCTGAGGTCTTCTTGGTTAAAGACATTCGATTGGCAGCCGTGTATGAGTTAAAACTGGAAAAATCAGCAGTGTCCTTTAAATTCACTGTTTTCCTGCTTTTTACCCCCCCACCCCCACCCCACCCCACACAAACACACACATACACACACACACCCTGGCCTCATGTGGCAATACCCAGCTACAGGCAATGACCCCCGATAACTTTGAATGTTGTCAAATTAACTAATTTCATTAACATGTTTCATTATTTATTTTCAATCACTATCCAGCACTTATTAAATTAACAGTTGCTGTAGTCCATTAATATTGTAATTACCCTTTTATTAACAGTTATCTGATCACAGGTTGTGTCTACTCATAAATGGTTCGCTGACAATTTTGTGCTGTGACCCTGGAAGCATCTCCCCCGATCCACTGTCTTAATCAAGACAACAGCTTTTGAAGGTCACACAAGGCACTTCTTCAAAATCTGTGCAGCATATTTGCCATTTCAAACTGCTCCTGCTCCTTTTTTAAGTGATTATATTTGATTGCTGCCTAACAGTCATCAGGGCAGTTAGTGCAGTAGAGCACACCTTCCTGCTGGGTTGAGCATGCAATAGACCCGTCCTTGTTAAGTTTTATCATCTAGATTTTTATAGCTATAAAGGGATTTAAAGGAAAGGTTCACAATTTTTAAAGTCTGTCCTAAAACCATAGTTGGGTAAGTAAGTAATTAAGTCAAATTAATTTGTATAGCACCTTATAGCAAGTTGTAAGTTTTAAAAAAAAGGTGTCATTCTCCTGCAAGTGTGTGTGCACAGCCTAGGAAATAAATGTTCCACACTCACACACGCACACACGCACACACACACCAATAAATGAATACATCAAAGATAAACAACAACACCAAAAAATACAAACAAACAAAAAAACACACACACATACACACACACATATAGTAGAAATATAGGCAAACACAAGTTAAAACATAAAGTACCACATGCTGCCTGTCTGAACAGATGGGTTTTAACATATTTTTAAAGATTACAGAGTCCGGAGACCTCAGAAAGGAAACTATTCCAAAGTTTAGGTGCTGCCAACTGGGATGCACAATCTTGCTGAGTCTTTAAATGTTTGAGGGACATTTAGAAGACCCTGATTAGAGGACCTAAGAGCTTGGCTCATGGTGTGGGGATTGCAGAAAATGTAAGGCTCTATAAGTGAGCATGAAGATTTTTAAATGAATTCTTAAATTAAGAGAAAGCCAATGTAGGGAGCATAAAATAGGTGTATTGTGTTAAAAGCCTAGTAAGTGGTCCAAGAAACATAAAAAACAACAACAACACAGTAGTCTAGACATGGAGAGATAAAAGCATGTATTAGATCTCCAATTAAGCTCTTTACATAACAGATCTGAGTTTGGCCATGTTTCTTTAGTGAAAGAAACATGATGGAAAGAAGTAGTTTCTTATATTAGGCCATTAGGAGGCCATTGATGATTTTTGGAGACAGAAAGATCAGATATCATCTAGAAGTCACCAAAAGGGTCTAAACTACGCGTTGGAGGGATATATTAATCATTTTATTGTTGAAAAGGTCAATAAAAAGCTTCAGTTACAAGCCAAAAATGTACAGGTTCCAGTGATAAACCACATCTCGTTGCCATCACCATCTCAGACAACATTGTTGACATCAAAGTGCCACTGAAGTTAAGGTTTTTGGCTCAGAATATGAGAAAAATATAACTGCCTTTTTACCATCTTTACCAAGAGTGTCTCTCCGTTAGTTTGGTGCTACAGTATTTACATTGAATCATTCTCAGCTATTACAGATAAGTTAATGAAGCTAAGCTCCAGAAGTTAACGTTAGTTTATCTAGAGCCCTTTGGACAACAGCTAACAATGATGTACAATCACCAAGGTACAAAAACTAGAACAAAATAGGCCAATAAACTCCCAGCAAACAAAGTGACATGATGAACAATGCAGCTAGGAGCTAACGTTAGAGAACTTTAGAGATGTTAAAGATAACTTTATATTTCTTTCCAGCAAAGTGACAATATGTTGCCTCAAATACAATGTTGACTTACCTTAGAACAGATGTAGACATCCTGTTGATGTTGTGGTCTACCACACAACTTTATCCAAAGAAGACACTTTTCTCGGTTGAGATGTGGCTCAGGAAAGGGTAAGAAATGGACCCCGTCGCCCCTTGTGTCAGAGTTGCGTGTACCCCATGAAAATTGTTTGACCATTTTTAAACTTCAAATCTCAGAAAAACCTCATAAAACCGGCAGGCAGAGAATGTCCAAGTGTATGGGAATGGCTATATGCACTGTGATTGGCTCATCGCGTTTGAGGGCGGGACTTAGTCATAGGTCAATTATCTGTCCTAGTGGAACTGTACTGTATGTATATGGATAAATTAAGCTCCAGGAATGGTCCCTGGAGGACACAAAATGACAAAGTAGCAGTGTCTGACACAAGTTCTTCTACATACACTAAGAAAGTGTTATCAGTGAGATAGGAGGAGAACCACTCCAATCCAGTCCCACAAATGTCCACCAGGTGTTTTGACCTGTGGATTAATATGTGGTGGCCAAAGTGTCGAATGCTGTGCTAAGATCTGGTAAACCCAAAATCGAGCACTCTAAAGCATCTGCAGCCATGAGGATATTTGAAATCATGAGGACATCTGTTTCAGTGGGGTGTTTATGAAAACCGGACTGAAATTTGGCATCAACAAACTTTTCTAAAATTTTGATGAAGAAAAGGAGTTTAGAAATTGGTCTATAGTTATCTGGCACTTAGGGATTCAGGTTTGGTTTATTCAACAAAGGTTGGACAATATAGTCTTATTAAAATAGCAAGGGACACACTCTGATATAACAGAGTGGTTGATAATATTAACTTAACAGGGACTGGTGAATTTAAAAACCTTTAAGAACAGAGAGATTGGTAGGACATCTAGTGGACTTGAGATGATTTAATTTGTCCTAACAAGTCTCTAACATTGTCTAACAAGACAGGACAAACGCAGGATGGGTGGGTTAGGATGTGATTTTACCCCTTACATTTACACCCTTATCTATCAAATATTTAAGAAGGTCATTGCAGTCACTGTTAGAGAAAATTTGAAGAGAGACATTATTCCTCATTGTATCAAACAGGATCGAGATTTATCCTTCTGGAAGATATTAGATTAGAGAAATAAGAAAAAGATCTCACAGCCTTTGCCATGGCATTGCAGATAGCTATAAGTTATTGCAACTGGTGAACTTCAGGCTTCATGACTTTCCACAAGCATTCGGTCACATTTATACCTAAAAGACCGGACAGTATTTGGAATAATAAAGCACCTAGGATCAGGAAGTTGTTCCTGCAAAGACCTAAATTATATGGTGGTATGGCTTTACCTAATTTTCAGATTTATTATTGGGCTGCCAATATTAGGAACTTATTATGTTGGTGATGGGATGCATCTTGCCTAGTTCTCCCAGGCTGGTTGCAAATAGAATCTGGTTCCTGTTGTCCTATCTCACTTTCTGTTCTCTTGTGTTCCTCCATTCCCTTACATATTCCTCAGACCTGCCAGAATCCGGTAGTGCGTCACTCCTTAAAAATCTGGTCTCAGTTTCGAAAACATTATGGGCTGGTCTCCGTGTCAGTTTACTCAGTGGCTTGAAAATGTAGTGGGGAATATAAATATGTTATATAAGGATGGCATCTTCATGTCATTTGATCAGGTCAGACAGGAATTTTCTTTACCAGCTCGTGATTTTTTCAGATATCTACAGTCAGGCATTTTGTACAGAATCACTTTATTCAATTCCCCTCACCACCACCAAAATCACCACTTGATTCAATCCTTGAAACCCCATTTGAGGTAAGAGGTACAGTTTCAAGGCTTTACAAAACTATGTTTGAAATGGAAGGGTCTTCTTTGTCCATCATAAAAGAAAACTGGGAAAAAGACATGGATACAAATATATCCGAGGTTCAATGGGCTACCATAATTCAAAGAATTCACTCTTCCTCCATCTGTGCAAGGCATAGCCTCACTCAGTTTAAGATTGTACATAGGCTTCATATGTCCAAGGTTAAACTGTCCAAAATATTTCCAGATGTCAGCCCTATCTGTGATAGGTGTAAGCAAGCACCTGCAACGCTTTATCATATATTTTGGTCATGCTCTAGTTTAACGGCATTCTGAGCCTCAATATTTGATGTATATTCAACAATTTCAGGTCTACAGTAACTATTCATCCTTGTCCTTTTATTGGAATCTCTGGTGTGCCAAAAGAGGATCTTCCTCTACGAAAACCACAACTAAATAGTATAGCCTACTCCTCCCTTTTAGCACAGCGGCTCATCCTTTTGCGTTGGAAAAGTGACCAGCCCCCCTCCTTTGGGAGATGGTTTTGTGATATTATGAGATACACACTAAATAGATCAATGGGGAAGTTTGAGGTGGCATGGTGTCCATTTATTTCTTATGTAGAACAGCTGACGATGGCTCTTGACTATGAGTAGGACATAGATTCACTGTGGAATTTTTATTTATTTATTTTATTTTATTTTTATTATTTTGTTATGTTTGTTTTTGTTTTGTTTTGTTTATTTTGTTGTGTTGTGATGTTGTGTGTTTGTATTCTTGTTTGATTGTGCATTGTTATTTCTGCCTTGTTTTATCATGTCCTATCTTTGGGGTTTGTTTGTGTCTATGTTTAAAAGCTCAATAAAAACACATTGACCAAAAAACAAAAAAAAAGTCCGGACAGTTTCATTTATCTGTGGGGATGATTTTATGGATGGGATCTTTCCAAGTTTGAGAGGAGCTACTTTATCCAGCACTAAGGAGCAGTGATTGTAAAATAATTGGATTAAGTTTCCACATTGCCATCCTTTTAACAATATTCCTGACAAACAGGAACACAAATTAACAGCCACAGTCTCATTTATGAAACCGGTGTGTCTCATATTTAAAATAGGCTGAGAATCTAATTTAAAATATATATTAAATAAAATTAATTTGTGATCACTGACAAATAAACCCTTATGAACAACAAATTCAATATCCATTCCGTGTGTAAAAGCAAGGTACAAAGTGTGCCCTTTTGTACGGCCAGAAACAAATCAAAGGACTAAGTGAGATTGAAAAATTCTGAAATTTGTCGAATTGATATGGAGATCCCAAACCATAAGTACTCTGTCCAGCTGTATTGTAGATGATAAAGGATCAGGGAAATCTGATTTAAATTGAGCCCATTGGGCCTGTCAGTAATTCAAAATAGAATAAATAGGGTTTAGCCAACCAACTCTAGATATTTGCAATTCAAAAGAACACTATGACTCAGTGCTTACCATCTGGCACGTATACTTGTTCCTGAAAACTTTTGGCAAGTCCACCACCACGACTCATCAGCTGGGATGTGCTGATAAAACAGCAGTCTGCAGGACGAAGTTCGATTAGATGAGAATAGTCCATATTCTGTTGCCATGTTTCAGTCAGCAACATCAAGTCCAAACTTTCCTTGCAAAAGAAATCATTAAAGACAAATGACTTGTTTGCAGTAGACTGAGCATCGATCAGAGCCATCTTGACTGCTGAAAACAGAACAACAGCAGAGCAGAGCAGACAGAGGCACAAAGCAGCTGATGGAGGTTACCCAAATGAACAATGACACATTTTTCTCTTCCTGTGATCATTCCTCCAGTTAGTGCTGGCCATAAAGACATCCCATCATAACACACCTTCAATGCAAGTGAAGGGGGACAAAATCCACAACCCTCCTGTGTATGGAGCCAAGACACTGTCAATTCAACTCTGAAAACATTATTTTGTATTTGAAAAATTATGAACCTAACCTTTAAACCTCCTGGTCACAAGATCACTTCCTAACTTAACCATAAGGCTCATGCATTATTGAGACACACACCCTACTCATTCAGTCTGTAGGGAAATTAGAAATACTCCTAAATTTGGTTGATATTCATCAAGAACACGAAGTTTTTCATTTCCCAATAATTTCAGATATACCATGTGTGTTGAAATATACTACTTCAACTTCTTTTCTCAGAATTGAGTTATGCACATAGGCCTACTGTTATGGTCTTTGAATAGTACTTGGTTGTGACTGTTTTGCTGGATGCATCAAATCTTCATGCTGTAGTTTACATTTTGATAGACAGCTGTCATTTAAAAATAGTAAATTGCTCTACTATTAAAATACATAAGACTGTAGGCCCTAAGGACATGCACCAGTCTTGTAAAGAACATACCTTGGTATGGATTGTACACTATTGACCCATTTATGCTCAATGTACATACGAAAATATATACGTCCTTTTCAAACGATGTTACCGTCACTGCTCACATACTTCCATGCGTCTTTTACATTGGCATGGCTGTTATCCACCAGTGGGCAGCCCAGAGTCAAAAGTTTATGACAATAACCCTAACCTTTCCAATCTCCTCCCAGCTGTTCTGTAGCATCTGTTTATCCCGGTGTCCAGGCGAAGTAACATCATAAATATGTTTAAAGTTTCTAACCAACTCGCACAAGCTTTCCTCAAAAAGTTCTGCCATTGTTATTTCTTCTTCGTGTCTCACTAGAGCTACGTATCGGATAGTGACAGCAACACTGCCCCCATGGTTTCCAGTGGTACTGCTCCTGTTGGCCCGTATCCATAGGTTTTATGGAAACGTGCAGAAATACGGACGAGCACAGACAGAAGGCTCCGTCCGTATCCGGATTCGTATTTAACGTTGAGCATAAATGGGACTTAAGAATCTCCAATTATTGCACTGGTCTATTAGTATTGACCCTGAAAGCGGAAAACCAGACCCCTCATACAGAATATTGATGCAAGTGAGGCAGTACACAGGATGATTTGTGCTGTACATGCTTCCTCATTGATTGTTTATTACAGCTGCACACTATGAAAAAAAGGCTTCATCCATCACCCACCAGTAATGAGTTTTTACATGCAGACTCAATTCAGGGGTCTATGCATCTCAAATGGGCTGTCTCTGAAAAATACAAAGATTGAGCAGCAATCATAGCTTATTATGTGACTGCACTGCAGGACTGGAGAGAAAAAGAGGCTGATGCTGGTTGGAGGATTGGAGAAAGAGGAAGGGGCAAAGGGTGGAGGGGTAACCAGTATTTGGTACAGTTGGGGACCTTTGCCTCTAGCTACCGTCCGTTCGTCTCATGCTACAGGGCGAGTCGTGGATCAATGATGGCGCTTCATCACATGGTGGCAAAGACTAATGCGCTTCCATTAAAATGCAGACAGGAATCCTGGTGTGAGCTATGCATGTACACTAATGAGCTGTGCTGCCGCATGTTGTCGTGGTGATTACCATCTCTTCTGGACATTGATCCCAGCAGGGTAAAAACAGGAAGGAAATAGGAAGGCAACCAACAACAGCAGCAGTAGAACAGCAAGAACTACCCTGGCATTGAACCAGGAAGTTCAAGGTCTTTTCAGAGATGCTCTCCCAAGCTATGGAGTCTCTTGTGGACCTTAATTTGAAATACATGAATTTTTTTTTCTCCATTGGATGAATGTAAATCCCAGCATGGAAATGAGAATTATTCACAGCTGTTTTTGCTCTGGAAGTTTTGGCTTCTGCCTCTAAGCTGGAAGCCAAAGATGGGTTATGTCCTGACAGCTAATGATAACAAAGCAGAGTGCCCCTTGCCCCCTCAGGACCCACTCTACAGCCAGATGTGTTTTGACTGAGCTAATGAAAATTTGTCAGGTAAATCTGATATGTTGGACTTGACTGCTGGACCTGTTATATTATAGGTCTGAATCCATAGAGGCTCCATTAAACTGGATTCACTGCCTGTGCTGATCAATACCCTAACACAAGTGAAAAACAGCATAATTTTTATTGATGGGGAGCTGCTTTGACTTTATAGGAAAGCTCTCAATAGACACTTAGAGAGAGGTTTGTCTTTATCAAATTGTGTGTACTTGTGGTTTGATGTGCCATTGCTTAAATACACAAGCATGACTTCAAGGGATTAGAAGAGTTCCCACATGATATCTGATGCAATTATGGAGAAGCTTTCAAGATAAAATAGGAAAAGATAAAACTTTAATCATCTCTGTGGGGATATGGTTGTTGGAGCAACAATGAGCACTAGGATACATTAGTGGAATAGTATATAAAGAGTGACAAATTGAATATCACAGAAATGGAGCCAGTGTAACATCATATCCATACCATACATTTCCATCTACAGTTTGTAATAAATGGGTTTGGGTGAAACAGGCTATTCTATAAAATAATTGCCCTGGTTTGTATTAGCATAAGACATTTATGCAGGAATTTCCTGTTTGTCTACATTACTTCCTTTATGTCTCGGAATTTAAGCTGTAAACCAAGACACGAGTGAAACTGGATTTTTTTTTTGTGCATTGTGTACATTGACACTAACATAGATAGTGGAAAGGCAAAGCTGCTGAATCAAATGAGCTTTGCATGTTTTGCTACAGAGACACAACAGGCCTGTTGTACACAGTCTGTCATTTGCAATCTGGTCGATCTGCAATGAATAGCCTGTTCCGCAGGCCTGCCTCCAGAGAATGGAAGCTCATACAGCTCTGAAGCCTAAAACAACAGAGAAGAATCTCTCATATTGTATCTCTGGGCAGGGGCGCAACTACCTACTTTCTGAGGGGTATGCAGATACATTGCAGGCGCCCCCCCCACCCGGCACCCCCGCCTGAATTTTTTTTTAATGGTTATGTAACCCAGCTGTAATTTCAGTCACTTTATGTTATTGTATTAGTATTATTTGTGTTTGTATTATTTGTATGATTTGAGCGAAATAAGGGGTTAAGGGTTAAGACGACATCACATTATGACAGTTTTAAGACAGTCATGAGATTTACGATAGTGCCCCTAGTGAGCGTCGCAAGCTCAGATGTGTGTCCTGATTCTTTCTCTCCATCCTCACACCTGAATGACATGAACTTTGTGTTAAGGAGGTTTCAAAAATACAGCAAGCAGTCAAACCACATATAAAACTATGAAATTTTAATTGTAAATGATATCCTTATTGGATATCAGTTACTGATTGGACGCTGCATCTGATCTGACTTATCAGATACATCACAACAGCACTGTAGTGTTATATCTGAGTGAAGACATTAAACTCAAGTGTATCCCAAGTTCTATAATTTATCTGTTTTATGATTCACCATCTAGTTAAAAAAAAAAGATAACTGTCTGAACAACAAAATAACCACAAACCAGTTCCTTTATTTTTCTTGTCATGATCTGTTATATTATAAATACTGATCAGTACACAGTAACCTGTTGTTTTACTAGTAGTAGCTTTAGCTAACCTGAATGTTTATAAGCCTCCTCTTGATACACTGACATAACTTACCTACTGTCTTTCAACCACTTTGAAAAGCTTTTTTTCATCCCTGCAAAATCTTTCTCTTTCTCCCTCTTCCGTTTTCCGTTTTCTGTTTTGTGCCCCCGAGAGCTTTATTTTCTGTCTCTCCATGTCATTAGGTCCCTGTCATCAAATGACAACACGATTCAAATGAAAACACTCCTGCTCTAGCGCGTGCTCGAGGGGGCGCGCGCCGGCGCGCCTATAGTGTGGAGAGGCGCTCCGGTGCTTTCACCTCTCTCCCCGGAGGGGAGGCGATTATCGGAGGGCAGGGGAGGTAGGCGGAGGGGCGCCTAATCAGTGACGTGCCTCTGTTATTGATTATATCATTTACTACACATGCACAAACGCTGTTAAATACAGAAAATGCAGACTCGAAATAATTTTACCCCCATCGCTTTGGCGCCCCCTCCACTGTGGCGCCCCTATGCGCCGCATATAGTGCATACCCACTTTTTGCGCCACTGTCTCTGGGTATAAATTTACATTTCTAATTTCTCTGGCGTTTAGAAGGCAGCCCCACAGGCCAATACAGATGTCTCTGGCAATGACCTAACTCTTCATTAATATGTATGCTGACAACCAACCAAAAAGAATAATAAAATTGCTCCTCTCTAGTTACAGTTTCTCTGGGCTCCGAGTGCACCAAGGAGAGTGAAAAGCTGTCCAAGTGCACGTCATGAATTCCCTTCTCCTCTCATCTCCTTGCTTCTTCTCCCCCATCCATCTGGACCAAGTGGGGTGGTCGGCTCTTATTAAGAGACATTTAAAGAGGATCCTTTACCCGCTTCTCCTTTAATGTAATTGTTTAAGTATCAGAGCTCACATCATACCATGTCAGAGAGGAAACCTCTTTTGTTGGAATCCAGGAAACAGTGATGTGATTGTTCAGTGTTTTTCTTTTTTCTTCGGTCACATCTTAGACAAGTTAACCTCTTTAA
Organism: Scomber japonicus; assembly: GCF_027409825.1. Lineage (NCBI taxonomy): Eukaryota > Metazoa > Chordata > Actinopteri > Scombriformes > Scombridae > Scomber > Scomber japonicus. The sequence goes on along the minus strand of NC_070586.1, from coordinate 17,327,199 downwards.
TTAAGAGTACTTAGCTGTGTGGGCCCGGATGGGGCAGGAAGCGATTGTTGAGACCCTGCCAAGCTGGATCGGGTTTCTCGGCGGCCCATGCTTCCAGCCAACACTGAATGGGAGGCTGGCTTGTCAGCAGATGCTGTGCTCAGGGATCAGTGTCTCTCTGTTGGGTTACAAGAGCTCTTTTCCTCAAGACAAGAGAGGGGAAAAAAGAGGACGAGTAAAGGGTGTAGTGGCGAAACAGGGATGAGGGAAACTTGTATTGTGAGATATGTGCTCTGATGTTAGAAACTGGATACTTGGCATAGTCTGTCAGTTTGTTTCTGGCCCAGTGAGCATGTCAGCACAGCATTGTCCTCTGTGGGGATATCATCAGTAGCAGTGCAGTATATCAAAATCTTTTTAAGGGTATGACACAAGTCAGTCACTTAGCATGAGAAAGGGAAATTCACTATTGTACAGTAGGAAAACACTGGTGAAATACTGCTTACTGTATATGCAATCTGGGACAAAATCAAAGAAAGCAAACTCTGTTAGAAAAATTAGATGTTTTAGTTTGAGACTGGACCACACTGTGGCTAATATGTGTTGAGTTGATCGCACTTACATGGCTGTCAAAAATAAATATGAACGCTCTGCCTCCATAAAATATGTGTAGAGCTGTTTTGGATTTTTCATCTCTCATAAGTCCCATATAATGAATCACGGTTCTAAGTCTTCAGTTCCGGCAATAATAAGATCCAGCCTGCTGTGTTCGCATGGTAATTTCATCTAGCGTCTAACCCTAAATGAATACATACGTCATGTGGTTTACATACTGTATCTGTATTAGGTTCACCAGAGCTCCAAGAAAGACGCCTCTAATTTCAGTTTTTGATATCCTAAGTATGCTTTATGCTTGTGGTGACATGGAATGTTCTAAGGGGACAACCCCATAATCTCCATGTTTATTGGCCTGTTTGCCAGACACAAGAGTGAGACAACTGCAATGTGAAAGTTTCCAGTGTATGAGGAGAGACAGCACAACAGTAGAGCTAAAGGAACAAAAAGTTCTAATGTTAGTGTATCAACCTGTATGACAGTGGGATTTATTTGAATGTATCAGGGGGCAGAATGCTGGCTTTAAAAAAATGTATACTATAAGTTAAAGAAAAAGAATTGTCGTTATATGAAACATTCAATAGATATACAAATCAATTTTGTTTTTTTAACTTTTATTTTATGTTCCAGGCTTCTGAAATGTCAATATTTTCTGGTTTCTTTTCAATAGAAAACTTTGGGTTGTGGACTGTTAGTTGGGTCAAAGAAAAGCATTTTTTGTGAACAGGTTTTTCCCAACTCTGTTTTTAACTGTTTTCTTTCTGTTTTTATGTGTAGTACAGTGTAAAAGATAAAGTAATAATGAGCTGATACAATGACAAAAACAACATAAAAATATTAATTTAAGTTAATACACCTCTGATTATATATATATACATTTCTATTAATGACTATTGATTCAGTGTGAGAGTGTGTGTGTCCTCCTCTCTGTGTGGTGCTCTTGACTCCCAGGTACCCTGCATTGACAATATGCCTCGTCCATTATCTCCTTAATGGTGACTTCTTCTTTACTTTAGCACATTGTGAACTGAACCTGGCTACCTCTTAGTGTATCAGTGTACTGAAATACACCCATATAGGGTTTCCCTGTCATGAACTAACATACACACCGGGGTCTACAAGAGTTCAAAGTTCTTGGGTGTCCTAAGGGAACAAACTGGAGTGAAAGGATAGACTTATTTTGGACAAAATTACTTCAAATCACTTTAAAATTACACCCTCTGATGTCTAGACTATTTTAAAATGCAATATATTGCCTATACGGTAATAGCATCCATTAAAACGAGGTATATTCCTGCAATGAAATGTAATTTAAAACCATATTTTTATCATTAAAAAGAAGTGTTAATGGTAACATTTAAAAGTTGCACCTGCAGATGTCACTTAAGTATTTCCTGTACAGCATTTTCAGTGATCTGAAGGAGATTACAAATGAAATGGATGACTGTGCCTAATTGGCTATTCTCTTTGATCTGGGATCACTCTCTACCATATGAGCTGTGGGTTTTGTTGAAGGGAAAATTGAGAGAGATGGCAACCTCATTTCCCAAGTTTACCACAAGGTTCAAGCGTCCATAGCCTGTGGTCAGTCAGTGCCTTGTATGCTCTAGTTATGTCTGTCTACTATCCTCTTCTTTTCCTCCTCCACTCATTTCTCATGTTTCTTGGTACTCTCTTAGGAATATAGTGACCCTGCAGGGCCACTGAAGTATTCACCTTTGAGACCTCTGAAGCTAAAGGTGGCGGTCTCACTCACATCTCATAGATTAACAACTAACCACATCCAACATGACACACATGTCTAAAGTCCTTCACTGAGTTCACTCCTTTATTTCATACCTGCGCTTGATTTGTATTCATTCACAACAGTGTGACCTAAGGGTAATGAGCAAAGATAAAATAAAAAGCAAGATCCCTTCACCTACAACAGACCCTCCATTGTTATCCAGTCGAGTTCCCTTATCCAACATGTACAGAGATATTTTTGCATCTTGAGATGTTTAGTGGCAATGTCAACAGCAGCAGCAGCTCAATTGAAATGGAAAAGTATTCTGAAATCAGAAAGCGGCTTTAACTTGCTGCCTGTGAAAGCACTCAGGCTCATCTGGGGCTGTGTGCTGCAGCACAGGGGAATTCAAACCCCACCTGTAACTCATTATACCAGGGCCAAGCACTATGCACCATCCACATTTTGATCTTTCTCCATTTCATCTGAAATAAGTTCCATGAAAAAGAGCAGCAGATTCAGGGCGTTAGTGTGTTAGGCTCGGCGGCCGACACAGCTGCCTACACTGACTTCCTTTCCCCCCATTAGCTTGCCCCGGACTGTGGAAGATTAGAGACAGATTGCAGCTTGGGACTCTGGCCTCACTGTATGGAGAGAATGACAAGGAACATTCACAATCATTAGTCTGCAGATTTTGTACTGATTTATGTTTATTTTAGAATTAACACAAAGGTTTGAAACCATGTAACGGCAGCACATTAGTATTTGATGCTTTAAGGATAAGTTAGTTGCATTTGGCTGATCTTTATATTGAAAAACAATATGTACCTCTACATCTCTAGAGTGATGTTTGGTAATGAAACTACACAAACATTTATATTTTGCATAATACATGCCAAACATGTAGTACTGAGTATAATATATGTATTAAGTTACAACACCATGAGATCATTGATGAGCTTTAACCAGACAAATTATAAAAGCTCTTCTTAAGACACTTATTTGTGTTATAAACAAAGCAATTGCATCATTCAGTATTTCAGTTAAGCAGCAAACATACACACTCAAAGATCAAGTATCCTCTTTAATTATCATTTTATATTTCGAACATACAAAATCTTTGTGGAACGGTTGCATTTTACAAATGTATGGAGCCCCCGCGGCAGGGGTATCAGGTTTGGCTTTCCCTGTCTGAGAGCTATAATGCTCAAAACTTGGCATTGCTGCTGTCTGGGCTGCATTCCAGAAAGCCCAAAAATGCTCCAAAATTTTCAATGTCGATCTTTCATTCTCTAGTTGAGACACAACATTAACAAGCGAGCTGCTTGCCACAGAGTCAGATGGACTGAGTTAAATAAAATGAGCCGTACTAATATGATTATTATATAAAACATTTAATGGGGGTTGCTGATAGTGTTTCGCTGAATATACTAGTAGATGGAATTCTGGTTGAGTCAGGTATGTTTAGCATTCAGCATATTCCTTACTGTAAGGCAAATTGCTTTATGTGTCTTTATGGAAAATTTGTTCCCTGCCTGACAAAGTAGCAATTCGCCACTAAAATGGTGCTCGTTGGGTATTTTCGTTTCCTTCATCAGCACAATTAGGTCAATTTATTTCTTCCATCTTTTGCTAGCCAGCCATTTTCCTGTGGAGAGCCAATTCTGTCTCTGTATGAGTATGCCATTTCGTCAGGTTTAATAAATAAGCAAAGCAAAAACCAATTTAATAATAGATTCCTGTTGCTGGGAAGGTCACTGCACAGCTTCCCGGAATCAATGTGCTCCTGAACTGGGGTTGAGTGTTTCAGTGAAGCACATTGACATGTACATTTTGGATTGGTAAATGCAAAACCACTGACAATAAAATAATTTCATCAGACCTATAGAGGTACTCCAATTAATTATAAAATAACCAAGAAACATTTATGCTTGAATTAATTATTCAAGTGTAATGGCATGAGCTATACAGTATGTTCAATTGTGCTGCAGTGGGGAACAATTACCAAACACATTTTATTGCCAAATTCAGCATGAATTCAGCAATATGAATTAAGTCATACGTTTTGGAAAGCAGGGAATTAAATCTGAAATGTGTTGGTGTGAAAAAGACCAATGAGCAACTTTTTAACACCATGTGGTGTATGCATGTGGAGCGTGTAATAATCCACATACATAACTAATTTACCAACTACAAAAATGGTCTTAACAGGTGTTTTAATTAGTACCAATTTTAAAGTACCAACTTTAAAAAAGTGTTTCTTGAAACAAGTTTTGTTTTCTATAAAATCTGTTCAATTTTCTTGTCATTCCTTTTCCATTATCTAAAGTAATCACTTTTTCGCCTTGTTTCAAGCACTGTTTCTCTTTCTTTTGTTTGTAACTTATTAATCTTCCCACTCACCAATATGCTTTTATATATACTGTATATGCTTACCCCAGCCACATACACCGCCACGGTCACCACCTCTCACACTTTCACTGTACCTATATTGTTCAATTTCATAAACTGTTTTGCTGTTTTGTCATGTGAGAATTCCTTCAAAACAATTTAACCCTAACCCTAACCCTAACCATAATTTGAAGGTACATACTGTATGTACAGTAATGGTGGCAGCTGGTTTGAGACAAGAGCATACTTACTTACAGGAGGGATTCCATGTGTCTTTCTGACCTTGGGCTCATTTCCCTGTTGGCACAACCCTGCAGCATGGAGCCCTCTGTGAGATGACTCACGACTGACCCTGGCCATGCATTGCTAAATAAAATTCTTTTTGCATACTTTATGAATTACAACATAAATTTGACCATACTTTTTTACTTGTTTGCTAAGTTTTGTGGAGCAATTTAATTGTGGTCATTGGAGAGCAAAGCTGGAGAGGTTTTAGAGGAATGTGTGTGAGGTTGAATATCAAATTTATGCCAAAACATCCTTGTGGATTAGACTATTGCTTCTTTGGTGATTTAATCAGAAACATATTTTAACTAGTCTATGTTAGATATGGATAGTACATTTATAAGCAAACAAAATGCAGCTGATGTAAAAACAGAAGTTAAAATAACATCAGTCCAGTGTGCATGTACTACATCTTTCTTTTTCTCATTATTATTAAGCACCTGGCTGGTACTGAATGTGCTGACACTCTTTATTGCGGAATATCAAAATTAAACACACATGCCAGTGTTCCCTCCAAAACGTTGTGCAAGTGTCTTTCCAAGTCAGGATAGAGTCTGAATGAACTCCCTGTGGAGTTGCCAGAAGGAGAGTCCGGCTCAGCAAGGCCAGGTGATCTTACCTGCCGACAGATGATAGCTGCATTGTTCTCTCTGACTCCTCTGTTTGAAAAGTCCTCTGGATTCAATCGCAAATGCCCCCTGCTTTGATACAGTTGCCTGGATACCAAGTCCACCTGGACTAGCATATGGTCACAGCATGCCGCTCTTTATGTGAGACAACCACTCAGCCAAAACAGTCTTTTCCTCTCTCTCACTCTCACTCTCACTCCCTCTCTCTCTTTAACTTTACATTGATATCTTACTTCTTTTGTCCGACTGAAAATTATGTTTCAGTGATACACAAATTGTAAAAAAAAAGTCACACACTCACCCACAGCTTGGAGCTGATACACCTCAAACTGTATCAGAGGTGTCACTGATGAGGTTGGCCTGTGTTTCTCCAGCTTTAATGACTTCTGCAGGCTGTCTGAGAATAGACATGTGTGAGCCTCGCCCCTCGTCTGAACACCGCCTGTGAAAGTTACAGTGACAGGAGGAGAGGTAGCTGTACAGAGTAATTATACACCGGATGATGGATGGGTCATAGCCAGTGACTGACAGGAGGGATATGGGGTAATGTTACATCGCCCAGCCCCTTGGAGACTCATGTAAAGACATACAGAACCAGGCAACTAAAAAGAAAATCATTAGCTGTTCTACAGACTGTCGGGGATGACATGGAGCAGACAGAGACTACGTGGGCCCAGAGGGAGTTTCATCATAGGACAATAAGCAGCTAGTCACAGTAGAATGCATATCAATTCCTCTAAGTGACTTGCTGATGAAGATAACAGCTTGTATATATAAAAAAAGTACTTTATATAACTCAGACACTGGACAAGAAATAACTTGTTTTATAATAAATGGTCAAATCAAACATTCTTAAGCTCATTTTATTTCAGCAGAAACATTGTATTAAATTAAATTTAGAGCAGCACTGTTAAGAGTCCAGATCCTTTACACATGGTTGTTTTCAACCCTCAGTGGCTCAGTATTTTGGTAATGTAAGTGATATAAACAATGTTAGTGAAGTCTGTGTAGGGCTCAAGTTAGACAACAGATGCAAACACCTCTGTGAAGCTGATGTTGGCACAACCAATCACTGATCAGAGTAGTAGCACTGAAATAAAGCTCTTTGGAGGGCAGTAAATTAAATGAATCATCTGTTGGATTATACATGCTAATTGATGGTTTTAATTATATATTTTAACAGATGATTGTTGATTTTATGCTTTTCTTTGTCATATTCAATAGTAAACCAAATATCTTTGGGTTTTGGACTTTTGTTCAGATAAAACAAGCAATTATATGATGTCACCTTGGGATATGGTCAATTATAATGGGCATTTTTTTTCATGTTCTGATATTGTATGGCCAAAATGATTAATCCCTACATTAACAGAATAATTGATAATGAATTGTAGCCATATTATATGCATTAATAGGAAATACCAAGTGATTCACATGCACACTCTAAACATTTTGTATATAAGTAATGAAATGTCCAAGGTAAGCCTGACTAGAGTTTGTGTTATGAATCAGTATTCAGTATCAGAATTTCAAGTTTGGGTTTACATTACACCTATCATTTATAAACTCTAATGTTGAATAATGTAAATGGGAATATTAAGATTTTTTTTTTCATTTTGCTTTTTGAAATCACTAAGAGGAAAATATACACTTTGTTTTTCAAATTCACTATGAACATTTTCAGAACTTAATCATTTACTAAACTCAGAAACTTACTCATCGTTTTGCTCTGTATACACAGTCAGCAGTCCTACAATACATCAGTTATGACAACAACAACAAAAATGGTCACAGGCTGGTTTGTGACAAGTCTCTGCATAACAATGTCTCTGAAAGTGTTGATACAAGGATTTCATCTTTCTAATAATTCCCTGTCGCATGAATACGCAGAAAGATTAGTCTTAGAAAAAGGTTTTTATTCATCCATTTCCTTTGTCAAAATAGCCAATTTTAAGGAAAACTGGTATACAAGCTACTAAATAATTCAGTGCTGACAATGGCAATTTATTTATTACTTGACTTTAAACTGTAGTTTATCTCAGTGTTTCTATAAAAACCTCCCAACATTTGTCTTTGGGTGGTTGCAGCTCATGAAGCAGCTGGATGAATAAAACATGACTTGGTGCATCGTTTAGCCGATTCCACATCGAATCTAGTCTGTGCTTGGCTTAAATAATGTAGATAGGTCCCATCGAAAAGGTCATTGGATATTACATTTCATTTTGAGCTTTAACGTGTTTTCTTCAAACAGGTGGTATCTATTTCAAACAATGTAAAGTCAGCAGGCTTCTCCAGGGCCACCAGGGCAGAACTGAATAAAAAGACTTGGTAGAATCTCAGTGCATAAAGAGTGGCTGGTTATCTTTAATTACATCATAAAAACAAACATGGCAAAAATAGCTCATTTGGGAGTTAAATTCAGGATTGAAAGCCAAGTACTCAAATATTGCTTTAATTACAAATAACATTGTGGTGTCATGTTTTCATGCTTTTTTATTAAGCTTAGCAATGATAGTGCTGATAGTGTCCTAAAAGGATTATTTTACAGTCACAAATAATTGTTTGTCACCCTTACATATTTGAGATAACAGGTCCCAGTCTGGCATGCCATCTTCATGAACCACAGATGCCCACAACACCACTCTCAATTCCACTAAATTAAACAATCATTTCTAAAATCATAACGGGCTTCAATTAGTTAATTACACAAGCAACAGCAATTAGGAGGTGAAGCAAACAATGCATCGTGACTGGAAACAGCCAAGGGACTTCTCTTCTTGTCAGCACTGATTAATTCAACTGAACACTAAACTTATTTGTCCCACAGAGAACACCGCCTGTGACAGCTCACGTGACACTTGTAATTTGCGTCACACCCAAGCAGAGATGATATGTGATGATCCTGACAGATTCTCTTGGTAACGCAGAGGGGCAGAGGGTCGTTAAGTAGTGATTTCTGGTCAAATGGAAATGCCCCTTCTCATCCCTTTTGCCAGCTGTTCTTTTGGTAAGAAAAAAGCTCTCAACATCTTCACCAGCAGGTGTTTGACAGGTAATTTGCTGCTAATTTATTTGACGCTATAAATCATGTGACAGCTTTGGGCAAGCTTGGATCCTGGGTCATAGTTCAACCTGGACATCCTGTAAAAGTGTCACCGAAGCAGATTGCCTTGACAGTCTCTGCAGTGAGAGGCAGAATGGCTGCAGGGAATGAAAGAGAGAGGGAGAGAGACAGAAGTACATGTAGTCAAAGGGACAGAAAGAGAGGCAGATAAGAGCGTCAGAGCGAAGAGATCGCCCATGGGCAAATTCACGCCAGCCTGAGGCTTCCAGACAAAGCGTCAAAGCTTGGTGGAAATGTGTAAAAAATGCATTTGTAGCTAGAGCTGTGGTAGATATGGACTGGGGTTTTACAGACAGCGATTTCTCACAGATTTGAGAAAGAACAGACACAGCACCTCCACACCGCAACACAGCTGGCTTAGAGATGCCTTAAATGTGGCAATTCTGGCAAGCAGGTGAGAGAGGAAACATCAGACATGTGCAATGTGTCTACTTCTAACTTAACATATGTCTAATTATGAGGATTGATACTTTACTAATATAGAATTCACTTCTTTACACCTTGCCATCCATCTCTACAGTGAGTCATTGAGTACATGCACACAAAGTTTTAATTGGATTCTATATATTAATTTCTCTTTTTTTCTAGAGCCAATAGAAGCCTTCATTATTAATTTGTTTGAGGTCATTGAAAAGGATGTGATTAAACCAGTGGAATATTAGAGACTGAGCCTCTGAAGCAGGTTTGCTCATCCAGCTACTTAACAGTCTTTCTATTGATCGTTTTTTTGACAAATGCTGATCGATCTTTCCTCTGGGTCTATACCTCTCTCTCTGCTCAGATGTCTGCAGACTTGTCAGTTGTCTGTTTCCCCTCCATTGGGTTGTCCTGTCAGCTTTTAGCCAACCTCTATCACCAGCATTATCTTTGCCTCTCTCCTTCAATATTCATCTCTTCCTTTCACACTCCATAATACCGGACAGGGATGGCCCTCTGCTGAACGACCAATACAGTGGCTGTCTCAACCCATTACAGTTCAATAAAGGTCCTGTTAGAGCAGGGAGATCAGTACATTTGTCAAACTGAAGATATCATTTGGAGCACTATGTTGGCTCATAATGAACTGGTGCCAGCATAAATGTACTCATGTAGGCTGTGTGCCTACACATGTACACTGTTTATCTGTTTAACATTGTGCAAACATTCTTCTGTTACAAACTTCAAAAACTCTAAAGGAATGTTAAACCAGATGTTTAGGGAACTTTTAATGTACAAAGTCTCTAAATTGTTTTATAAAATATAAAATATACTTCCTCCTCCATGGGAATCTGTGATGGCCACTTCACACTATTTTAGGACATTTAATAGACCAAAGGCTTAATCAAGAAAATAATTGTCAGGTTAATTGATAATGAAAATAATTGCCTAAGGAAAAACAGACATGTATTTAGCTGTATTTAACAGATGTCATTAATTCAGTAAAGAGTATTAGCCTGTAGGTATCCATATTCATGATCTGACCTTACTATTATTTAATATACGTACGAGTTAAAGGACCAAAGTATGACTACAGATGATCCCATTTTGCATTTCACCTGTGATAACCAATATGTAAGCTGTTGGCCTCTGCAGTAGACCCTTAACATAAAGTGAAAACAGTTCATCTGAAGTAAGATCTTTGAATAAAATGAGGAGGTAAGCTGCCTTGTATAATAACTGTCTGTATCACATCCATACACCTACATAAGCACTTAAGTACTAGTGAGAATTCTAGTTGAAATAATACTGTTCTTTGTTTACATAGATGGAGACTTTGGTTTAATGCAGCCAATCAGATCTCTTAATTTCAGACTATATTAACACCAAAGCATCACTAATCACATGAGGATGATCACACACTGAGTCACAACCAAACAGCAACCCAGCGACACAGCATAAGGGACACGCTTTGAACATCCCACATTAGCTTACCAGCAAAAGGCTCCTCCTTATCTTATTTACAAATATGAACACATGTCTTGTCCTGCACCTCTGCACCTCAGCGTGTTGAACAAGCGACCAAACAAACATTCACCAGGGAAAAGTGATTTGCAAGCTAGATAGCTAATTAGCTGCTCAGCTGTAACACATCAAACAGCATTTAAACTTACCTACAAAAAGAATTTGTTCAGTTTAGATGCCGGTGTGATCATTACTCTTCAGTATCACTCCTGACTAGAGCATATCTGCCCATGCTTTGTAAGCTACACCTTATTTACGTTGTCTCTAAGTTCCACATATGGACTGAAGAGACACCAACACATCACTTTGGCTGCTGAGAGGTAGCATTTCTGATATTTCCACAAAGACCTTTTTTTCTTCCTTTTAATAAAGAAATTACAATAAAGACACTTTGGCTTTAAAAACAGATGACTAAATATGACCCCCTGCCCCCCAATCAGTCATTTAAGCAAGTGAAAACCACGAGTTTCAGTGATAAAGACCTCTAGTGGCTGAAGTGATTATGACTGTTGTCTATCAGGAGGAAATAACGTGACATTATAGAGACACAGAGGGAGGAGGTCAGCTTGCTTAAATGGGTCAAACATTTTGGAACTTTGACACAGGAAATTGCTGTTTGCCTCTTGTTTATAAGTTTAGTTTACTATGATCACTCCCTCGCCATAACCAAAACAAACCTTAATCATTGTGTCATATCCAAAACAATTTTTATTTTTACTGTAGTTATTAGTAATGTTTTTGGAAGGCACTAACACACCAATATGCCAGTAATGATGTCATATTAGAAAAAAAGAAAACTACACGCTAAGTGCGCCTTTCTGGAGAGCAATATTTTATCATTTAATTTGGAGGACTTGTTACCCTCTGACAAAGAGTGGACAGACTAAAATGTCCTCACTTCGCAAAAGTATCTCAAATTGGTCCTCATAAAGATAGAAGTACAAGTGCATACACACATACAATCTCTCTCATCCTGTTTCTCTATGTAATGGAAAAATCAAGTTTTCAGTCTGTTTTTGCTTTTACTCAGACTGTTAATACTGCTAAGGTCTGTACCATTCATTTATACTGTACTTTGGGGTTAGACTGCTTTAGACCTTGGTGAATTGAGCCATATTACTCATGAAGTTTCATAATCAGTATTCCATTTGTGCCATGGTCAGCTAGACTTTGTTATTATAGTTAATATGTCAGCTTTTTATCATTATATTCCTGCTAGAGCTTTTACATGGAGCCAAAATGGCGTATGAATGATAAACATACATTCTCACTAAGCTTACACATTCAAACAGACACATACAGTAAGCCTACAGTACACACATATGCACACACACAAAGATGGGAGGTGAATAACCATCTGGCTTCTGTTTTCCTGTGCTGTGTGATTTACACTCTGAGGCAGAGGGCTGAAACTTTAGCTTGACATTGCACAGTGTGCTGCCCCAATCAGGGCCTCCATCTTCTGTTTATGGATCGCAGCTACCAGCTGTTGAGCACTTCCACTTGAACTGTAGTCATTTCCTGGCAAAGACGAAGGGGGGCAGCTAGTCAAAGGTTCACTCCGACCTAAGCGGAGTGAGGAATGCTCAATTTAAAGTTCAGCAGTGAGAGAGTGTCTTTCAGGTACTTTTGGTGAGTTGAGCAATAAGGTGAGGAAATATAGTTCAACTAAAAAGGTATAGTGTTACAAATCTTGTATCATTTCAGAAAATATTGCATGCCCTTCCTTGACCTGAAGAAAAAACTGCAAGTTAAAATGACAGTAAATGCAGTAAATCTCACAAGCGAAACCTGACTATTATATGAAATACTAGAGGTATATTGGGATTAATGGTATTGTATGGGGAAATTATTTAGTAATTAGTGTCACTTATCACTGACAATACAATGAAAAGAAATATAAAAAAATCATTTTAATTTTAAAGTTTGTATGACTGTACATGTGCATTTGCATGTTGTTATATATTTAAAATGTAATGATTCCTGCCATGCTTTGAACATATCTAATGAGAATCTTTTTTTCCCACAATGAAAAGAGCCCGCTCATATATGCTGTGTACTTCCGACTATCCCTATGCTAACTCAATAGGGGATAAAATAATTGAATTGACCTATGACTAAGTCCCGCCCTCAAACGCAATGAGCCAATCACAGTGCGTATAGCCATTCCCATACACTCGGACATGCTCTGCCTGCACGTTCATTGAAATGCATTGGAGAAAGTCAGTTTTCGTTCGGTTTTATGAGGTTTTTCTGAGATTTTAAGTTTTAAAATGGTAAAACGGTGTTAATGGGGTACATGCAACTCTGACACAAGGTAGCCTGAGAGGCTAGGCGAAGGGTTGTATTTTTTACCCTTTATTAAGCCACATCTCAACTGAGAAAAGTGTCTTCTTTGGATAGAGTTGTGCGGTAGACCCTAGACCAAGGATAACAAGGATATCTACATCTGTTCTAAGGTAAGTCAACATCGTATTTGAAGCAACATATTGTCACTTTGCTGGAAAGAAATATAAAGTTATCTTTAACATCTCTAAAGTTAGCCTAACAGTAGCACCTAGCTGCGTTGTTCATCATGTCACTTTGTTTGCTGGGAGTTAATTGGCCTATTTTGTTCTAGTTTGTACATCATTGCTAGCTGTTGTCCAAAGGGCTCTAGTTAAACTAACGTTAACTTCTGGAGCTTAGCTTCATTAACTTATCTGTAATAGCTGAGAATGATTCAATGTAAATACTGTAGCACCAAACTAACGGAGAGACACTCTTGGTAAAGATGGTAAAAAGGCTAAATAAGTTATATTTTTCTCATATTCTGAGCCAAAAACCTTAACTTCAGTGGCACTTTGATGTCAACAATGTTGTCTGAGATGGTGATGGCAACGAGATGTGGTTTATCACGTTTGCACTGGGACCCGTACATTGAAGCTTTTTATCGACCTTTTCAACAATACAAACATTAATATATCCCTCCAATGCGTAGTTTAGACCCTTTTGGTGACTTCTAGATGATATCTGATCTTTCTGTCTCCAAAAATCATCAATGGCCTCCTGGGAAATGTCTCCTACTGTGACACCTGCCATAGCTCCTGTCACTGAATGTTGATTGTTTGTCCGAGTGAGTTGAGGGGGCGTGGCTTAGCCCTAGGTCAAGTGTGTTTCACTTTCAAAATGTTATAGGACCAAATTGATTAAATAACTTGTGTGATGCTTAAAACAACATATCACTGATTTAAAGCTGCAACACTAGTGACACAATAGGCTACAGTGGAGCGTATGACATGAGCATGTGTTGACAGTGTTTTTGTAATTACTGTCATTGCCAGAGGGGGGAGTCAAAAATCCCTCACTCCAGCTTTAAGGCTACCTGGAGCTGGAAATTGATCTTCGTAATTAGCTATTTTAGTCATTGGTTGCAAGGCAACCAGTCATTGCGTTGGTGTTGCATCCCTGACAGTTTTACATGAGACCAATCAGAGCCTTATTCAGATTGTTTCCTTAATAATTATCTCAGGGTAAAATAAAAGTGGTTAAGGAGAGAAAAGCAATGAGTGACAGATCCAAAGATACAAGGGGAAAAAATGGAGAAAACAATGTATATTTAAAAGCATAGCACACATTCACATGCAGTACATGAACTGTGAAATGCACTCTAATGAGCATTTTGTTTAAATTTCTTACTTGTGCATCTCTCCTGATTAGATGAATGTGAGATTAATAACATAAAGACACAGCATGATTTATAATGCACTGTGTAGTGTCTGGCTCCTGCTCAGGTTTATATGCCACAGGCAATCCTCCGGAGCTGAGCCAGTTTTCTCCCCTGAATAAACCACCAACATTATGATTCTGCACGTACTGTCAAATCAATGGCAAGTCCTAACCTAACCCAGCCACTGATCTTAATATTAGCGCTATTCATTTATGAGAGCTCTGTCTGTATGCTGTGATGGCAGGAGTGCTTGCAAGCATTTCAAGGTTTATGCTGAGATACTGGAGGCACAAGGTCAATGACATATATCTTCACAGTGAACACATTTCTAACCCAGAATTCAACACGAATTGCAGCAAATAGTGGCATTTGTTTATGTTCTACACAACAGAAGGACACAGTTCTTCAACCTGGGATGTGAACATACAAATCAGTTGCAGAACCATCGTGCTTTTGATGTTGATTAGCATGTAAATGCCCTCAAGGTGTACCAGAGCAGCTAAACACTCCAAAATGGAAACCTTGTGTTATGCTGCAAGGATTGAAGTTTTGTGTTTCAAACAGCAATGCCATAATTGCTATAGTCTAGCATAACTACAGACAACATGCAGCTGCACAAATTCTTAGCCCACACAGTAATCTCACATTAATTCAATGTAAGATGTGTATCCCTAAGGGAGTAAAGTAATGATTCTATGATGGATTTGTAAACTAATCAGACTGAAACATCAGCAAATCTCTCCTCGTTCCATCAATGGTATTCACATGACAGGAGTTTGGTTAGCTTTTACTGGCAAACATAAAATACAAAAACATGGGGAATATAAATGAGTTGAACAGGAAAATGAATGGTCATCACGGCACAGACAGAGGATATAGGTGAGAGAAAGAGAAAGAGGCAGAGAATGAGAAAGCAATGACGGTGTAAATCTCTCTGTGAGCATGTAGTCTCCTCCATAATGGAAAGGGGAAAATGCATTTTCATGATTCATGGTGGGCATTTCCACTTATGGTCTGCAAATCATTAGAGCACCAGATGTCATATTTCTGTGGCCTAAATGGCAGCTGAAATGCTCGAATGCTGGACAAAAAAGGCAGAGAAAGAAAGGGTCAGATAAAGCGTGTAAGGGGAAATGGGACAGGATGAATGGATGGATGACGCACTACAGGCTGCAGGAGTGGATGCAAGATCTGGATTTGCTCTCTGGCTCCTGTCTGGTAACTAGTGAATACAGCATATGACCACATAAGCTCTGGCAACCACAAACTTTAGTGCCTTCCAAAGACAGAGATAGGTGTACTTAAGGCTGAGGGTGTGTTTTGGTTTGGGGTAGTGTATCAAGAACAGGCTTTACATTAAGAACCATGGTGAGAGCATGGCTTTGCTGTAGTTGGAATAATATTCAACACTGACATAGTTTTTGAGCTTACATTTCCTTTCATGTTGGTAGACTGAAACTCTGCTGTGGTTACCTCCTGTGAGCTCGTCTCTCCAAGTTGCCACATCAGCACCGTATTTCATTGAAATGCCTGGCAAAGTCTTAGAAACATTAGGAAACACACAAGTCATAACCACAAGCATATGGATACACACAAAAACACAGACGATCACATTTTAACTTAATTCCAACAGATGGGCACATACAGAGGGAGGGAGGAAGAGAGAGACAAGAAAAGGGAAAAGTAACATTACAGTGGGTATTACAGCTGGTATCATAACTGATTCATGGTTCCAATTGAAAAAAAGACTGAATGGATCCAAAATGTTGCAAAATTGTTTATTTTTTCAATGAGCCTGAGCTAAAAAATGAAAAATGTAGGTAAAAGTTCAACAATTTCATGTACAAACCAAGACAAATTAAAACCACAGAAACATTCTGAATACTTTCCAACAGTTTCCATCTGCCAGGCTCAAGCTTGAAATAAAAGAAAGTTAAATAAAAACTATTGCAACCCATCAACCTATTTTTTGTGCACAGTGGATTTACCCCAAATCAGAAATGTAACTGTATTGACAACCATGTGAAAAATGGTTTTACAATTAGAGTTCTCTGACAAGAACAAGTCAATGATCCTTAAGGGTCCTAACATCACTTATGTACACACACACACACACACACATTCCCTTTGCCACACACTTACATGCACAGAGACAGAGTGACAAAAAGAGAAATGAAGATGTTAGAAATGTACTTTGAAATTTTAAGGTTAATTATGGTGCAACATCATCAGACTTATAATAAGAATTTGCATATTTCATTAAAGACATTAGGTTGTATACTACAATTTACATGACATCTGCAAAAAGCTGCCTATTAAACTGCCTCTGCTGGTCGCTAGTTCTTTGGGACACTTTTTATCTTCATGGCTGGGGTTCTCCCACAGAGTCAAGGTCAGAATGCTAATATGTACGCTCATTCTTGCGTATCAAGAGGAACATAAATCATATTTTCCTAAGCAATACACTCACACTACAATAACTCACAAATTAAGATGTGAATAAAGCAGTGCTGACACTCTTTGTCTGTCTCTGATTGGCACTGTCTTTCTCTCATTTGTCTATTCAGCTCCATTTACTCTGTTTCCCCCAGTCTTGACCCCTTCTGCATTTTCTCAGCTCTAATCGGTGGAAAGCTCTGTGACATCACACCTTAGCTAAAGACTCTTTCAATTCCCTTGTCTTGTGGGTGACAGTTAATTGCCCTGACATCTCTCATGTGTAAAATCAAAGCCCAAGACAGTCACACCAAAGACAAAAGCAGAAAAGTGATGTTGCTGCATAACTGACATAAAAATAATAAAGTAATGTACTGAGAAGGTAGAAAAAGTCTTCACATACATGATCATGAGGCACTTTTTAAAATCTGTTTTTATTTCATAGGCTTCCAAAGCATTTTTCTTGCTTTCCTTATAGTTTTAAACTTGTTGGATCTGTTCTGTTAAGTGACTGTCTTGTCTCTGCTGTATAATCTCATGTCCCCTCTCATCGCTCTGTTTAGACTGCTGTGTTAGAACAGAGTCAAAACCCCACACTCCTGGATCACTGTTCTGGTTAGCTTACCTGCCACCACGCCTACAGTATATACAAAAACTCAAGTCTACTCTTCTCCACCTCTTGTCTCAAAAGGACCCTTCTATCTACACCACAGCTGCTTTTTCTCTGTGATTGCAATCTTTGTGCCTTTGGTGTTACCTTCTGCATGTTCCCCTCTTCCTGAGGAGTTTTATCACCCACCACACACACTATGTCCCTGGATGAATATTCAGGTGGCTAACTTGTTACTGTTTCCCTCAGGGTGATATGTATCAGATAGATAAATAGGAGAAAAACACACAACACTCACATACAGAAGACACACTCACAGACACACTTGCATGCAGATGTGGATTTGTGTGTTCTCAAAATGGAGGCATTGTCAGTCGTTATCTGTACATTTCTGTCACATTGAAAGTGTCTCAGATGCAGATAAATCAAAACCAACCCAGTTATAGTGGAGAGGAGCCTGTTTAATTCCCTCTTTAATATCTGTCTTTGCTTTCATGAGCACATCTCAGAGACATCTACGAAGGCACAATGATCCACTGATAGTGGTATGAGAAGGCAGAGAAAAGAAGTTACAGCATCCCAGAGCAGCATTATAACAGCACTCCTGCTACAGTCCTTCTCTGCATGGGGTGCTGAAATGACTACTCCAGGAACAACATCATACTTGGAAAAGGAATTCATGCAAAAAAGGAGACAGTTAATTGCTCAGAGAGAACAAATAGGGCCTGCCAAAATTACAGACAATCTCTGAAAGACATTCACAAATTCTACCATGAGCAGGTGTGTTTAGATGTGGGTTTCAGGTTACCTTGCAGTGGTTGTTAGTAACTAGGTTGTGTGGTCTTGTGGTACTGTGATGTACAAAAAATGTGATGTGATTCACTCACACAGGTGATGGTCAGCATCCTTGTAGGAGAATGGACCAATATCCAACAGCCTGTGAAACACACATGAACACAAACAGAACCAGGCAGCTGTAGACTAACTAAGCTCCATGCCAGCTTGTCCTCCAGAGCCCAGCTAGAGATAGCTGCAACACAGCGAAGTCTGCTCTTGTATAATAGCTTCATTCAGTATGCACTGTTAGATTTATGGCTTTTAATCTTTTTTTGGAAGCAAACTCTGCAAATAAATGGAGTCTAGTGGTAAAGCATCAACATAACCAATGGGCGATGACTGGAGTCACCCAACCATACAGTGGTCATCCGTTCCATTTATTTTATTGAAATACCTACAGTTAAATTCAAATTTGTCCTTTAATGCAGCCCTATAACTATCAATGGACCATTTCACTCATCCTGACTGGAGGGGAGGGAGGGGATCAACAGTGACTCCCTTCATCTTCCACTGATTGACAGTCATTGGTTTTATTACAGTAACTACAGTGAGAGACATTGCATTGTATTGCCCACAAATGAATCCCTTTTACACAATTTTCCAACAGCACAAGAGATATATAAACTAGGATTTGTAGGAGAGCTACTGTACATATCAGTATTAACCCAGTAGTTAACAACATGTCTAAACAGCTGCACTATGCTGGAAGCCTGCTGATATCATGATATACGTATAAACTGCCTATTTCACTCACTAAAGTTACATCAGAAAATGGTATTTAATTTGTTGTGTTTCTAGCACAAATTATGTAAGGGATTCTGGGATTAGTTGAGAATGGGGATTATACTGACTAGAACCAGGGAAGTGCACGTGTGTGTGTGCATGTGTTTGTGTGCATTTTTGTTACCTCATTGGGACCATGTTAGGATCCTTGTTAGGACCAGTTGTCCTCCTGGGGACCAAAGCCTGGTCGTAATGAGGCAAAACATAATTTCCGAGGTCCTGGTTAAGGTTTGGGGTAAGGTGTGAATTGGTTAGGGTTTGAATTATGCTGTCTACAATGAATGGAAGTCAATGTGATGTCCTAACAAGGATATCTATGCAAACTGTGTGTGTGTGTGTGTGTGTGTGTGTGTGTGTGTGTGTGTGTGTGTGTGTGTGTGTGTGTGTGTGTGTGTGTGTGTGTGTGTGTGTGTGTGTGTGTGTTTGAGTGATTGATCCATATCCACACAGCTCTTTCCATCACAGATGGTGCAAATATGGATGCCAGCGTGATGATTCTTCCAACCCCAGTGGGGGCCAGAATGATTGTCTGAGATCTTGGAAGAGCTGGAAGACAGAATGAGGCACAAATTAGACTTGTTAACGAAGGACAATGAGTCTGACATGCAGCTGTCTAATCTCATATCTTTGAAGCATGTAGAGAACATTCAGAGGAGAGCTGCTTTTCAGATAGAGGCCAAGAACATGTTCTGTGTGTAGCAAAAGGCACTTATCGAGCCATATTCTGTCTGAAGATCTGGCATGAGATGTCGGATATTACGCAATGGGGAAAAGCACTTTATTCATTCACTCATTTCTCCATGTTCAGACTGTAAATCAACCACTGTATTACTGTGTCTGGTCTCAAAGGTTTTACTTATTTGACTGTGGAAGGAAGTGCTTTCAGATCCCACTCAGAAATCAGCACTGATCCCTTGGAAATGTCATTGGATTAAGAGATACCATATTTATTACCAAGCAAGAATGAGATCCAAAGTTACGGCACTAAATCAATTCAACTGTCTCTGCTGGGAAAACCATCTAACAACAGTGTTTGTGTGTGTTGTATCTGGTCCATTGACACATTTACATGTAGTTACTGCTACTGCTGGATGACCTGGCCAATCTATATCTGTCTGCCAAGAGTAGGCCACAACCACTTAGCATTTATAACTAGGATTTAAACATTGTGAGATGTAACCATATATCTCATACTAAATCAAACATGTAAAACAACAGGCAGTCTTTTTCCATAGGTCTCTTTTGGCTCTCTCTTTCCGTGTTTCATTCTCACATTTTCTGTTGCCCTTTAAATGGAGTTCAGAGTCACATGAAGGGTTAATGAGTAATTATAGTGAGCACTGTAATCATTAATGTAGAAATCATATATTGCATTTAGTAAGAAACCACCAAAATGATCATAGTTGGTGTTACAAGATATTATATATAGATGTCACATTTTTCTTACACATCTTGTTAAAGCTATATTATAAAGTTAGCGAATGCAGAATATGACTGTGGGATTTGGATTTCACCACACACTCCTTGGCCTGACGTTTACTTTCTTTGGCATGAGAGGAAGCTGAACTTTGAACCTTCTACAGTCTCCAGAGTTTTAGAGCGTCCACAGACCAATCATGGGAGGTGTGGATGTGAGACGTTTAAATTTCAGCACAGTGCGCATAGCCAAAAGCTCTTAACATTATTTCTTCCCCTCTGTCTGGGATTACAAGGAGACAAGTTTAAGAGTTATAATGTTCTCTTGCATGACCTTACAAGACCAAGCTGAATGATTTTAATGTGGCTGTTCATATGAGTTATATTGATTCATCCTTGGTACCACTTCATAGCTGATGTGGTTGGGGCCAGTGCTTAGACAGGCCTTGTCAACAACACTGTAGGACCAAGTCTTTAATGTCTCATCTGAAAACTGAGCAAAGATTGCCATAACGTATAAATTAGCTGGACTATAATAATGAATGAGGGGCATAATGAGATGCTACAAATTGCCTTTCATTGTGTTCTCCCCTTTGGATCATTATCCGCAGTCCCACATGATACTGCAGAACAGGAAACTACATGTAACCATTAGAATACCAGTCAAGCACACGTTAGGGCTCATTTGCACAGCATGTGAGGAATGTGCAGCTAAGAGCTTGCAAGTCTAGTGATTAACGCCCGGCTCCATTTTATTCTTCATGAAAATGGATTACTTCCAAATAATCCCATTTATGGGATCATAAATATCTTGACTGAATTCATTCGTCTAGGAGCCATCAAATGTTTGTGGCAGGCGAATGTTGTTATTTCACAACTGGAATTATATACTTATGAGAGGTACACATGTAGGCATGCATGCACACACACACACATGCGCACACGGACACCATGCTGACATGGCTCAAACAATAGCCATTGTTTCAGTATTTGCATAGGAAACTGGGACAGTGTCTCAACTCGCCAGGTCTTTTTTAAAAAGGTGCAAATGGTAGCAGAAGTTGTGTGTGACTCTGGCAAAGCATTCAGTCCCTCTCTAATGAGCATAGGCCTAAACCCTTCCTTTAGACTGGGCTGGGTATCAAAGTTGACCTCACAGTCCCCAGTCACATTTAATTACCACTATGACTCAGTGAGCTGGACAGCCAGCCAGTCAGCTCGCCTGCTTGCCTGGTCAAACCTAGAGCCGCAGCTGAACAGAGCACCAAAGCTTTGACATTCTGGGAGATAGCAGCCGCATGGCAGTCTGGGGTTTGCACCAACTGTCTTTCTTGGCCCTGAATAGTGGGGCCCGTAATATTCAGCACATTTCCTACACGGCTAACATCTTCTGGACAGTGTCTGAGCCAGTAAAAATACATTCATTTCCAGGCCTTGAAGCTGGTTTGCATCCAGCTCTCCTTGACAATTTATGGAAAAATATGAGAGAAGGAAGGATGGGGGGAGGGGGGGCAATTCTTGATTTTCTCGCAAAGGGTGATGTTATGTGACTGTCCCAAAGAAAAACAGTAGCAGACAGCTTTTAGTAAAATAAATCATAAAATAGAAGAGTGATTACTTTCAAATGCATGAAATTGCAGAAAACAAATAATAAGATTGACAACTATCAACCACTCCATTTTCCACTTAGAACTGTACTAGAGAATTACATAGACAGTAGACAGTACATCCAGTGGTCATTTTGTACTATCTGAATTATCACTATAGGCTGTGTCTGTAGGCGTAGCCACATGCAATGGTGCACAGATACACATATATGCACAAGCGCATATAAACACGCACTCAAGTACACACATAAAATACAAGAAATATGTTCAAGGTATAATTTCAGTGTTTCTCACTGAAAGATCTTTGCTATTATTAATCTACTAGATTGAACCGATGTGAACTTGTTTCAGCCTGTTTCCCAGCTTGCAGCCAATCCTGGCTCCAGTTCAAACTGCTGTGGTTTGCATTTTTGTGGAAGATTTTGGACATGATGGTGGACAGCTTGAGTTATACCAACATTCTCTGTATATTTCCCCAAATCTATTGGTCATCAGAAAACACTTACACTGAATCTGCACAGTTGTTTTTGGACACACTTGGTCATCCCACATGAAAAGGAAAAAGTTGCCATGATCAATATCACTGCGACTGCCTGTCAGCATGCGATAATCAATTTTGTCTGCTGAAATATCAGTTTATGGATTCTAAGACATTCATTGGTGGTGTTCCTGTTATTCGCTTGGTGATGTTTTGACATTAGAGTACTGTTAAAGGAAGCCAATCTCTTGCCTGCCTCAGGTCAAGATGGATGTGTTGAGAGCCACAGCCCAGACCAGATTCCCCATGGTCATTGAATAACTGGGCCATTCTGAGCTCCGCTCCCCTTGTCTTGCCTTTTCCTTCCCCTCATCTATTCCCTCCGCTTCCCCTCCCAGGGACTATTCCACCTCGAGCTGTTGGAAATCCCCCTGTCTGTTGAAAGGCATCCTTCACTGGCACTCAGCAGCCATTTCAGACAGATATGTGATTCGGCCCAGACTGAATACAACAAGCATCTCAATCTTAGAGCCACTGCAAAATAACTACTGACCGGTTTAGACGAAGGAAATACTTTGACAAGACAAATGTTTATGCTTTCACGATTTAGGATATGTAGGCATGGATCAGGGACAATATTTCAGGGGTTGAGCAGTCAAACTGTACAGGATCATGTTTTCCTATCTTGACAAACTGGACCAGGGCAAAGCTGTATGTTTTCTATCCAAATAACCATCATGTTTAGTCACTGAACAACTATATTGTTTTAGGGACAATGAACAATGTACAGTTATGCTGCAGTGGTGGAACAGTAGAGTAAACTGTAGAGCTGCCTAGGACCAATTAGACACTGTGTGAAATGGCTGCCAAGTGGCAATGAATATTTTGCACATTGTTACGATATAATAAACATAGCTAATGGTGGTGCAGGGTCCATTTCAAATAATTAAGACAGTTTTGCCTTGGATATGGACCAGATAGTGCTAAGGCGTGTAATTTGTAATAAAAGAAGTAAGTTTTCGGTGTGCCTGATTTTAAAAATGGACTGGCTTGAGGTCTAAAAGTAATGTTATTTATAATTCAGCCTCCCTCTATTTTACAAGGTTCAGTGTAATATGGCTCTGGATGCCTGTCTCCATCCTCCAGACTTAGGTTTATGATTCTAGCTGTTGTATCCCAGAGGTATGTTTTGTCTCAGCATCTATCCCCATTTCACTTTTTAACACTCCTTGTCAGAAAGGGGATATGTAATTTCCCTCTGTAAATCTGAGTGGAACGTTAGCTTCCCCTGGAAACACATGTTTTACCTTTACAGATCTGATGAAGGTTATAGCCTCTCAGTCATAGTAATATCGCTCTCAGTGACATTCAAGCACACAAGAATGTAGTCTCACATACACAAGCTCTTACACAGATGCACACACTTATGATATTTGCACCACACACACGTTTAAGGTTCACAACAGCTTTCTGCTCTGCAAGAGTGATATCATGTGACAGTGCTACAGGCCTTAGATGGCGCCCCATAGTGAAACTGTGAAATGTTATTATTTAGTTCCTCGCCAGTGGTCTGTGACGCTATGAAGGACGGCAGGGCATACAGAGGAGGGGCTTTGGGTTAAACACATGGTGATAAACACTGCAAAGCTACACTGAACCCAACTTAATTCAACTGGTGTACAGTATATCAACTAAAAACCAGACCAATTTAAATGTTGTTATTCCTTTGCTTAAAACTGCGTTCAGTCGTCACATGTTCAAGTCTGATATGCATTTAATTAAGTTTTTTTATTATTGTAAATTTATATAATTATCAAGTTTTTGATTTTTCCAAATTACTTTCCTTGTCATTTTTCCCATTGACCTCTGTGGTAATTGCGTGAAAAATTCCCCATTAGACAAAAGAGTTTACTTATTCCAATAGCCTTGACTAACTGTATCTCAAGGTGGAATTTCAGTTTGAGGACAGTCTTTGGACGGATCCTTTCTGTGGGAGAGCACACTGACACAATTACTTTAACCATTAAGGTTGGTATAGGCTTACACTAGACCAGTGATTAAATTAATGCTTAGAAGAGGAGGGAAAGGGAGGGGCAGATGGCCTAACAGCCAATTACACCAGCCCTGAACTGCTGGACCGCATTATCTAATGAGCACTCACTCACAAATTACACAACAAAGGAGAAGGTGAGGGGAAAGTGTGTAATGTAAGAAACCTCAACCCCCCCTACAATTAGTGTGAAAATAGGAGTATTTCTGCACTCTCCAACTTTGAAATACATTCCACATCCTCGTTACTACTCTCAAGCATGATTGCTTCCTGTGCTCTCTGAAGTAACTTACTCTTACTTTTTAAACACACACACCCCAGATGGGGGAATGACTAATTGATAAATATGGTATTCATTAAACCTAATGGGCCCTCTTTTCAACTGCACACATCATATGGCGAGGCGAAATGGCTTCACCTGTGCCCTGCTTCACACAGGCACGCGGCTCAGGGTTCACCATAATGGAAGCAGGGCAATAGTTAGAAGGAGACATTTTAAGTGCACAATTTAAAGGTCTGTAACCAGATACAGTATAAGGAAACACTCAACGCTCTTCCGCAGAGCATGAGAGTCACAGATTTAAAAACTCAGATAATTAGTTCTCATAAGAAGATCAACAAAGCCTTATATGGATAGATTTTGTTCACAAGAGAATATATTCTGTACATATTCATACAAAATACGATTCAAACATCAATGATATTGTCATCTTTAAAATGTTATACTGGTATTTGCCTATGAATTGGCTTTGTTTATCTATAAATTGGCTTATTTGTCTGCCTGTGTGGATACATTTTAAATGTAAATGCATGTATGTATCTTATATAATTAAAGTTTGAGTGAATAAAAACCTCTTCAGTTAGATTTTTCCTTCTCTGGGTTGAGGCAGAGCAGAGTTAGCAGATCACCGCATCCTGTATTATAGTTGGCAGGACTGACAATAAGTGATCATTGAGCTAATGATGTGCAAACCAGCTCCGCTCCCTGTTAGTCTGCTAGTCTGACCTGGCTCAAGGCACAGCAGCTGTGGACAGAAACTGTGCCAGAACACCAAAGTTAAGGTTGGTGGACGAAATAGAGGGTGGAGGGAACATAAAAAATAATAGCAAATTAACACAGCATCATCTTTTGTAATTATGCTTCTGTGTAAATTATCACATTGGGTGATAAACCAGATTCATCAAATAGTCATCTTTCATTTCACCTTATATTTAGCCATACAATATGCTTGAAGTCCATAAAACAGCAGCAGTAAAACATATTTTCTGTATAGCTGTTGGGTGTTTTAATTAATGTTAATGCAAGCCGAATGAGAGAAGTGCTGTTCTACCACACCAACGTTAATCCACCACATACAGCAACTGATTTATTTCACACAGTGCCTCATAGATGTATGATGAATGGAGTTAATTTATTTCTAATCTGTTACAGATCTAGCCGTGGAGGAATAATGAAAAGTGATCATGCAAACTATTCCAGCCAACCACATCAGTTAACACTGAGGTCAGAAGCCTTTGTAGCACTGACAAATGTATAATACCTCGTTTGGTTAGTGGTGCACAATTGCTCTTTATTGCATGTACAAATGGAGAAATATGGCCATGCTTGATCAATTTTGAGATTATGAGAATTTTTTTTTTAGAGAAAGACTGATAACATTCTGACAAAACATTCCTTGATCAACCATGTGCAAATGCAGTGATGTTTATCGTGATAGTGTCATATGATGAATTTGAACTATTGGAAAATCACAATGTAAAACACTAACTTACCTACTGGTGTTGTGAACTCAAGATGTTCCCAAATGCAGGATAAGAACAGCGTGATGGTGGTTAAGGTTTATGGCAGGAGAGTTCTGGGCTTGGAATGATGATGGGGAAATTGATCTGGTGGCAGCAAGTGGAGTGGGGGGTAATGGAGGTACGTGTTTTTGAGCAAGGAATGAGGGGAAGTGTAGTTGGAAGGGATAGCTTGGAAGCTAGAGGCTGCTTACATGCAGGAATGGGATGAACCTGGAAAACAAAAAATACAAGTTAGTATTATTAATACAAGAATTTTACAGACTAAGTTGGCCTCGAGGTATGCACTGACACTAAGGTTTCAAACAACAATTTGGCTGTGGGTTGATGGGTTAGAGAGTACATGGATGTTTGATAGATGGCAGATGTGTTGACTGAGGGAGAAGATGGGCTGATTTAATACAGGTGTGCAGGTGAAGCAAGGAGCCGGGAGAGTGAGGATGGAAAGCCACGTCCACACACTTAAGAAGTTGTGTTAAGTCTTGTTTGTGTCCCCAAAAGTGGCTTATGTTATACACACACACCAGAGGTGGGAAGATATTAAGTATTTGTACTTTGTTACTGTACTTAAGTAGATTTTTCAGGTATCTGTACTTTACTTGAGTATATATTTTTCTGATGACTTTTAACTTTTACTCCCTGCATTTGAACACAAATATCTGGACTTTCTACTCCTTACATTGTCAAAACAGACTCGTTACTTGTTTCAACCCCTCATTGACATTATAAAAAGAAAACATGACGTGCAATTAAGCGATAGAAAACACATCTTTTTTTTTCTTTTAGTGTGTGCGCTCTGTGTCACCTCCAGTAAGATGCCGCCCAACAATGTGTGCAGACCCACTTGTTTGGTTTGCCTGTCCTGTTGGAACACCCCTGATACCGAGTTATATTTTTCACTTTTGTACTTAGATACATTTCGAGCCAGTATTTCCTACTTTTACTTGAGTAAAGAATCAGTTCTTCTACTTTTACTGGAATCTTTTTTTACACAAGTATCTGTACTTAAATACAGAATGTGAGTACTTTTGCCATCTCTGACACACACACACACACAGAGAGAGAGAGAGAGAGAGAGAGAGAGAGAGAGAGAGAGAGAGAGAGAGAGAGAGAGAGAGAGAGAGAGGAAGAGAGAGAGAGAGAGAAGCACTAGAAACACAGACAAAGGGGGAAACACAAGAAACACTGGAGAATCTGCAGCTGTAAAAAGTTTTCTAAATTAAATGATTAAATAAGTAATGGGTCTGTCATATCTAGAATGACACACGACATGTTTTTTTATTAAATGCCCCTATTGGCAGGAAGACATTATTTATCTGTGCCCTCCAAAACCATTGTTTGGTTAGGTTTAGGCATTACAACCACTTGTTTAGGTTTAGGGAAAGATCATGGTTTGGGTTAAAATTATTATGGTTTGGGTTAAAATGATCACTTTTTTAAAGTTAGACAATCATATGGTGTGGGTTAAAGTAAGTAGCTACTTCTGTAAAGTTAGGCAACTTTTATTGTCAATATACAATATTAACCACAAGGTTAAGGTCTGAGGGCAATCATAATTATATATATTTTTTAAAGCTGTCCTGACTCATGGTTGAGAACAGGAAACAAACAGCGGTCTCCTGTGTCAAAGTTTTGTTTTTCATTTTTCTTAGGGAGGAAAAGTCCAACTCTACGATGATTGAAGTGTGTGCATGTGTGTACAGTATGTGTGTATGTGGGCCCAGTAGCACCAAAAAGAATGTGTGTGTTGCTATCTATTACCCTAGAGCACAACTGATGATTTTCCAACCACAAGACAGAAATTATACATCACAGAGCAGACAAACCGCGATAACCATCTTATCTCATACACACCATACAGTAAATGTATTGTCACTTAATTCTATTGGCATATTTTCATTGATCAGCTGAAGGCACAGTATCCCAATAACAAACAGAAAAAGTCTGGGGGGGGAAAAATCCATACATGGGCTATAAAGTACTGCTACAGAGACTACAGATTTGAAGATGAGAAAAAAACAAGAAGTTGCAAGTCATAAATGAGGACATCTACTGTGAGAAAAGAAGCAAAAGAAAATCTTTTCCCCTGCTTGGCGATGCTCTCATTTTGTGGTGATGTATTCAGCACAGTGATGTGATTGCAAAATTCCATCTCGTTCCTCCAGACCCTATAAAATGACACGACGGCTGCAATACTGATGGGTGCCTGTATGGCCCTGAGCACACCACCAGGTGAATGTCCCAGAAAAGCCAAGAAATTGAATCTAGTTCAGAACTGGGGATTCTATGGCCTCTTTCCAAGAAGGAAAGAGAAAACGTACAACTTCATTAATGTCAGTGGAATTCCAACCAAATTTCCTGTATTTTGGTTTAGCAAAATATAATTGATAAATCAATCAGCACCGTTAAGCTGCAAATGAAACGCTATTAACCTATCATGTACATTTTTGACACTATATGATTTGTGTGGATTTTTTTTTAAAGGAGACAGATCCACACTAGGCAAAGGAAGGGAGTCAGCATGACAATACTGGGAGTGAATCCATAACAAAAGCATCACTGTGTGACCTTGAGATGGGCTGCCAGCATTGTGTAAAGCAGAGCCAAAGCAGATCGTAACAATTAAAAAAGATGGCGGCTGGAAATGTCCAGAAGGGAGTGTGGGTGTTGTTCAAATGTTGAATGCATGTGAGCATGTTTGCGTCCCTCCACTCAAGGGGCTTCAGTGGTTGAAAAAAAAAGCTCTACACACCTCAATTATGGTAGTGGTACTGTAATAGCAGCGTCCCAAGACAACTAGCCTGAAAGAATCTGAAGTGTTTCAAGCGAGGAAGATCTACAGGAAAATCAAAGACATTTTTAAGCATAAGGAGCCCATGTGCTTTTATAGACAGGCCTAGGTTTTTTGGGAGGGCCATGTAATGCCAAGAGTATAGCTTGATACAGGCTCTGAAAGCTTTTTACGATGACATGGGAAAGTAGATTCTATTGTACGAGTGTGTTCTAATAGGCCCCACATTACTGCCATGGCAACAGAAACACCAAATATATAGTCACAAAACAATACGAGAGGAATATAATTGAGATCAGTGGAAGGAAAAAATGTTCCCTGGATGAAGAGTATCATCTGAAGTAAAAGACTAGTTTGTGGTCGACAGTGGGAGAGAGTTCTCCCCCAAAGGAGCTTATTATCCACATATAGACACATCACTTTCCTGCTGAATGACATAGAAGATTGGGGCTAGTTACAGTAGAGTTCACACACATACGGACACACTCACGGACACATGCACAAGAAAGTACACATACTACAGAGAGAGTTTCCACCATGTTTGACCACCCTGCTAATCTGAGATGATGAAGTGTTGATAGTTTTCTGCTGTGGTAAACGCGTGTGCATGTGTGTTAGTGAGGCTTCATATGCGTGCGTGTGTGAGATTCTTAATCTATTTTAATCTTGTTTCCTTGCTGCACTGTAAATGATTGCTTGCCAAGAGAGGTTGGTTTTTCGGGTGTTTTTTTTTTTTTGTAGATTTAGTGACAGGGTTTCAATGGTCCTGAAACAGCTTCCGCTGGAATCGTGGATTTAGACTTTTATTGCATCTACGGGAATGACTGTTTGGACGGATTACAGTAAATTCAACCTCTGCTGCGAGGAATCAACAGGTACTTTCCCAGTGTATCACTGGTGGGTCATTCAGTCTGTGCACAGAAATATTCAGTGACTCAGCAAATGCAGTGATTTATTCATTGCATTCCTTAACGTTGTAAAGGATGCACTTCCAGGATATTAAAAACTGACAAAAATGTAACCAGATCATGACCAGCAGCTTAATTACTCTGTAGATTTAATCATAACCAGTCACACCCTTGTGAATTGAAATCGACTGAAATCGAAGGGAAGGAATATCATTATTTTCATTCAATCAAAAGGCTTATCAAAGCAACATGGTGTAAACCTAGCTTTCACATTGCCATGTAATCATCTAAAGCGTAGATAATCTTATTAGTGTTTCAAATCTGATTTTTCAAGCTTATTTTCCACACTGTTACAAGTGAGCTTGAATTACTGTGGTGTAGCGGTGCACTTCTTTCCTGCAGTGTCTATCTACATTGGTTATTATAGGTAATATGCATCCCTCTTCAAAATAGTTATTATACAGTAGATTTTAATCTCACACTCTGAATCCAAACATAGCAGCAGCAGAGGGAATTGTTCACCTGCATTGTTTGTTCCTAGATGATTGAGCGATGTTACCATATTTATGTTGTTTACCATTCAAGTTGTAGTATATCAACCAAGCATCACAAAGAGTAGAAACATTTATGAGCCACATTTCCACAAAAGCAATTTGAATTCCATCTGAAATAATTTACTAACATGGCTCAGACGCAGTTTGAAACAAATACATGTCATACAGTTTATATGACAAAAACTGTACTCAAAGACTTGCTCATGGAATGATGATGTCATGTTATTTTTGAGCATCAAAGTGGCTAAATGATTGCTGTCTCACTGCAAGAACATCCTGTGTCCAAATCTGAGAGTGGAGTCTGCATGTTCTATCCCTCTTCACATAGATTTTTTCCTTGCTGGATCTGCTTCATGCCACCTGTGAACTTCAATAAGTGGGTGTAGAAAATGGATGAATGAACAATTAACTTCGCTGCACTTCCCTGATTAACCAGGTCCTTTAGTGAATAGAGTTTGAAAATGTATTATTTGCCCTTTTTCCATTCTTAAAAGACCTTCACTGCATCCCTTTTTGTCTTTGGATGTCTCTGGTCTGTTCTGTTTAGTTAGGCCATCAGTCTCCATCAGGAGACTCTCTCCGCTCCTTTCATTGGAAGTGCAGCATACTTAATGGGCATTATTCGAAGACTAAAGGGTTACATTGCTCTAAGTGGCCAAGATAGAAATAAATGAACTGAAAACACCATTATCTGAAGTAGGAAATTAAAATGCTTATAGGCTGTTAGGCCCAAAATAAAATGGGAGGGGGGGCACTTTATGTGACTTTATTTTTTTTCCGCAATGCATTCAGTAATGGTGCACATAAACTGATTATTTCCCTGTAATCCTTTCAGGATTAGGGCTCTTTTAAGACTTGACTGTTTGTGATTATACCCCACGCAGTCAGCTCTGCCTGCCTCAGACCAGAACATGTGTTTAAACACTTCATTGAGAGTTTCCATGGTCGCCCTGGCTTCCAAGATGAACTGCATTCTGGCTTTTTTAATGCCCCCCAATAAAAATTCACAGTAGTCCATTTATCTCAAAAGCTGATGTGTGTGATGTGTGCCACAGTGAGATCCAGGGAGGATTTTGTTTTTCTTCAGGCTTTGATACAATTATTTCACTCCTTCCCAGGTGAGCTAGAACTAGAACAATATGTCTACTCATGCACCCTATAAAAGACACACACAAACACCATTCTCTCCATTTTATTTTTTATTTCTTCTTCTGCCCACGATTCCTGCATCATCATATTCATGTTCATTGATTTGGCAATATTTACATGATGTCTGTAATAGAAAAATCAAAGCTATCTAATAAAACCAGTCCAATGATGTAAGTCAGATCAATACTGTCGAGACAGTGGGATCACAGACAACCCTACAACTAAACAGCTTTAATGGTGTTTTGGGAGAAATAACATCTAAGGGCACTTTGCCATTGACATATGGGTATTATTCATGGTTATTACACTGTGTCATCAAATCATTTTTTTATCCACTGAATACATTTTGGACACACAACACATTAGAAATGTGAGTATGGAGTGTTTTCTGTTATGCATCAGTGGATCATTACGCACCTTATGGCATACTAATCCTCATTTTCACAGTCGAAAGCAACAGTTAATACTTTGTCATGCAAGTAAAGTGACACCAAATATGTATCTTATTTTTTGTCACATTTTGATAAATAATACTTTGAATTTACATTTCTATGTGGGGGAGAAATAAAGGGAAATCAATAAGACTCATACTTTGGGGAATTAATATTATTTAATGGAAGACATGAATGTACTTTATTTACCCTCAGGGACCAAAGCCAGATGACATCACTAAGAGCCTGTTTAAGTCAAGCATCTGCTTCAGCTATATAAAAGCAGGATAAGTAGCATGAACTGAATGAACTGAGTCCATTTGTGTGGTGTATTGCTGTTTACATTCTGCAAACCAGGGAGTGAACTTGAAACATGGTAATTCAGGTTTCCCCTTTTCTTATTACTTTTTAAATCAAATCAAATCAAATCAAATTATCATTATCGTCATGACAACTTATGTGGCAAAACTACTCACTGCTGAACAAATGTAATTAATGAAATGCTGTCTATACAGAGCTAGTCTCAGCATGCAGCCTGGTGAAGTTTACCAAAACCAAGTCATGATGTTTGGTCTCTCACATAATCCATAGCACAAAGCTCTCAGCAGAAGACACAGCTCATACAATGACAATAAACTTGTTCAATTTCACTGTACATGGAGGGTCATTCTAACTCAATTTAACTACAGTGCAGCACGCTGGCCATCTGAGGAAGCAGACGTACAGGAGAGTGGTTATTGGATTGTTTTGTATCCAGTTTCAGTGACAGAGGTGAGACGCAAATAATTGTTTGAAAAAGGACTTAACATTGGTGTCATGATTTTGATTAACATTCTATTTATATATTACTATAATATGATTCAATGTAGGGAAAGAAAGTAAAATAAATAGATAGCGGCCTGTGTTACTGAAAATTTGATGATATACAGTAACCCTGCACAGCTGTTGTCCAAAGATATGAATTCTGAAATGAACGCCATGGGGCAAAAGAGACAGAGATGAAAAATGTGAATAAACTGTCTGTTAGTCCTTTAGCTCAGTTTCTACTAGATAATTTACTCTTCGAAACCACCACCTAAATTTTACCTCCTCTCATTGATGTGTAGCATTTAAAGTTTTTCCCTGCAAATAATTATGTAATTTGTCACCAAAATGGAGACAACATTTAATTTTTACACCTCCAATTAATTAATTCCAGTTAACTGCATGTGTAACCTAGAGTCATTCAGTCATTTTAACAGCAGGTCCACTGAATATGCAAAAAAAATAAAAAAAGTGTCCACAGGCAAGCAGAC
Source organism: Scomber japonicus (assembly GCF_027409825.1). Classification (NCBI taxonomy): domain Eukaryota; kingdom Metazoa; phylum Chordata; class Actinopteri; order Scombriformes; family Scombridae; genus Scomber; species Scomber japonicus. The sequence goes on along the minus strand of NC_070586.1, from coordinate 17,293,655 downwards.
AAACACAAACATATGTAAAGAATAAAGTTTCCAATAATATATAAATAATGAATGAATATTTACTTGGGGCAGCTGTTTTGTGGAAACTCCTTTGGAAATTAATGCTCACTTATAAACACAACCAAATAAACTCATGTAACTTTATATGTTCCCTATAATTACTTCCAACTTATATTTCTTGAGAACTTCATGGGAAATTATATGAAAACAATTAACCCATGGTTTACTCTAGCATGTTTTCAAGAAGGTGATATAATCACAAATAAATACAAGGGTGCATATTGTGCTTGTTACTTACTGGCCTACTGATTCCATTTCCATGAGATGTTCACAGTTGGGTTTTACTTTTTTCTCCATACATTCTATTAATATGATTAATGCAGGATAATATTCTGTAATCCCTGTATTCTATGAATTTTGCATATGCTAGTTTATTGTCTGATGTATCAGCAGTTTCACTTCAAATCAAATAGTCCTAAAATGATTTTGCCTGTCAAGTTGCAAAGATTTTTAGGAATTTATCTTTGAAGCATCATGTCTCTGATCTTCGAATTGCTGTAATACACCCTCAGATCCTGGCATGGGTTTGTGGTTTTAGCCTCACATTACCACAGTTCACTGTGCTTTTATTTGGAATTAGTAGCTAAGCCAACCTGAGAGCTGCCCACCTGCCTGCTTAAAGCATATCACACTGTACACCTTTGCTCTGTCATCATTCACCTACCCACCAAACCCACAACCACCCCAACACATACTCACTCAGCAGCTTAAACACACACAAGCTCTAAGTGCACAATAGTAATGCACACACAAGCATGCACACACACTTCACTCAACAGCTACATTCCAGGTGGGTTAGCTAATTTAATTTTCTGCTTCTAGTGGCTTAGGTCTCTGTTGTCCTTGACCCCATTGCTGCTGGTCACCCACCACCCCTCCCTGCCAGGGGGCCTGCCTGCCTGGCATATTTAGAACTGCACAGGAAAGGGACAATAACACTCATACCGAGTGCTAAATAAACACAGACCCCAAATCTGATTATCTGCCAGTCATTGTTCCATTTTAAACAATTACACCAAACCAACACATAAAGGGAAAGATAGCCACTCTATTGACAAGCTAATGGAGGGGGAGTGCTGCAGGTTAAACAGAATAAAATGCAGCTCCAGCTGAAAAGAGAGTTTTGTGTTGTTGACACATACAAACATAAACTATTCATACTGGGGTTTTAGTTAGATGAGTCATGTCCTTACATGAAAAGCTGAAAGCTCACAAGTGTCATTACACAGTGCCCTGTCATGATCAGCAAATGTATTACTAAAAGGATGTATGGAAAATACAACACACCCTGTCATTTAGTTTTATTGTTTTCACACTGCATCTCACTAAGGTTGAAGTGATGATCACATTATATCAACATTGTGCAACACTGACATGACTAATCCTCCTACATCCCATCCCAAACTTCTGTATCTGACCATAAGGTTATAGTCATGACAGGTACTGAAGTGCACAGCATTAGCTCACACAGTGTATGCAAAATCCCTGTCGTATCTGCTGCCCACACACCAAGCTGGGCCTACTGCACCTGTCAGATAACATCTGTTCATCTGTCCTCTGTCTTTCTGTGCTCCCTCTCTCTCTTCCACAATCTCTCTCAGTTACTCTGTTGTTCAGTACATCTGCATTTAAATCTCTAGAAATGAAAAAAGTCTACTAAGTGTCTTACACAGTTTTATATACCGTCACCCAAAATGTGATCTTGACCATTAAAATATTTATGATACACACACTGTTTGCTTTTCGCTGTACGCACACCACTCGACATGAGTAGGGCTTTCAGTAAACTAAATAATGCAGTGTGATGTGATATGATAATTGCTCTATTTCAACAACCTGTGTGGAGGGTTGCAGGAGAGTCCAGATGTAAGGTACTGATAATTAAATCCCCACAACAGCAGGGCAGGACCCTGTGTAAACAGCTTTGTGCAGAACTACTTTTTTTTTTGCTCATTAGGTACCCTGCAAGTTAACAACTGTAGAAATTCTTAGATTTAGTCTCTATTTGAACTAGAAGGATGTCAATACTGTAGCCTTGCCCTTGCTATTGGTTTCATCAGCCTTTCCGCTAAAGAGTTTTTCTGCACTTCATGACAAATGGGCTGCAATTAGTCGGGATGGATTAAAGTAGTAGATGTGTGTTTGATCTACCTTGAGCAATATCCAAACAGTCTAGACACTCAGCAATAAAAATGTTTATCAATTCAGTTTTTATTCTGTCCACAATGTGAGATCCAACTACTTCACTGTCACTAGCATTCTCTACAATCAATACAACACTGTACCTACTTAGTGTATGTGAGGCCACACATAGATACTACATATATGTAGCTATATACATGTCTAAAGCATAGTGACCCAGTGAGTGACACTGCCAAACAGTTGGGACAACTCATGTATTCCGTAAACACACTTTACTTTGGCAGTTGATGTACTGAGGGCCACATTTGAACGCTGACTTTGTGACCTCTGACATTTAGGATTGACCCTCTTGGGTAATACAGGAGTGCTTAGCAACCAGACCAAAAAACTCAGGGGTCAGCAATGACCTCTGTCATGTAAGGATCTGTCTTCAAGGAGGGTGGTTGTGAATACCTACAGGGCTGAGGAAGCCAGTTAAATTTAAATGTACATATTTGTCTTCATTATGCCTCAACATATATAACTAATGTGGTATTATAGTAGTCATTAAGGCAAACTGCCATGTTAAGCTTTTTTTTTTTTTTTTTTTTTTACATGTGCTTGTTCCATGTGATATTAAGCATATTGTGAATTAAGACACGTAGTTCTGCCAAAGCTTTTCTTATAAAAAATGACTTCATAAAATTGAGACTAATATTAGGTAATGCATCACAATAAATCCAATGTGTGGTTACCGTATGTGTGCGAAAGAGAGAATATGCCTGTGTTTGTGTGTGTGTAGGTGAAAAAGCAGGAGAGAGGACAGCAGGGAGGAACAGAGAGGCGGAAGTTAGAAGGGTCATTTGCATGATCTTTGGAAATATCGCCATATAGCCTCAGGCTTTTACTAAGAACACTGAGCTTAGAGAAAATAGTTATTTCCCATACTGCACTCCTGCCAGGATACATGCCAGTTAAAGATAAATAAATGCACTTCCACGGTTCATTTTAACAACCATATATATGGTAGTACTCTCACAATTAGCTTTGCCTTTTCCCATAATTAATGTTATTCAGTAGCTCTTCAGAATAATGACATTCAATAAGTTCCACTAGTGAATGATTCCAAATGCATAATTTGGACAGTATTACCATAACAGATTTATTTTTATTTTTTATTATAGACCGACATTTACTTCTTCAGGGATATGTATAAAGTGATGGTGTATAAATTAGAAGATTATCATTTTAAATGTATTATATTAGCACTGATACTCCATGTTGCATTTCTATGTATAATAAATGACGTGTTAGTTTGTTTATAAAACACATGTAAAACAATTTAACAAGACTTAACAGCCTCATGAAATGATTCTGTTCATAAAGTGTTTAAAGTCTATTCACTCGTAAATTTTAATTACTAATCTCCTTACTCCTTACTTATTGAGAGGCATTGTGTGAAAGATTATAACCAGCCAAAAAACTTATTGTAAAGTTAAATGGGGAGCTATAGGGAATGATGAACTTTTCATTTATACTTTTGCCAATTTGCTTGTTTTCTCATATATGTAGCTGAGCTTAGTGAATTTCTTTTATAGACTATTAAGTTCATTTCCTGCAACAGAAGCCTATCAGCTTGTGCTTGCCAGGTCTGTAAAATGGAATTTCTACTTGTTAGGTTAGTTGGTCGAATGTGCGTTTTCACATGAACAATATTCTCTTCTCTTAAATGTGTGTTCATATCCATACCTTGCGTGCAACATATAAAATGTTTCCTGTCTTCGGCCTGAAGGTGAAACTAATAACAGTTCATATATTCATTGTAGTTTAATGTTACCTTCAGGATGACAAATGAGATGAAAATGATGTGAAGATCTGAATTTCACATCAAACAACGGCAGAGTCAAAAATCGTCAGACGTTTGATATCGGAGAACAAATTGGTGGTCCAACTCAAAGAATACAGCATGGACAGTTCAGGGTTTCTAGAGGAGCTCAAGGCTTATGTTCCTTCAAACTGTTAACAATTATGACACGTAGTATTGATTCTAAAATGACTGAAATGTTGAAAAGTAGAATTGATCTGTGTTTTTAAGCAATGAAATGTGTTAAGATTACTTACATCATCTATATATCTGTACTGGTCATCATATACAGGAAGTGTTGGTGTCAGTGGGGTTTTTTTTCTCCAATTTTTTTTTATTATATTGAGCATTCAGTTAATACCTGGATTAAGAAAAAAGCTTGAACACTAAACCAAGCTGTCTGCTAATCAGATCTCAGACATGCTGCTTTCTCATTTGAAATACAATATGATGCTATCAAAAGCAGCAGCGATAATTCACCTGAAGACACATTTCCAGAGATGGAGGCTTCAAAGAAATAGTGAAAGACTGATGTGAAATATTACCAGAGAAGGAAAGTCTTGAATTAAGAATAAGATTAAAGTTATGGCGAACTTCATGAATAATGCAGCCAGTGTTTTCTTCCCAGGAAGTCAACTGTAAAGCTCAGTCCTCTCGCCAAGTCTCCCTGCTCTCTGTACTCTCTACATTTCATCTACACCCATAATGATGGATGGCATTTTAAAGTAAACTAATTAAATCTGAAAAGGAAAATGAATTGTGACAATTCATCAACAGCATAATGGCGCAAGTGTCAGACTATTTCTTGCTATCAAAAAATTAAAATCATAAATCAAAGGTTATGAAGGCAAAAAAAGGAGACTTGGTTTGAAAGTTATTGTTTTACCAGGATGACAAAATCATTAGAATCTAATTTATGACCCTGGGGCAAAGACTTTTCTATGATCTAGTGTGGCATGTCAGTGTAATATCCCTGTCATCGCTTTTGCCTCATTCATTCTATGGGCGCTGGCAGGAAATACTCTAATTTCAATGGCACACTTATTCTGAGTGGAACGAGCTGCTCAGAAGATGACCAAGACCCTCTCCCCCCTGGCAAAGCTGGTAAATTGATGTGCTCAAATTCCACAGCAGTGTCCCACAAATATCACTCATCCATTCTGTGAGGAAGGAAGCAGATAGACATGCAGGATATAATTCTGACTCTGATATCTGATTAAATCATGCAACTGTAAAAAAATAAATAAATAAATACATGAATAAAATATACTCACCACTGCTGATGTTCTTCAACAGCTCCATCAGCATAAAAACAACTCAACACTTTAAATAGAGGTCATTGAAAAATCAACACTTACTGAGAGTGGAAAATGTGCCATGTAAATCTTAGTGCAACCATTTGATACTTGACAAAGTAATTATTGTGTATTGCTTCATTTAAAAGCAAATACACCACCCACTATTCTTGTGTTTTGCTAGTTTTATTGGGAAACTTTTGGATTACATTCTTCTTTTCACAGCTCACTGTGAAATTAGCTGTCACTTTAAATGGGGAAATCTTCATTTCTGCATGTGTGAATACTTAGTGTAACACATCCGTCGGGTGTGAAAGACAGTGTGAAAACATGCTGATAGCTGCTCATAGCTCTTCATAGCGTCTGACTGCCTACACAGAAAAATTAAAACATTTATCTAGAGAAATAATAACCTCTTTCTTTTTTGCTTAAAATTTAAAAAAAATAGACCATCAGACATCCATAAAACATAGGGACACATAAACATGTGATCCTTCCACTGTCAGTCCTCACTTTCCGTCACCATCTCTTTCAATCTCTGTCTCATCTGCCTTGAAGTTGATATTTTGTAGTGGCATCACATCTTCCCATAATCCTCCTCTGGATTGGCTGCAGCCCCTCATCTCCCAGCCCTGAAGGTCAATGTGTGAGAGGCATCAGTAAAAGAAAATGACCTGCGAGGAACACATTGCAGTAACCTCCACCTGAGCTAGGGGTAACCTACTTTGGATGTATGGAAAGATTGAAGGAGAGGAAATTCATGGTCATCTGCTTGAAAATGCATTTATACATCTTTATAATCTACTGCAGACAGTTTCCCTGAACACTTTTGCAAAAAAATAAAGAAAAAGCACATGATTATTTATAAGATGTTTCTAATATTTAGACCTCAGACTTTCCAAGGGTTGAGACAACTAATTTTCTTGATGTGCTAAAAATTACACATTGTAACTTCTGTGACATCTGGGAGTTTCTGCTTTCTCAGGGATATTCACTCAGCAAGTACAGTGAAAGTAACAAAGACATTTCATTTTGATTTGTATTGATCAAACACATCTGAGTGGAAGGATGCATTGCACCTGTTTTGACACAGACAAGGTTTTTCAAAATATACTTTGTGCTTTTCTGTTGAATCTGCTGTAAAAAAAAAAAAAAAAAAAGAAAAAGAAAAGGACTGGTGGCATTATTCAAAGATCTATCTTTTTCTCTAGCCAGCATCTTCTATCTTATTCTCATTTCCTCTCTCTGTAATTCTTTCTTTTCTTCTGAGCTTGTTCTTGAGACATGTCAAAACTGTCATAAATCATAAATCCTGACCTTGAATTCAATTCCAACTTTCTAACCCAGTAACACCGTGACATTCCACAGAGTGACTGAGACTTTAAAATGTATTCAGCTTATCAGTTATTTCTGGCACAAGCAGCCACCCCCAACTCCCTCTCAATAAATATGGGGTTGACTAAGTTGATATGCCTCGGAGGCGTTTTAAATATTCCCCCAAAAATATCTATTCATAAAGCGGGGCAGCATAATTGGGTGATTTATGACCTTTTCACACCACTGGAGCGATTAACTGAAGACATCATTCAGAGCTGTCAATCAAACTGATTGTTCACATGGAAACGAAACACCATGCAACCAATAAGGGAGCCAGCTCACTTGAGAATGATGCTTTCAAAAGCCTTTCACTAAAGTGGCCTTTTGAAGACTGACAGTGTTACAGTTATTGTGTTTAGATATATCTCCAACTATGAGAAGGCAGCACTGGCAAACAGGGAAATTGAATCAAGGGCACAAGGTAAATCTGTGCACATTCATGCATGCATCCAGTCATGTGGTCATCTCAAGTGTGGTTTCAGTTGAATGCCATCTCATCCCTGTGCCTGCCTCTCTCTCACTGCTGGTCACTGACCTTGACTTCATAGCCTAGCTGGTTGACATCTTCACATATACCATGAATCAGCCAACTTATCAAACTAATTCATATCTCATTTCTGAAACAAAGATAATAAACTATCAATTTTCTCTTGTCTTGAGATTTTGGGGGATGTTAAACTGGTCTGAACCTATTCATTTGAGACTGCTAGCTTGGCAGAAAAAAATAACTCTCAAATTCAAAATCAAATTGGGGTCCACTTATTTTTATGTTTACTTATACAGTATGTCATTTTTGTGGAGCACATTCTTCAACTTTTTCTGACACTGTTAAATAAAGTCAGATGAAGTAAAATTACTTAAATTGTATTTATTTCACTTTCACCCCACTTGATGGCATTCGTAGTGTTATATGTTACATTTATGTTTGATAAATTCAACACAATTCTACAACATTAATACAACTTAGCTATGTTAGTTAAATTTAATATAACTGTGTTTAATAAATCAAACCTGAATGTATTAAGAAAATTCAACATTAGCTTGTTAAGATAATACATATTATCAGTTACTCCACATAACTGAGTTTAAGTAATACAGTTTGGTGAGATTTGCTTGACAGTATTTAATAATGATCAGTTCTCTTTTTCTCATTTATTCAAATTTAAATTAAGTACATGTGATATTTCTTTTTTTAGAGCGTAGACGCACACATACACACACACCTGCATCTCCAAAGCCTTCCTTTGGTACTAACAGCAGGAAGAACAACTTGATGGTAATTGCCTCATCATGTCAAGTGTGTTCATGCATAAAGCATTTCTTCTGATGCTTAAAAAAGTACCAGCTTTGGAAAAGGATGAGATTGAGAGGATTGCATCCTGGATGACATTTCATGTCTTTCGCGCCAACATGTTTTATTCTAGCCTACAGAGAAAATTCTGCTTAATCTTTACAGAAATCTACTGTGGTGCTGAAAAGGTCTTAAATACTGTACTGGCAGCATAACTTGTATCCTCTAACAAACCAAGCTATTTTATTGTGACTATTTCTATGCACCTCAATTATGAAGAGTGTTATAGTGTTTATATTCTGTTAAGTCAACTTACGCAAATCATCAAGACATCGCAGGGGTTCAATTGGCTTATCAGGCACCCCCCCCCCCCATACCCACCCATACCCCCCCACCCTTTTGTCCTCAGGGCTTGCTGGCTCTCAGTCTAATTACCAGAGATAATGGAGGATGAAGCTAAAAGGCACTGATGGGGTCCAGCAGAAGGTTGTTAGGTATCCTCATTAGTGCCCAACTGAAGTGAAAGGAGGTTTAAGGTCTTATTCTGATCCTGATGGATGGTGTTCCTCTCAGTCTGTCTTTAGCAGGTGTGATTCCACAGCATAGACAGCTAGGCAGAGGCATGGATAGTCAGATACATAAAGAAGGCAGAGTATGTGTGTGTGTGTGTGTGCATGGTGATGGAATCCAATTTGGCACATGGTGATGGCACATCATTTTGTATTGTATTGTATATACTGTATTAGTAAATGTTTGCTGGTTAGCATTGCAGTGACAAATGCGACATTCCTTCTGATTACAAGATTGACGACATGACTGCAGTGCATCCCAGTTGTACTTTCATGCTTTTGTAAATGAGTAAAAGAAGAAGAAAAACAGCAGCATGATCATCAAAGCAATGTATTTCCGTTTTATTGTATTACTCATAGTTGCTCAGACACGTGTATATACAAATACAGATCATTTTTTGTCAATTTTTTTGTTGTTTATATACTGTAAAAGAGCAGGTTGGAAATATTCCCCCACTGATGGCAATGTGGGAGCGGGGTTCAAAGATGAGGGAAGAAGGACAGCAGGTGATGTGGTGGAGGTTACACAAGCACAAGAAGAATGGGACAGGACAGGGTTAGGGTTAGTAAGTAAGTGGCTCATCAGCAAGAGGGGAGCCGACAAAGAGAGGCTTTGCCCTGCAGTACAGAACATGGATCGATGATAGGCTTTACCCAACTAACAATCCAGTTTAGGATTTGGTGGAGGGGGTGCACTAATCCTTGAACTGTGCCCAGGACCAACGTCTACCATGGGGACAAGTGATTCAGGGTTGTTAAAAAGGGAGAGAAAGTGAAGGGCCCTGTTGTAGTCTCTTCGACGCCAGCAGCCGTTCCGTGTAAAAGCACAATGGCAGAAAGCGTCTTGTACACAGACGGGGCTGCCAGGGCAGAGGCTGAAGGGCTAAGGCATGGGAAACACTCTTCGTTGCCAAAGAGGGTTGCCGCTTCCCATTCACTGCGGCAACAGCAAATGAGACACACACACACACAAACTCAAAGGTCTCACACATTTTTTTTTCCAAACTGAAAAATGTCCACACATTGATGTATACCCTCCCAAGTGCCTCCTCTTGGGAGAGCAAAAAGAGGATGAATAGTCAGAAGAGACAGACTGCAACTACATGGGATGAATTCAGTAGAATGGGTACAGAAAGAGTCACTCTCAGGAAAGAAAACGAAAAGTTGTCTGTGAACTACAAAATGATCGACCCCCTCTTTAACTTCACAACAATGGTTTTGTGTTATGTACATTTGTCATCTGTCACTACATAGCTCAATGACATCACTCAAATGGGGATGCAAAAACACACAACATGAAAGTGATCAGAAAATCTAACACGTCATAAAGGAAAAGAAAATTAAGAGCAAAAGAAAACTTTCTTTTCAAAACTTTTTTTTTTTCTTTTTTTTTTTTTTAAATGTCATCAAGTTCATGCGCATGCCACATAATGAAACTGGCAAGATCCTTCCATTAAAAAGCCAACAGTCAGATCTTTGAGCTGACCAACATGCTTTCAAACACTGAAGGCAAAAAAGTACAAATAAGCTGTCCATTAAGTTCCGAGTGTTTCTTTCTGAGGCAGGATCCTTAAGTGAAGAGATGATGAAGATTGGTGACTGGTTTGAAACATGTAACAGGTGAGCCACTCATTGGCTAATGTCCAGCCTTCTGCACAATGGTATGTGTACAGCTCCCACAGGTTTCCCCTTCATATTAGCTCAAAGTTTCATTAGGCATTGAGGATCAAAGCACACAATGCATTGTTTGAGGACAGTACACACTCCGCAAAACCCAGAGATAATACCGTATTCATTTTTTTTTTTTAGAAAAGACATAAGAACCAAATTAATACTTTAATATCAAACACTATTTACATCAAGAAGTTTTCCTAACAATAATAATAGTCATAATCATCATCATAACAATAATAATAATTATACAGTTTTAACAATGATGTATCTCATTTTTTTCTTTTGTCCTCCAGAAAGGTACAAAACAGATACTAACCTAACACTACATGTTTTATGGTTGACTACCTCAGGATACACAGTATCCAGTTAAGAAGTTGATCCTCATTTCCCAGGTTAAGGTGTGTACAGAATAAATCATGGTAATAATAGCAATAATGACAAATAGTAGTATTGGTAATTATAAGAGAGTACAATTGAAGCTGGTTTTGGATAAAGAGTCTAGTGTTAATCTGCTGACAAGCGTCCATTTTGAATCTTATGCAGTGCTCATTCCCTGTGGTGTTCTCCCGAAAATTAGTACCTCATTAAATGGCCTCGTCTCCTATTACTCCCCCCCCCCCCCACCCCCCATAGCTGAGCTGCTATTCCACTGTAATAGCATTGTTACTGTAGCACAAAAAACAAATGGCAAAAGGCAAAGGCAATCTTTCTGGGTACAAACAGGAGGAAAAAAGGCAGACACAAACAATAAAAACAAAGAAGCAAAAACAAAACAGTGCATGCCATTTGAGACTGAATGGTATGTTTGTCATTCAATCAGGTGTTTTTTGCCAATTGTGTTGCATGGATTTTTTTGTTTTGTCTTGTTTTATTTTGTTAGGCACTCTAGTCACACTACCTTCAGCTACCTCCAATGTCTTTCTATCTCTCCCTGTGTGTGCAGCTCTCCCTTTAGTTCTTTCTGTCTCCTTCACTCAACAATTCTCTCAAACTGCAAGGTCATTGGTGCTTTAAAACCCCCCACGGTGGAAATCTACACCCCCCTCCCGAGACCCCCCAAGCCTTCCGCCATCTATTTTTAATACCAGAAATAACTCCCCTTGCCACAACATGGGGTCCACATGCCTGTCATTTTGAACCTCATTAAAGAGTCACTTAAACCAGTAACACTAGGAGCTGAAGGTGGACATGCAACTTCCCCTGTGCTCCTTTCTCTTGCTTTATTTCTTTCTTTCTGTCGGTCTTTCTAAACCAATTGGTGTCCTGTTTCTCATACAAAAACCCAGCTCTAACAGAAAGTCAGCTTCAGCACAGTTCATTTCTTTATCTTTCTGTACTTCAGTCCCTCCATTTGGAATAAAGGCATAATAGCTTTCATTATGCTAACTCACCATGTGCATCTGTGTGAGCTGAAGAAGCAGAATTATTATTATAACACAATAAATTTCTTTGAATGTAAGTGCTAACATAAAACTGCCCAGACTAAATGTGACTATGGCTCAGGAAATAGAGCGAGTTATCCACTAATCAGGTGGTTCGATCCCCAGCTCCTCTGGTCCGCATGCTGCAGTGTTGTTGGGTAAGTTAAGGAAACTCTAAATTGCTCCAGATGTGTGTGTAAACAGGTGAATAAACATTAGAAACACTGTAAAACTCTATGTCACTCCCAATGAGCAGGTTGGCATCTTGCATGTTAGCCTCTGTTATCAGTGTATGAATGTGTTTGAATAGGTGAATGTTGCTGTGTTGTAGAGTGCTTGAAGTGTTCAGCCCATTTACTAATCTATACGAAATGAAGTTCTGCATTACCTTGAATTAAATCTTAAAAATTGATAGACCTGCTCTGTTTGCACAATGAGTTTTCATTTCATTGGAGCTATACATCAGTGTATCAGTAAATGCTGTACTAAATGTTTGGTGAAATAAATTAATATTTTATTTACACTGCTGTTACATTTCAGTGTGAATTTAAGTTGTTTTTTCAAAAATCCTTCTGATTATCTCTGTTATTGATCTCATTTAAGTGGATCTCACACAGAACAAAGATAAAACTTTCCAGTTTCTGCGATGTGAAACACAATGTTGCAAAGTAAAATAAATTAATAATTAAAAAAAGAAAATAAACTGTCCAATTTAGTAGCTGTGAATTATTTCTTTAACAATCACTTTAACGATCGATAGTGAGAGAGAGAGAAAAAAAAGCTGCTGATACACATATTTATGGGAGTGTTAATATTGACTAATACTCAAATGGAACAGAGAGAACAATTGCTGGCCAGCTCAGTAAACATTGCATTAAATGACTGCGACTGTGGCCTTGAAATTGTGAGATCAACTTTCAAAAGATATTGATCCTTGATCACACAAAGTGTCTAGTGAGAAAGTTTTAATTTAGCTGTTTTGTAAGTCAGAATGAACCAAATGCTTTGAGAGGTGTTTTATTGAGTAGACTGGCATACTCTTCTCAAAGGAAGACAAGCAGAAGTTGCCTCATGCTTCCATAGGTTTTACAAAGTACATCTAAGTAGTTTATCCTCCTGTACACACACGTCATATTCAAAAGAAAACTGGGCAAGGACACTCCGGAGATCAGCGAGCTAAGGTGCATGCCATGTACAAATTTCTCAGTGCTGTGGTTTTCAGTCTGACCTGCTCAAACTGTTCTTCTGCTTCTCTTACATCTTCATCTTTCACTCTACTCTGAACTACACTGCCCAGATAATAATGGATGCAAAAATTTGCCTCTCACAACCCAGCAGAAAAAACTTCATGAAAGGCTTCTTGAGAGGTCTCGGGACAACTAACTATTGTATATGTACAGTCATATCTAAGACCTAGAATCTTCACTTTCCTACTGTGTAATGCTGCTACTGAATACAACTGTAAAAACCCTACTGCTATCGACTGTTAGTGTGGTGACATTGTATGTATTGATGTATTTGTAAGCGTGTGTGTGTATGTATGTGTGGATAAACATCAGTGCTGCGATGACATAAATATGATGTAAAGGGGTGTCAAAAGTCACGGGAAAATAAGAATCACTAAGTGTCAAAAAACGGGATTTGGCATCTTAGTTGAAGGTTTAAGAGGGGGAATTGTCTCTCCCACTTCCAACATCAACTTTTTTCACTCACAGACGGAGAAAGACCACTTAAATATTTTTCTGAAAAAAATAGAGGGTTCCTTGAGAAGCCTGCTCTGATGCCCAATCAAGCAAACACGCTTCACCCAAATGCCGCCCCTTCCCTGCAGCCTTGGGCAGATTCAGGCCACGCTAGGTATAATTGCCCTCCTGGACAGAGGGAGGCGCTATAAAGTGAAGAGTGCTGCTAGGCAGACCAGCAATGAAGCCAGCAGTTGACTTGTTTTCTGCAGGTGTGGCGCAGCATTTGTCTCGTCACTTCGGGAAGGCTCAGCCGGTTCATGGCTGGTATCATCTAGAGGATAAAAAAGACACAACGTAAATTGCTATCTTTCAAACAAAAGTGCATTACAAAAAACGTTATGCAATTAATTTATTCTCATATGTTTAAGTTTGTACTGAATTGTATTATTGTATTTGAGACACCAGTGCATTACGGAGATGTTTGGGCACATGTTCAGAAAGTTAATAATGGAGTCTGAGTTGCCATATGAACTTCAGTTGCTATATAATGCTTCTTCTCTCTTTGTCAGAATCATTTTGATTTCATCTCCCAGGTGATCACTATCTGTGAGCAGCAACATGCATGCTACACCATGGGAAAGTAGCTGAACCATGCAAAGGACAGATAGACAGAAGAAAGGGCTGGATATTTACATAACTATACCTGTTTGTCTCTGTGTGTGTGTGTATGTGTGTGTGTGTGTGTGTGTGTAATAAAGGAATGAGCCAAAAGAGGCATGCAAGATGAGAGGCAGCCATTGTTACATACAAGAAAGATAACAAGGCAAACAGAAAGAAAATCAGGCAAGAGGAGAGGAAGGTGGGCATCAAAAATGTCTGGCCTTGATATTTCTGGCCTTGACTACGTGTGTTAGTGTCACATTTAAATTGTGGGTCATAATATAGCTGCTATCAGAGTGTAGTAATAATTTTAGTTGAATGTAATTTTAAAAACCAATAAAAATGAAAAATCTGTTTTAATCATTTTCAAATGAGTAATGCCCTATATTTAACAGTTTGTTACATATATATATATTCCCTGTGGGGCTGTCTTTACTGTGTTGTTTCAGACGCTGGGGTGAGCTGGCTGTGAAAGAGTCTGCACTATGTGGAGTGTTTCAGTTCAGTGACTTGGTTTGACTCATGTATGAAGACATAATATTGCTGTGTGTTGTGAGCACAGAAAATAATCAATGCTGCACTTCAGGAATGCAGTGAGGAGTGACACTGAAAAATAATATGTGCCAAATGTATTGTTTAACCATTAGTGTTTATGTATGTAGTATGTAGGTCTGCATTGATCATAATAATGAAAACACTCAAGTGACTGATTTAGATGTATTTAAAAAAAATAAATCTGTAATGATATGGAGTACAGCATGCTGGTGGAAGTGATGTTTTCTATTGAATTAATGAAAATGTTTGGTGTGACAATGTGAAACATGGTCATCTATAAGAAAGCATCACATAGACTGTACTGCATATAATTCCTGTATAACATGCAATTATTTGGTCAAATTAAACAAACAGCAATTTATAATATGCAAGCAGCAACAGTAGCATGGCAGTCAGAAGAATCGCGTTTAAGAGAAGCGTCAGGCAGGGGGACATACAGATAAACAACATAAAAAGACAGAACAAGACACATGTCTGAAGATGTATGGAGATCATACTGAAGAGAATCAAAAAAGCAGGAAGCCATACTAACCTCGTGGTTCTAATGTATTGTCTACTTTGTCGTTTACATCAAAAACGCGGTCATGTACGCCTATAGTTTTCACACAGCTGTCTATAACAGAAAATAGGGAGAATGAAAGATCATTAGAGGTATATGCCAAATAGGTTAGTGACATTTGAAGCCCCCCATCTCAGCCCTGAAATTAAACATCTCAAGCAACAAAGCTCATGGCAACATTCAGATGAAATATGAAGTGACCTGGGTTTCATTTGATGGGATCATCTATCATCCTTTTTCATGTTTTTAACAAAACATTTTATTAGCAAGTAAAGCAATTTTGTGAGAAATGAAAGTGGTATGTTGGACAGTGGGCAAAAGGTAATTGAGGAGGTAGTGAGGTAACCAGAGAAGTAGACATAAATTGTTTTGATTTTTCAATCCAAATATATACTTCAACAAGCTCTATTACAAAGCTGTGTGTTGCATGCATACACTTACTTGATGGTCGGACGAAAACCTTGAGCTTCAGGCATGTTTTCCTCCCATTCTCAGCAATGGTGGAGGCTGGAAAACAGAAAATAAAAACACAGGTAAAGAGGGTGTTCATATAGCACATGTACTATCACATATACAACTACATTTTTCAATGAATGCAGTAATATTATTGATAATTCATTTTTCTTTTATGTATGTTATTTAGTTGGTAAAAAGCTGGATTATGATGTTGCTCATAAGTGGATTTGGTAGAGTTAGTCGTGGTTCTTCTGGATTTGAAACCAGAAAGTATTTACAGATGTGCTACGGAAATCTCTCTCTGTTTTGCTCAAAGTTAAATTGTACAATGTTAGATTCTGATAGATTAGATATTAAATATCTATCAGCAGCTTAATCAGGATCAGGCAGTATCATTCTGACTTTATGCAAAACACTCAAAACCGGAGGATATAGTAATGCTGTACTGATCATCTATGTATTTTGTTTCTCTATAAAAACCTCAACACTCTTGAAGGGACACTAAGTTCGCACACAGAGGATGTATATGCTGCATGTGTGTTTGGTCTGTGGTTGCTGTCAGGAAATGGATCCCTTCCTGTCAAGTCCATGGGGTGTGAATCTCTGAGCTTATGCTACCATAGTGGTTGCATCGCATACTCTAAATATAGCTTGCGTGGAGAGCATGTATGCGTGTGCATGTGTGTGTGTGTGTGTGTGTGTGTGTGTGTCTGTGTGTGGTTGACCACTAATGGAGTTGCGGTGAGGCACCAGGTGTTGTCTCCTGTAGACAAGGATAGGGGTCAAACACATGTCAGTTGGAGCATGGTGGGTGCGTATTGCGTGAATCTATCATGGCTGGTGATTGTACAGCAGTTTAAAAATGTACATTGTTGTCTCGTGTCAAATAGGAAATAGTGTAGGCTTTTCTCACTATGGTGACATATTAATGCTATTTACTGTAAACTAGTTTTCAATTCTATTTTCCCCCTTGGCTCCTGAGAGACCATATCATCCGCTAAAGCTGTCTTCTGGGCAACATTTTATGCCTTCTGTAGATCATTCTACAGCATTTCCGAAGGCTACCATTTGGGATCTGTCAACTCCTCTCTAGTGAACCTTTACCTAACCCCTCCCTTCCCTTCACTCTCTCCCAGCTGTGTCACCCTCTCTTCTCGTCTGTCAGCATGGTTGCATCCATTCATCAGGGCTCAACTGACTTGTGCTTTATCGTGTGTACAGCACACACACCAGTGAATGCATGCTGTGTTTACTAGTGTTGGCTTACATCCTCCTAAATAACAGCTTTTGCAATTCTCTGATCTTTTCTGTCTGCAGAATGTTTAACACTCAAAAATGTCTCGGGACACATTGCTGCAATCAGTGTACCAGAATCTATTTCATGTTGAGGCAGTGAGAAAAGCAGTGAGCTGTCTCTGTAGCTAGAGCATGTATTCACAAAGATTATTGTTGACTAATAACTATGGGAAAGCATCAGAAAATAGGGTAGTCTATATCTTTTTTTTATGTTTATCATGCGCTCTACTCCACATATACAATGCAACCCAGACTTCAGTTTCTTATCAAATGTATATTCTTTCAATTTTATCTTGCACTGTCCTCTTGAGAGCTCATCAAGCTCTCGCTCTCTTTTGCTCTCTCGATCCTTCTTGCCTCTCAACCTGGCTGTGACCATTTCTAATGCTGTTGCTTCATCAACTGTTAACCAGTTTCTTAGTCACGTGTCAGTGTGCAAGAAAGGTTTTTCACATCTAAATTCATATTCGGCAGATGCAAGGGAGTTGAGAGCGGAGAGAGAGCGAGAGAGAGAGAGAGAGAGAGAGAGAGAGAGAGAGAGAGAGAGAGAGAGAGAGAGAGAGAGAGAGAGAGAGAGAGAGAGAGAGAGAGAGAGAGAGAGCCTTATTATTTTGGTGTGGAGGCAGCCGATGACACACTAATGAACCTTGGCCAACGTCGCTCACCCACTCAGTCACATACATACACCAGTACCCACACAATTTATATCACTCTTCTTATTGCTCTACTTCTCTTTTCCAGCACTACTTTATGCTCCCATTTTCAGAGTGCACACGTACAAGGCCAAGCACACACAAACCCTCGCACACACACACACACCATCTCCAGATGTCTTATCTTCATCATTGTTGTGGGCAGAGCTGAGTCACAGCCATCGACACCAGCCACTTAGCAAAGGCAGCTGATCATGAGAGAGGTATGGCCCTGATGAAAATGGCAAAGAGCATGTGGGAGTCTCTGTCATGATGACAGTTAGTGAAGCTGATGAAGTGATGTTTATAGATTTGATCATGAGACGCTTGCTACCTCCTACACAAGAGAAAATCATGGGCATATGGTGCAACAGCCAACAGATACGATTATGTAGAGATTAAAGTAGCTCACACAAGTTACATAGTACATTGTCTTAATGGAATTAGCTATTTCCACTAAGCACCAAGTATAAAGCTAAAAATTGCTATAAATCTGTGCTTTTTATGAATATAATATATGACATCGACCGGCCTCACTTTTACTTTGCACTGCCAAAATGAGAAATGCCAAGATGAAATGAACCTGGAAGTGGCTGAGGTGTGTTGCTGTACATTCTTGACTACAAAGCAAAGATTAGACTTTGGCTCTACATTCCATTCTTGGAAGCAGCTTTTTATACTTGCTATTTAATGAGGATCCCTCCGCCCAGGCCCAAACCGTCCACACCACCGCCTGTTTATTTTGGATTACCATACTGCAGAGGGCCAGCTTATTGTTCTTGTAGGCCATAACATCAACACCTGCTATTCTGGTTCTCATCAGGCCCACAGCCTCAACCATCAATCCATCCAGCCTGAGCAAGTGGCTGCTTTGAAGGACAGAGGCCCTAAAAAGATGTCCCAGAGACTGTCGGGAGTGGGGAGGAGGGTGGTGGTTGTGGGGTCAGGTTACTCCTCCGAGCCTTGTCCCCTAGCTGGTAATGGCTGGTCCCCTCAGTACACTGCATTATGCATCAGCATTAAGGCAAATGGAATGAAGCAGAATCCAATTACGGAAGAACAAACAGGTGGGCTCAGTGTGGCTTAGGCACAATATTGTTTCAATCACAGCTCAAGCCAAGCTTTATTGCAACTGTAATGTTATCTGTAAAACACATTTCCTTTGCCTTTCAATGAAAGCTTCAACTGTACATTCCAGACATGGGGACATAAAAACATGTGTCTTGGACTAAATACAGTAGACAATATCATGGTAGGATATTGATTTCTTTTCCATAATTTAGGAGGGATAATGGCTCAGCTATAGCCTACATACATAAAAAACAGAGAATCAGACTGCTAAAAAGAGGCTTTGTTTGTTTTGTTTTTTACACCTAGGGCCTGATTTACTAAGATCCAAAATGGTGAGTACTAAATTGCGTGCACAGTGCAATAGATTGTGCGTTTCGTTTGCGTGCGTTTTGCGGGTGATCTACTAAGAATAACTGTGTAAATGAAAACAGGTGCAACAGGGTGGAGACAGCAGTATTTAAATGAGGGTTTTGCGTGTTTTAATGGAGAGTTTGGAAAATGAAATGTGATCAGGTTCTAGTGGAAAAGGTTAACAAATATATTGAGTTATAACAAAGAAAAATATTACCAGAAAAAACACCATATGAGAGATTATTTCTGCTGTTAGTAAAACCAAAAATATTCCACTCCACATATTAACACGGGTGGAAAAAATCTGTCCTGTGCATGTGTGTGTCATTGTGCCTCCGTCTTCTCCTCTCCACAGTGACAAAAGTGCGCCAACAAAACATCAACATTTTAAAACTGTATGTTTTGGTAAACCATTCCTTTCATCATTTCATCTTTAAAAAAGCCAATCCTGTAACATTTTAACATGTAACAGTAATAGCATCATGTTAGCATGTCTCTTGTCTGCGTCTGGCTTTGATAATGATCCCTGCTTATTTGTTAAGATGGGTTAAACAGAATGCCCTGTAATGTCGTGTCTGGTACTAAGCATTCCTAACTAGCTTATTCTGCCAGCTCACTAAAAAACAGCCCGCTGGCCTTAGTTTTGACTCACTGGGTTTACTCATGTGGCTAACACTGTACTAATCCAGTCGGATTTGGGTACAGCAGAGTCCAGGGGTCAGATACATAAATGATGGATACACATAACAATCATGCTTATGCCATTTCCTGCACATAAACTGTTATTTATAAACACATTATGTGCGCAGAGAATGTCTGTACCTTACACATTCTTTAGACCAGGTGTATATATGTTGTTCTAAAGCTATGTGAGGGTGATTTAATGAGGAGGGGATGAAATATAAGGTGAAAAAAAAAACTGTGATTAATTACTTTTGTGTGATTTGTTTTCTTATTCTTTTAATTAACATAGGAGTCCACATTTTAATTTGCTCTTTATATTCTTTTTATTTTATCCTTAATTGTGACTCACTTTGTAAAGTCTATTTAGATATGGATGCTGATCAAACTCATAGGGTAAAAACACAATTAAGGGGGCATTAATTACATTTCTGACATACCCTTGCCAATGATACTGCACAGCCTGTGTAATGGTTGTACGTAAAGACAGCTCTGCTGCTGGAGAACCCTGGCGGTCTTTCCTGTTTGTTTCATTGACAAATGTAAAGACTGGTAGAGGAGGCGATGAGCTGATATGAAAATGGCTGGTTCAGGGCATGTCTTCATCCATTTATGGCTACTTGTGCGAGTAGAAATGAGGATAGTGCATGTGTTCCTAGTTCCTCAATTACTGAGATTTATAAAACAGAACCATGCATAGAGACAGCTTTATAAATCTGACTAAAAGAATGCGTATGCATATTTCTGGCTTTGTGTGTACACAAGTTTTATGCTTTTGTTTACATAAAACAATGTCCAGGAGAGAGGAAAGAAAGAGAAAATACTACTTTCCAGACCCTTTGTGCCTTCTTTTACACACATTTCCATCTAGCCAGTTAGTTTGCAGCCAGAAGACATTTCTTCTGTTCTGCGTACAGAAATCACTGCTGGGATTCATTAACACTTGTCCTTCAGTTTCAGGGTGTGGACACAGTCAAAAGAGGACAATGCTGAGCTAAATACATTTAATAAAACCTTGAATTCAAGACACTCATCTACGTTTCAGACAGGGAGAGGCCAAGAAAATATTTACATGACCCTTCCAACAGGTAATATAAACTTCTCCACTGTCCAAGATAATCTCTTTTATACCTTCAATAGCACACACATACAGTATGAACCCATATACAATAAGGTTTTTGTATGTGTACACAACTACTAAATGTCCTTCACAAAATGTCCTTCCCTTATTCAACCGGTTATAAAGCAGAGACAAACAAAAAGACTAAAAACTACAGACCAGCACAAAGGAACTATGTGCATATGCCAGCGTGCACAACATGTGTGCATGTACGAAGATGGAAGAGACCATCCACTGAAGAGGCCCATTAACCAGATGCTACTACAGCGAACACACAATAGGAGGGAATGAGGGAATGGGAGGAGAAGGCTTGGATTCAGGCAGCAGAGGGAACATAACCCCCCCCCCCACTCCAGTGGTAGCTGGCCTTTTGCTCTTTCCTTGCATCTTTCAACATCCACCAAAAAGTGACCCAAAGTCATCCTTCATGCCACTTGTGCTGAGGTGACGAGATCACAAGCAATGAGGAAAAGACTGAGAGGAAGAAAGAGGGGTTGGGGGGGTGTGCAAGTATTAAGTTGAGTGGAGAAAGTGAGTGAGCGAGTTAAAATCAATAATGCCTGCATAATTAAACAATGCACTAGTTTTCTTGCACTATTGTTTATCAATGTTATAGTGCGGGGGATACAAATATTTCCCTTTACTATTATGTCAATGTACATCAAGCATCATCATTTTGTGAAAGAGCACACAATGAAGCTCCAACAAATTACTCTGTCTTCTCGAAAATGAAAAGCTGGTGATTGAAAGTCTGACAACTCTTGAATTGCATCCAACTTATTCATTCTCTATACTCAAATTAGAATGAACTTGGTGATATAGTCATTTAAGGGGGGAGTTTGGCTTTTTAAAGCTACGGCAGAACAATAAATCACAGAACATAATTATGTTTCATTACTGCACTTAGTGTATCGCAAAGAATCATAATGATATTGTTATGGCCTTGGTATCTACCCACTAATAAATGTGAAAAACTGTGTGTGTCCATAAATGTGTATATTGCAAGAGAGGAAGAATGAAAAAAGAACAAATAAATGAACAATAACCTATTAAATATTATGATTAGAGGACTGGGTTAATAATAGTGTGTGTTAATGGTTAATGGCCTGGGATAACATGTCCTTGTCTTTGCGATACTGAATCATAATCAGCTCCTGAAGACGGCTGCTATGCATGAATCATAATAGACAGAGGGGAAAGCTCATGCCCTTTGAATTGCAGCTCTCGCCTGCCCTACTTTCATCTGATCTCTTGGCTTTTCACAGCCTTTCTGTTTTTCGCCAGACAAAGTGATGACTACTTTATTGGCGGTCAAACTCAAATAACTTGATTAGATACTTTTCTCCTTCACCACGCTTTCCTCGGGCTGTCAACAAGTGTGCCATGATTTAGCTCATGGTCTATTATTAGCCAAGTTTGGCCAATGGGGGAGCTGGCTGGTTGACTGTTTTCAGTTTATTTTTGAAAGGGGACTCTTGAAACTCAAATGAGCTTATTATGGCCAGACCTTAAACAGTGTTTGATTCTGTAATCAGATCTTCTCAGGAACCAGTAGACTGCACTGACTGATTTGTTACCATTTTCAAATGTGCGCATTAGTGTGTGTTTGATGTACATACAGATGGTTGAAAAAATGAAAGGAAACACCAACATAGAGTCTCCCAGAAAGGTGTTGGGTCACTGTTAGCCTTGAGAACTAGATGGGAGTGATGAAACATGATTTTTCCAATAAATATTCTCTCTTTTGGTGTTTAATGTAGAGTTATTAAACAGATCATTTCAAAATTCACGTACTTTTCATTCACACACAAAACAATTGTGATCTGTGATTCAGATTTTTTCCCCTTGTGTGTATATGTGTGTGTGTCTGTGTGTGTGTGTGTGTAACATGCAATCTGAACATCTGATGCAAAAGAAAGACAGAGAGGGTTAGTTAGGAGTACTGTCCTGAAATCCAAAGAGAGATGTGATGAAAAGGGACGACAAGAAATGATGTAGAAACCAGGGGTGAGGGAGATGGTGGAATGTCTATCCATCTATCAGGATTATCATAATGCATTCCAGACAGCGTGCATTTGTGTGGCTTTTCTGTATGTCTGTTCATGCATACTGTACATGAGAGTATCCATGTGAACGTGTATGTGTGTAGCTTTCTGTCACATTACTCTATGTTGTCGGATCATTTCTGAATGCTGATGACAGAGCTTATTTTTCATTTGAATGGATGAAAGGGGCTGAGTTATGATGGTGTCCATATGCAGGTTCCCTCCTGAACCGCAAATGGAACAGCACCAGCTCTTTATCATTATTAGTAACCCTCCCATAGCTCGAACAAAATACAGACTGTATACACCGTCCCTTGCCTCTATTTCATTTGTCCATTAATGCCATTTCCCTGATCCTGCCTGCTTCACTATCTCTACTCCTTTCTCCTCTCAAGAGCTGCTTGAAGGAGCTTGGTGCATCACAGGATTTATGATCAATCACAAGACAGCCAGTCCATGTCTTGGAGAATCTCTCTAAGCTTTGTGTACATGTAGCAGTCCAGTAAAGCTGAATAAGACCTCATGGTATTGTGATAAAGCCTTATGTATATCAAAAGATTTTCTTGTGTGCTAGCTTGGTATTTACGATCAATCTTGCGTTGCATTTTGCATATTGGCCTACGGGCATCTCCAGAGTGATTGAAGCCTCACCAAATGCTTCTCATTTTGTAAACCAACATGGGTAGAATCATCGACCACCCTCTGGGTTTTGTTGGCGATTTTAGCAAGTTGTTCATTTGATATCAGCCACAGACTCTCTAAAGGACTCTGTGTAACTGTAATATCATCCTTTCCTGCAGTGTCAGATGCCAAAATATCTATAAAATAACTCTAACCACAAGTGAGACGCAAAACTGTTATTGATTGCATTTTCTGTGAGCAGCACTATCAGTTCATTTTGGTGAACAAGTCAGACAACAAGAAAACACCATTTCTGCCACCAATCTGCTACTGCATGAACACACAAAATGGTTTCCTATTTGCCAGACATCTTAGATGCCTACAAACACCATAACTCTGCTCACTTATCTCTCACAGTGAGCTGCCACCGATATTGAATTTCTGCCCTTTTTCCGATAAAAATCACTCAAATACGAGATTGTGGATTCTGTCTATGTTAAAGGAACATGCTTGCATCAGCATTCTGCAAGATGGGATTCACCTAAACCATAAATGTACTGTGAACTCTGACCCATGAAGTCCCACTGTCCTCGCTTATCCCTTCTGTCTGAAGCAGACACTTCCGAGCTACAACTCACCCACTGCTAATACTGCATTGTGCTGAATTGCTAACATATGTGGCCAGCATTAGATTATTCTCTATATCCCCATGAATCTGTAAATTTCACATCTTTAATGTATTCCTATGTTAATTCTTTCTCTCTCAGCTCCCCTTGTCAGTCTTTCTTGTGTTGACCTGTCGAGAAAACACAGCTGGGTGTTGCCTGCAAAAGGATGACTGATTTGAGCTTTCTTCTTGTCTACCTGCCTCAGACAGAGAGAAGAGGCTGACGCTAACAAAACTGAAGAATTATGACCTCCATTTGAGTAAATTCCCTCTGTCCTGCTGGCATTGATTAAGCTGTTTCTGT
The DNA here is from genome assembly GCF_027409825.1 of Scomber japonicus. Taxonomy (NCBI): domain Eukaryota; kingdom Metazoa; phylum Chordata; class Actinopteri; order Scombriformes; family Scombridae; genus Scomber; species Scomber japonicus. Next base: position 17,269,220 of record NC_070586.1, on the reverse strand, counting down.
TGTTGGAGCAGATGACAGCAGAACCCTGTCTCCTCGCTCTAATTTTATCAGAGATGCAACAAATCAACTCTCGACCCGCGTCGAACTCATAGGGCGAAAACACCATTAACGGGCATTTTCTCTGAAGGAATACGATTTGACATCTTAATTTTCATCTACAAACAAGAATGCTAATCAATCACGTCACTCAGGCCAGATTTTTCATCCCCCATCCCTCAGGTCATTTAGCTCCTGAGAAATTAGAAACAAGGAAATGATTCATATTCTGATACTTTATATGAGACCCATTTTATATATAAGGTCTCTGCTGTTCTGCATATGGTTAAATAGTGGTTACTCTAAATGAATGCTAGGGTGATATCTATGAAATACAGATTTTTCTTTTTTTTATAGCAGCCCTATAAAACCAAAGAGAGATTTTATGAATTCCCCAGATGATGAACTGTTATCTCTTAAATGCATAAGCTTATTCACAGTAACTAAAACTAACCTTTGCCTCAAATACTTATGGATAGTGACCTCTGCCTCAGGACACACTGACATTTCCGTCTTGTGCGTAGTAGTGTGCAGTATAGCTTGCTTCAGTGGCTAATGATGCATACAATTTCCTCTGTTAGCTACGCTACACTACGCACTCACACAATGTAGGCAAATCAGCTACAAGGGCAAAGTCTGGCCACTGCCTTTGTACTGAACTGCAGGTACAGTATCGTCATACCTTATACAGCATAAATGTCTTTGCTTTGTCGGTGCTAGTAGCAGTCACTGGTTGTTGTGTAATGTCCACACTGAGAGGCAGTGATTTTGAAAATTGTTCTTATTAGAGACCTCATCTCAGTAAAAATCACTAAGTCACTAAATATTTAAAGAATTATGAAAGTAATCAGTCACTAAATTCTCTTTGAAATTCATTATTTAGATTTGGCCAGGGGTATTTTTACATTGCAGTGCACAGTAAGAGAACATTGTATTATCCTTACAGAAAAACTGGGCACATTTAGGTTGTGCACTAGAGCAGGAAAGGCCTTTTGATTTTTGATTGAGTAATTGCAGTAGTCTCACTGCAAGAAATCACAACCACCAGACTGGCCTGTGTAGTGTTTCCATGTAGTGGTATGTGTAGAAATAAGATGACTTTTGCCTCAACATGTCTGTTTTTATTTGAATGTTCAAAATAAATAAGTGAATGAATAAATAAATTCAAATTGAGCCAATGAGCCAAGTGGTATGGAGTACTATACTATGGAGTATAATCATAGTTTACTCACAGCTGTGCATCACATTGATGATTTCAAATTTGACAACAGAGTCTTTTATTCTCATTAGCAACAGTAATGAGACGGGATAGCATCACAAGGTAGTTGGCAAACCATTGTCACAATAGCAGTGTTAAAGTTAAATATCAGCAATACTGTTTCATAGTTCAGTAGGCATGCACATCTCCAAAATCAACCTGGACGGATAACATGATTATTATTAAAAAGAGCTAAGCAACGCCTGCACTTCATTAAGCAGGAATGGTGTTAAAAGACAATGACAAACTACTGGCACTATGACACTGCAAATGTTCCAGTGGGAGGAATTTGAGTCCTTTATGGCAGCAAGACTGAGAGGAAATGACAAAACTAAAGGTTGTTTTAACTGCACAACAACTCAGCTGCTCAACACTGATTTTGCTACAGAAATAACATGCCTGCAACCCTGTCAGAATTATTGTTACAGGACGCAGACATTGTTTTACTATCTTAGGTCTGGCTGAATACTGTAAGCTCTGAGTGAGGTTGCCCAGTATCTGTCACTGAAAAACGTTACTTGACTCCATGAACAATACACTTTATTATTATAAATATTATCATTATTATTAGTTGTAAAATAGATTCTTGACAAGCACACTTTCATAAAAGGGCTATCTTGCTTCATTGCATTCAGTGCAATGCAGGTGACACAGGTGATGGCTTGATTACCAAATTATGTGATTACCTTATAGGATGCACTGTGATTTGGAAATGTATAAAAAGTGTTTTTCAACCCAGCATTTCTGTTTGGCCCTTGATGAAGTCGGAAACATTGGCCTTTGATTCAGCACAGTGCTGTTTAAATAAAGAAAAAGTTGGTGAATCGAACAAGTCTGAATGTGGTCCTCCTCCTTCTACTTCTTGCAACACCATCCAAATGCTAGTATTTTGTATCATTTTCAAATATAATTTTTAGTTTTAAAATACTTTAGTGTGTTCTTTACTGGTTGCCAGATTATGCAATGTTTTGTGAACTCTTTAGTCATAAAAACTTAATAAGTTAATATATATAAATGCTTTCTGGTGTGACTTTGCATGTTGATTGTGGTATGTAGGATAACTCATGATGAACTATGAGATCATTGCTAAAAGGCCCCATGAAACTTCTCTACTATGACGTATTTAAGCTACACAGTTACAAAAAGGTATTAAAACATTAAAACATTTGGCAAATAACAAGAGATAAATAAATGAATAATACAGGGACACAGGATTAAAGCTGATAAATGTATTTTTGGATTGGAGTGGATGAACACTTATAAGACAAGCTGCCGGAAAGGTTTACCAACATCTGACCAAAACGTGGTTTTGTTGCGAAAATGAATTATAGCACACATGGAAAATACAACTTGAGAAATCTTAATAAAACATTTACTCAAACTCAGATGACCAATAATTGTAGCAGTTGATGCCAAGTAGACCTGCTTGTGGTATGCAAACAAGATTAGCAAAGATTTTCAGTGGCATTCAGTTTTGCTCTTTTAAGCATTGAGGCAATGTTTTAAATTTTTTCCCCCACCATTTTACCTACTGAATATTTATAGTAATGAGAGAATTGCAGCAATTAGGTTATATTCTTTTGAAAAATTGTGGTTTAATTTTGCAGCCTGTTCGCTTATTCGTTGTGTTCATCGCCAAATTTTTAAGATTAAAGAAGAATAAAAATGATGCAAGCTACTGCAACCTAAAAGGTCTTGTATGTTTCTACTACCAGGGCATAAGGGAGACTGCCTGATGATGGTGATGATGATGATGACAGTAGAGATAGAAACTAATAGTGTAGATGAATTGGCAGGTGTAGTAATGTAACTATATCTTGGTCTCTCTCAATCTTTCTCTTTAAACTCTGCATTCTGTCCACTAAAGAGACTGTCCAATCCATCAGCAGCCCTCCCCAGCTTCTTATGCGTGTTCACTCTGGACACAATGGCAGTGGGAAATCACATGTCAGATGACTTCATGGTAGATGACTTTAATATCCGCCACAGTAGCCAGAGAGGCTATATGCTAGAATCATTCAATAGCCAATGAAGCCGCGGGCCACTAAACCAATATGGCATGCTACAGCAGAATGGATGTGTTCCATGGGAGCCCTGTCGGTCGCAGTGTAATTTAATCTAGCCCTTAGGACAAGCATCTCTCAACAGAAATGGAAAAAAAAAGTTAGAAACAGAGACTTCAGGGAGTGTAGTCTCATTTAATATGACTGTCAATGCAAATTGGCTATAAAAGCAAAGGAAAATCTGGTTACTTTTTGAACAGCCAAATAGCCAAACACCTTGTTGTGAAAGGCCCCTGGATTCCAGGCTATTTGTTTTGTGGACAAGCTTGAGAAAGAAAAATGCCTATTCACCATGGAAACAACAGCAAACATTAGGGCGAGGCCCTTTTCTGTTTTGCTTTTTATTCCAGTCTTGCATTCTAATGTGTAATGGACCAGGGAAAGAAAATGAAACACATGAAATGAATAAAAGACAGAAGTCTTGGCTGACTGTCAGGTTAACTGCTTCATAAAAGGTGCCAATTTAGAAAACAGATCTCAGAGTGCATAGAACTCAAAGCACGGCTCAGCTGACTCTTTCAACACTATCTCTTAAAGAGGCAGAAAACACACAGAAACAGGGTTTGACAGTTAAGTAGAGCTGCATTTACACCACACGCTAATTTCTACAGAAAACTGATATAGTAAATGCAGAATCATTTAGCTGGAGAGTCTTAACTGTCAGTATTGACACACCCTGACTGACAAGGAATTTATAGAGCTTTTCTCATACGTTTGCCCAAAAAGTTCACCAACCTTTAAACTTTACCTTTAACAGCTGAAGCAATAATACATAAATCATGATATGATACTAATGCCACCCATACAAGAACATAACCGCGCTTCCAATTTTCTAATATCAGCATATCCCTGTGACAAATGTGTTTTGAGCAAGTGGTGGTGACTGCGCCTATGACAGTGACTCCTCCATCTCCCATGTGCATGTAGTCTGTAGTGGGAGGACGAACTCAACTCAATTCCACTCTATCACCTTGCTTTGATAAAACCTAATTTCCCAGGGGCTTTAACTTCAGATGAATTCAGTTAGACTCAGTTCCTATGCCAAGAAGCAGACAACTTAACATCTAACACAAGATGAATAGGAGCATAACATAATGCGGAGAGGAGGGCACTCCTTTTTTGAAGATACAGTATTGTGCAGCAGGGGAAGAAAGCTATAACTTTCAAACTGTCTCAATTTAACTCCCTGTGAATTCCATTGCCATTTTAGGGAAGAGTTTTCCACAAGCTTTGAGAGCAGTGTGAAAAGCTCAGCTGAAAGCAGAACATGAAAGCGTCTACTCGGATCACTGTAATGTCACTCACAAAGCTCTGTAGTTGTGAAAACATGGGTGAGGAATAGCATCCGTGTGTGTGTGTGTGTCTGGCTCTTTAGTATTAAAATCAAAATCAGAAATCAGAATCAGAAGTCATTTGTAAGGTGATGGAAATTTGTCTTGGAGATGACTCATACAGTACACATATGATTTACTAAGATCCCAAATAGTGGGTACTAAATTGTGTGCACGGTGCAATAGATTGCGCGTTTCATTTGCATGTGTTTTGCGGGTGATCTACTAAGAAAAACTGCGTAAATGAAAACCGGTACAACAGGGTGGAGACAGCAGTATTTAAATGAGGGTTTTGCGTGTCTGAATGGAGAGTTTGGACGAGCAGAAAGCTGCAAGCACAAAATGAAATGTGATTAGGTTCTAGTGGAAGAGGTTAACAAATATATTGAGTTATAACAAAAACAAATATTACCAGCAAAAACGAAATATGGGAGATTATTTGTGACAAAGTCAATGCTGTTAGTAAAACCAAAAATATTCCACTCCAAAATTATAACACAAGGGGCAGCCAAGGTTCATAATCAAGTTAGGCCATGATTTATATGGCTTCATCTCTTTAGTTTTTCTGTGCATCCATGTGGGTTTTTGTGCAGCTTTTAGAAACATATCACAGTACTCCGTAATAGAACTCTATTATTTTAGCAGTAGCAGTAGTGCAGCTCTATGTGCAGCTCTATTATATTAATATGTTATTCTTTTCATTTACTCTATTGTACTAACAGACAGGTGAAAAACCTGAGAACCACATTATTTAGGCATAGTTTGTCCCATTAAAAGGTTCACTGCAAACACCAAATGAAGAGAAGAAAGGTGCATTAAAAGGTGCATTTCCACACATATTCACATGTTTTATAATAAAATATGATTGTGATTAAGACTCACAGATGTAGTAATATTCTCTGCCTGGTCTGAACTCAAAGCCCAAGGAGAATGGAGTGAAGAGCTGGAACTTCTCTGAAAACTTGAGTGGCCCATTCGGGGAGTGCGGCCTGTTGCACTCCCAGCGTTTAAAGCCCTTGGCGGTGTGGTCACATGTGCTGTAGCCATCGTAGTTGACCATGTAGAGGACATAGCGCTCTGTCCGCTCTTCAGGCACTGTGTCTTCATAGTGGGGACAGTAGACATCCAGGTAGTCATTTATGCACACGTCAATGTGGTAGTCCCCACGATGGAATCTAGATAGAAAACAGAAGATAACAAGGAAAAGGTCAGCTTTTTAGTATTTGTATTTAGTATAGTTGAACAATCAATCAAAGGTTTTGGTCTACATTCAAAGCAAACAAAGAAGAATACAATATTCAATGTCTGTCTTTTTATCACTATTTTTCTCTACTCTGCTCAACATCAACAGACCTCCAGCCTACTTTTGAATGATTTACAAACACTTCAAACTCTAAGTTTATTTCTACAAATATGTGAATACAGCTATGACTAAGGCATTAACTGATGAAATAATTGATTCCATCAATTATTGTCATTTGTTTGAAGTCAGCACATACAGCAGAGAGGTTTGATTTCTCAGCAATTTCTCAACGTTGTTTGGAAATTTACAAGCACCATTGCTCTCATCTTCTGGCTTCAATAAATTTGGGTGGGTTGGTTTATCTATAAATCTGTAACCGTAACACATATTTACTCACATATATACACATCTGCCTTCTGAATGATAGCAAACTGAAGTATCCAAGTCTGAAGAAATATGTTACAAGAAAACAGTGTTTTTTTGAGGATTTTTTCCTCAAAAAAAACACACTGACAGACAAACTCAGGCTGAGTGCAAAGTAGAAATGATACAAGATGGCCCAGACAGTAAATGTCATGATAGGAAAAATACAGAGCCTGGCTGTCTCTGAGGGCTGTGCACTGAGGCATCTTTACAACTGCAATGATCTAGAACAGGCCACACAGGGTCAGAGGGCTTTAATACATACAGGCAAATTCATCAAAAGGCCACACACTGTCACAAGCTTACATCCACACGCACACACACAATTTCTTCTCTGCTGCTCACAAAATAGGGTCTCTCACCTGTGAAATGTTCACAGTTTCCAAAATTAGAGAGCAATATCTAACTCTATGTTTGTTTGGAGATTCTGGCCTGGTCTAGGGTGGTATGAATGTAACCTTGGAGTTCAGAGGGGGCGTTGCAGAGAAAACATTGAACACCTGTAAACCTGCTGGGGATAGCTTTAATTTAGCACACACTCTTGACCATGCCACACACACTTACATGCACACAGCTGGTACCACTGACTCATTTGGCCCAGAAGCCAGGTGGTGTGGGGTTATAATTGAGACTCCGTCTTTAATACTGTAAGAGCACAACCTGAGTTTTGACAAAACTTTTAATTGAAAGCGCCTCTGTTTTCTATAAGAAAGCCTCCACAAGCCCCAGAATGCAATTTTATCCTGAGGACTCTGGAGCTTTAGGATTAACATACTAAAGCAGCGCACTCGTATCATGGTAACCTCTTTCTCTCACCAAGCAATATTTATGTTGCTCACATTTACAGAATGTCCATTATGTCTTAAAAGATTTCCCTACGAGTGTGTCATAGAACAATTCTTACAGTTGATCAAAAAATACCAGCAGAAAAAAAAAAAAACATTTTCACTGATTGGCTCTAAATTTCTCAGACATCTTCAGGTGCTGATGAAAATAATATCCTGCACAATGGCATAATAATGTCAGCACTTTTATCTCTTCATCGTTCTCTTTCTCCCTGTCACTCTCTTTCCACCCACTTATTTGCTCTCTCTATTGAAGACTACAGCTCTGCTTGTTATTTCAATGTTGTTTGAGTTTTGACTCTAAAGAATGGATTTTGTAAGATCAAGTTGCTGCATCTTAACTGAAAATGCTTATCCTGCTTGGCTGCATTTACTCCAGTCTGCTGCATTTCAAGACAAACTACACAGAGTTCCAATCGCAATGCAAACCTGACCACTTGTTTTGAAGATCACATAGCAATTTGAGCAGTCTGGTTTAGGCGTGTTCACTTGTCACTTAATTCATGTTGGTATAATTGAATGATTAATGTAACAATCAAGTGGCGAATCTAACCACAGCCATTTCTCATTTGTGTGCTCATTTACTATATGTCCACTGGTTCTGCTCTTCATGTGTGTATGTGAGTGCGAGCTAGTATGAAATGCTGTTTACCCATGTAAGGTAAATACCAATGTGAGGATGTTTACAACCAAGGCATGGAGCAGCTCATCTGTAACATCTCATTTAAAACATGTCTGAGGAGGTCCAGGAAGAACCATGCATCTCCCTCACTGCTTTAAAATGTCACTGACTTAATGGTCACATCCTCCCACCCACACCCAAGCTTGTGTGTGTGTGTGTGTGTGTGTGTGTGTGTGTGTGTGATGTTTCAGCTGCCCTTCTCTCCCTGCCTCAGCAGTCAGAATAGTGGCTCGTGGCCCTGACTGCAAATGAAGCAGAGGATGTTTGGGTGAGTGAGCACATAAAAAGGGACAGGACATGCATTTGTAACATGTAACACACACTCACTTGCACACATATATGCATCAAACAGATGCCCAGTACACACCTCCACGTGCACGCACACCCACGCACATACATTAGGTTGGTGTTATCAGTTCAGTGAGCTCCCTGGCAAAGGAACAGCAGTGAGACAGCCAGAAGCTGCTAATGGCACAGAGTGAGAAAGAGAGCGAGGGTGAGAAACAGACAGGGAGGGAGAGAAAGGACCTGGTTCCAAAAGAGGGTGAGGGAATACAAAAAAGAGGCAGCAAGACTGAATACTGCAGATAGTGCTGCCAGGCTCCCAGTGAATCCAAGTCTTTACTAGAGTTATTCAACCATGCATTTATCATTAAAGGAGATTCTATTGAAGCTGCATGTGCATGACATGACAGTGTGTGTGCAGCCAAAGCTGTAAAAATGTCTAAGTCTTTTCAGCGTGGGTTAATCATCAATATCGGTCCTGGAAAACTTCCTGTATTTTTTGGAAAACTGTGTTTATCGTCCTCATAAAAGCTTGGTTATCAAGGGACTAATGTGGGAGTTTTAGATACAGCCGGTGCCTTGGTTATAGCCATAGTAGCTTTAATCGGATGCTGCTATTCTATAAACTGTACCTTGCTTTTACCCACGGAGAGGAAACTGTCCTTTACCACAAAACGGACATGTGTTGTTCAAACATACATTAGCGTCTGTGTTGGACACACAAGTACTGAGAGATTACAACAGCAGAATGTAAATCGAGGCTATGTTTTGTTGGAATCCCGAAGAGTGAAATATAGGCAGGAGAGATGGTACAGGGGTCAATAGAAAACAGTAATTGCAAAGATACTGCAGAATTAACTAATGCAGTGGGCACAAAAGAAAATGTAAATGAAAGCTGCATCAAAACTGGCTGTTTTTGTGTGTGCGTGTGTCAGCGATATGGAGTTTAGAGGGTGTTATCTGAATAGTAACTGACTTTTCCAGTGTTTAATTTTGATAAGTTAATAAATAAATAGATTTTTAAATGTTGTTATGCATTGATTAATTAAATTAACATTTCAATAATGTATAACATATTATTAACTTGACAAACAAATATGTTTGTCTCTAAATTCTTTATTTAAGTATTGAACATTACAGTTTTAAACTAAGAAGCTGAAGTGGCAGCAGCACTGTGAATCACATACAAACTGACCAATCAGAGCTCTGGTAACTCCTCTATGGGATGGAACTCATTGAACTTTGTGTTGACACAGCTTAGACGCTTTTTAAATGAAAGAGAAATTAAATCTAAATTAAAGTGAAATAGAAATGATAAAACATTGAAGCAGGAGACAAATTAATTGTGAGAATTCTAGACACATTTATAAATGGAATAAATGTAAATCCAATTATTCACACATTTAGCAATCAAGTTTTTTTACTTACTGAAAAAGTCTGATTGGTGGCACACTCATGTACAGTACATGTTTATTTCTATCAATGTTCTTGAGATGAAAGCTAAAAGCTTGTACAAATAATATAAGAAATTGTCCAGATGGAGTTTCTGCTGAATAACTCAATGACACACACACACACACACCTACACACACACACACACTCCACCATTATAATTGTTTCCCTGTATTTTATAACACACGTCTGGCAACATCTTCAGCAAGAATCTTTTTCTGTTCTTGTGCAAAAATGTAGCAGCACAATGTGTCAGTGGATTCATTCTAGCAGTAAAATAGGTAATTAAGGAGCAAAGTTGGATGGCAGGCTAATTGTCAAATGGTGATAATTACATGTCTTTGTTATGCCACAGCTGTCACAGTGAGCTATGGGTCAAAAACATAAAGCCAGGAAAATCAGCTGGACATAGAACGTGGGCATAAATGTGTGTGTATGTGTGTGTGTGTGTGTGTGTGTGTGTGTGTGTGTGTGTGTGTGTGTGTGTGTGTGTGTGTGTGTGTGTGTGTGAGAGAGAGAGAGAGAGAGAGAGCTGGTGAGTATGTGAGTATGTGAGTGAGTTAGAGAGAGGAAGATAATCTTTATTACCAACTGATTACATTTTCACACCACCTCCTCAGGCCCTCAGGGCTTCAGCTGAAGAGCCAAGTATTGTCAGCAAACACATACACACACACACACATACATACACATACAGATACTCGCACACACAAACACAAAGTTACAAACAGAGAGTGAGTTTGGGAGAGCTGGAACAGTGAAGTGAATGCAGGGTAAGGTGGCACACCACTGCAGTTGCTGATTGGCTCATTTCCATTTCAATTACACAGCCCAGTGACATTGCTGTGCATAAACTCAAGCACACGTACACACCCACACACACACTCGCAGAGAGACAAACACAGTCACATCTACACATACACACACACACACGCACGCACAGGTCCTACTCACACACACACATTGTACCCAATGAACTCCCGTCAGCCACTTCTCTAAGCTGTGCACCGGTGGTTGCAGACAGAAAGCAAGAAGGACAGTGAGAGATAGCTAACCTGCGTGAAAGAGAAAGACAGAGAAAAGGAGGAAAGCAAGAGCTCAGTGACAGGTAGAGGCAGAGAGCAATCCGAGTCATCTAACCAGTTCAATAAGAGAGATTCAATAGAAAGAGGAACTTTTCAATGTGCCGCCGTATAGCGGCATGCTTCTTCAAATACCACCGCTCAAAGGTGTGACCCTGAGGGAAACACAGAGTGTGATTACTAATACAGGACATCAGGGGATTAAAAGGATCCTGTACGACATGTTTTGCTTGTTTAGTATAAAGAGAGATTGATACTCTGGAAAATGTTCACCCTTGAATGTTTGTCCAGATCCAACCTTGTTTTTAAAGGGCTTATAAGACTTTTTAGATGGACAATTGATGAATATACAGTGACAAAATATAAAAGGAAATGCTTGAAATAGTCCTACAAGGACTGTGAAGACTGTAGCACTTACACACAGCTGACAGCTGCATGCATTACAAAGTCAAAAACCCTCTACCTGATTATAAAAGATCATCTTTGTTTGCATCTACCTCCTTTTCCCTCTGATCTCTGTATTTTCTTGCCCTCTCCCGTTCCCTTCCTCAATTTTCCCGCCTGCCTGAGTTTCTCGCATGGCCCGTCCCGCTCGTGACCCCAAATCAGATCTATTTACATTATTTCACCTCTCCCTGTTGAAATTCATACAGCTGATATATTTTCAATTCAATATCCTCAGGCAATGTTCTGTTTGCCTTATAAATCAAATCACAGTAACCTAGAAACTAGAATTGCACTGGGACCTTAAACGGCAAATCTGCAATTGTTTTTTCCCCAAACTTTTTTTTCTATATCCCGTTGAATGGGTGTATGCTTCTGCGGATTTGTGTGTGCGTATGTTCCTAAAGTGAAAGATCATTTGTTGATTTGGTCCGAAGGGAAAATTTGTTTAGCCAAGAGGAGGTGAACTCTGACTGAACTCTGACTAGAGTACACAGGCAAAGGCCTAGTCAGGACCTTTCAACACATACACCACAGACGCACATCGCAAACACTTCTCAATATAGTTTGTGCAGTTGTCTAATTACAGATGATTGGTTTGGGCTCAGAGGATGAAAGAAAGCACGGAGGAGAGTAGGAAAAAAAAGAAAGAATTGAAAGGCAGAGAGAGACGGAGAGAAAGAAAAAGAGAGGACATATTGGAATTGATCATGCTTGTTCTTAGCAGTCAGAAAAGAGCTTCTATCCAGAGAAGAATTCACCTTGTTATTACTGATGGCAAAAGGGTGTCATGGAGAGTGAGGAGAGTGGTGAGGAACAGATACTGCATCCAATGTTTCCACTACACAATCATCTCTTGACTGTAAAATTAAATTTTTCACCAGCCCACCATTTCAGCAATTCTCTTTTCTTTGAGGCCTGGAGATGGAAAAACAATTTCTTTTTGTCTGAGGGACTGGCAAAAAATGACAATACCACCTTGTACGATACTCATATTACAGTTCATAATACACAGTAGCCTTTTTCTCCGCCAGTCTAACAATCACACGTACCATGCAGCAGCCTTGGCTGTAAGTGGGCTCAAGCGCTGCTCAAAAAGATTAAATGTCAAAAATGAGAGAGGTTGCATGAAGCAATAATTCTGCTGCAGTGGAATATAGTGACAAAGTCCCACAAGGGCAAGAAACACAAGCACTCAAACTGGTTGTAAACAATCTGGCAGTTTAGCCAGATTATCTAAACCACTTGAAATATTGGTAATAACTCTCACTACACAGACTGTTTGTGCACAATTATGGTGAGTATAGTAGGTCAAAGTTGAGTCAGGAAGTCAGTCTGTAAACTGTGATGATGTTTAGAACAAATTTTGGGCAATAATTTGACTTTGTCTTGGTTTTCTCTTCCAAATAAACTAACTGGGGATTTGTTTGGAACCCATATAATCCTCTGACTGCTTATGTTTCTTGTTGCACTGGACATGGCTGTAGCAAAGCTGTTGCATTCCTAGATCTCAGCAATTAATTTGGTGACTACAAGGCGTAATTACCATTAGGGATGATGGCCAAAACTAAGGGACAAGGTGTAATAGACTGGAATAGCCAATCTAAGAGATGGTTTAAAGCTCAAAGGACATAAAACTGTGGGGAAAAGCAACCTCCAAAATACTTGTAGTCAGCCAGAGAGACTATAGAAGAGAGAGAAGTTAAGTCAGAGGATGTGCATGTGAGTGTAAGCTTTTTATATGGTTGACAGCCACATTGCTGGCTGGCTAACTGGCTGATAGGCTTACAACACCAGGAGGAGTTTTAGGAGAAGACATGTAGACATCAGACCTATAGAGTATCACATGTTACTGGTATTGCCTCTGGGGCACTATGGAAGGCTGGGTGGGTGTTTGAATATAGGCACATTTTAAATTACACATATATCTTGTAATGCACAAACACACACATATGTGAGTGAATAGCTGCTGGTCATGGTGCATTTTACTGGGTCCATCTGCTGTAACTTTATGGAGGGTGTACTTTCAGGCTCAGAGCAGGTGGTCAGGCCAGTATAATATACTGACTGTCAGCAGAGAGGGGTACAGGGACCTACCCATGCATTCCTTCATCTCTCTTTCTCACATCTCGTTTCATTGACCCTTTCTCTTCTCTTTTTCTGTCTCTCTCCCTCTTCCACATCTCTTCATCCTTCCCTTCTCATCCCCACCCCTCCCACCACTGCCGCCACTCTTGACTGTGATCTTATGATATTCATTTCTGCTATTTATATCTGTCAGCACTCATTTTGCCCCAGGGAGACAATGAATTAAGAGCAGTGACAGACAAGTTCTTGTTCTGCTCTTGGTGCTGAGTAAAACAGCGAGATGTCAGGCTCCAGCAAGTGTTTGATGTAGTCTGCATCAGTATGCTACACTAAAGTCCAAAACAGAGGAAAAAAAGACAGACAGATACTTCCTCTGAGCTCATCTACTCTCTACTCTGCCAAACAACCATTTTTATGGGAGTATAACACTGATGTGTGTAAGCTATATATGTGAGTGAATGACTGAGTGTGTGCGGGTCTGTGTATATCTCTCTGTGTGTAAAAGGATTTCTTTATGTCTCTGCTCGTCACCAAGGGAGACAGGAAAAAATGACACATCCCCCAACATCCTGTCATACCCTTGGGCCGTTCTCCTGAATCATTGCTGCCCCAAACCCACTTCAATCTCTGTGTAAATACTGTACGCTCTGACATGTTTACCGGGACAAGAAGGGGGTGTGCATGGCTGTAGATGCAGGTGAGTTTATGCACGGTCACACATGGGCAGTTAATGTCAATTAATAGCCATACATCAGTGAGTGGGAGACGTGTTTGCTATTAATCATAAGTCATTGTTTTATAGTGACAAGGTATTTGGCAGCCATGACAGAACAGCAGCAATGAAACGGCTCTGAGCCGTGTAACATGTCTTTCCTAATGTGAGAGAGTGAGAAGGACATCCTATACAGACAGAGACGGAGCGGCGACCTTGGTCTCTTGTTTACTCCATTACCTGCAATGAACTCTAAATAGCCATCTATGTCCTCGGAGGTTAAAAAACAGAAACACCACACACAGCTGCTACAGGTTGAAGCAATTAATGATTATATAACCTGACATAACTAAACACTTTGATAGGTATGGTAACGCATAAATAAACACAGCATGTTTCATTTGTAAACAGTAGGCAACATTGTACATCCCTTATGCAAACCTTAAATAGAGCCAAAATGGTCTCTTCAAAGCAGATGAAGTAGTTACTGGATTTGAAAAAAAAAATCTGGGTTGTTGAATTAAAATGCACCTTACATAATTTCTTCTTATACTACCACTGCAATTTACAAAACAATGCTGAGGTGCACTGCTTGATGGCCCAGGTGTAAACCTTAATTATTTTGAAAGTAGATAAAGCAGCCATCAAATAAATTAAAAAAAAGTATGGTTTTAAAATGTACAATATTTCCCATGGCTTACTCAAAAACAAAAAGCAAAAGCCAAGCTTTCTGTCACTAAACATTCATCAGGGTAAAAATACATAATATGTATAAACTGAACAGTATACTCCTTAACACACCTGTAAATAAACATGGTAGTTTTTGAAGACAAAGACGGGGCAAAGACGGGGAACTACTAAACTATGATGACCTCTTATTTATACTGATGAAGATAAACTATACTTACTGTATTAACATGTAAAGATTGCAACATACTTGCTCTAAAAAAGACCAAGAGAAAACCAACAGAAACAGAGAGAGTACATTGAGTAGACCAGCATCATATGTACTCCTCTTGTGTGAAACAGCTGCCACACAATGTTTTCTCCCCTTTTTTCACTTCAGCTACCTTCTGTAGCCCACATACAGTATATATGGCACATTACAGAAGAATGTCTATGAAGGTTGGTCAACCCACTTTTCTTCCTTTGTTCAAATGTGATCCCGTTAGTCCTCTGTCTCTCAGAAAAATGACCAGCAAATGGATGGAGGATTGAGATGAGAAGGAAAACTGGCCCCCCAAAAATGAGGCAGAGATTGACAAAAAATAAAATAAAGTACTGTAAGGATACCATGTGGGGGAGGCAGAAGAAGGAAAAATAAAAAAGAAATGTATGATGGTTTAAAAGCTGCAAAAGATGGAGATGGACATCAAGGGAAAGGGTAAACGTGGGTAGAAGAAAACACAGAAGCATGGATGAAAAGAGAAAAGCAGTGATGAAAAGATGAAAGGAGGATACACAAACATGAATGTATCCAGTCGCTGTGTTTGCACTGATCATTAAGACTTGCATCATGGCCATGTACACGCACTTACTGACCCACACTGACAACCCTTCTTTATTCTATACACTAAGTACACGTGGGCATACATACACTGACCTTCAAGGTAGGTTGCCATGGAGCTGTGTCAGGATGTTATAATGCCACCACTTTCATAAAACCCTCGGCCCTTTCACAGTTCACAAACCATTGACAGTATATCCCTGTGTGTGCGTGTTACTGTGTGCATGCGTGTGTGTATGCATGGTGTGCATGTCAAGCTTTTGGTAAGTTAGGTATGTAACACTTAAAGAGAGAGCCATGGGAGGCCAAATGGCAACTGTTATGTGCTTATCTGTAGTGTGTAATTGCTTTACTGACAGATTGTAGCTATTGCTGTGCATGTCTGTGCATCACTGCTGTTATGTGCAAACCTTGTAAGTTCCCTCCTTCCTTCAATGATTCTTCTTACCGAGTGAGATAACTATACAGCTAATATAACCAACAAATTTCTTCAGATAGCTTTTAAATTCTAATCTAGAAGCATTTAATGCAAATACAACACCAAAAAAGGAATTCTGTCTTGATTGATGGTAAAGAATTTATAAACTACATTTCTATCTCACGAAGATCACAGTGAAGATCCATTTTGTTATGTCTTTTACTCAATTTGTAATGTAGACAGATCCTTGTATACTGTCATTACACAATTGTGTTACAACATTTCATGAAATATAATGATATGCTCTATATAATACTACATGAGCAAACATAGTGGAGAGTTTTGCATATGTAAACATTTATGAGTTTTGTTGTCATTAAATGTGACATCTCTTTAAGGGTGTATTCTATGCCCTCCTCCGTAAACTTGACTTACATATTTCCAAGGTCATTCCTAGATTTCAGTCTTGATAACATCTGGATTGTTTCATATGACACAAGTGTGGCCAGGCTCGCTTATTTCACTTCAATGAAATCATGTTTGGATATGCTGTGTAAAGTATTAAGAACCCATCCCACTGCATTAAACAACATGACGTTTGTTGGGATTCCTATCACAAATGTTTGCTCTAGGCTGATTTTCCCACTATAACCTAAATCTTTCCTCCTCTACTGCTCCCACACTCATGCTCCTTGTAAAAGTTATACAGTATTCAATTTAATGGATTTAGCTTGTTCCCATAATGAGATGATACATCAACCATTCATTTCTACACTAATTACTGTCTTACGGCAATACAAGTGGGCTGTGCAGTGAAATGCAGAACAACATTGGCATCTTACATAAGAGGAAACCAACCTAACTCTACCCAGCAAATATCAGAAGTCTATTTCACTTGCCTAATTGGAAGAATCTAACAGTGCAAGGTTATTTGGTTTATTTTTCTAGGGAAATAATTCCTGTACTGCCAGGTTCTTTGAATAAATACCTGAGCCAAGAGATAATGTAATGTGATGACATGTTTTGTTTGATCAGGTTATGTTTTGCCCATGCTATTATCTACAACAGACAGTGTACACCTGTCTTAGTCATAATACATTTACACAATACAGCCATGAGAGACATTATGTAGCATTCCCTGATAGCTATCATTCTGGCATCTATCCAAATCAAGTCTGAAATTCAAAGGGATCATAACCCTAACCCTAACACTGAAAACCTATCACAGTAATCACAATCAGATCATGGGGGGCTGTCTTCTGTCCAGTCAAGAAAACAACTTTAAAGTTCAGTCTTAACTTCAGTCAAACAATCCAGATTCACTGTCGTCCTCAGGGGTTACGACTCTAACCACTGAAGAGTTCTGGCAGAAAAGTTATGTAGTTGTATTTTAAGAGCAGATGGTTATGAAGAGATGATGGAAGTCCTTTATAAGCAGCCTCGGCACAAGACACCACCAGCATAATTCCCCAACAAGGAGAGGCTGCAAGCATACTGGGTTTTTTTTGTTCGACAAACAGTCCAAACCAGCAAAGATTACATTTTCTATCATATAGAAAAGAAAATCAGAAATTGTAAATATTTGACAACCAGCAAATGTTTGGAAATTGCTTTATAAAGAATTGTGTTCACATGTATTTAACGACTGTGACTGCACATGTGTTTGTATCACAGGGAGATATATAGAGGCAGAAGAACATTGCAAGGCGGTCAGGAGGACCAAGCAGTAGCTGGAACTCCAGAGGGATTAACATTGCTCTTGTCAATGGGGGGCTGACACATGCGCCTCTCTTCTTATTCCCCATGCCTGTTTAAAAGCTATATGGCCCTTTAGCCCTTGCACTGTGTATGTATGTCTATGCAGGGTGTAGGTCTGTATTAATGCAGCTAGTTTGTGCGTGTGTGTGTGTGTGTGTGTGTGTGTGTTTGGTATGAACAGAGTGTTTTGTAGGACCTTCAGGGTCAGCGTCCCATGGAGAAGCTGTCAAGGTCCCAGGCAGGGGGTTAAGTGGTGTGTCGGGTACTTGGACTGCATGTCTTACTGTGGGCAATGCCTGTGTTACATAGGGCATCAAAGGTCACTATAATATAGACATGTACATGCACACGCTGAGGCATATCCCAACACACACATCTCAATACATACATGTACATTACATGCATGTGCGCATATATATGGCTCAAAAGTTAAACTGTTCAGGGCCAGCTTGCAGTTATCCTTTGATTGCTCTCATTTTAAATGGCTTATATTACTGAGGCCTTGGTCTGGCTACATTTTTGTGTTTATTGCAGACAGACCTTGTTCAGTGTTAACATACAGACAGCTTATATTTGTTTGGTGTGTATGGCAGACACCTCTATTCAACTGGAAAATTATTCAAAAAAGCAGAACTGATATGAAAAGTGCTAACAAATGCTTTGTTAAGAACCTTGTCTGGTTGATTAAACTGCTGTTATGATCACTGTTTGTTGCAGTCTCACTGTATGTTTGATCCTGTGGAACTGTAAATTTAGTGCAGTATTTCATTTCATTGCATTTCAAAGAAAAACTTAATCTGAGCATCACTGCAGTCAGAAAGTCTCACCAGCGTGAATGACCTCCAAGTGAAAATGTTTTTAATTAACAAGGTTTATTTACTCCTTGTTTGTGATGGTGCCTTCTTATGAATACTTTGCCCAAATAAACCTCAACTTTCCTTTTTTGTTTCCCTGTGAAAAGACTATGTGCGTTTGTCTTTGGAAACAGCAGCAAACGCGATCAAACCCTGCAAAGTGGGAGCAGTCAGTCCTGTCCTTGCCTTTGATCCCAACTCAGCCCCCATTTAAAAGGCCCAGTTTGACAGAGCAGGAACTCTGTCAGTTTAACGGAGCTTTGTGTCACGTCAAACAAGCTAAAAGATGCTCCGTGTGCCTTTGTTCTGCTGTCCTGGAGAGTGGGCCGCAGGCGATTAGTGTTAGAAACAAGCTGTGTGTATAGACATAAGTCTATACATTGATGTCAATGTCTGTGTGTCTGTTATTGGCTCTCTCTATTTCTCCATTTGATCCACTTTCTTATATAAGTTTAACACAGTAAAAAGCTCTTCTTATTCCAATCATTCATTAGAAGTAGAAAGAGATACATAAAGCAAAACAGTGTCCACATCTTCTCTATGTCCACACACAAAAAATGTGACTCTTATCAAATATATGCACACTTGCACAAATACAGAAATCCCATCCCCATTTATCTCCTCTGATAATAGAGATTCTGATTGATTTATGCTGAAACAAAACTAGTTTTTGATTCAAACTAATTGGCCTGGTTAAGTTTTCCCTATGGAGGGAGACAGAAGATTTTGGCTCTGAAACAAGGTCTGTAGGTCATGTCTTAGTGGGCCCAAGCTACATTCTGTTCACACTACCAACTGTGAGTTCATGAACTTTTGAACTCACCTTGCTGAGCAGGAAATTGAAACAATAAGCCTCTGGAAAGAAAATGAAATTTCAACACAGAGATAGGATTTGTTATAAAGCAATTGATTTGACCACTTTTTACGGTTTATGTATGCACTCTAGTTGGTTTGGGCAAACAGAGACACGTTCCCCCAATATACAGTATGCACCCAAAAATGCACACACAAACACACACTCACAAAGGGGGTTTTATGGAAGCAAGTGGTGACATGCTGTGGACAGGTTTTGGGAGGTTTACCAACATGTGTGGTCTAAAGTTAGCGCAGTTGGAGAATGCCTTCCATCCTTCCGTCCATCCATCCATCCATCCCTGAACACACACTCTTCCCCAGCTGTCTCCTTCATCTCATCTTCTGACCTGAGCTGGCTGTCAGGGCCTTCTGCTTCAGCACAGCATACTGCACATTCACCACATGCCACAGCCGGGTATTGCAAGACCTCATAAAATAAAACTACCATCAAGTTATGTTATAAAAAAAGGGGACCTGATTATTATTTAAAAACTAAGAGTAAGAGCATATGTTGTAATTCATATGGTACACATGGTGTGTTATTATAATAATCTTAAATTGTTTGGGGTTGAATTGATTTCATATTGGTTGGTTGCAACATTAAGCCAAATAAACTGTCTGTTGAAACATATTTAGCAAGTTTAATAACTTTGCAGCAACATAATATTATACTTACATGTACAACATAATGACCAGGGTAAATATTATCCTCTCTGTCTGTCCTCCATTTTGTGCCTGTCTTTCACTCCACCTGCTGCTCTCTCTCCACATGCTGATGCTAGTGTGTCGAAAGTCTAAACCGCCTGGTATTGATGTCCCCATCAGGGCACAGCAGGGGCCCCTTCATCACGGACACACACGCAGACACACAGATGCCTGGGTGAGATGTCCCAGTTGAAGCATTAGTCAAGTGTGTGTGTGTGTGTGTATATGCCAGGAGATGGTTCATATCAAGTCAGAAGTGAAGGCTTAGTTTTAGTTGGCTGAAAACCCTCCCACAGGTGTTAGGGATCAATTCAAACACAAATCATTTCATACTCTAATCCCTCTTCATGCCATCACCTGCATGTTTTACAGTTTCTGACATCACACAGCTGTTCACAGATTCAGCTGTATCTGCCCCTTGTATTTCCACCAAAAACTCAGCCTTCAAGCAATGAGATAAAAACATGAATTCCCATAAATTCTGCTGACCTTTTGTTTCTATTACCTGAAAAAATAACACACCAGGCAGATTTTTGGGAGTGAGCACAAGATGGATCATGATAGGAAAAAGAAGAAAAAGATACCATAATCCAAGACAAACTTTTCATTTTTGCCATGAAAAACACTTGAAGGTGCAGTGTGAAGAATTTGGTTTACCTTGCGAAGCTGATGGATTTGTGAGATCACTGCATCACGAGATCACGCAAGAATCTATCTTTTCAGACTTCAAGTTATGTGCTTGTGTCCGCACTACCAGTGAGCAGGGGAAGGGGTATTCAGTTGGTTGCAATATACAATCTCATTGCGAGATGCACTATACACTATAAAAGACCATTTCACCATTTTTCAACCTTATCTCTAGCCAAACACATTATATATACCTCTATAAGTAGGTACATAATACAATATTCCTACAGTTGTTGCCAATGTCCTTTGTGTCTTTGGGGCACAGCTGCAAAATCTGCTGTTGTTCTTTTTGGATAGTGAGTGGGCATGCTCCTGATGAAGCAAAATCAAAACTTTCTTGTTCTACTGCTTGTATTTCGAACTAGCTATATTCCCAACAGTGAAAATGGCATCCCAAAATATGAGTGCAAAGGATATTAAGGATGAGGATACAATTCACAGTATTTTGGCTGTTTTGGATCTTCAACCATATTTCTTGCCTGCTAGAGTATATGGCCAAAGAAAAGCAGCAGAGAGAGGTCGAGGCTGCAGCATTAGCCGTGCAATGCATTTTGGTACATGTCGGCACTGATAGCACAGCTCCGATAGCAGGAAAATTCAGTCAATATAGCGCATACTGATGAATTAATTGCTTCACCTAACTGCATTTACCATCAACATTTATTGGACATCCACATGAAACATGTCAAAATTTCCTTTTTATATTTCAAAGAATATCATGCCTGGGACAAAGGAAATATGATTATAAAAGAGTGAGAATGTCAGAAGCTAAAAGACTAGAGGAATAAAAGGAAAAGTATTACAATCAAAATCATATACTGGTATCTATTTGACCATCTCTGCAGTTCAGCACATCCATATGCAATGTGATGCATACACAGGGGTTGGTTTAATATCAGTGTCTGACTCTGGCTTCATGCTGTTTGACTCAAATATAATTGTACATAGAACACCTACTTACGGAGACTCAAAGAGAGATAGTCAGGCAGGGAAGAGGCATCTGTTGAACTACACAGAGCACTTGCGCATCTCAATTAAGCAAATTTGACAGATGACAATGTATCAAAGTTATACCAGAAACAATCAGTGTTTCACAAAATACTACAAATTTCGAAACTCGTGCTGGCTGATGTTACAGATGTTCTTTGAGACACACACGCACACACACAATGTCACAGACACTTTCATAATTCATTAACCCTGACTCCATATATTTCCCAATAATTGGTGAAATATTTGAAGTGGATGCATCATGAATAAACAGTGGAGGAAATGATTGGCTGCTAAAGCTTATTTATCAGGAGGATGCAGCAGAGATGGGGACGAGTTGGGGGTATTTGAGGGGAGGGGAAGGTAACCTGGGATTTAGTGAGAGGGATTGTGGGTAATATTTCCACATGCTTTCCGGTCACAGTTGGTTGGCCTTAAATTAAACTGGTGCACCGGAGGGCACACCAGCACTTGGTACACGTATGCATGTGCACAAACATGCATATACTGTATAAACAAGAATTTTAAACACAAACAGAAAAGGAACTGACTGAGCGAATCATCAGACATTGTTTCCCTGAATTTTGGTTCAATAGAGCTGTTCAGATTTTCATCATCAATGTCTACATGCAACAAATACTATCTACCATTAAAAATGAACTGATGGCCAACCAGCAACAAACATCCTATGCCAGTGAGGAAAAACAGGCTGAAATGCATACACTTAGGGAACGTCGTAATATAGAAGACATACACTTCTGAAGCTGAGCGTGCTCTTGCATAAAACATCAGGAACATTTTAGCATTTTAAGTGCTTCTATTGTAATCAGGCCAAAGCCATAACAGCCCCCATAAAGGCCTGGTGAGAGTGGCTGAAGGTCCATTTAGGCGTCCAGAACAAAGAGCATCACTTGATCAATAGACAACCTCGTTAGGGCTATATGCTGTGGTGGGCACATTTTGAGGCACAGGGGAATGATAGGAGGTGGGTGTGACAGGGGAGGGGGATGGATGGAAGAAGGTCTCTGTGGTGTTTCTCTGTACTCATGGGTTTGACTAGAAAGGCAAAAAATTAATACACAGACATGATCCAACATGCATGAAAGACTGTCCAACAATTACTAACCGAGTGCTTTGTGCTGGTAAAAAACTAATGAGATCTGTGTGTGTGTGTGTGTGTGTGTGTGTGTGTGTGTGTTTGTGTGTGTGTGTGATCGAAAGCCACTAAAAGCTCTTAGGGCACCTTAGGGAGCTATCCTTCATGACTTATCAACTAGGCAGACAGGCAAAAGTGTGTGTACACATACACACACAGACTCGTACACTTACATGCACTTATACACACAAAGTGGATCCTTAATGAACCCTTGTCAGTTTGAAGAGAACAAAGGTTAGAGAGAAAGAAGAGAGGGAAGAGGAGAGGAGTGTGAAAAAAGAAGAATGGAGTGGAGGTGTATTTGTGTGTGTGTGTGTGTGTGT
Source organism: Scomber japonicus (assembly GCF_027409825.1). Lineage (NCBI taxonomy): Eukaryota > Metazoa > Chordata > Actinopteri > Scombriformes > Scombridae > Scomber > Scomber japonicus. The sequence continues at coordinate 17,246,023 of NC_070586.1, read as the reverse complement.
GTGTGTGTGTGTGTGTGTGGAAGGGGGTGGTACGGGTCCTCCCTGGGCTGTTTGGCATTGAGATCGATCGCTTATCACTGTCACCTAATCTGTCCATCTCTCCCTCTCTCTCTCTCTCTGTTTCTTTCTCCCTCCCTCCTCTCTCTGGTGCAGAGAGGTATAGAGAAAATGAAGGACAGACAGAGATATAGTGAGACAGAATGATGGAGTGTGTACCCCTCATGAATAGAATTAGAGGGGAGAAAGAGGGACAGAAAGTCAGTACAGAGATGAAGTGAAAAACAATGGCAAATAAAGACCAACAGAAAGGGAAGTAGAATGACAGTAAACAGCAGGTGACAGAGAAGAACACAAATATCACACACAGTCATCCACATCTGGCCATACAAGTATTTTTTTTCGAAAATGTAACTATGATTTAAAATGCTGAATTTCATTTTGGCATTGATGGAGAATCTATATCAAATGTGGATCAGCTGTACATGGCAGATAACCAATAAGGCTTAATAAGGTACATTGGATTGGTGCATGCCTATCCAATTTCCCTCCCACTATATAGCAGCATAAGCATTTGTGGTCACTTAGGTCAGAATGAAAAATCTAAGTTTAGTGGGGTCAGCAGCGGTTCAATTTCCAAATTAGGGTAGGGAATCTAAAATCCAAATAAGAGAAAATAGAAAAGAGATCAGAAATGGCACTTTAATGTACACCTGCTGTACATACACCTACACACATACAGGTGTAGCATATAGGTGCAGCACTTTACCAACCTAAAAGAAACACTAATATTAATTGTATATGATGTTCTTTCTCCTCTATAATTCTAAATGTAAGAACATCTAAAGCAACACCCAAGCTCTCTGGCCAAAGCGCAGCAAGTTGAAACTATGAGTACTTTTCTCAACTCCCCTTTATTACACACTGCTTCATCTGTCCTTTCTCTATCTCCCTCTCCATCCTTCCTTCCTTCCTTTTCTCCCTGTTATTAGCCCGCCCCCATTCCTTGCCTCCTGGCTGTCTTTTGGCAGCACAGGAGGGATGACAGATGAGAGGGAAGAAACAAAAGACTGAGACAACAAGGAGAGAAAGAATGGGATGTTGTTTGGTGTTGCATATTTTACAAACATTTTATGGTATGTTATGGTGATTTCACTCCTGAGTTCATATTCATAGAACTGTAAATAACAGTGATGAAACGGCTCTGTATGCAACTTTGGAAATGTCCCAAAGGTCCACCAACTTCAGGTATATATAAACAGCAAACCTGCCAATATTCTCATGCAATAGAAAGCAAGATGGTGAGACAGGAACAGACAGAGACATGAAGTGGCTGTAGTGTATTTCTCACTTTGAAACAATAGAGGACAGATGATGGTGTGAGAGAAGGAATAAAAGACATTAAGGATGGTGTGAAAATTCACTCTTTAGCTGCAGTGGGGGCTCCACTTAGGGCTGCAATTAACCTGAACACTTAACCCCCATCAGGAAGAGACAGACTGAGAGGTATGGAGGCAGTGCGAGAAAAAGAGTAAAAAACTGAGAAAAAGTTCCTACTTTTCTCTGACAGCACAGAATGAATTGTACAGACTTTACAAATGTGGTCATTTTTAAAAAGGAAGAGAACAATCATGGACCATTGAATGGAAAGGAAGATATATAATGAATTAAATAGAAAAATTACAAAAACTACATCCACAGCAAGGAATTTTTGTGTTGTCTCTTGAGTGTGTTTCCTAACATGCGTATTAAAAAGCACTTTATGCCAAACTGCCAAGCCCACAGCATGTTTCCACTTCATACACAATCACTGATTTCTACGCTGTGGTTGAATTGGTTATGACTCTGAGTTGTCTATTAAACATCTTCCTTTCACTTTTCCTCTCTCATAGAGAGGATTTTCCTGTATCTTTTTTTTTAATCCTCACATTGATCTAAGCCAAAACTCTGACAATAAAGTCCTCTAGCAGGGGGATAAGCAGCATCCACTCAATTTGGTCCAGTCAATGAAGTTTTAATGGCATGACCATAGCAATATAAAAATATTGCCAAAATACTTGGTAGAAAGGGGTACAGGACAAGTACTGTATGTACAAAACAGAACAAAGAAAGACACAATTCAGGAAGAACTGACACACATACAATACACTGTGGTTGTATTGACAAACATACATAAACCCATACATACCCACGTAAACACTGTACAGTATAAATGTATTAACAGGACCGCTGCAGAGAACAAGGCACTGTCATGGTTCTCTCCACACACACACACACACACACACACACACACACGTACACACTTTATTCACCTCTTCTCTCTTCTCTTCATATGCAGTCTTTCGCTTCAGGCCTTCTCACTCTACATATCTGTCCATCCATTCCCTCACTCTGTGCAAATCAGCCTGACTGTGCATCTCCACTTCACACTCCATCTTGCCTCTCTATCATACTATCTCTTGTGTCATTACATCACCCTTATCCACCCCCCTGCTCTCATAATGCAAAGCAAATGTTTATGCACACACACACACACACAGTGGGAAGCTCTCTTAACTGTGGTTGCAAAGACATTTACAGGAAGTGACATAAGGTAGGTCTTATTACATATGTTTTAGTCTCAGTGTACAGTCCATTTCTGTTCTTTTTAAGTGCCTGCTAAATACTGCTGTGATAGGACAGACAGACAGACAGACAGAGCCCTTGTATAATTACCTTCCTAAGCTCCTGACCTTGTCTGGGATAGCCCAATCATTATCAAACATGCCTGACATTTTCATCAGTGGTCTTGTATTGTCAGCAGCAGAACAGGTTGCTTTATCACTCAGCCAACATCAAGACGGAAATTACACCAGGTGATGTGATGTAAGATGTCTGTCGACGCATAGTGGATCCCTGCATCAAGCAAATGCCACACCACCTTCAGTGGTCAATTCCATCTTAATGAGAGTTGATTAAATGTACTCCAATACTGTTTCTGAGAGCAATGATTACTCGTAATTTCACTTAATTTAATTTAAAGTACCTCTCATCTTATTGTTTAATTTACTGTACTACATTTAGTTACTAGTTAGTTAATTCTGTGGAGTATAATTAACCTGTCACAGTGGATGAGAAATAGATCAGTAGCCAAACATAAAGTGACGTTTAGATACTTAATGAAATATAATGATATAACCATAATGTTGGAGTAGCTCCCAAATCATTAAAATGCTTGGTCAGTCATTCAGGAGTCATCTAAGGGAAAAATGTATATTTAACGGAAGACAAATCTAAGAGTGCTTAAAGTTAATTTGAATAAAAACTGGAACATTTTTTAATCCGGGATGGATCCATCATGTAATGAATATAGAGTAATCTGAGAGACGCTCATCATTGTGATATATTACCAAATACCATCTGGCAGGGAGGACCACAGTTAAATGTTGACAGTAATGACAATTTAGATCACTGGCCTTATTAAATAAAGAGCTCATTTACAGCGACATATGGCCAATCAACTCATAGTATGGCACTTTATCATGTACACAAAAAAACACACACACACACACACACACACAAAGAAAATGTTTGAAAAAAACATAAGGGATGCATATGCACACACATAAATATGCAGATGACAAGACATCAAGATATGCCTTCGGCCTACAACAACTATGAAATGTTTTTGAAGCTAAGAGTAATTTGCTGAACATAATTTACCACTGTCTATATGTCAAAACAGTATAGCAGACTGGAAGATGAGTTAAAGATGTAGAATAGAGTTTGTTGAGACGTGGTTGTATAAAAACATGTATGTTTTGGTTTAGTCATCCACTTCTTCCCTCACCCAAAATATGAATCAAGCTTTTGCTACTAAGCTGAAGGTGGGGGATTGGAGTGGGTGTGTTTTAAAAGATAAATCAAAATTCTGGAGGAACAATACCATGAGGGTTTCCTTTGTCTCAATCGAATTGCTATTCTGAAACGAAAATTGGAAAATGAAAGACAGAACTGTTTTTTAATTATCAATGTTTGTAAGAATGTTTTAAGAACAAAAAAAATCTGAGCCATTTTCGATTTAATTTTGTTCACAAAATATTGTGTTGTTTCCTTATTACAGATTTTCATACAGTGTAGTGAGTCTAGAATTAATAATCATAGTCAGTAAGTCAACGGTTAAAGTCTGTGTAAATTAAGAATAAATATGTGTTCTGAGTTTGACATACCACATAAAAGTGTGTTGTTAACCACCCTGCCAAATTTTAATGATGATTAAAATTGCCAAATTTTGAAACACAGTTTGTGAAGCCTAGCTCCACAATTCAAATCTAAATGGTTGAAATGCTTTTTACACATTTTTGAGAAACACATTTATGACCTATTTAATGTGTTTAGAAGAAAATGGCCGAATTCACTTTACACAAACTTTAATATATTGAGTTCCCAATTCAAACTATGGAAAGTATCTTCATCAGACCAGTGCCATCCACTTTTGTCAGTGTGTAAAAGCTAGCAAACACACACCATTTGGATGCATTCAGTAGAATTTTTATTACTATATTTCCAATAAATCAATCATAACAATTTGTAATTTTAAACTAAACGCAGTTGAAGGTATGGTCGGTAGGGTTTCAGGGTTGTGGACTAATGAGACCTGCATATTTGTTTGATATTGCCCACGATCTTAACGAGATATATGGGTAAAGATGGGTTATAAAGTTTGATAAAATAGTTGGGAAATTACCCCCCCAGTCAGACCACTGTTATCTTGCACTTATTCTGTGAGGGCCATTCTGTGATTATTTATGGACTGGACACTGCCTACGTATAACTAGATTGTCAGTGTTGGCAAGTTGCTATTGTTAACAATATTGAAGGGTTAGGGTTAATATTAAAAATGAAACGTAATTGTCAGTCTTTTTCTATCAATTGAGTGAAAAAAGCCCTATTTTAATGTTTGTTTCCGAATAGGAAATCGATTGAGATGAAGGCGCATGGATTAAGGCCCAAGAGAAAGACTATTATATAACACACAGGCACACACATCACTCATGCTAACATTCGCCCACAGCCTAAAGAAGCAAAAAGAAGAGTTGTGTGATTATTGGTCTGGGGACTTAGAGACAGGACAGACAGCTGAGACTATCTTTATTAGATTCAACATAAACACTCCCAAGTGATTGTGAGAACCGGTGTCTGTCTGTCTAGCTGCCTGTCTTCTACATGCATGGTTTGTGGGGTGTGTGCAGGTGTTGATCTGTGCAAAATGTCCATGACTCAGCTCCTGTTCTCCACACTTTGGCATTCAGCTTTAACAGTGTGCACATACATGTACATGTGAGTGAGTGGAAGAATGTGAGAGCATCAGAAAGGGAGAGGGAGGGATATAAATATACTTTGTGTCCTTCCAACACTACCATCTGCATCATCCATCTAATATTTTGCTTTTTCTGCCATTCTATCCATCCCCTGCCCCTCTTTAGCTTTCAGCAGCCTCCATGAACACTGTGTGACAATCAATTAAGTTGTTGTGTTTGTGACAAGAGGGAGTAGGCTAGCACGTTGGATGGAAAAACAATACAAATTAAACTCAAGTTAAGCTTTACATACTCATTTCACTAAGGCAGAAAACATCAATGATGTTGTCAAATATTTCCTCCCTATACCCTCTGTTTAAGCTAACATGACTGCTTTTGCATTTGAGTGAAGTCTTATCACAGCAGCTGAGAAAATCCCAAATCATAGCATTTGTCAAAGTAAAAGGAAATGTTACACTTAACTGGTTCAAGAAATTGGCAAGATATCTAGCGATGTTTACGCAGCCTTCTTTGCTCATCTTGCTTTAAACACTGAATTGCATTTTTTGAATTCTGTTTATCGACAAGAATAAAAAAGCATTCTATGCTCTGTTACTGTACCATTCTTATATCTGGCAGCAGCATTGGCAAGCATCTCTGTGTTCCAGATCTGAGGTAAGGAGAGCAAGTGGGAATCTGATTTGACTGTAAAGTAGTAAAATTGTTCATAGCACTATTGTCCTTCTTTATGAAATGCTTTTTGTATAGGACAATAATCAATATAACTATTTATCATTTTCTTTTCAAGACCCTGGGAAGCCCATTTCTCCATCAGCATTTTACCATGAGCAATATGTTTGTTTTTGGGGGGTTTTTTGGTCAAGCTAGTTTTGTTTATTTGACAGATTTCCACATTTGTGTTTTTGTTTGTGCTGTTCTCAGTGATTTGAAATGTTGGGCAGGCAAAAGTTGCAGTCCCATACTTCCAAATAGGAAGTATGTACCAACAAGGAGTAAAACTTTGTCTTTGTTTAGTATTTACCTTTTATATATAAATAATACCTAATATTGTCATGAATATTACAGAAAAAAATATCTAAGATGTATACAATACCTGCCTGAATTGGTACCAAACACATCAAGTATAGATCATTATCAATCACAATATTCTTTTACATTTAACTACTGTACATGACTGGAGTTAAAGAAGTACCTGCATATGATCTGTATCCCAGTTAGGAGTCTTATCCCAGTGTGGACCATATGATGTTTCACCTTGAACATACAGGATTCTAAGCACATGAACTGAATGAAGCCAGCCAGCAGTGTTAGTTAATGATGTGACAGCGGGCTTCAGCTCCCAATAGCGTGACCTCCTGTGGAGTCTGCAGACACTTCTCAGCATCAGGTGTTTAGTGCAGTGTTTGTTTTGTTTTTTTTGTACACACTGTAAGGTAGTGTGACAAGCTTTAGAGCGTCTGAAATAGATTAAAAAATGTCTTTCTTATCTTTGTGAAGGGGTGATATAATTTTAAGCTAAGTAAATAGTTTTTACTTGTATATGAGCACTTGCACAGTTGAACTTGTGTTGGTAAAAGACAACTGCAATGCCTTTAACTTACTACTTCACTGTGCAATTCTAAAAGAGATTCACTTCAGTAAGGCCTGGGCCACTCAACATACCTCTACCTGAGCAGTGTGTGTGTGTGTGTGTCTTTGAACTCCTGTGTCTCTCAGTCTCTCATGCATGTGGTGTCCACACAGATATATATATATATTCATATTTATATTTTTATATATATATATATAGCAGAATATATTATTCTGCCAGTTAAACCCCTGCTGTCACCACCTCAAGTAAGAAAATCCCTTCATACAACACCAACTTTCCCAAACAAGCTCAACACACTGACAAACAAAACTGCCAGAAGGGAAACTGCCAACAAATAAGGAAATCAACAACACCAAATCTCCACCTGGAGGAAGGTGTAACAACAGGCAGGAGACCTTGTTTGAAATAATATCACCGAAACGAGCAAGTGAGTTCCACGCCAGAGAGGTTCTCTGCTCTAGCATACACTGGCTGACCCGCAGTGGTTACATTTAATGTTTCTTACATGTTTGTGACATATTCTACATATATAGACATTGAAACTATTATGAATAGTCTAATGTTGCTTGTATGATATTATCATTTTTACTGTCTATTTTTAGAACAGCACACATAATACAAAAAAAAGGGCAAAACGCTCAATCTTGTGCCATTGCAGCATGTCTCGCGTGAACTGTGTGGTTGCTCTAACTTGTTAACATGGGTGCTGTAATGAAAAGCAAAAGGTTCTGCTGGACAGCCCCAGGGCTAGGGTTATAGATTGTACAAGCTTCTTAGTACAAGTTGGTTGTATCTGCAAAATATCACTTTAAAATTAAAAGATGACAACATTTTTACATATTTAATAGGAAAAACTGAATTTCTTGTATTTTGTAAAAATGTAGTCTTATTTTCTTGTTTGTTAGTGAACAGAAACAGCGCTTTCAAATTGATCATGTGTGAAATAAAGTAGCTCTCGTTGAAACCTTTAATTGTCTCAAACTCAGAAAACATCTTGACAAGAATGACATTACTCTTTGACTATTATACCTGATAACATGCAGTATAACTATTACTAAGCATTCAATTGTTCTTGTTACACCAATGTATTCCTCTGTTGTTTCAATCTCTGCCATAAGTTTTCTCTTTCCCTAACAATTACGTTTTGCTTCTTTCTCATCTTCACACATCTTACATCTGTAATCCTGCCATATCCGTATGTCATTCGATTCTTCTCCCCCATCTTGCTTGTTCACATTCTCCATCTCTCCATCTTTCGTTTCACATAACTCTCTCTTTTCTTTCACTCTCTGTTCACATCTCTTCTTCCCCTCTCCTCACCTCCCTTTCTTCTATCCTCTCCTTTGCTCTCAGGTGTAGTTTAGATAAGGCTAGAGGAGGGGATTAGTGAGAGCGCTCTGCCATGTTTGCCTCTGGCACAGAGGACAAAAGGACTGGGACGTTTACACTGCTCCGCCATCTCCATTCACCTGCCTGTGTGTTGAAAAAAGCCATGCAAGAGTACATGCACACACACACACACACACACATACACACACACCTGTGTAATGACTGTGTCACCGTGCCCCAGTTATGAACTGAATCAGCATAATCCCTTCACACTCCATTAATCAAGAAAAGGCAGGGTGTAGTCTCACAAAAAAATGCACATACTCACACACACAGAAAGACAGTGCTGACACATATCCTCACCCTGTGTGGTCTGCCAATTTTAGATGGTCCCATGGGCTGATATTACTGGTCTATTTAACCAGGTCAGACACAATAGCATCTACAAGACCACGCAGAGTCTACAGGTGTGTGTGTGTATATCTGTGTGTGTGTGTGTGTGTGTGTGTGTGTGTGTGTGTGTGTGTCTGTAGGCCTCTATTTTTCCAAAACAATATGATTGAAGCTACTGAAGATGACACACTGCGCAAGGATATTACAATATGATTGGCCTTGTTTCCACCACAGGGCCTAGCAGAGCTTAGCAGGAGGTTCTCATTATTGTAATATTCAACACACAGTTCTATGATTCCTCTTTCATCTCCGTTCCTGCTGAAATGATTAGTCAGCTTACACTTCAGCTTTTAATGAAGAAATTTGACTTTTGCTCATGTGCTGTAAACATCGGATAAACACAGCACTGGCTTTCTTGTCCATACGACTGCTGCAGGGAAGATCGGTGACAGTTTCCTCATAGTACCTGTCATCCACATCACTCCTCACAGTGCCTATTACAGCTCAAATACTGCAATTGCTCAAGCCTGTGCCTGTGCCAGCTGCTGTCTAAAAAAAAAAAGTGTATCTCAAAAATGTCAACTTCTCAGCAACTAAGAAAAGCTGTTCTGATTCTAGCTTTGTAAAAAAGCATTATAATTATTCCAGTGGACTCTGGAAGGCTTTCATGGTTAAGGTATGTGTAGACTGTAAAGCAAATGTTTAGAGGTGCTGTGAATATAAAGTCTATTCAAAGATGCAAACAGACACAGATTCACTCTATATGGTACAAATTGAGGAGAAGCCTATCTTTGCAAGGTGAGCAAATCATTTATGCCAAGGCTGTGTGGTTCCATGTCATGAATATACAGAGATGAGAGGAAATAGGTGAGAGATCTGAATGATAATTAATATGGAGCTTTGCTTACATTTTGAAATCAGCTAGTGTCTGAGCTGGGACATAGACACATGTATAATCACACTCAGATCTGGCTTTAATGTTGGCTCTACATTAAACACACTAGGAATGTTTCAGTGTTAACAAATCTTGCCTCTGACGCACAACACAGTGCTATTGCAACTTTAGGGAAAGTACTAGATTTCCCTGCGACTTAAGAATGTATTTTTTCCTTTTCAGTCCTCATCATCACTGATTCCTCCTCATTATTTGCAGCACTTTCAGTTTCCATTTCTCCACCTACATGTCTAAAAAAAAGAAGAAGAATGAGTGCAGCATGATTCTCTAGTGCAAGCCCATGATGACTAATTCTTTACCAATAACTAGTGGGACCTTTCTGTTTGTAGGTCAAGTGAATGATGAGGCGAAACATCAATATCATAGTGCAAATTTATATTGGAGTATCTTTCAAGCCAATAATACCGCCCACATTCTTAACTATCAACAATTTGTGTCTAGCTTTCCACCTATCCATCAGTCTGTCAGTCCCAGCTGGGCAAAAGCTTAGGGCTGAATTGGTCGGTGGTCCAGAGCAGACTGTAATCTAGAGCTCCTATCATTGGGGATCCGCTCGTCTGCCTGTGTGATCAGGCAGACAGAGTGCTGAGCATTTGATCAGCCTGATACTAAGCCCAGTGGGCAATGAGCCACTGCGGAGAGACACGACAATCAGCGAAATATATACACAACAAGGCCAGAGCACATAAGTACACATTTACACACATACACATACACACACACACACGGTGCAAGAAATCCTATACATGAAAATAGACTGATCCAGTGAGTGGGCAGAAAAAAATATTGAGTTAGTGAGTGAAAAACAAAGACAGAGAAAAAGAAAATAAGCAAAGGGAGGTGAGTATGTGTGGAGGATTTTGTGTGTGTAAGAAAGAGAGACCTTGTATTCCTGTTTGCTATCAGGTGAGTGTGTGTGTTGTTTTTCTAGCACCCACATATCAGTCAGGGCCTGCAGGCAGGCTGCAGAGCAGTGTGGGTAGGGGAGGTGTCAGCTAATCTGCCATGATTGATGTGTGAGACCAAAACTGATGAAACTTTACTGTATTCAGCAAGGGTCTATACCATCACAGACAGTCACGTCTCCACACGCGCATACATACACAAACAGTGATGTCCCAAGGGATGCACAAAATCATGCATACATTATAGCCGCTCATCCACCCTGATCTACTACACTCACAGCTCATCTCTAAGCCTCTGTCTGCATCCTCTAAAGCCTGAGATTTCCTGCCATAGCTGAGGTTTCAGTGAGACCTGCTCTCCATTTCACCTAATTGGCCATGAAAAATGGATGACAAACATAAACAGCGCGCTGTCATTATGTCATTAAACGTGTGGAGGACCTGCATGTGTTTGTGTGACATGAGCGGGAGGGGTTTTGCGCATGTGTAAGATGGCATTTATATATGGATGGCAAGTGTAAACTGAAGGTATTCTATTTGCTTTTAAGCCTAATTGCCGAAATAACTGTGTACTTTCAAACAGTGCCCAGATGTGGTGAGCTGGCTTGACTATAAGAACACCCACACAGAACTAAGAGAGAGGGGAGTGGAAAGACACATGGAAATAAACAGTGGAGGAAAGAGAGAAATTGAGACTTCTTCCTTTCTGTCAGAGTATCATTTTCAGAAAATAATTGATGAACATGGACAAAGAAAGAGAGAAAATGAAGGAAAGATACAGCTACATTAACCTCATGTCTTCCCTTCCCTGTTTTAATCTCAATATCTTATTCTCCATAAAATGTCACATTAATTAACAACTTTGCACACATGATGATGTCATTTGGACATTGGAAAACAGAAGTTTCTTGTTCGTCTTGGTTTACAATGATTCATCTGGGTTGCTCTCAATCACATTGTTTATAAAGGAAAAAGATCATCATGTGTTATGCTTGAGGCCTTCACCACGAAGCAAAAAAAGTGAAAGAGTCAAAAATATACACTACCGGTCAAAAGTTTTACAACACCCCAATTTTTCCAGTTTTTTATTGAAAAACTCACGCAAGCTGTTGACTCTCAGAAACTTGTCTTCTGACTCTGTCGTGGCTTTGTGTTTCCCCCAGTTTCTGAATGCTTTTTGATGGTGAAGGAAACTGTACTCACTGACACCTTGACTTTCTTCACAATTTCTCTATAGGAAAGGCCTACATTTTTAAGTGTTTTTGTATAATTTGCAGTATTGGGTAACCTTACCTTTTTTTATCCTCTGGCAGTTCACCACTTACCTTTGTGCCATTTCAAGCTATTCATTGGACTTGAACTGCTTGAATTTCAATAAAAAACTGGAAGAATTGGGGTGTTCTAAAACTTTTGACTGGTAGTGTATATATATTTTCAAATGTAAGCATTTATGGATTTACATAATGACATCATTCCAAGTTTTCTAAAGAGGACCTTTCAAAATGACCATTGCAGTCTTTGTAACACTCTCCACTTCTTACTAATGTCTCTCTTCCCTGGAGGCTTTGAATCATAACTAAGAACTTTGTGCTAGATTGTGGTCAACCACTGTACTGCACAGATACACTTTCCTCTATTCAGACACACAGAGCCATACTATGTACAGTGGCTTGCAGGGTAAAAGGGGTGCTATCTGAACACAATCTGTGTAGGTCAAAGAGGGATTAAGTGTTCCGTACAGCACTGACAGTCGCAGAAGTAGAGAGCAGTATAGTGCGAGTGGTCAATTCTTAAGGTATGAAATCAAAGGATCATGCCAGTAGGCTACAAACACAAACTTTCTCTAACCTCCTGTACATTCACTGCATTAAGTGTGTGTGTGGATATTTGTGTGTGAGAGAGTTGCTGTTGAGTGGTGATACTCAAAAGTGAACATTATGCAGGAATGCTTTTGTTTTCAGTTAAACCCAGTTCCCACCAGTACACAAAAAACACAAACACATGGAAAGACATGTGGCACATGCATACAGATACTCACACTTACATACATTGAAACAACACTGCAATCCTTTCCACTCTGCAATTAAAACAAGGAACACCAGACAGGCACAAAACAGGGAGCCAAATGCAAAGGTCCTGCAGATTTCAAAAGCCGCCCAAACAAATCTTTAGTAGATCCCCGGAGTGAAGGGGCCTGGGTTAGGATTAGAATCAGAATCAGTGGTAAGGGACATTGACATTCTACACAAGGTTTGGTGATGGGAAACTTTGGCAGGCTTGTTCTATCGTGCCGGGCTAGAATTCCTGATGAGTTGATGTTTATCTTATCTGGGTGGGATAGTCATTTCTGAAGTAATTTACATGAATTCGACTAATTTAAATGGAGTTTGGACTAAGAGCGGTCAGACAGGGAATGCTGTCACACATAAAATCTCTGCAAGCAGCCCTACAAACATACAAACAAAGGCCCTTAATGGACAAAACCCAGCAAACTGTGTTTCCACTCCTAGTGAGATGCAGAGCAAGAGCAGCAACGGTGGTCCTGGTGCAGGACAGAAGTGAGAAGTGTCATCCTTCACTTGAGGGCTAATTTGTCAGAGCAGCCATGGTTAATGTTACACAGCCATATTATTTGCTTTATTTCTTTTGATGGCTCCTTCAGCCACTACTAAAACGTACAACAAAGCAGAGACAATTGGGATAGGTAACCATTCAGAAATTGATACATATCAGCAATCTGGCTTTGGATGTTCTTTTTAAATAAAGAAAATTACTCAACATATATTTTAAAGGGGTATCTGCTTTCTAAACTGTGCATATTGATACATCTGAAGAGGTTTTAATCAAAGGTCTTACACCTGATTGGTTCTTGTTGGCTTCCTTCCTGCTCTCTACCGGCATTCTTTCCTGATGCAACAAAAGTAATTACCAGAGACCTCTACCTCGCCCTAGGGACAGAGAGGAGAGGATATGCTATCAGGCACACGCACAAACACACACAAATAAGCACACACACATACACACACACACACACACACACACACACACAGAGAGTAATACTGTCCGATACGTGTTCAACATTTTCCAGTTCCCTGGCCAATGAATGACAGCCTAGCTAATTAGAATCTGATTTACCCATTTAATGAAAAAAGGAATAATTAGATAGCTAGATAGCAGCCAGGAGACATTTACTCGGTATGCGTTTAGAGTCACAGAGTCTCTCTCTCTCTCTCTGTGTGTGTGTGTGTGTGTGTGTGTGTGTATGACCTGAGGGGATAGAGTTTTGAAATGAGATGCCTGATTGCACCACCTATCTGACTGCTTTCTAAATGAAATTACAGTTCATTAGAAACACATATGTACACACTCAAGCTTGTAATCTCTCTAATGTGGACACACACACACACACAGATACAGTACATTCAGTATATCACACACACACACAGATACAGTACATTCAGTATATCCACAGATAAAAGCAGCAGTGCGCTGTGTAAACTATGTAACTGTTTCCCATCACAAAGCAGCTTCTGCTGTTTAACAATAACAAGATGCCTCCTCCTCCATTTTCCATTTCTTATTTCCATATGGCTTTCTCTTCAAATTGGTATGTATTTCTATATCAGATTGTGATTGGATACAGACTAATTTGATTTATTCTTTGGGAATTCATTCTGTCTCACCACAACTCCTGTAAGAAGTGAGTCTGAGTATGAGTAAGCTTTATGTCGCTTGCAGCTTGCTGCTCCATAAACTGAGAGCTCTCTTGCCTCCAAGATACCTACTGCGAGTGAGGTTTTTGTCATTACATGTGGGAATTGCTTAAATCCATAGCTGGAATTTAATATCTCTAAAGGGAATGAAACATGGGTCTCTTTGACAAAAAGAGGAGCAGCATTATTGCCTTCAATTCAGTAGGGAATGATGGATGGTATGAAGCTGTTGTGAATAATATGGTGCACAAGGCAACAGAAGAAACATTACTGTCACAGTTGATAGTTATTTAGTTGTATATAGTTGTTTATCCCGACTACATTTAAAATGTTGCATGTTGTGAATGGTTGAATTTATTATTATTATTATTTTTAATCCTGAAGACGCACAAACTTTGTGTAGAAGTGTCCAGGTTTTATTATTTCATTATGAAATTATAGCTCATACGAGTCATCCAATAAACAAAGTACATGGTTTATAGGAGGACTTTGGTGTGTTCTTGCTTACCACAAACTCCCACATCCAATAATCAGAAGTCAGCTGCCAAAAAGCATTACACTCACATGCTATGTTTCTACAGAAAAATAAAACACAGCACACACAGATGATGGGAAAGGGGTAATGAGAATTTGGTGGCTGCTTGCGTATGAAAGACTTATGTTAAACGATATTAAAGAGTAAGTTGTGGATGTCAGTTTCCACTTAAGAATATTCCCTTCCAAACAGTCCCTACTTGCAGCTGTATGCAGAGATTATGTATCTTTGACAACAAAGTCAACACAATTTAATGTTCATGGGAATGAGTTACTTATTTGAAGTGAAGTAGTGAAGTATGCATGATTTGTATAATGACCTACAACATGCAAACCCACCCACACAACCCTGTGAAATGATAAAGACTGTATACAGTTTATGACATGACATTTAAGTAAATACTGTAAGCAAATGAATGCAAAATAATAAGCTATAAATTCTGCACGCAGATGGACTGAGAGGCATGTGACCCCTGTCCTTGAAAAGAGTGCTTGAATACTTGTAATAGGTAGCTTTAAGGTGTGTGTATGTATAGTTTGTGTCTCATCTTTTCTCCCTTTGCAACCCTTCTCCTGGTCTTTGCTGTACATACTAATGTGTTCGTAGTGAACTCACCAATAAGAGGTAAGATTTTAAATTATTTTTCAATGAGAAGGTCAAACTTATTTGGGATGTAAAATGGGTCCAAACCTTCTTTTACCCTTCTGGCTCCATACTCTCCATATGGTGTAAACAAACACAAAGAAGGACATTTGGTAATGAGGTGGCATTGTTACAATTTCTCAAGTTGTGGGCGTTAGAGGACTCTCTCTCTTTCAGGTCCACACATAGTAACACAAGAGAAAAAAACAAATGTGTGGAAATGTGGAGATGAGAAGAATGGCGTATGTACTGTACTTGCAGCCTCAAAGAAAGCATGCATGTACACAAAAGATGCAGACATTTGTAGTCACCAGGTTGTGGTTTATGTGCCTGTTATTTTATCTCAGGTCAGCATTATAGGCACAGTACTGGACAGCAAGCAAAAAGAGAAACTTAAATCCACTGGTTTACACAGTGAAATGCCAAAAAAAGTTTTGTTCCCACCCAAAACCTTGCAAAAGGACCACTTTCAATGCTGGAAGTTTGAGTTTAAGCTGCTCTTGTGGCAGAAATGCCTGCCCATCCTCAGAGAGTTGATGGAGCATTCACCTTATGCCTCATTGAGCTGACTCACTGTAGCATTGCAGAGGATACAGCATATGGGAGGAAATAAATAAACAAATGCCCCAAGTGTCCTTTCTCCATCTTGGCTCTGTGTTGACTCACAGCCGGGGGCTGTCCCCCCCGCCCCCCTCACTTTATTCAGCTCTAGTGAGAGCAGCCCCAAGCAGCTACTGGGCCCTATGTTGATCCATCATGGTTCATCATCATGCTGGATCAACCACCATGCTGAAGCCTGTAGAGCAGTGCTGGTCCCAGAGAAATCTGTCCACTCATATTTTTTCTCTCCACTTTCCTGTCTTTCTTTCCGTTTCTCTCACACACATCTTTACACACACCTGGTCAAACACAGCATCTCTTCTTTGCCATGCCCTCCAGCATGCTTGGTCTACCTGTCAGGTAACTGTCTCACACTTCCAAGACAGCACTCTAAAACTATACAAAATAACCATAAACCGGTAACAGATCTGCTAGGCCAGCTGGAAGACAGGTAGACACTTTGGTACATGGCAAGACAGGTAGATAGACGGTTATGTCCTCAGGGCGACTGATTAGGTGACTTACTGCTGGCAAGGATTGCGGCAAATATGCATCAGAAGCACTTTTCAGATCATAACTCCTTCCTTGTTCCTGCTTGGGCTTCAGAAACACCTCATCATGAGGTTGAGGTTGAGGACAAGAAATACAACGTTTGTGTGGTAGTAAAAATAATTCTGCGTATGTTTGTGGGTAAGGCCTATGCATACTGTTGTTTGTAAAAAATGCAAGTGAGGCCTGACTGCATTAACAAGATTTTCCTGCATGTGAGAGCAAGCTTTGGTGCAAAGTATGAAACTTGCCCAGGGCAACATGCTGGCTTGGAGTCACAGCCCTGAGAAGGAAAGAGAGATAAAGTGATTGGCATGAGGGTGTTTACAGTAAACAAGAACAAGGGCTGGCAAGCTGGCAGACTATTACGCAGGAATGCAACCCTGCTCTCATCTTCGTTCCTTTTTGGCTCTTATCCGCCCCCAAAACACCAACAGAGCAGTTTATTCTCACTATGGCATATGTGTGAATTATCTGTTTGACGCCTACATATGACAAGACTGACCACCTCAATGTGTAACATAGGGTTGTTGAGTATACAGCACAGTGCACCCATAAATTAAGTTCTAATACCAAGAGAAAAAGGCAGAGTAGAAGTTCTAGTCAGGTTAGGTTAGACCAACAGTGAAATTATTTTAATTGAAATAACCGCTGTAAAATCAAAAACTTTACAGTAAGTTCATTAGAAAAATAACCCTGATTTGGAAGATTAGAGATTGAGAAAAAAAAAATCTTGATATTACCTCCAAGAATTCCTCCTTTATTTGTGTTTCAGCAATGCATCTATTTTAGCACTATCCAAGGCATACTGTGCATAACTATCACTAATAAATGTCCTACATACTATATACGTCTTGTCTTTTTCTGACAAACAGGTGTTGTTGTTATTCATATTCATTATTAACTTTTGACAAGCTGCTCTGAAACAAACACATTCACAAACACATTTATATATACAGGTTCACACACACATACATACCGAGGACTCTGTTTCATTATGCTTCCTTAGATCCATCTGCCAAGTCACTTTTTTCTCTTTATCTGTCAGAAGGTAGGGATGTTAATTATCTTAAGTCAAGGGTGGCACCACCAAGTCAATTTTGAGATATGATCTAATCTATCCCTCTTTGATCTCCTTCCTTCTCTTCCTGTCTACGTCTGTTCCACGCCAACTGTGCTCACCATCTTCATCAACATACGACGCACCGTTGTTGAAATGATGACTTGTCATTGATATAAAGTGTTATTTATAGTGAGCTACGTTTGCCATGTAATTTTTGACTCTGTAATTCTTCCGAAAATCATCCTCTGTGTTTATTAACTGCTGTTTACTGTATATTTCTGATCCTATTATCTATTGTTCTTCCAGGAAAAAAAGTCCTCCACTTATCTACACTATTCCCTCATGCAAGAGGAGATGAATACTTAAACACACAAAGCGATTACTCATAAGCTTACTCATATATACAGATGGTTTTCCCTCTGATCTCTGGGCTCATGGTGTCCCAGATGAGTACCCTCTCTCGCAGTTTGTATTACAGAAACTGCTATTGTAACAAAAGTCCAAATGTAAAACACTGACTCCACGTACACATTGCATACAGTGAAACACAAAGGCATGCACTAAGACAGAACTGCAGATGTACATACTTGCATAACCATTTATCTCTCTTTTCTTTTCTTATCTGGACACAATACTATTTTATCAACATGGCAAAAAAAACAGAAATAGAAAATAAACTTTCTTTGGCTGAGAACTAATTTAGTTTTGAAGTGATGCAAAAGCAGCACAAAAGACTGGTTTTCACTGTTTCACTGTCTTCATTCCATTTTACATATGTGTGTATGCATATGTAACATTTGAAGAAATTAATGGGAAGATGGCACAAGAAAAGGGCAAACTCCAGACTTGTTTTCCTATCTGATTTCTTTTTGTCCCTCATACCTCATTCCTTGGTCCCCGCTCTTACTTTTTTACACTCCAACCCCTCTACTTCTTCTGCCTGTGTCAGGGTTATCTGCAACACTGCCCAACATTGTCTTAGGAGCTTTGAGCTTGAGTGGATCACACAAAGATCATCAGCTAACATTTCTCGCTCTCCCTCTACCTCCACCCCTTTGTTCCAAAAACGTCTGTTCTGGTTAACTGTCTGGCCTACGTTCCTTTGCCCTGCCTCAGCCCCTCACATCATCCCAAGACAGGTCCAACTCCTCTGTCATAATAGGGTGTGTCCTTGTCCTGGTTTCGGGCCAACCCTTCTCTTTACTTTTCTACGTTTTCTTTCCCATCAATCCCATACTGCCAATTTCTCTCTTTCCCTCCTCCCAAGTTCTCTTCCTCTCCTCTCATCCCCATTTCCCCACAGCCCTCAAGGACATATAGTAAATCCGTGGTGTTGTCTCTTTACTGGTCCATAGAGAATGAAACCACAGTACTCTTCTCCTAATCAAAGTGTATTTTCCCTTTCAGTCTTTTAAAGGAAATCAAACAAAGAGAGAAGAAATGCATAGCTGGTCCCAGTTGCTAGGAAACCCTGTGTCCATGTTCCAAGCAGCTATTCACAAGTCTCTCTCTCTCTCTCTCTCTCTCTCTCTCTCTCTCTCTCTCTCTCTCTCTCTCTCTCTCTCTCTCTCTCTCTCTCTCTCTCTCTCTCTCTCTCTCTCTCTCTCTCTCTCTCTCTCTCTCTCTCTCTCTCTCTCTCTCTCTCTCTCTCTCTCTCTCTCTCTCTCTCTCTCTCTCTCTGATTCACTGTATCTGTTTACTGACCTATTACTTTATCTCTCACTATCTGGCAAACTGAGGGAAACACAGAGGACAGAGGGCCAAAAAATAAGAGAGATGGAATTAGATATCAAAGAGTAAAAGCCAGTAAGATGGAGCGATGACTGTAAAAAGGGTTTCTCCCCAGCATGTTGCAGAAAGATGACGGGAAACTTTAAAAGGAGGAAAAGAAAGTCAAATTATTGATTTTCCTCATTGCATGCATTGTGTCACACAAGGGGTCAGTTGTGATGTTTTCTTCTTTCTCATTTCTCCATACTAGTCATTTTTGCGCTAGCCCCCACTCTCTCATTCGTCTTTGCTATCCAATATCAGTATTCCTTTGCTAGATTTATTTCCTCATCTGTCATCACTCCCTTCTCTTGCACTCACCTACAGCCACTCCTTCCTGCATATTTTTCTCACCTGGGGGGTGAGAGGTCGGGGGGGTGAGGAAGGTGTGGTAGCCATTAGCCATGCATCTCTAGCCTGCCACATAGTGGGAGGATGAACGAGGAAAAGAGGAAGAGGAGGACGATATAGTGTGGTGTCTCAGTTGCAAGTTTCCTGCCCTGTTCTGTTCCGTTTCGTTTTGTCCTTCCCCTGCTTGTTTCTAATGGCTTCCTAATGACAGCTTGCAGGCACCACACACCCAGCCATTTATAACCATCTAGACAGAGAGACTGTGTGTGTGTGTGTGTGTGTGTGTGTGTGTGTGTGTGTGTGTGTGTGTGTGTGTGTGTGTGTGTGTGTGTGTGTGTGTGTGTGTGTGTGTGTGTGTGTGTGTGTGTGTGTGTGTGTAGAGTCTTTAGAAGACAGGGGGACATTAAAAAGCAGATGCACCTCGTTCGTATTGTGCACAAAGCACACACATGCCGTTAACCATCAGCCTACGCTGGCATGTGTGAACAGCAATAGCCCGAGGCGGCTTTACATGAACCTGAAGGTGACATACTGAGTTTTAGCGTCTTAACAGGAGTTGTTCTAGCCACATGTTGTGTAAAAGCCATTAGCAAAGGTTAGTTTGTCTAAATATCTGCCGACTATTTTTATATGTAATTCACAATCTGGCGCAAACAAACCAACTACTTGTCAGATTTTTCACTACTAGTTGTTAAAGTAAATCCTGACCTGTAACTAACAAAGCAGCGTTAAAAGAGGGGTGTGAAACAACTCCCACTTTTGCTCTACATGCATACAAGTTGACATTTGTATTTGACGATACAGGTTCTGTTGTCTGGGGTGCGGACTGCATTAATCTAGCAGCATGCTAAAGATTTAACTTACCACCCAGGGGCTAGAGAAGTCAACATAGCAAACACTTATTATTGACTTATGGATTGCATAACTTTGAGAGACAAGCCCTGCGCGGCCAGTATAATGTTTCATTAATGGACAAGATAGAGGAAGCTTGGGTGGTGGAGGTAGTATTCAGCATATCAGCAACAACAGCGGTGTATGTCAAGTACGAACCCCAGGGATGAATGAAGAGATGAGAGATTCAATGGATTGCCTGATGTGAAGTGCTGTGGCACAATTGTCTTTTTGACAATCAGCTGACGAGTACACAATGCTACACAAGGTTTCAGTGACTGAAGGCAGCCGTGAAAATGCAGTTCAAGTTAATTTCAGGAACCCCAATATGCATAGACTTCCTGGCCAAATAAGTCTAAATCTCCACATTTGCTTTTGTTCAAATCTTTTTTTTCCCCAAACACTGCAACAAAGGAACATGTCACTGCTAATAAATAAAATGTTGCCATTAATTGGAAAAAACAGTGGCTGAAACTTGGAGTTGTATATGAACAACTTATCATAGGGGAAAAGTAAGCTCCTATCTGTGTGTCAGAAAATCATTAACTACATTCCTTCTTTTTTTCAGACAAGATCTGTTTAATTAAATAATTTAAAATTAGTTTAAGAACTCTAAAATACATAACAGCTGATGTAAGTTTGTTACACACTGTCCTACTGCATGTCTGCCTATCATTCTACCCATATTTTCAGCAAATTCATCTCACAATCTTTTCCTGAGCCTGTAATTCTCATGAGATTACAAAACAGTTGTCAATGGAGGCACATCCTCAGCGTAAGCAGAGCCGGTAGCAGCCATATGATCACAGTGCTGACAGCTCTCCATGACCTCATCCATTTAAGTCCATTTTCGACTCAGAGGCAGAAAAGGAAAGAAAGGAGGGAGTGAATAGAGGAATTGAAAAAAAAATTGAAGGAAAAGGTAGGAAGACAAATAGGGAGACAGAAAAAAGGAAAGGAGAGGATCTGGGAGATCCAAGGAGAAATAATCTGAAAGAATGCAGAAGGGAAGAAAGGGTGAATAAGAGAAGCAGGGAAACAGACAAAGAAGGGAAAAAAGAGCACCTGGCAGCGAGTCACAATGCAAATATACTTCAAAGCGTTGTTGCTAAAGGTGGGATCAGATAGTGTATGCTGCAGAGAGATGGGGGCTCAAGGAGGTTACTTGGAAACTTAACCTGCATCTTCAGAACACATGCAAACGCTCCTGCGCACCTGAAGAAATCAGGCATGCTTGGAAAGGAAACGAGGGGTAGAAAAGTACATTCAGAAATTAAAGAGAAAGAAAAAGAAGGGGTGTGAATATGTGTGCACTTTTGGTTTTGTGTGTTTAATGAAGTTGTGAGGAAGCAAAGTAATCAAATGATCATGCTGTTATTATTATTTTGTGGACGTTCAATAAATGTCATCTTAATGCCCTGTTTAAAGTTGTGTCAGCTTCTCACACTGGCTGTCTAATCAGCCTCTTTTCTTTCAGTTCTAATTCACTTAACATGGCTGAGATGAGAAAAAGGAGCTGATGGGTGAGATAATGGAGCTGACTTGCAACCTGCCTATATACCAGCATGTATACAGGGCATACACACACACACACACACACACACACACACACACACACACAAAAGCATACACCACGATGCACATGCACTTATGCATATACCTGAATGCACAAAGACAGTTGCACGTGGCCACAAGACGAAGATCAGGATGGAGTGGATAATGAAACTGCTTCTGACCCTGTCCAATTATGATCCTCTGTCCATTACCTAAATGGACACCACTCACTCCTATTGATCATAGCCTCTTCTCTTTCACTTCTCCGTTGCTCTTGTCGTTTTTCATCTTATTACCTCTCCGCTCATCTGCATCGCTCCGCTGATGGTTTACGTGGCCGTTGATGGAACTATAAATCAGGGCCTAGCGTTTATCACCACAGAGGCCAACTGAGCACACACTTTTCGACCCTGAAAACCCAGAATGTGCTCACTGGGAATGATGCACACCTACTCATGCACAATGGGTGTCCTCTAGCTCAAGTCTACCTTTTGTGAAAAGGTGGTAGACTGTGTGTATGTGTGTGTGTGTGTGTGTGTGTGTGTGTGTGTGTGTGTGTGTGTGTGTGCGCGTATGTATGACTTAAGAGTTACGAGAGCAGTAATGGAATCCCTTCCTTGATGTGAGTTCTTCGGCCCATTCGAAGTCCCGTCAGCCGTGAAAATGTCAGCCATGATCTAGAGAGCCTGGAGCAGGTTTATGACATCATCAGTGCGCTGCCACTGCAGAGATATTATACCGAGAGCCCTGACAGTCTGATCTATCCGCAAGGTCTCAAGTCGTGCAAACAGTCACAAAATGTTGAAACAGGACACGTTCCTATGTGCTTTATTCTTTCCCAAACAGAATGTAGCCCTTCAGATAGTGAAGCAGCATGGAGAGCAGTTTGAACTCAATCAAAAAGGTACACACTGAAAGCCAAACAGGAAACCCATGAGTGTGTTGTGGGTGAGACAGGGGGACACTGGATATAGGTATTTAATTCTGGTATTTAGTCTGTGGCAGGGATTTTGCTACTTGTCTGGTATCTGCCTGTGCCACTTATGGTGCCAATCCAAGCAAACTAGCGAGGCTGTAATCAGAGCGGGACAATCACGAGATTAATACAGCATACACCCTTCACCACATAGGCACATTAAGACATTCAAAAATATGCAAGTACATACACAAGCATGTGCATACACACACTTGGGCGTACACACAAAGGAACCCACAGATGTACACAGTGGGCACTCTAACTCGAGTCTAGCTCCTGGATCCTAAACATATGGTTGTCTCCATTATGACGATGGAAATGTGAGAGGATAAGCTTAAGGAAATTATGTTTCACTCACTGTCAGGAGACTAATGTAAATAAATGTTCTCACAACAAGGCCTCACACACCCACAGGGAGTTTGTATTTAACATGTGGAAAAAACATCGCTTCTCAGTGCGTCTTGGACAGACAAATAGTGTTGGTTGGTATTCAGGGCCTACTTTGTTGTTTACCAAATTCCTCCGTCTTTTCTTTCATTATTGCTAAAGATCACCATCATACATCTTTTCACCACAGTGAAATGGACAACAAAGTGTCTGTCTGTATGTATGTGTGAGTGAGTAAGAGTTTCTTCGTGTGTGTAGATGTGTTACTTTTCACAGGAAAAACACTGTGTAGCCTACATGAAAATGAAATTTTTATAACACCCAGGACCCTTACAAGGATGCAACATAATACTAAAGGCCACAAAAGAACCACAGGTGGAGACATAGAGTGACATAAATAAGAAAAAAATAGGAAAGAAGACTTGAGGAAAAAAAGGGGACGGACGAGAGAGCAGGAGGGAGCAGGAGGGAGCAGGACAGAGAGGAGGAGTAAAAAGAGCTCTATACGGATAGTGGTAAATGATAGGGTGCAACTAAATGAGGGTATGTAATTTGGGGTGTTTAGTAATTACACTAGTTTGACAGAGCCATGTCATACCCTCCCTTTCTTGATCCCCCACTGCTCGATTGCCTGTTTTTCTGCCAGCATCCTCATGTTTTCCACATTTAGCTCTTCTCACTCTCTGTCTCCCCACCACCCACCCCACTCCTCTAGCTTTAAATGCTCAACTCCAGGCAGCAAGCATCAGTCAAAAAGTTTTACCAGCTGTATGTCCTGTCTACCCCCCCTTCATTTGACAAGCCTAAAATATAGAGGAAAATGTTAATATATGTTTTCTAGTCTCTGGCCAGGTCTATGAAATTCATTTATATTGGTGGATGGTTTGCCAAGGAGTTGACTGCGGGAGCGTGTGATCTTGTGGTGATTTATTTTACCCCAAAAGCATATTATTCTGAAGTGTGAATGTGGTGGTTGTGTGTGTGTGTGCCTGAGTGAGCGAGCGAGCGAGCGAGAGAGAGAGAGAGAGAGAGAGAGAGAGAGAGAGAGAGAGAGAGAGAGAGAGGGAGAGAGAGTGAGAGAGTGAGAGTGTGTGTGTTTATGTGTTTATATTATACAGGATTTAAGTGTATGTGTGCACACAAGAACATATTCCTCAGGCTCAAGCACCAACTGTGTCGTCAAGGGTTTAGTTGGAAATTCTTAAAAAGGGGAAATGTTACTTTTCTCTCAAACATCAATATCCACATGCTGAGTTGATAAAATCCACATTAGTGAGGCAGGAAACCGGCAATAAAACCAAACACATGGAAACAGTCAGGCTCCTGTGATTTCACAGTAGTATATGGGCTCTCCAATGAATATAAACTATGATATACCAATGATGAAAGACTAAACAGAGAATGAAGTGGGGTATAGAAGGATAAAGAAATAAAAAAGGAGAAATATTGTGTGAATGTGTGTGTCTGATTATCTTGGATGCAGTAACAGTTGATATCACCAAGAGCTGAGGTCATGAAAATACTAAACTCTGTCAGCCTCTGTTGAAGGTTCAGTGGACTCCTTCCAATTCAAAGTTTTCCTCCTTCATCGATGGTAAACACATTTAAGTTAGTTTGGCTGTTTCCATAATCCCGAAAGCAAAGGACGAATGATAACGAGGCCCCGCAGAAATCTGGAACCCAAGTAACATATAAAAATCACACACACACACACACACACACACAAACACACACACACACACATGCACACACAGGTAAAAAAAAAGGACTGACAGGGTGTTGAAAAGAACATAAAGCCAGGCATTTGTTTAACCAGTCTAAAACCCTGAGAGAGCCGTTCTTTTCAACCCACCCTCTTATTACATTACATGACCACAGATTTTTAACAACTGCACACACAAGCATATAAACACATTTCCACATATCCAGGCACAAACACACACACACACACACACACACACAAGTGTATGCACTATGCTGCTTCCCAGTTCTGTTTGACTGCCCTCAGGCCCCTGACAGTGTTTGAACCCTGACCTTGTCACATTCGAGTGGGTCCGGGGGGAAGGGGAGATTCTAGGGGGTCCGATTTTACATAGAGGAGGTCGCGGAGAGCTGGATCTGCAGACAAAAGCCCTGGTTGTGGCGGGTGTCTGCGGGTCAGGGTGGGTCGCAGGTCAGCTCCACACCCTAACCCTCTTTCTGTCTCTTGCCTTCTTCTTTTCCTCTCTTCCATCCATCTCTCTTTTCAATGGAGAGGAAGATCCGAAAGGAACAATAGCGTTCTTCTGCCCCTACTATCATCCCAACAGTGGGGATGCATACTGAACAGGGGCCAAAGGGGTTCCACTTGCTACTTAGCCTATTTTCTCCTCTTTTCCATGCTTTCACCTCCCCTTTCCCATTAAACCCCTACACGCTCCGTCTCCTCCACACTCCCCCTCTCCTTCCCACGTTACCCTCATTCTGCCTGAGCTTGTTACAGTTTGTAACCTAACCAATGTAGTTTTTTCAAGAGTATCACCTGCTTTATGAAATAAACATTACCCAATCAGATAGTAAATTTAGGTTGTAAGGTACCTGTATCTGCATCATCTCCTACATCCTATCACCACCCACCACCTCCACCCCCAGCTTTCATTTATTCTCTTGCCCTTTTTTTTCAAAGTCTGCCTATCCTGTGGGCCTCACAAGCCTCTCTCCAGCTGGCACTACAAGCTGAACTTTGCCACAACAAAATAGCTAGAACGCTCTCTGCCTCTGCCTACATGCACGCAAACACACACTCACACAAACAAACAAAGACATACGGACATACTACTACAAATGCAGCAGGAATGCCAGCAGGAGCACAAATGAGGCCATGCTGGAATACAAAATGACAGCCTTGTTCTTCTTTCAGCTGAGGGTTAAACTAAAGAGTTCCCCCTATTCCTCCTCAGCCCTCCATTTTGTGCTTGTCTGACCCCACTAGTCCTTCTAGTTGCACCTTAGCAAGGGGGCTCACACTGAGAAGTGGCAGCCAATCCAGGTCCAAATGTGATTAATTTGCTGCATTCACCAGGGTTGTTCCCCACTCACAATAGAAATGGACTGTCTAGGAGTCCATTAAAAAGCCTCACGAGCCAGAGGGCCCCCATCCCAGGCACTTGGCAACGACCAGGAGGTCACACACTGCAGTCAAGAAGTTTTTAAAGGTCTGTGTGAGTGAGTTTACGCTTGCATGTGTGTACACTTTAAAGTTTCTTTTAACAGGTGAAACAATATTTTGATAGTCTGGCATGTCACGATATCTGACAATAATTCAGCATAACAAGAGGGGCTTCTACTGTGTTATGGAAGCCCATTAAAAGGAATTCCTGAGGTAATCAATCATGAAAGGCGATTAATGCAGCAGCCATTGAAATGATTTACCATATTTAGAGAAAACACAGAAAGCAGGTGAACTTGGTAAGCAACATTTTGATATTGTTCTCTTGGTCCTGCATATTATTGGACCTCCTTTCTTGAAAGCGGTGCATTTAGATGGCAATCTCATCCTACAGAAGTAAGCCCTTGGTGAGAAATTCACATTATAATAGAAGGTTGGTACAAACATTAGACTGATTATAACACAGGAATTCCTCTGGGGCTTAAATAAATACAAGGAAAGATACACCCTGTTGTTTATACACTGCACAACATAACTTGCATTTGTTTTTGTGTTCTACTCTTATGCTTATGAAGCATCTCTGTCTTTGTTTCCCGTCTCTCTCTCTCCTCCTCTCTCAGCCACTCGGCCTTACTTGCTGAAATGGCGCTGAGTGCTGAAACAATGTCATAATTAGTCCTGATTGATGTAGCATATTAAGCAGCAAACAATTAGCATACAGTATATTGCTACTCTGGCCATCTGAAAATGACTGATGTGACTGACCCACATGAAGCACAAGCTCAATAACACAGTGAGAGAGGCACTATAAACACACACACATACTCAGAGCGAGAGAGAGACAGAGAGAGAGAGAAAGAGAGAGAGAGAGAGAGAGAGAGAGAGAGAGAGAGAGAGAGAGAGAGAGAGAGAGAGAGAGAGAGAGAGAGAGAGAGAGAGAGAGAGAGAGAGAGAGAGAGAGAGAGACTCTTGTGAATAGCTGCTTGGAAGATGAACACAGGGAGAGAGAGAGTGTTGCTTATTAAACAGGGCCATAGATTCACACACTTTTTTTGATATGTTTTTCCTCTCTCAAACTAAATCAAGTTTGTAAGATAAAAGGTTGAAAGCTCTCAAGAGTAATTTAAACACTGTACTGAATACTAAACAAGGGCCTTTTTGCCTAAGTATGCCAAATTGGTAATACCTATGGTTTTTTTGAAGGTTCAAATAGTGTCTGGAGGGGGAAAGCTTCTGATTTTGAGCACGAAAGAAAATGTTCACAATTCATTATGTTCTTATATTGTACATACAGAGAGAGAATGAAAAAAACACCAGGATTTAGGAGACAAAGATCAAGGGATTATGAGCAATAAGGTATATTTCAACTCAAGTCGGGTATGTTTAATATTTCTCATTGTTCTTTCACAGTTAGGCGCAGTCTATCATTGAGCTCCAATAATTCCCCATTCACACAGAAGGGTGGAGAAAAGCCTACCTATTGTAAAGTTGTCCATCACAGCTGAAAGCTTACACCTGGGCATATCACAAAGTAGAGAAGATAACAGGGTGTATATGTTCAACTACTGAAAGGCGCTCAGCATGTTGGTGAAAATGCACCGTGTAGGCTAAGTGACAGAAATGACATAGCTTACCTTTACTCTCTTATTGTTTTGGTTCAATCAAAGTCAAACGAGTGCAGAACAGCGTGAAACATTTTGTTTGCATTTCTGCCTGTTTGAAAGCCTGTGTGTGAGCATGATTATGCTTGTCAGTGCATTCATGTGTGCACACTTGTGTGCACAGGAAGTTGCCTGTGTTCAACAGCCATGCTAGCACCACTGAAGGGGGTCAATTATCCAGCTTTGTTCTTAGCATGGGACATCATCTTATCCCTGTACAATGCACAGGCCGGGACAGGGCCTCTGAAACCACTGCGACTAATTGTTCTGTCTCTGTCAGACAAATGAGAGGAGAGGGTTCATATGTAGGAGGGGTTGAAGGCATATATGCCAGGAGCCTTTATCTTAACCATTTTGGATTTACAATAAATTCTAAAAGGTACACAAGAAACCCATTTCCAACCTGTCTAGCTCTATATTCCTGCCCGCTCACCTTCTTCATCTCTCTTTGGTGCAACACAGGACCTTGTGCAACCACTACAGGGTCTCTAGAGCTTGAAAATCCCTGAGATGACTCCCACGGCAGCTACAAGCCCAACCTAGGGTTCCCTACCTGGGGCTCTGTGCTTTGGATGTTTCCTTGGGGACCTAGAGACACGTGGGGATGCAAGCTGGAGGGATAAACACAAATGTAATACTACTGGGAGGATTTAAGAGGTGAGAGTAAGGGAGAGAGCACGGGAGGTTATGAAAGTAGATGAAGTCAGAGAATAAGTGAGTCAGAAAAGTGGAGAAAGGCAAGGATGAGTAAAGGGTAAGTTTTTTCTACGATATCAAAGTGCTCAAGTTCCCCTGGGCATAGGTAGGTATGACTGGGCAAGTTTCCCAAATGCAAATGAAACAACAGTTGAGAGCAGGTGAATAAGGTGTCTTTCTTTGCCAGAACAGTGGTTTGCTTAGAACACTCAGCAAGCTTGTTTCTGCATTTTTTTCCCCCTTTACTTCTCTTTCACCTTTGAAGTCTACAGAGTCTCTAGTTTTAGCAACAGCAGATTAAGTTTCATTATCAGAAATAATTGAATTTCTTGTATCTATTTGTAATATACGTATACCTTTCCATTTATGTAGGTGGAAGTTTCTGATTATGTCACACATCTGATATGTGAGAGAATGCATACTTGATGTATATGTGTGTATGTGCATCTCTACAGCACAACGATGTTGAAGGAATGCTACCATAAAATCATGAGGGATGGAGGACGCTCCTCATCTCCCACCAATAGAAAACTCCTCAATATTAACTCTGGCTCAGGTCACCATACCGATTACACTACACTAACCATTTTACACACTGCATCTACAGACCCTTCCACCCCCACATACACACACGTTTTACTCTGCCTCTCCTCACACGTGCATTTGGAATTAAAACCCATCTTGGGTGAGCCCTGTTGGCGCCCGATCCAGACATACATAAACACATTCTCACACAATCGTCCACAATCACGATCCCTTATGAGGGTCTTAGCATGAATCCAGATCCATCCCTTAGAGACCCATGCTCCACCACACTACACCACACAGTGGAAATATAAGTTGATATGGTAGAAGTGTGTAAACGGACACACATGCGTGCACACACATATACTGAAAGCAGTAGGCATGAATGCAACACACCATTTGGTCTCAAAGAATGTTGTGGGTTTACATCAGGGACTTGACCTAACCTCCAGCCATGACCTGCTCTCTGCATTTCTTCACACAACAGCAGATCGGAGGTAGATTAGGCTAAAACCTACACCCAGTCACCCCTCTAAGTCCTCGCATCCCTACACCCCCCAATTCTACAAATTACTTTTTCCTCACTAAACTTCAACAGAGTGTGGGGTAAGAAAAAAGTGTGATTTCTGTCTTTCTAAAAGATCTAGCTCATTACAACTTAGAAGTACGCTCCAACATTGTCAGGAAAAATCATGCAAAACCATTTTTAGTTCATCATGTGTTTCCTGAATTGCTCAGCATGCCCTTATTGTCTGACCAGTTTTGAAATGTTCGCACACACAAGCTATTTGACATTAAACATTATGACAAGTACACAGTCTAGATGATAGTAAATCATGTCACGGTTTCTCTGCATACCTGTTGACAGAACAAGCTTATGCTTAGGCTTCAAAGAAACCAGTAATGGACATGTGTGAGTGTTTGAAACACACCCCCACCCTCCTCCCATGTCAATAATTACAGAGATGACACAGACTAATTTTCTTGCAAATTGGTGGTATTCTGATTGCTGCCACATTGGGGGAAAAAAGACTGGAATAAAATAAATCCATTACAACTGGGAGGAACATAAAAAGACACAGGAGGAACAAATACAACAGGGCTAAATATATAAATAAAGAAATGAAAAGAGCAGAAGTCATGAGTGAATTAATTTTGGCTCAGCAGTGGAGCTGCATTAAATGACACCTAGTCAAACATGTGGCTAAAGCTGTCAACTCCGGCGCCTCCTTTCTACACTGAATCATCCTAATCCTCTCTAATACTGTACTGCTAAATGTCTGTCTTTGGTGCCTACTATGTCTTATATTAGGCTAGTGTTGTGTTAAATTATGTGGCTGAGCCTTCCTTTCCATTATGTTGCCAGAGAAAAGGAATGCAGTGGTGTGGATACAAATAGAACATTATTGTATTTAAAACTATTATTCCATTGTGTCCATATGGTGTCCTGGTATTTGAATTTCTGTCTCTCCTTTTGTTAATTTGTATATTAGTCAAAAGAACTAAAATACTCTCTAAAAATGATGTAGAGAATGTTAAAAGTGATCGAAATACGTATTATTTGCACTTCTCTATAGACACAGGTTCAACCAAAAGCGTCTACATTATCATCAGTGCTGATTCTTAGCAGCTGAGCTAGCAAATAAATCAGTGTTAATTGTGTGTCTGGCTGCTCCTACAGCCACGTTGGCCACCAACAAGCAACAGCTTAGTGGATAAATCACATTTACCACTAAGAGATGCCACACACTCGCCTATCCAGCTGAAAAATGAGTCTCAGGTACAAAGGGGAGTCGTGACGGATCTCCTCCCTGGTCTCATATCTGCTCCTACTGTGATCTGGGCCATCCGTGGGTGAGGGATGAGACTCTGGGAGCACAGTAGAAACACTCTGTCATCTCTGACGAAGAGAAGGAGAAATTGTCAGGTATAATCAGCAGGGTGACAGGGGTGGAAGCAGAGAGGGGCAAAATTTGAGGATGGATGAAAGGAGGCTGGCATCCCTCTTGTTAACACAAATTATTAATCCTGCTCTGCTGGCTTCAGAGTTTAGAGTAAAACAAGAGGGAAAGCAATAATGTACTTGTCAAAATCCCTTTTAGGAATTTTTTAACAAACTGTGTACAATCAAAGTTCATACATGGTCTCCACGTTTCTAGGATTCATGTGACCTTGTGACTGTGACCTCTACAATCACATTAAGCAAATATATGGTCAGGTATTTTATGCAATGTATTGCATAAAGAATACATTATACAAAACAGTAGACAACACATGAGTTGTACTCTGCATGTTTGACTAACCCTCTTCTTTCCCTCTCAAATGAATTGTTGTAGTTTAGTTTTTCCTTGCTGAAGCAGTTCACAGTAAATTGAACAATTTCAGACCTTTTTTGCTTATTTTGTAACACTTTTCTTTCTTGACAAAAAGACAGAACCTATGATTTGGCCTCAAGTTAATGAATAAAAAACTTTAGCTACAACAAAGAAACAAAAAGGATAAAGGTCAAAGTCAAATGAGATAATTGATTGCTTAAAATTAAAAGCAATCAATTATCTCATTTGACTCCCCAGCTAAAACAGCGGCAGTGTGAGCCAGTAAGCCCCAGAATATGAATCATAATGGTAAAAAAAGACACACTGCATCACCCCTACTCAGCAAGAGGTGAATGAAAGAAAAAAACTAACAACTGAAAAAACACCATGAAAAGGGGCACTGCAGGTATGACAGCAAGTTTCCATTTCTGTTTATATGCATGTTTTTCAAATACATTCTAAATTATACTGTCTTTTCTTTTTTAATTCCCCAGGTCTCATGCTAACACACAAACACCAGCTCACAAAAACAGAAACCTAATGTTCTGACCACAGGGGAAGGAGTGCTTTATCACAGTAGATATGGATTGAATAGTTACTGGAATGCTGTAACTGCTCTATAACTATACTTACAGTATCTGCCTGAAAAAAGGCACACACATACAAACAAGTATATAGTAACACATGCACTTTTTCACGTTCTCTTGTTTCTCATCTGCCCTGTTTTGTTAAATAATGTGTGTGCATTTTCAGAAAAAGATCTGTTGACCCTTTCATTAAAAGAAGAGTTCTCGATCCCACTAACTGAATTTGCAAAGCAATTCCGGGCTCGTTCTTATTTTGCTGTGGCAAAGCACATTTCTTAATTTCTATTGATTGGAGAAGATTGGCAAGAAGAGCAGAGCTGCAGAACAAAGTTTTTACCTTTCTGTCAGGCTTAGGGCTTTAAAAAAAGAGTTGTGTGAGTTTAATACGTGAAAGGAGATACTGAGAGATCTCTGTTTATCTCTTTTCCACTCTCTGACCTCCAGATGGAATCAGGGAGCTGTCGTGAAGCAGAGTGCCCGAAGCAGGCAGAGGTTCCTGGGCTACCTTTTCACCGCAAGGACCCTATGACCACAGTCCCTTCGTAGGAATGAAAGAGTAAGGCAGATGAAAGCAGCAAAGAGGGGATGACTCTCCTGATCCCCTCCTGTCTTCTCTGTCACCCACCCGGAGGAAAATTTAATAAAGTCCACATACCAAGACCCACACAAGAGAGATGAGAACACATGAAAGGAAAGATGGACAGATGGAGAGATGGAGAGATGGAGAAAGGAGAAGATGGAGGGATGGCAATGATGACTGACCCCTCTCCCATGGTGTCATCTCTGACCTTCAGAATAGCCAGAGAGCATTGAACCCCAGGAGGCAGGATGAAACACAAAGATGCCACACACATACCTATGAACACATATACAGGCAAACACAAACAATGCTGACACAAAAATAGAGCTTGTGCGCTGACTCACTTACAAAAATACACACACGTACAGCTGACACAAGCATACGCTCTTACACACAAGTAGGCACATTTATTTAAGTTCAGCATCAGTTCCTGTGAAATTGGTCTGCGGATTATATGCCAATTTCAAAAATAGGATTTGAAAAATATGTCTTTGATTCAGCAGAGAATGAGCCCTATTCATAAAGGTACAAGAACGCAAGAGTCATGGGATCAGCAACAGACTGGGACCTACACACACACACTCTCACACTCACACACACACACTCACACACACACACACACACACACACACACACACACACACACACACACACACACACACATGCAAGTCCAGTCCAAGTGACTGTGACCTTGAGGGAGGATTTGGTGAGTGTTTGAGGAGGGAGCGCTGGGTGAAACAAAGTGGGCCATGTTGGCATCATGGGCCACTCAGACAGCAACACACACACATATACACGTGCACACAGAGCCAACAGTGTTAGCTGTGGTAACATTAATGTGTCCTCTTTCATAGATGATTACTCCCAGCAGGAGAGGGGGCATCTCTTTAATGACAGTCTTTCACACCCAAACACTCCCACCAGACAGCAGAGAGGGAGGGAAGGAGGGAGATATTTAAGGAGGAAGGAGAGCAGGAATTGAAGATAAAGGACACATAGAGAGAGCGAAGATGTGAGAAAAAAAGGTAGTGGGAAAGAGAGGGATGGCAGAGATAAACTGTGGCTACAGGGAGAAATAAAAGAAGATAAAAAAAGCATTGTCAGAAAAGATGAAAGAAAAGTAACATGAGGAGACAGGTGATGGTGGGAAGAGTCCTAGATAAAGCAAGGGAATAAATACTGTACGGTGCAACAGATGTGTAAGTTGTGTGTGAAGGGGTGTGTGTGCATGTTCAAGAAGGCTGTGCGTCAAGTGCCAGTCAACAGATGGTGTCTAATCTATGGAGGGCAACCCCCCTCCTCAGAGCACAGCGGGAGCTAAGGACCCCAAGCGGTACTCGCACACTGGACAACCACCAATGGACTAGCTCTCTCAAAAGAACAATAAACACAAATACACGTGACACATGCAGTTAAATGTGTGAAAAAAAGTGTACAGTATGATTGTATAGATACACACATTACAGTTGGAACACCAAATTACAGAAAAAAAGGTTTTCCTCACTAGCCATTCTACTTTGGTTTTATTTATCTTGTCTCAGATTTCTGCCTCGAACCCAATTAAATAGAATGGATGTATGAGTTTCTAGGTGGTGTTCACAGCACTTAAAAATAAAAATTCAACAGCAACATTTCTTTCCCCCTGTCCAAATAATTATTAATTCTGGATGATCCACAGAACAAAATGTTAACAGATTTTATTAAGATGCCTTTTTGCCAGGTCCTATGAAAACTGTTCACAGTTCTGTTGATTTTCTAGATTTTATTTTACAAGAAATTTAACAGCAACATCTGTTTACAAAGGCAATTTTGCAAATGCTGTGAGTGAACATTACAGTAAAATTCTCTTTTTCTCCTCTCTACTGGTTTAAAGGTAGAAATCACAGAAAATTATATCTCAAACCAACAAAACCAAAACTGTCTGCATAGCTGGATATCACTATAGGTAAGTGGGGAAGAAAATGTTTTTGAGTGGGGTGGGGAGCTTGAACCGACAAAGGTTTGAAGTTAATTCAGTGTCCCACTAATTTAATTCCAGGGCAGAATTTTCTTCAGAATCAAATAACTGAAAAAATATATCATATATATGTCATATATCCAATCTACCACAAAATTATTCATTTATTTATTTATTTATTTCATCCAGAGAATGAGCAGGTGAGGGTACAACATCAAAAGCCCTTAATGCTAAACATTGTGTGTCAAACCCTGCAACTTCTCATTTACAGACCCTTACCCCCAACCACAAGGCCACCATGTCTAGCCTTGTATGCATTTTGGTTGAATGCAGCAGAAAGTGAATTAACCTGAACCACTGATGCATACTCAGACACATGCACACGCACACACACACGCACACACACACACACAGCATAATGTCTTTGTGGTTGTGCATGGTGTCTGTCTGGAAAAGCCCCACTGCTGATGTTGCTGTGACAGCCGTCTGATTCAGCAAGATCCAATATTGACTGACTGACTGACTGACTGGGGAAGGTTCAGTCAAGCAGGAGCCGATGGCGAAGGTGTGTGTTTGTGTGTGCATGTAAATGTGTGTCACTGTCTGTGTTCATGGCTGCGGGGGTCTGTGGTAGTCTGCGTCATGAGTGCATGAATGTAAAAATGAATGAAAAAAGAAAAGGAGAAAATGAGAGAAGCAATGGGGAACCATGTGGGATGAATTAGGCATTTCTGTTTAAAAAAAGGGTCTTGAAGGCCTGATGAAAACCTTGGTTTGAACAAAGGGGAACTGTTAGTCATACTGGCCCCCCTTGGGCTGCCCCGTCCTGTGACAAGAAGTGAATCAGAGCCCATTTACACAGTAATACACAGAAATAATAGCATCTCCATTCAGCAGCTATTCTAATAGGCCTAAATTACTGAGCAACACCACTCTGTCAATTTTGAAGTTATTTTTCCTTGAGCAGAATGTCTAACGGGAACCTATTGTACTCTTTGTCATGAATATCCAATATATATGAAATTGTAATAGTACATTCAGGCTACTAGGAATGTTCTCTAAGGACTGTGCTGTGATGAACCATTGTGTTCAATGGGCGTGGGGTTTTAATGTTTGTACTGTACATGGATATGAGTGTATCTGTCTGGAGGTGTTGCTTGATAAATATTATCTTAACTGTCTGGCTGACATTACAGCTGATGTTTTAATTACATCATTCATCATAAAAATATACATACTGTACTCAGTAACACGAAGTAAAGGTGACTCACTGAACAGAAAGGTGAATGAGGTCCTTGTCGCTTCAAAGCATCCATTTCTCACAGATATGGGTCATTCCATCTCTCTGTCGCTCTCATTTTTTTTCCTTTACTGCCTTTCACTTGTACCTTTTTTAAATTCAGACCATATAACCAGGCACTTTACACTATTAAACCCTCCCTCAACCCGCCCCCACAGCAGCTCCCAGTGTCTGATCTAGAGACACAGGTCATTTGTCATCAGAGAGGGGAGCTCGAGGAAACAGCAAACCCAGCATGGGAGCTCCACACTGGGCCTGACAGCTCTCAATGCTGCTCTACAGAATTGTTGAATATAGTCAAGTCGTCACGTAGCAGACAGAGAGAAAAAGAGAGAGGGAGACAAGGATGGAGAAGTTTATGTCAGTGTTTGCAATAATGTGTCAGTCCATCCGCCCAAATGCTTTTCTCTGAAACATGTGTGTGTTTGGGCCTACATATGCTCACCTGTTTCTGTTTTTTTGGAGTGTTTTTTTGTTCAAAGGACGAGGCTTGACTAGGGACAAAGAGAAGGTTAAAGTAGAGAGGACTGCAGATAGAGTGAGCTCTGCATGGATAGTGTCACCTACACATGCACTTACACCCACTCACAATAACCACACAGAGTAAGGGGTTATAACGGTGAGTATCCCACTCTTTTGTGTGTGTTCACTTACGCTGACCCCATAAGAACCAATATGACACTCATTACTTACACGCACACGCACACACACACACATACACACACAATACACCCACATTCAGACTCTCATTACAAGCTATCTCGAGGAGCAGGAGGAGGCAAACAGGAGAAGAAGGGTGCTGTAAATGCAATTCAATCTCTTAACGTTCTCACCTTTCTGCATTACATCTTTTCTGTGATGAGAGGCAGGTAGCTTGGAAAGAGAGGAGGCACGTAAACTGAATAACATAATCAAGAAGATGTGGTAGGGAGTATAGAGTGGATGCTGTAGAAGAGGGACATGCAGAGTGTACAGTAGATAGAGAGGTAAAACAGGTACAGGAACAAGAGGACAAGAGGACAAGAGGACAAGAGGACTGACTTAAGAATACCTGACCCCCTGCTGTGACATGGTTATAGTGTGTGCTTGTACTTCATCCCAGTGTACATGCAGATACTGTATTGATTTGGGGTGTGAGGGTAGGCAGTGGCAGAGGGGTATTAAATAAAAGAGAGGAGGTGAGGGGTGAGAAATCAATTTTCTCTGCTTTAATGGCAGATGGCAGAAAAAGAAACAGAGCAGAGAGAGAAGGAAAAGAAGGGAAGAAATAAAATAGAGGAGTGTTGGTCAGCAAACCAAGCCAGTTCATTTGAGCCAGGCTGTTTATGGTACATCTACTTTCTCTTCACCCTTCCCTCAGCCCACACTCCTGGCCTTTTGTCGCTGGATGCTCTGGTCAGCACATTCTGCCTCTTTGTCTGCAGAACCTTCACCTTTCCTTCTGTTGTCAATAACTGTATTGCTACCAAGGTTGGGTGAGAAGGCACTGAGCCACACTTGGATGCACATGCATGCACACACGTGTACACAAACACACACAAATAGACATTTATACAGGCAGGTGCACAAAATGCACAACACAGCTCAGCAGTCCTAGGAAGCCAGCAAAATATTGGTTTTCTGTGTCACCAAATGTCAAAAGTGTGAGTCTGTATGTGTCTGTGAGTATACACTAGTCTACAAGATGTGTGCGTGTATGTGTAGCGTTCAAAACATTGCGTGCCAATAATCATCCAGGGAGATGTTTTTTGTGGGCCCACCATGTGACCCAGCAGACCCCAGCCTACCTCAAAAGTGTAAGCCAGACATCGACCACTTATCTACAGGCCGCCACCCACCCAACCCCCACCTTCCCACGTCCTCCACCCTCCACCCAAACCCCGTCAACAACACGGGACCAGGCAAGCGTGAGAGA
This sequence comes from Scomber japonicus, assembly GCF_027409825.1. NCBI lineage: Eukaryota > Metazoa > Chordata > Actinopteri > Scombriformes > Scombridae > Scomber > Scomber japonicus. The sequence goes on along the minus strand of NC_070586.1, from coordinate 17,207,838 downwards.
AGGGCTGGCGATAGACACGAAATGTGGCACGAAATGCAGAAACGGAGCCCCTCAGACACACATAGACTCAAGCACACAGACATTTCAGCCTTCCAGCCAAGCCTACAGTGTGGTTGACTCCTGGCATGCCACGCAGGACCAGAGGCAGCTGTTCTTAAGAGAGACGCCATGACTGGATGGAAAAAAAATTTCCTGGTGTCAAAGCTACCAAGAGGACTATTTCCCTGCCTAATTTTTTTCAAATTAGCACAGTATGTATCTAGCAAATAAAATACACACCATGCATGTAAAGGCATACAGTATAATCTGATTTTATACAAATCATGGAATTCAATCTCTTTGAAATTTTAAAAATGTTTGAAAGGACTAATTATTTTTTGTGGTATTTAAAATGATGCTTTAAAGCAAGATTCAGCTTGATTTTTGAATTCAATTTTGTAAAATCCTGTTGTCATGCAATATTCTCTATCCAGATGGCTAATATAATAACAGGAAAATTACATCTTTATGTCTGCGGGTGGGTTTGGATAACCTTTAAATCTGCAGTATGCGGGTGATCTCCTGCTACTCTGAAACACGTCCCCCTGACCTTCCAATTAGAGCTCACTACCCAACAGCGGCAACACACTAAATCTTCCCCAGGCTGCAGGTTTGGACACCGGTATAAAACAGGCTGCTATAAAATCATTACTAGGCTGTAAAACACTGGAAAAATTCACAATTAAAATACCAACAGAGACACAGAGACAACAAAGCCAGAAGGAGAGGAATTATTTTGTGTCCAGATATGTGGAGGTAAAACATTTGCACAACAAACACAATCCCACCGGGACATCATGCTGTACCAAAGTACTGTTCTCTCTATGGGTCTCAAGGGCTTGAAAAGAAATGAAATTGCCAATATAAAATATAAACCATTCATATTTTAAAAATGGATGTGGATGTTTATACATTAATCCATACAATAAGCCATGACGGGCAAAGAACATCTAGCATAAATCAATTGCTGTTTCTCAAATTCTCATTCATCACAATATGCCCTTTGAGCACATGGCTAATCTTAGCTTTGCAGTAACATTTAATTAATTGGCTGTTTACGTAGAAATCGCACATAAGTAACACATGTTCAGACAAATGTATAAAAAAAAGCAGTAGTTCATCCTCCTTCAGCCCTGTGGGTGTTTAAACTAAATGCCATCAGTCGGCATTACTAGTGGCATTATACTTTTCTTGATAATGAACTAATTTAGTCAAAAAATTGTGAGGCTTCATTACACTATAGAAAGGGGGAAAATAAATTTGTATTGCATAGCTTGTGTATGTAAACACAAAGTGATGTACAATAATTGTATAGCTACATGTAAATATAGCAAAAGCAAACCATTAGTGAAGCTACTAATGGTAGAGTATGACGATAACACATCTAACTGCTGTACAATCTAATTAGTGACACTGTAATAAGCCATTATATCATATTAATGACATTACATTAGTGGCAATAGGGGGGGTTGTAGGAGGGCTTGTTTCAGGCAGAGCGTGTAAAAGGTCACAGAGAAACGATTTACCGGCTGTAGTCTCATCAGATTGGAGTCAGAAAATCGTCGACTCAAATTAAAAGTGAAACTGTAGCACTTTGTAAACTGAGTCTGCGGGCAGATCTGAGACAGTCCCCTCACACTGTGGGAGTAGGATTCCCTCAATTAACTTCACAGTGAGACAGAAAGGGGTCTAATCCATACCTGCTAGTGCCGATACCATTCCAGCATTGGCACGCTGAGCAAAGTTGTAAATAAAAAAGCATATGAGCTCAACAAGGCATACTGGCCTATTCACATATTACTGTTGGATGACCAAGAATGTATCTCATTGGGGACTGCCGCTATTGTTTCCATGCACCAGAGTATCAATGTTGTTTACTTAGTATTGAAGTGTTGATTATTGAAGTTTTCTTTAATTAAAATTATTTTTTCATTTGGGATATAAAGAAATAAGTGATTCACATACAAAAAAGAATAATCACCATAAAGAGCATTGTGGTCCTTGCAATTCCTCTTTTAATAAGATAAAGGTGAGTCTCTTAAGGATTTAAACACTACAAAAGATAAAAACATCCATTCAGGAGGACTACTACGAAAACAGCTCAATGCGGCATTTAGCCTGTAGGAAGAAAATAATAAAACAAATCAATGGTAAGCTTGTAAATGCAGCTATTTCACTCTGAAAAACAGTGTCTAAATTGGAAATAACTGGGTAAATCCGAGATTAAGAGGACCTCTATCACTTATCGATCCACATTTATTACTTTTAAATGTGGGTAATTGGGGAGAGTTTGGTGCAATCTCTGTCTGCATCTTTATAGAATGGCTCCGGTAGGTGTATGGGCCTTAAGTGCACTCGTAAATTGGTTTTATGAGTTTCTGAGACATATCACTGCTAATGTTTCCACTCGACGGCTTTATGACCACATTGTAGCAACTCTAGTGATAGATACTTTCTAATATATTGCAAAAGTGATGCTGACAAAAAAAATATATAGCTTTGGTGTATCGCTTTCGCTTAAATGATAACAGCATGTTCAGCACTACAAATAAAGATTTATCTGTTTTAGTTGTAGCAATAAAACAGGATCAGAGAAAGCACTGAAATACCACCTCTTTCAATTTCAGAAAAAATTAATAGACAATTATATGTCCATTTGTTTGTGATCAAGCATAGTCAATATACCATATTTGGATGCATGTAGACAATTGAGCAATTAATTTACTTTTCTTTTGATTAGAGGGGAAAGTGCTGAATTAATCAGCTATATCAAATGTGATACTATTTGTGTGTGTTACGTACACTGTGTACAATTCCCTGTATTATTATCCAGATGTTCTCTTTCACAGTTCCGTAAAAGACTACCGGCATTCAAACGCCTTTCAATTTTCCATCATCTCAATTCCTCCTACTCACACCATCCGATCCCTCCATCAAAGCAGACCACTTTGCCAAACATGATCCCTGCCTGTTGTGTGTTGGTTTGGTTTCGAGAAGCGGATTAAACAGTTCCCACCAACTCTCTGATGTGGACCTTATCTCAGGTTTCTCTTGACACTGGCAGTGCTCCGGTGTTATTAGAAGCTAAAAGGCTTTGTTATGGAACACAAAGGGCAGAGCTAGGCAGCAGTTAGTAAGGCTTTGTTAAGGGTCAGAGAGGTGTTAAATAGACTACACCTGGGGTTGTGTTAACACCTTCACCTGAGACATTCAAACTTTCATGGAAGGGTGTTCCATTCAATTGAAGAAACTCATAGACAAGACTTCTGTCAGAAATATAAAACAAGATCAATATTGACAAGTAATATTAATAGAAAAATATATAAGAAATTAATCGAGGACTACATTATTTGAAAAATTAAAAAAGGCAGTGGTAGGTTAATTAAAATAAATGTTTTTTTCTATTTCCAGGAGTGGGGTACTGTGGACTTGAAGCATATTTAACAGGTTGTCTCATTTAATTTCTCAATAGATAAGCCTCTCTTTACTATTGGAATACGGCCAATCACTGCTCTTCTCTTGAGGTTCCTGTTTATTGATCACTGTATCACATGGTTGTAATGTGATGTCAATGCTTCTCTTACCTGCCTGAGCTAGCAGGTAGTGAAAATACTTGCTGGATTAGGTCCAGGTACTTAGGAACGCCAAAGTGCTCTTAAGTACAAATCTACTGTGCAGGTAACAGAACAAGCTATTGTAAAACACAAAAATAAACTTTTTTCATTCAGTCATCAAGTTCAATTCAGTTTCAAAAATATATTTGCCCACAGAGGAGCCCCAGAGTAACTTTGGGGGAGAAACAGACCACATTCTGGGCCGGCTCAGCGTCAGGCCTTGTTACTCTGGATCCCCATCTCCTCTCTCCCCCACCTCCTTTCATCCCCCTCTTATCCCCCTTTTACCCCCTCCCTCCTCCCCCCCTTCAGACTTGTCTGGCTGGCCTACACACGCGATCCTCACGCTAGCTGGGCCTAAGCCCCGTAAAGGCTAACACAAGCTCAGTGTAAAAACTCCTATAGGGGCCCACCTCCATCCCTCTATCCCCCTCACTACCCCACCAATCCCCCTCTTCCCTTCTTGTGCTGCCTGACTACACTTTCGCTTCGCATTACTTCTGCTATTCTAACTTTTCCACTTCTGAGCACTATCAATTATGCACTAGAATAACAGTGGGGCCAGGCTTGGCAGCAGGACATAAAGGCCGATTATGAGTGTGAATAATTCAGCCATCTTCGTGCCATGTTCCTCTTACCACTGATACAGGCAGGAAGGCTTTACTGCTAATGTACGCCGGCAGACGCAATCTGACCTGGCCTTAATGTGACATCTCTCTACATCCCAGAGAAAGGAGAGGCTGGAGAGCTGAGGAGGACATAAAAAGTGAGTCTATACTGCATTATTAAAACAGCTGTGGACCTGATGTCACTCACAGATTGACAAGTCTGACACATCACAGACCCGGGGGCTGACACCTGTCAATCTGTTAACAAGAAAACCATGTGAATCTAGAGACAATCTTTAAACTACATTATTTTTGGTATTTATGTTATTCATCTACTTAGAGAACCTATGGGAAGTACAACAACTTTTTACAAAAATGTTGTAAACTTTATATAGAGAACTATAAAAAAAAGAAGCAGACATGGGTAACACAGAGAAAATGTGTTATATCGAAACCAGCCATCATAAATGTTTTTGGGTAAGGTGATATGAACCAGACCAGCAGACAACCCTCCATCACCTCAGCACGCAAAACATGTCTACCTTGACTTCATTTTTCATGAATTGCGTGCAAAGGTTTGAAGTGCTAGTCCTCTTCGAGATCACAAACAGTAATTAATATTTCATCACTCCACCCAAAGCCAAGCACGCACACTAATCCAATACGAGAAATATGATGCGCATCTTCTCCCATGGGCTAAAAATCTACATCAGCTCCGTGCCTCATAAAAAATACCTGAAAACATCTGTAAATTGTCAGCTATGTAAGTATAATAAAAATAAGGCAAGTTCACATTTTGTTCTGTTTTCAATAGCTAAGCCTGGAATTTAAACAGTGGGAAACAAAACATAAAATTTGACTGAGGAATTTAAGAATGAATACGAATTGAAAGAAAAAATAATTCGGAAATTAAGGAGTAAAAGAAATACACAAGGTTGCCAAAAAAGCAAAAAGGGAACTGGTAAAATATTAAAAATCATAACACTTTTTAGAGAGCTTTTACACTGGGTTGCATTTTACTGTGATGTTATTTTGCGAACTGCTTTTTATAATTAAAAAAAAAAAAAAAATTAAAAGAGAGAATTCTCTATAAATAATTACTATTATTTTATTGTTATTATTATTGCACACAATACATTTTAATACTATTATTTTTATCATTATTAATATTATTATTATTATCATTATTTTATTTTAATAATAACTAACCTATATAATTTCAACTGTGTTTTTGATTAAACTTCGTTGTGTTTTAATGGCAAAATGGAACTATAGGAACAACAAATTATAAAATTGTGTCATTCTTAATGTCAAAGGTTTATTAATTTATTTACATAACAGCCAGACCAAAAGCGACGTCATTTTTTTAAAAATTAAAAAAAAAAAAGCCCCTGCAGTCCCCCTTATTTGTGCTTCTGTTTGCCATGCACAGTCTAATCCTGGTTGGAATGTCTCCGGTCGTGGAGTCCTTCGGCCCTGAGGAACAGAACAGCAGGTGAAACTGAATTCTCAGAGGACTTGTCCCGCCTCACAGCTACTCCAGTAGTTCTACTGTATAGTTCAACAAGTCCTTCTGTTAAACAAGAGCCCAAATGTGCTGGAAACTATTCTTTTCTGTTTTCACTTTGTTTTTATGGGACAAAAAAAGCTGAATAAAACAAATCTACTGAAAATATATTTTTTACAGTGTAAATGTTTGAACAAGCTGGCATTCTTAAATGCCTTCATTGCTACCTCTGACACTGAGTCTTTGTTAATATTAGTAGATTATTACAGATTATAGATAATTTAATTTGCCTAAAAAGGTTTGCTGAGTATGTTTAATCACTATTCCCTAATTAATGCAGATTTTAAATGTCTGAACAATTACAGAAAGTAAAAAAGCTTATTCAAACATGGCTGCCATTGCCACCTCTTTGTGTCTGGCTGGTGCCACATTTGAATTTTTCTTGGTATGGCGGCCATGTTTTATCGCACGCACACCCCATGTAGCTATTCTCTTGGAGTCGGGAGATTAAATAGAAATGAGGAGGATGTTTTTTGGGGGGGTTTTTTTTAGATTAAAAGAAAAGAAAACCAGACAAAAAAGGCGACAGGGTGAGTAGGAAAATGTTGGTAAAGTGCTGCAGCCACAACACTGAGCCTAATGCTGACAGTGGGCATGCTGGGTCACCTCAGCAGGACCCCCAGAGCCAAAGACAGGGGCAGTACAGTTAAAGATCTGGTAATCCTAGGGACAGGAGAGAGGAAGGGAGGACAATATGGCACAAAGAGCAAAAGAGCGGGAGGAAACTGACTGGCCTATATTTCGGGGATACATGGCGGGATAAAGAACAGAGGGCGGGAGGATTAGGACAAAGGAGGGAGTTATTAAGAAAAAAACTTGATGTTTGTCAAATACATAAATGCACAGTTGCACCCCATTGCATCCCCACCTCGCCATTTAAGAGGCAAAGTGATGATTGTCTCTTAAGTAAATCTATTTTAGTGTTGTTTTGGTTTGTAACTTGCAACTGTGAGATTAGGGACATTAAAAACTTTTGTGTGCATAACAATGTTGGGGGAAAAACAAACACTTCTGAGGATGTGGCCATAGGCAGCCCTCATCACCTCTGTTTATCCGGGGGGCTTAGGCCACTTTGGGGACTCCCCTTAAGTCTCACTTATCTCATTAGACCCTTAAAACTGATTAATATGAATGCCAGCAGAGGCAAGCTCAAGGCATTCTTAAGAAAGGAGGGAAGGAGGAAAAGAGAGGAGAAGGATGGGAGGGGGGGAGATTTTAGAGGAAGGGGTTTTTTGTGTCTCCGGACAATGAGCTGATGGCTTTTTAAGCCTCTCAGTGGCTCTGGGTTAATACCCTGGGCTGCAGTCATGGGATAGGCCGTGGTTCAAAGGCTGCTGCACTCCAAGGCTCACTGCTCGCTGATTTAGAGGAAGAAAATAAACAAGCAGAAAAAATACCACATCTCCTGCAACTTGAACCTCACTAAAGAAATAATGAAGTACCCTTCCAAACCAGAGCTGTGTATGTGTATGTGTGTTAGCCGGCCTATGTTCTTTGGGGTGTCATATTTGGTTATGTGGGATAATGTTCGGAATAAGCCAGACCAGTCAAAGCTGGGTTCAGATGAGAGGAGAGGGTGAAGATGGGATTTATCACACATTCCGGGGATCAATCGTTTTCCCTTCAGGGAAAAAACCCCGAAAAAAACACACTCAGTAGAGTTTCACACAGGAATACAAACCACCACACATAAACAATGACTGACAAGCACACGCACACGATGCAACTTCACAAAATGGGAAAACTATCAAGCAGCTCTCAGAGGAGCAGGCTCATAGAATTGGGTCAAGAATAGTGCTGTGCTTTGCTATAGTAAAGGGTGTGTTTCTGCTGCTTCATTAGAGCGGGCCTAGAAGTAGAGGTCGGCTCAGGATAACCATGTGCACACACACACACACACACACACTTACACATGCATCCAAATAACCATACGCATGTGTATATGCACAAGTTACCACCAAACACACGGACATGTCAACATGCAGAGCACTCACTCATCTTGACATCAAACTCAGTGCAGATTCAACAGTAGTCGTCAGATTCAGAATCAGTTCAGTGTAATACATTTTTAAACAGGATTTATTGTCTGCTTGATTTCAGATCAGACAAGCATCTGTTGCCTAATAAAAGGCTTGGAGCCAGGAGAGTAGATCTGGAAAGACAGCTTTTATATCAAGTTGTTTCTGAAGTTGAGATAAATTTTAAATTTTGATTTTAAATTTATAGCATACACTATGATAGCTCTACAAAAAATCATTTCAATTCTGCATTTCTTTTTTTGGTCAAAATCCTACTTGTTCGCCTTAAAGTCCTACAAACTTAACTAGAGACAAGCTGAGTAAAAGAGAAAACTGAATAGATTTGTTTAAAAATGAAAGATCCACCATTGGAATTACAATTGCATATCATTATTCATCATAATAAAAGGACCTGCGCCTGCAAAGTATGTCTACTTCTGAGGACAATAACAGTTCATTCTTATGTGCCAATTTGTCTCCACAGCAGATATATGTAGCATTTTGGAACGAAGCCCTCCATGAAGCTGCTACATTACACACGCCCAGGCATTCCAACTGTGATACATGTATGTCGGCAGAAAATGCACTTTCAAGGGCACAGTGTGCAGTGCGTCACAGTGCTTAAAGACCAAGATGCAACTTTAGTACCGCTGCATCAACGCCCAAGAAAACACAGCCCTCTGTGTGGGAGTCTTCAGTGTCAGGGGAAACAAAGCAGGGGTCTAAACCTGAGCAGGCTTAATCCTGTCTCTGGAAAAAATAGCCCCTCTGTCACTAAACCCGGACCGCAAAGACGACACCTCCAGTGGGTGAGGACCCGCAGTCTGTCCCCTGGAGAACCACCACTAACCAACCTACTGACCACTGTCATCACTATAGATAGTGACAGACAGACAGACACATGCATCTTTAAACATTGGCAAGGACAGACAAGGAGGGAAGGAGGCTGATGAACTGGACAGTGTGGAGGGAGGCAGATGAGAGACGATGGATACGACTGGTTGCAAATGAGGGAGACTGCCACCTCTTCTTTTCCACACACTGTGTCACCCCTGGCTACTACACGCCTCTCCCCTCGTGTCTGGCGCTCACATTGTACTCCTCCTCTACTCCCTTTTTCTGTCCAAAAGCGTACTACAACTTCAGCTGTGCACTCTCCCTTTCCCTCGCCATTCACACCAATCTCCCTCACTCCTCTCCTTTGCCCTCCCTTTTTTTCTTCCTCCGTTCAAACTGCATGCATTACTTTCAGCCCTGGCTATGTAGAGTGGACAGAGAGAACAGAACAATGGCTGCCTTTCAGTCTCACGGCCCAGCATGGGGGGGGGGGGGGGGGGGGGGGCGTATTGACTGCTAGTATTTTTTTAGTTCTCTACTGTCAATTCAAATGGGCTAATGCAGCTAGCTTATTATTGGCACGCCTCGCCACAACGGTAGACTGAACATAGTGAAAGCAACATTGTTTGATTGGTTGTTTATTCATATTTATGTTCAGCGGAAAATTGTCACAGCAGAGGGAACTTTACAAAGAGGTGTTCATATTAAAAACAAGGCCAGGGAATCAATTAGTCCTTTAACCCAAACTCACTTCACCTTTTCATGGCTGTGCCAGTGCAGACAAAGAAAGACAAAATGAAAATGCAAGACGCGTGTAAGCTATCCGAGGATACTCGCCACATGCAGGTGAGGAGGCGATAACGCCATCTGTGGATAAAAGCAGCACTTTATGGGTTCTAAAATTTCTATTTGGGAACATAAAAGTGTGGAAATAAACCAAGTAGGTTGTGTCAATTCCAAAGGGAATGAAGACCATACAATTCAGTCTCACTCTGTTTCTCTGTCTGTCTGTGAAGACGAATTACCTCATGAGTCATTTACAACTGGCTACAACACGTCAATTAGGTCTTTATTCACGAGCTGGAGATGTGTTCTCTTCTGGGATCTATTCTCCACACTGCTGCCCAGCTAGAAAAACATCCAGTCACTCCCCCACAGACCCCAAGTTAAATAAGGAAAACGCCAGAGTAAGGTCCGAAGCCAGCCTACCATGAAAGGAATTATCTGTGGAAAATGTGTCTGGCAAAAAATGAGCAGTCTTAATCGTTCCCGTCACATTTTCCAGTTGAATAGTGAACGGTGACAGGAAGAGAAAAGTAAAATTGAAACCCATCAGTCATTTTGGCCCTTTACATGCTGGTGTACTTCCTGTAAATATAATATGACCAAGTAAATGAATTTAACGAGGTCAAATCAACCAAAGCAGAAAGAGCTGGTTTGAATCAAGCAGATATATGTAGTTTTCACTTGAAGTGTACACTTGAAATGCTTTCGGCTCAGAGCAGAGGACACAAGAGGCCATCAGACCTCTCTCGGTAGCGCCCCTAACTGGTCAGTGGTGATAGATCAACCAAGCGTTACTACAGTAACAGCTGCTTCTAAAAGCCTCCATCTTATAGAGGAGAGCAGAGGAGCGAAAGAAGGATATGGTAGCGCCATTTTCAGTCACGAACAAGGACTCATAATACATGATAGCAAGATTCCTGGACTTGCGACTGCTATCGGACCTACATCAGTCCTGTATTCCACCTAATCACTCCTTTTTGGGGTCTTAAAAATGAAACATATTATCTGATGTGAGATCTATGCTAAAATAAACCCAACAGAAAATTAGTTTTTCTGTCTCTCCCTGCTATGTTCATATTAACTAAGATCTACAAATCAACTCAGGTATTCACAGAAAAAAACACCCGTCAGACTGCCAGATCTGTTCCCTAGAGCCACTATGGGGTGTCACAAAATAAAGAAATAAAGAACAGTTGGTGGGACTTTCCACAACATTGAGATTTTGAGTGAAACCGAGACAGTGAGAGTGGGAATAGAGAAAAAAATAGAATCTGAATAAACAAATCCAATCCAATAGACAGGCAACCAACTAGCAAGAAAGGGAAACTTCATTTGTTATGACAGAATATAAGTTTTGCATAGAATTCTGCGCATGTGTGTGTTGAATAAACTGGTTAATACTTTATTGTTTCCAAGTAGAACTATATGTAGCGTTCCTCTGAAAGCCACGGGTTGAATGAGTGCTAAAAGACAGATCGGCCTGCTGATAGCAGTGTTTCAGCACTCCATCTGACCTTGGAGTGATTACTCTGAAAACAAAAACCTGGACATTAAAATCTGGCTCCCTAGGCAAGGGAGGGAAACATGTGCAGGCGAAATGAAGCTGCAATTCAATATTGTCCATTTCTGTCAGTTTAATACACAATGCCATCCGGCCTTAGGCAGATAACCTAACATTTAAATTGACTGTGGTGTTTTTAAGGCTCTTAAAACCAATTTAACACTGTTAATCTTGATCAGACTGGGGAATATTTATCTAATCATGAACTAACACAGGTTTTCTCATGTTGTATTCAGGTGAATAAATCAACAAAATGAAGGTCAAGTAGCGTAATATTAACTCTTCAAAAATAAGCATATGGTAGTTATTAAAATCATTTTAAAATGTATTTATTTACAAAAACAAAATAATGACTTACCATTTTTAAAGAACATAACATTTTAAATAATATTGATGAATAAATAATGATATGGCTTACAGTTAACATATCAGATATTAAATATTGGTAATGCTTTTCTCTATCCAGTTGTAAGCTGCTTTTACTACTCCAGCCTGACCACCAGGCACCCCCAGCGACAGGGCTGCTTCTGTCCGCCGGATAGCACCTCCACCAGGGTCACAGCCAAGAGTCCTCCCTCTCTTCCACCACACGCTGAAGAACAGCTGCTCTGCCAAGCACATTGACTAAGCATTGACTACTGCCTGCTGGGCTCATTTTCTAGTTAATAGAAAAAAACATCTAATTTAAATGGAAAGTGCGTTTACAGGTCTGGTGAGAAAACACAGAGTGCCATTTAAACCCAATAAAAGTATTACTCGGTTTCATCGCACAACACCGGTTGCTGTTCTGTCTTTCAAGCCCTGTGTTTATTTTTTCTGTATTCTCTGTTTCACTTTTTTGTGTCCCCTAAACTGTCAGTGCCCACAGCTCAGTTGGTGCTTGCGCCTGCCAATGCCACGGGCATAAAAGAGTGACAGAGCAAGGGGTCATTAACGAGAACATATCAGCCCTCAGACAGAGAGACAGAGGGAGAAAACGAAAGCTAGAGCAGTGGAGAGATAAAAAAAACACAGCTCTGAGAGAGTCAGAAAAGAAAAGAAAAGAAATAGATAAGGAGAACAGGAGAGACTAGCCTGTGGTCAAAAACTACTCACTTCAGCAGTGAAAGGTAATATAAATTTGATTTGGAAAATAACATGTTTTCAGATGTTGAATTATAAATAAAAGCTAATATTATAAAGCTAACACATAATTTTCACACTCAGACGGGTGTATGGACTAACTTTCCAGCTCTTCCAGCATATAGTCAGCATTTGCACGCACATACACATCCATGCAAGCACAGACTGACAAGACGTATTCTTGTCAGAAACTGGTCTGTGACAGGTAATGAGAAGTCCAGTGGAGAAAGATGTAATTATTATAGTATATTTGTGTGTGGGAGAGGAAACTAGTCCTATATGACCTCATGGCTTATTTGGCACTTTGCATTCACACTCAAACACAAAAACATGCACTGACAAAGACGAGCAGGACGCGGCTACAACAAAGGAAAATTGTCTTTGATACCAGTGACACAACTACTGCATGCAGACCTCCAGTTACATTATAAAAATACATTTTTAGGACTACAACAACAGGCAGAATGTTTGGAAAATGCTTTCCAGGCTGATTGTTGATTACAAATTATGCTGCAATATACAAATCACCTTGAGCAATTTGCATTACCAGCATCAAACTTAATGTTAATAACACCCTCCACTTCAAGGAGAGTTCTAGTTACTAGTTTGTCATTCTTGTGCCAACTTTCTGCTTCGATATTCCCTGCCGCATGTGTGTGACCTCTCCCTGCTCTCCTCTCAGACTGTGCCTGACCTCTGAGCGTCTTTCTCCACCATCAACCGTGGAGGGACTCCCGAAATATCTAATTGTATTCATTCATTTTCTGTGCCGGGAGAAGAGGCACAGAGAGAGGGAGAGAGAGAGAGAGAGAGGGAGAGGGAGAGGGAGAGAGAGAGGGAGAGAGAGAGAGAGAGAAAGAAAGGGAAGGAGAGTACAAGGGAGAAGCAGAGTGCCGAGAGGCAACAAGGGAGAAAGAAGGCAAAGAGGGGTATGGGAGAGACAGAAGTGCAAAGGGAGAGAGAAGAAGGGAAAGGCTGTCTATTCTCTTCAGCATTACAGCTGAGACATCATTAGAGCTACTGTCTGTCCCCTCATTAGAATAAATACTCACAAGCAAAGACGGTCAGCTAGATAGCAGAGGGCATAATCCACAGAGAGAAATGTCCCCATATTTTAAGTTATTTCAAGTTGAAGGAACTCTCTGAAAACATATAAAACTTCTCCAAACTGCCCCTCAAAATAACTTTTCAAAAGGCAAAATGCTAAACATGTAAATTGAGGTACTATGGGAAGAAACTCTTGGAACATCTAAACCACAAACAGAAAACTAAAAGCTAAAACATGAATGTGTAAAAGTAAGAGAAATACTGTAGGTTAAAAAAAAAAAAGAATAATAAAACAGCAAGTTTCTTGGGGCTCATACTGGAGTTGTGAGACACAACGATGGACTGAAGCCAACAAAACAGCAAGGAAATCCCCTCAGCCCCTGCCCCAATCCCCCAACAACACAAAAATCTGCAGAAACCACCGTAGAGCCGCTTACACAAATTACGATACACTACATCGAAATAAAATTCCACAGCGTTTCTACCAATTGCTTATAATTATAACCAGTCAAAAACTATATATAAGAACTTAAAACCTACATAAAGACTTTGGCGGACAAAAAGTTCCATTGCAAAACGCAAAAAGTCCTTATCTGACATTCCTCGTTTCGTATTACTGACAGTCTAAGCTATAAAAGTGTCTATACTGGTGTGTGATTTGAACAAAAGTATGGGTGACTGAGTTTCTTTGCTCTTTTGTTAGAAACAGTTAGGTCTAGTTTTCACTTTCCCTCATCATTCAACCTTTCATAAAACATTTAATGCAACAGTTTAATATTTACTAACTTTTGCACACTTTTTTATATGAAAACCTTTACTTTATGATAAAAAAACTTTAAATCAATCGTAGTTGGACTCTCCAAAATTAGAAAACAAGAATGTGACAAAATGTGTATCAGTTTCTGTTGTTATCTCCATGTAGAAGCTTTAATTTCTGTCTTTGCATTTCAAGTGATTAGGTATAAGGTAACTGTATTGCACATAATGGTGTGAAACATCCATCTTGGGCATAATGGATTACAGAGAGACAAAACCAAACTCAAACTGTAGCTTTACTGTGATGGATTTCCTAGCTTGAGCAATTTTCAAGTCTGTGCAAGCTGCAGTGTCATATGGTGCAAAAAGGAACGGTGACAAAATGGCTTTTTCTCTGAGTTGTAAAATGAGCCCTGAATGACTATGTCCAAACACAAACAGGGAAGGATGTAAAAGAGAGACTAAACCTACAGGAAAAATCACCACTGAAATTATCCTTGAAGTTAACTGAGATCATTATTTATGACCGCTGAAATAATTTGTTCTAATTGTTGCTTGTTTGTGGGCATGGGGCGTTCACAGTCAATACAGGGAGCAGCCGTACCTTCGGTGTAACTCTGTAGCCTCAGAACAAAGGCAGGCGCAGCCAAGTTACATTACAGTGCCACACCAGCTTTTTACTGTAATGTGTGAAGAAAGGGACTCAATATTTATTAACTGAGTCATCAATAAGACAAGTTTGCCATCTCTCCATTTCGCTGTCTCCTCTCTGTTGTTATGTTACCTTTCTGGCTTCCTGCCTCAGCCCTGCAGGGGTGAGAGTCAAACAAACTCTATTTAGAGTAAGTAGAACGGTGTGACCGGTGTTAGCAGTATTACAGCCTCTGTGAAAACCTGTTTCCTTTCCTCGGGCAAGTCAGAGCTTCAGAAACAGATGAGGCTCAGGAAGCTATCTATTTCTCAGATTATACGCAAAGAGAGTAAAAAGCACCGCATGCACGCAGCCTAGTGGATCGCAAAGTACTCATTTTTTCTCTCTTCCAATGTTAGTGTGTCAGATCTGAGATTACCAGTAGATTTACTGAAATTTCCCTTTTTTTAACTACACTTTTTTTTTCTACACTGAAACTGAGAAAACTTGTCAGCACATCTGGAAGATATCAAGTTAACTGAGCGGCCAGTCAAGTCAAAACTTTTTTGTAGAAAAAAAATGAACAGTCTAATGAAAGTATGTCTATCAACAGCAGAAATCTAGATTAACTGAAAATTGTGTTTGCCTCTATTTAAGAAAGCGGTCCATAAATAAACAGCCGAGGTAAACCGGAGTAAAGATGTAGAACACAACAGTCATGGTCTACAATATATCAGTCCGAGAATCTACACACCCCACTAGACTGGCCCCGACGTCAGGAGAGTGCTTACAGTCAGCCCTCCGTTTGTACCCCTGACCACTAATTGCTTCAAGCAATAAATCTTGTTTTCCCTAACTTCAAACTGAATATAAATAGTTGTGCAACAAATTCAGCATGTGCTATTAATGGCTTTGTGCGCACTTGGGGTAAGCTGAAGATTTTATTCAACAAATACTAAGTGCCGTTGGCAGTTGAGTGAAAGATCTCTGTAAACTCCACCAGCAGTGCTCGGACTTAATAAGCCCGGGACAAAGCTGCACAGTCTCCATAAGGGACTTTTAGTGGGAAATGCTGTCTCGACAAATAAGTACACTGTACACTGAGGTTGACTCGAGGCTGTCCAAGCAGAGAGGGCTTTGACTCAAGGTTTGTAGTACATCTTAAAAACTGTAAACTTTGTGAAAGTCCTCTAGTGTGTCCCATCTGAGACAACCAGCACATACACTTCTCATGTCACTACTAAAAGATTTTTGTTCCCACTTTTTTATTATTAATACAAATATGTTTTATTTATTTTTTATTTGTTTGAATCACTAGGTCATGGCATGGCTCATGGCTCTAACTCTATGAATGAGTAACCATTCATGATCACCATTATGCAAAAAAAGCATAAACAAATTGCTTGTAGATTTTATTTAGGGAAACTGTTTTTGAATGAGAAAGCTGAACACTGAACAAGTTCTCAGAAGTTTTGAAAGGGTAAATTCTGGGTTTCCTTATCGTATGGCTATTAGAAATGGGTTCAGAGTTTTATAAAATCCAGTAACACAAAGTTTCATGTGTTATTTGCATTCTTTAGCTTTCATTTAGCAAATGAATATATAGCTTATTATTTTTCTTTCTCCAAAAGCTTTCAACAACTTGACCAAATTTAATGGATTTTCTTTTCTTTAAAGTTTTGAATACCAAGGGTCAAAATATACATTATAATGCACAATTTTTTAATATTTTTACACACTATGCTACAAATTGTATAGTACTGAGTGGAGGGAAAAAAGGAAGATTTTTACTCAACTTCTTCAGGAAACCTTCATTTACTTTAAGTTGTTAAACAACTATTTTAAAGATAATATAATAAGACGAAATAAACACTACACTCAAACTTTTAAGTAAAAGTCGACATTATATTCTACTATAACTTTACAGTGTGTCTGTGTTACTGTTTTCCTTATATAATTTATTTGCCATGGTGCCTTTATAATATTGACAAAGCACTCCTTTAGGTACTTTTAGACGTGCTGAGGCCGTTGTATGGCCATACATTGTATTATGGATTCTGCAGTGACTTTCGTAATGAAACTGTTTAATACTGACTGATATATTTCGCTCTAATTTGAAGCATTTCGTACTGGTTGTTTCTTGAGATGAAGGCACACAAACACAGTAGTAATACAGTAGTTGTTCTCTTCGTTACTTTCCTACATCAAGGCAATGAACCGACGGAGTCTAAAGTGAGTAAATGGCCACATTTAGCAGGTAAACGGACTTTGAGGATTTGTGCTGATGTTGACCTGTTTGTATTTAGCTTACTTGAGACTAGTTCTACTGGTCTTAATAAGTCCAGTGGGGTCGTGTAAATAGTCCGCCGGACAGAGAAACAACACAAGATAACGCTCCAGGTTACTTATTGAGCTTTGTCGCTGTACCTAAACCCACAATGACACTGTCAGTATCCTTATCTGGACTATATTGACTGTTCACGCCACAACAGCAGACAATTAACTAAGTCCAGGCCTATTACGTTCAATTTGAATCTATAGTTTCCTTGGGGACTGCGCTGTTTATGAGCAGCCACGTATTAAAAATACGACACAGTAGCCTTTTACACTCCTGTTCCTGTCCTCAGCCTATAGCCTGTAGTCTACCTACTGGCATTATGCCCTCACTGCGGAGAATAAACACCGATGTGGTCCAGCAAAACCTACGGACCCCGTGTTTCATGCAGATCCGAGGAGACGGAACATCGCCGGCTCTCCGCGGTAAAGCTGCTCGGCGTGAGGCCACTTACTTGGCGTTGGTCCGGTTCCAGAAGACGGCGTAGCGGTCGGCCACTACTTTGGAGCTGGGCTCCTGGCTAAATACACACATCCACAGCACCAGGCAGACGAAGAGGACCATTTCCACTTGCAGCATCACTACAGCAAAACTTCGGCACGTATTCCTCTTCTGTGTCGGTTAGTCAGTCGAGTTTGAACGGGCGCTTCAACCGGGACAGGTGATGAGTCTCATTCACATGTGGCCGTGAATGTTAAACAAATACAAACGTGAAAAACATAGAAAGCGCGAAGGGAATAGCCAGATGGTGATTATTCAGCGGACAACTTGAAATGACACTTGTTCTGTCGACGGAAATGTTTGAATTACAAAACTAACGCGTCACTGTGTTTTCTCTCAAATGCGGGTAGAGAGTCCAGATGAATCATAGGCTTTATTTCATGCAGGGTCAGCTCTGGCAGATCGGAGGTGGGCTGACAAAATATTTCTCCCACTAATGCACAAACAATGAGCTCAACACATGCAAATGCGGAGCACAACAGGCACTGTCTTCTGTGATATATTCCCCTTCGCTACTGGATGTAGCCTGTGTCAGGTTAAATGACAACTGCTGAATACTTCTTCTTACTCCAAGCCCAGAGCGCAAGGGATTAGTCAGTCCAAGATGTGATGGAGAAAAGAGAGAGAGAGAGGCTCAATGTGTCAATGACGCCGTGTGGCACACGTCAGCTGTCCATGTTCTCCAGGCAACTTTTTAAAGCCATACAGTCACAGGCAGATGAATGGTACTGTAAGGCTATCTGAGTACTAGGTTTTTCGTTTCCAGTGTAAAAAAAAGAGTGTTATCCTTTTTCAGCGATATGCCAGAGGTGTCACGGCCGAGGTGGGGAGGAGTCCTTCTCGGTGTAGGAAAGAGGACGGACAGCGTTCTGTTTTCTCATGCGCTTCTCTCAGTGGAGACGCTTGTTTATGTCCGCATCCCAGAGTGTCCTCCTCATATATAAGCCATCGTGAGACGCGCAGGAAGTAAAAAAAAAATGCGTTTTCCCATGTGGGTGCTGTGTAGTCTTCCTCTCTTTCTTGTGTTCGGGTTTAAAACGCCGGGACCCACAGGAAGGTGAGCGCAAAGGCAGGCAGCTTCAGACGCCGACTGAGAGAGTGGGTTTGGTTACGGTGGAGCGGGGGATAGTCCCATTGGTTTGGAATTATTTGAATGGGCGTCACTCGAACAAATCCAAGCCCCTCCCCCGCCTAAAACCGAGCTAATTCAATTACCAAGAGGTAAAGCTGGAAGGGGACGGGGGAGAGAGGTGCCCAGGACAGGGACCGCTTTTAGATACTCTGTCAGATCCGACCGATAAGTGCGCACGGGCGCTATTTAATTACATTCAAACGGACGCAGAGGAGCAAAGACCGGCAGTGGACTCCAGTTACTCTTTCTCCATTGAATTTAATTTGATTCAAATGCAGATTTTTTCTAATATCAAGAAAGAAGTCAGTGTTGCGGTAATACAGACTGAACATTAATATAATAATTTAGAGCAATTTAAACAAGACCTAAAAATCCTATTAGGCTATTTCACGCCAAAATATTTCATAAAGAAATTACTAGGCAATTGGGCATTTCTACTCAATTAAAAATATTATCTATTAATTTTTCAATATTGCTAATTTAAAGAGCTTCATCATATTTAAAGAATCACTAGGTCAGATCTAGCACGCAGGTTTATGAAGACGAAGAGGCGGAGGATGGTGATGCCTCACAGCCCCTCTGTGTGATGGTGTATTGTTGAGAGATGGTGACCATGCAGACTCCAGGTCGATGTGACAGGGCAGCCTGTTGCGGGGAGCAGACTTGCTGAAGGGGTTCGAGGCGCCGCTCCAGCGCCCAGACGCCCCGCAGTGGCGATCAGGCGGGATAGACTCAGTTGGGGACAAATCCAAGTTCGAGTGCGCCAGGGGAAGCGCGTCTGTTGTCGCCTTAATCAGTCAAGTGCGCACAAGGAGGATTTATGAAAATTTAGAGAATGAGCAGCAGGCCTAAATTCAGGTGGGGAATCCCAGACGAAATATTATATTAATTAAATATTAAATAATTATTATGACATTTCTCTAGATTTAGGACCGTCAGGTGGAATAATTAATGTGCATTTCTCCATAAATATGTGTGCAGTATTGATCTAAAGGTCAAGGACTAGTTTTGCTTTTCAAAAGAGGTCTATGAGCTTATTTAAAAACATGTGCATCACCTCTAATTTTCTGTCTAATGTTTGTCAGCAAATAAATTAAATATATGAAATAAGTGCAAGCAAGAAAGATCTTGACTGTTACTTCAATCATTTTATCCTTACAAAATCAAGAAAATCAGAGGCTCTTAGTCTTTAACGCCTACTGTGTGCGTGCAACAGGTGTTGTTTGCCTTCAAGGATACAAGCACGGGAGAAGGAAGAGGGAAGACAGAGGGAGGGAGGAAGGACGGGGTGAGGGAGCAACTCACATTTTAAGATAATCCTCTTGACCCCTTCTCTTTGACTAGTATAAACTCAGGGCCATTTACTTACATCTATCACCAGATGCACAGAAAGCCACACAGGCTGCAATCAGGCACCCTAACACAGGCATTGGTTATCTCATACACACACACACACACACACACACACACACATCACATTTTCTCAAGCATTTTTTGCAATACATACACACACAGACACGGGACACTATCAACTACCAGGGGAGGAAGGGTGAGGAGGTCAGCCTGGAGGTCAGTGAACATGGCTGTTTTCACACCCACTTTACAGCCATGACTGCATTCCACTCCTGCTGCGCTCCATCTCTCTCTCCCTCTCTCTCTCTCACACACACACACACACATACAAAAACACACTTGATAACAAGCATATTTGACTGACTAGTGCGCACAGCATATACCCCCAGCTGCTTTCATTTTCTCTGGCATAGAAACAGAGCTTCCCTCCCCACCCCCTTCTTAACCCGCTGTCACTATCATAGTGGGCTGCGTTGATTACTTCTCATGCAGGCCTATTTTCTCCCTCACCTCCATCCACATGTTCCAGCAGAGTGGCTTGAACTCTATTTCCAAAAAAGCGGGGTTTATTTTTCTATTTGATTGATTAGCAAGGGGGAAAACAATACTAACATGGACTATCAGTTATCAGGTGATGCGTTTTAGAAAATATGACATACACATCCTTATTTCTCCTCTATTTTTTTTTTTTTGTCTCCTACATCTTTTTCAGTGCATAAATTGCATAAATTTGAATCTTATGTACAAAAAGTATCTTACAGTTTTATAGGAAATGGGGGTCCTCATTTTTCCCACTGAAAAACATTTGTTTTTGAGGTTTTATTGCCCAATTTGATTTTGGTCATAGGCGTGATAATGCCTTTTTGATACAGGATAAGTGGTTTCATCAAGAGCTTTAGTTTGATATATAGAAGTCATCCTGGCCAAAATGACAAGTTTCTGGCTTCAAGCCTGAGATTTTCCATCTCTCACACTAATGTGTACACTCACGCAGCCAGGGTCACTGCGGGGTGAGATGGGAAGGCTGACTGCCTGACTAACTCACAGACTGGATGGTTCATACCTTTTTTTTATGTTATTGTTCTTTTGCCAACAGGACAATTAGAGCCTGCATCATAACATAGACTCATTAAAAAGATGTGAGAATGTGGCCCGGTTTGTCTAGTGTCAACATGGCAGGTCAGGCATGCCAACAGGCAATTATGGACATGAATAGCAAAAAAGATCCTTTGAACAAATTCTCTTGGAAATATCTGTCAATTAGAGGTGTGTGTGTGACAGTGGGGGAGAAAATGTCATACTGTTTGTTAAGGCATTAATTAAAACTACATGTACAATCACCTTTTCATATGTATAGATATACATGTAGATGTGAGTTTCTTTAATCAGTTATAAAATCCCCTTACATAAAATAAAAAGAGATATAAAACTAAACCACTGTATGGATACAGACAAAGCGGCACCTTACATGTATAATGGCTTGCATTTAATACCATAAACCATAAAAGGGAAATATTAAATCTTCTCTCAAGACACCTTTAAAATCATCCTCCCTCATCATCAAATTTCTTTTCAGTACATTACTATCATGTATTGCAAGGTATAGCATTTCCCTAATGTTATGTCTGTTTACTGAGATACAGTGCAGCAATGGGATACAGCAGATCAAGCAGTGTGCTGGGGATCTGTGTAATGATCTATTCAGACAGTGTAGCTCCAAATCCCATTGATATACGGCTCACACATCTATAAATATGATGCTCTCTCACAAGCCCGGGCAATGGTATCAGTTAAAATTACTCTGCATGCATTATGCCCTCTAACCCCACTCACAGTATTATAAGGTTCAAACTGCATACACAGATAAGGCTGGGTTGCATACGGGGAGAAAATAGGATCCCATCTCTTTGGAGCAGAGATGTGAAATTTGTATGGCCATTACAGAGGATAATGATCATAAGTCCTCCCTTTTGCATAAACTTTCCACAAAGAGTTAAAAATAAGAAACTGTACCTGTGGCCATTCATCTGTTGATAACTAAGATTGTTTGACAACCCATTTAATACCACATCATACGACTAAAATTATACAACCATCAGTCAAGATCAAAACGCAAGACTAGCCCTCAAAACCTAAGTGTGTGTATCGTGTATATTCATAAACTTGACACAAACCTTTCTCATTACATCTGAGCTCATCGAGAACATTATACCTCCCCTCTCACTGCTGCTCCCTCACTCTCTCTTTATTCTCCGCCACCCCCCTCTTTAGAATGCATATTAGATTAAAGATTTTATTGTCACACTCAATGCACTTAGAGCGTTGGCAAACTAAATCACAGGGAGACAGCATGTCATAGAAGAGACACCTTGGGTTGACTAAGTCATGACGAGCCAGCACAAATCGATGAGAGGGACTAATCGGATGTATCTGCTGGGACGGGCCCTGCCCTGAATCCAAATGATGGACACCAGATGGGGACTGATGTTGCCATTAGTACACTATCAGAGCAGTAGACAGAGGAATGTAAGGACAAGGACTTCCAATTCAATCCTATTCAGGAATCAGGTTTTCAATAGGGACAGCCAAGGTCCTTATTCAAAGAGGGAAGGCAGGGTATTACAGTGGTAGTAGCTTGCTTGTGTTTGTGCAGGTGCAGAATGTTGAAAGAGTTTAGGAAAGAGTTTGTATGTGTGTGTGTGTATTTGTTCTTGTGTGGTTTACCTCACCAGGAAAATTTAGCAAATCAACCAAAGGACTATGTTAGGATTTTGCCAGGAGTTTATAAGTAAAAGCATTCTTCTAAAGCAATATCATGGTTACCACCTCAGGGGTTAAATATTGGTCAAGTTTAGGCAAGCAAAACTACGTATTAAGTTTAGTGTACTGGTCATTTGTCAATAGTTAAAATTTGATTGAACTAAGAATCAAAGGGCTACTGATACAGCATGGGGATGTAGTGAATGCAGGCAAAATAAGTCCATTGTCTATGTGTTTCTTGAGGTTTATTTATCAATTGCAAGTAACCAAACTGTCTTGCTCTGGTAATAAAGCAGGTTTATGCTGGTCCTATAGCTGCCTGCCTACCTATATAATCTTAGGTGCCCCTATAGATAACAAGTTAACAAAACAACAGGAAGTAAAACAAAATACTAGTGAACTAAAACTAAAGGTGCTATTTTCATGTCGGCGCAATGACCATAGAAAGCAGAGCTCCAACTGTTTGATATTTTCATGACCTTTACCCACTTTGCCAACTCTGTGGTATTTTGGTGTCCCACCTGTGGCAAAAACAGGTGGGAGGTTCATTCAAATGAAACAAATTGCATTTTGGTTGAAATGTGGTTGTAGACACTGTGCTGAAAGTAAATATCGTAGAAAAATGTTTCTGGCACATTGATGACTAAATATTTGTTGTAAACAAGCTGCAATAATGGAATAATGCTTTTAATATGAATACATTATTTCATGATGATGTAATGTGTGTTTATGTCGTGTTGTTCTGAACCATCCAAACATTTCCTATTAAGCTACCTGATCATGCCTAACTTTGATTGGCAGAGCTGTTTTAGAGATATGAGACCAGTGATGGCTGAAAGAGTAATTAAAAATCACCACAACCACCGATCTACATTCATGTTCACCCAGCCTTTTTGCACTTTAGCCAAAACTGCACGTGCATTTAGACACCCACACTGTCTTTGCTCCCAAGACCTACCATCCTGTGCTTGTCGTTGCACTTGTGCAGTTAAAATAGAGCCCTAAATATGCTAAACAAGCAACTAGCAAAATAATATACTATCAACATCTAGTCTAAATAAAGCAAATATCTAGAGTAATCAAACATTCAAAACAAACACTAATTATTTTTAATATACAAGAAACTAGTAAATAAAAAGCTCCTACATGTAGGTTAATTGAAGGTGCTTTCATGTAGTAAGTGTTGGGTGGTGGCAGAATCCCTCTACTGCTGCCTATTTAGATTCAAAATGTTGAACACTGATGTCACATTGGTGCCTGAAAGTAGCTTTAAAGTTAGATGTGCAGGGGTTGGGATTAGAATTAAGGTTTAAATGTTAAAGAACCTCCGCACTTAGTTCCACAAATTGTCCAGAATACTATTAAAAGGAAGGACCATAAGAGGTCCTCACAAGTATAGACACCAAAAGTGTACATGTGTGTTAACTATGTGGGAGCCTCTATGTACATGCATACCACATATCTGTGTATTTCAGTTCAGTCACATGTTCCACAGAGAAAGTTTTGCTTTTAAAGTCTTAGGGCTTATCTTGTTTCACAAAGTAAATATTCCAAAAAGCAGTTTTTCCTTGTTGGATGAATGAGAGTGTCCACACAGGCGTGTTTCTCCAGGGATTTGGGACATACCATTAGCTGATAAAGAATTAATAAGAACATTCTTCATTCTTCAACTGGACATTATCAGCCAACGCTAGTGTGAAAACAGCTGTTTTATGTCAGACCTACACCCAGTTTTTCAGCAGCCTTACAGTAATGCTGTCTGTTTTTTCCCTCCCGCTCTGTCACAGTTAAATGAACGAAGGCTCATTCGCACACACACAGTACAAAAACCACAAACAACCCCCTGCCCCAGTCGTATAAATGTTTATTTGGCCTGCAACAAAGCAGTTTATTTCTTCATGTCTATGTTTGATGTATTATATTGTGCAATGTTTTATCACACCACAAACTAATGACATCAGCTCCAGCTGTGTGCTGTGTGTGCTTCCAACTTCACTTAGAAACAAAGTGTATAAACTGTGTGGACACGCGCGCAGCGTACACACAATCTATGTGTACTTGGCTCTGTGTGTCTGCTTAAACTTTAAGGGTTATATTAGTTACAACTCTATTAAGCTACTTTTTCTTGTTCCGGTTTTAAACCAAATTCTTTCCTTCCTTCTTTCTTTATTGCCCTTAAGTGCATTATTTCCAATGGGTAAATACAGGGTTAATGATAAAGGATACATTGCATGGTGGCATTTTATCCTTAGATCTAATTCACAGAAGTCCAACTTATTCTCATTACAGGGGCCTGTAGAGGAACAAATGACAAATCACAGTATGTGATAATAAAGGTGACACTGTGAAAATCCCTTGGCTGGTATCCATCTCATCATTATGAGAGCATTATGAATGGATGTAATAAAAGTGAATTAAGACAGGACACCGCTGATATAGATATTATGAGCCCATTGTCCCTTCCCTAATGTGAATGGTGCTTCAGCTGGTTTCTGCAATAAGGGCCTTAATTTGGAGAGGCTATCTTCAACTCTGAGCAATACTTATATACAATCATGACCAAAAAGCTGGGAGGAGAGAGGGTGGGCAACTATCAAGACCTCTTTTGTACTTTCTCTGCTCTTTCATTATAGCAATGAATGTTAAAAAAAAAAAACCTTTGATATCCCTGGTTACAGTGGGCAGCGCAGCAGTCATTCAGCTCTATGGGCCTCACGTCTCTCTTTGAAGTCCCAGGAAGAAATTGATGTTCTACTGTCCCTTCATGACTCTACTGTCAAAAGGAAATATAGATTCATAGGCCCAGGACAAAGCTACACACCAGACTTGTTCAAAGCAAAGGAGCAGAATAATGGTGCCATGTGTCAGTTCAAGCTAAAGAACATTAATCTCTTACCAGTTGATTCTCTTTTCAAACTGTACTTTCTCAGCTTCTGTCTCTCCTTCTCTCTCATTCTCTGGTGGTTGTTGCTCTGTGGAAAAGGCCACCGTTGAGGAGCTCAGCTATACATCATTGATGAGGGTACAATAGCATTAGTGTATGCTTAGCCTGCTAATTCTCACTGCCATTATGGAAAGTTTTCTAATCGGGCCATTTGTAATTCTGCACATAAAAGGATAAGCTGAGATCCAAGCTTGCAAGAGGGCTTATGACGCTGATCAAATTAAGATCATTTTCTCCCAACAGGGATACCTGATAATGAGAAATACAATTGCTATGGAGAGTATCACTGACAGGCTATTGACAAAGAGATTTGCCCTGCGGTATTTATGAGTAGGCATTTGTTATGCACATTGCATACGCAAGAATGTTCCCAGCTACAGGCCATCCATTTTCATATACTGTGCATTTTCTTTCCAGAGGTTTTATTACAAACATCAAATTTCAAGAAAACATTGTAATTTTATGTGTATTTATTAGTAAATCCTGGCCCCATTGTGTCAGTCATACATTCCTGACTGTCTGAATGAATGTGAGAATGTTTCATATCCTCCTGACGCCACTGTAATCCTCCCTTCTCCAGATATCACTCAGTCACTGAAATAGACCATTTCCTTCTCATGTTCTTAATTTGTCTTTTTTCAAAGGGAGGAATGAAGGACACATAAGAGCTTGGGATACATTCACATCTGATTTCCTGACAGTCATGTGCGCACGCATTGGGACCCAACTGGGAGGAAACACACAAAATCATTATGATGGCATGTTACACAGATTCATGTTTGAATGGTTGTGCACACCTAACAACACATAGAAGTAGAAGGGCTCATATTCTCACATGCATAATCATAGACACAGAGGCATGAAAATGAAGCCTCTGGAAATTATGGGGTGGAAACCTTCAGGGTGCGTTTTTCCTAAGGGAAATTGTTAAGTGTAATCACGTCTGATAGGAAAGTGAGAGAGCGCATTCTTCCATGTTGGCACGCAGTTTGGAATAATGAAGATACTGAATTATGAGTCCATTCAGCTTGCATGCTGTAAATACACTCACACACAGTCCTGGCCTCTTGCTGTGACTTATGACTTTCTGCTTCAGGAGTGACGCCCATCACACCTGTGTTGTGATGTCATCAATTTTCTCCCTTACTTCTTTATGAAATATGATTTCATCATTCAGCAACCGGTCCACTGATATGTTCCAGGGAAATGTGAGGTCACTGCACTTGCCCCAAATGTAACATCAATCACAATAACTTCAAGAAAACTAAAGTGCAATCCAAGGCAGGGTTGTGTTCACAGTGGATCAGCACCTCCTAAATACATGGATGAGAAAAACTAATGTCACAGCCATTTTGATTTAATCATACCATAGGCTTTATATTACTGCTGTGTGACACTTTAATTACAATGATTAGTACCAGTGGAATATGCATATTTGTTTTCTTCAAGCTTCACAACAGCAAAAAAACTAAATGAGCAAAGTATTCAAGACAACTCACACATTCACTCAACTCAATACAATGGAAGTCAATGGAATTGTGTTTGTGGTACTTTGCAGCCACAAGTCCTTCTGAATGTTTTAAACACCATCCCTTAAACATATTTATTCATGCCGTACATTGTTAGAAAGCATAGGTTGCCCTGATTCAGTCAAGACCACTCACGAATTATATTAGTAGTAGTATTCAGCCACTCAGCTAAAGTAAAAACAGCTATAATCTCTACATACCTTCAAAGTCTTCCCTTTATCCACAACGATCATCTTATGACTCAGCACTTTCTGTACAGCTCGCCAAGTATCCATTCTTGTGAAATATGAAATCCGTTTCCATAACATCGAAATACTTTCCTCAATATGTCCATGTATTTAGTCCAACAACACGTAACGTAATAACACAAATAACAAACCATATACGGTCCCTTTTACGTCTTTTCCTGACCTACACGTACAAGCAACAACTTTTTCCGGTGTTTCAGCAAAAACAGTCCCCGGTAATCCACTTCCGTTGTGTCTTTTTTTATTTGCATCGTTTTTTTTTATTATATGCTGCAGTGTTTTTTTTTTGTTTGCTGCGGTGTTTCTTTTTATTTGCAGCGTTTCTTTTATATGCAGCAGCGTTTGTTTTTGTTTGCAGTGTTACTTTTATTTGCAGCTATGGCGGGTCTCGGCCACCGTACCTATGAGTTTGGACACAGCTGACAGAGAGGTCTATTGATTATCTACTTTACCGGGGACACTGTGGAAAGAGTTGTCATTTTGTTCTTTTATGTAATTTTTCAATGTGGTGATAACCACAAACCTTATTAAGGTATCCATAAATTCCATCACCCTGAACAACATTTTATTACAATGGTGGTAGAAATCTGAGAGATACTGTAAAAACTAGGTAAATAAAACCAAAAGTATCTGCACAGTCAGTGAGGACGTCATTTTGGGTTAACCAAGCCTTTAGGGAGTACTTAAACCTTTTAACTATTTTGGATATCTGATCTGTCATAATATGTAAAAGATTCACTCCCAAAGGATGAGAACATGAAACAGCACTCACATTGCAAAACCTTGACTATCCCTGTGTGATAAGTATTACACATCGTCACACCAGACTCCCACACCTGCTGGCCTGAACACAGAGTCGCCCTCTGAAGAGCCATGTTTGACTAATACCAACTTGTCAGCACTATGTATCACTGCAGCTCAGGATATTGGAACAATTACCTTCATACAGCACCCCCTAGGAGCACAGGGGTCGTTGGGGCCCAATTCATCTGCAGGACCCAGTCAAACAGACCTAGCAGCGCCAACGTTGACTTGTTAGGGAACAAGGAGCCTGTCATAATTAGCAGTGACATTTGCTGACAGAGAGGCCAAGCAGGCCTGGCCTCCACTGAGATGTTTTAGCATAGAGAAAGAGAGCGAGAGAGATCTATCAGATAGAGAGAGGTCTCTCACTCGCCTCTCAAATGGATGCTGTTGCCTAAGGGGCCATTGTGCCAATCAGCAACTTTCCAACAAAATCATTTGCATCATAAACAGGCTCTCATGATGCACTTTGAATTAATTTGTTGTTCAGTTAAACACTCGCATAAAAAATAGCTTGTTAAAAAAAAGGTTTAAAATATGACATTCATGTTTTAATGTACGGGATTTTGGATATTTTTGGCAATGCTCCCTGAGAAGTGCCCCAAACATATTAAACTTAGTTCTTACTTCCAAAAGTTAAAGTTTAAAAATAACTCTTCATTGTATTTTTCTCTTTTTTAATCTCAAACAACCAAACAACCAAGCTATATATTTCCCTTTTTACCCTTTTGATTCCTTTAACAGTTATAGTTAAAAGAGGTGATTCATGTACTCCGGCTACAGTTATAAACTGTTGCAGAGCTAATTACCAACCTCTGGGGGGACCAGGATGATAATGCAATTCTGCTCCTCGTTTTGAATCTTTACCTTTCTCCTTTGCTTCATCAAACACTACCATCTCTATGGGTGGACCAGCATGAGAGTGGTGCATAAGAGGTTGCTCTATACTGTGACTGATAATGCATTGATCAGCCTGTTGGTATTGTTAGCCTTGTATGTCTCTGCATGAGACATATTCACACCAACACCAAGGGGGAAAGGGATGAGAGTGGAAGGACAGCACAGAAAATTGTAAAAAGAAGAAGGAGAAAGAAACCATTATAGACTTTTCTATGTATCATAGTTTGCTGCAAATGGTGCATGCACATGAAGACTAAGCTTTCTCCATAAAAATTCATCAGGGGTCTAGCTGACCCCAGGCCACAGTATATTTAACATTTCCATCAAAGACAACAGATGACCAGGTTATGTCACAGGGTCATTAAATTACTTGTATTACCCTTGTCTCTTTTGATCCAGAATAAATGATGGTAATAATTTTTAAGACCACAAAGCATAACATTGTCACAGTCCAGATGATACATGTTCTCACACAAGAGTTTCGTATAGTTTGCAGGTTCATGCAGGACGAAATAGCAGAATTTTTTTACCAGCTGTTATAGCCTCGAGGTAGAAATGAAACATGCCATACGCTAAATATATGTTGAGCAAAGGAGATTCACGTCACCCATTTCTTTGGCATGTGTCACGGCTGAGCAGCAGTAAAACAAAACAGATCTTTCCTCATGTCAATCATTCCCGCATCTTGAGGAAATGCTGTTCTGAAAGGAGACAGATAAACTATTTTCACAGATAAATAAGCACAAACGTGCCTTGATTTGCTCACTGTCTGCCGCCCATGAAGAATGTTCACTTTCTCAACGGTAGCAATATCTCACTGACTTCCCTCTCTTTCTTTCTCTCCCTTTCTTTCTGCCTCTCTCTCTCTCTCTCTCTCTCTCTCTCTCTCTCGCTCTCTCTCGCTCTCTCTCTGACTTCCTTGCCTCAGGCAGGACATAGGACCACCTACCACTGGTGAGGCAGGAACACGGGCAGAAATGACAGCTCTCCAATGGATTTGCACACCAGTGCAGGCCTCCAGGTCTTGTGGCGAGGAGGAAAATGGGAGAAAGAGTGGAACAGCAGCAAGAGAAAGGAGAAAGGAGGTTAGAGAGAGAGAGAGAGAAAGAGAGAGTTCAACTGCTTAACCCAGCCAATTAATTATGCAAATCACACATTGACTTTTTAATATTTGTGGCAGAAGTAGTACATGCTGTGTTGTAATTGATATCACAATTTGCAGCAACATACAGTATATTAATGGGGTTACTATTCACTTCAGTTCTGTTATGTACTGTTGTACATTAATGGCTGCTATTATTAGAAATGTACTTTTTAACCTTTTCTCTCAGGTATTTTGTTGCTGCCATGAGGTGTGATGAGAGTATCGGACATTCAATCAAACAAGTTTTCTTGATAGGCAACCTCTTTTACCTGTTTGGGCAATGACTATTGTCTCAGAGATAAAGGTGAAGGAAGGAGGTCATATGGGATTAATGCCTGCATCCCTAACATGAACCAAGTAGTTTATGCTATTTTTCAATGGGTGGAGGTTATTGCACTTAAATCACACTACACTGTGTTATGAAAAGAATATATTTGATCATTTTTGGCTTGTTTCATACAAACTTCTTTGACTCTTTTTCTCAGACTTACAATTTTGCTGACACATTTTATTAAAACAAATTCATATTCATTATTGCTGAGGACTAATACCCACAATATTACCACTATCTATTACAATTGGTCATCTTTTTTTTTTACACATTGTCAGCTCTTCTCTCTCTATTCCTCTGGGCGGGCCCATGTAGACTGAATGCAGGCTGACAAACCTGAGAGAGATTTATCGCCTGTTCCATTACAGACTTGACACAGGATATATTTCAGATAGGCTCTCTTTGTCTGTGAAACAATGTAGCATCAGACACGCCACGTCTAATGCTGTTTTTCTGGTATTAACTGGAATCAGCTTGGGATTTTCCTCCTGGTGCTCTGAGAGTTCTGCAATCCTTGTGCGACTATTTAGTTCACAAGTGCTTTCTACGGTACACAGGAATGTTTGTGTGTGTGTGTGTGTGTGTGTGTGTGTGTGTGTGTGTGTGTGTGTGTGTGTGAGAGTGGTCTTTCTATCTCTGAGCAAATCAATTTTAGTTGAATAGTAGTTCAAAGGGCAATTTGAAGTTGCCCTTTGCAATTTGAAAAAAGTTGCAATTTGAAGGATTTTGACTTGGTTTTAATGTTATGGCTTAGTTAGTTAGTTAGTTAGTTAGTTAGTTAAGTTTATTTCGAACATGTTACAATAGCGAAACAAAACAAATATATATATATATATATATATATATATATATATACACACAAACACATTTTCCTTCCATTCTTTTCCTTCCTTCCTCTGTTTTTTTTAAATTATTTCTTACTTTCCTCTTTCAGGCATACAACAAACAATAAATATCTGTTCGAATGGGTTAGTATGGGAGCATGAAGGAACACTACAGAGTGTATAGTGATGTCTGATTTAAAAGATATTTGACTCTGTGTAATATTGCTTTTTAAATTTTTGCTTTAACATAATGTATGTGTGGTATCGTATGTGTATCATCTGCAAATGAAATTATTTTTAGCTTTTTGGTGGCTTCACATATGTTATTGATGTACAAGATGAACAATAATGGTCCTAACACAGAGCCCAGTGGAACCCCACACTCGACCTTCATTAGCTGTGATTTATTATGACTAATTTCAACATATTGATGTCTGTTATTTAGGTAACAGGTTATCCATTCTAGTACTACTCCTCTGATTCCATACTCTTGAAGTTTTAACAGTAGCAGGTCATGATTAACTGTGTCAAATGTTTTTTTTTTAAATCAAGAAATATACCCAGCATATTCCTTATTTTCTATGGCTGTTGTTATCTCATTAACAAAGTCTAACGGTGCATATGATGTGGTCCTGCTGGTTCTGAAGCCATACTGCTGCTCACATAGTATTTTATGTTTTGTGATGAACTCATCTAATCTCGAATAGAATATTTTTTCAAGTATTTTGGAAAATTGCAAAAGCAAAGAAACAGGTCTGTAATTTAAGAGGATGTGTTTACAGTTTAGGGGAAGGGTTGAGTTTAGGAATGTAGTTGTGATAGTTATGGTTAGGGTAGGATGCCAGGGAATCTGTCATGTCAATTAGTGTCCTCACAAGGATATAAAGACAAATGTGCCTGTGTGTGTGTGTGTGTGTGTGTGTGTGTGTGTGTGTGTGTGTTGGGAGGGGTATGTGGGTACACCTAACCCTTATGAGGGTCTACCATGAAGGCATGACAGCCCCAGCAAGATAAAGGGGATAAGAAAATAGAGAGCGACAGAGAATGAGGCAATATATATGGAAGATATGGACAAAGCTTGAGACAACAGATCCCCTTTGAAAGTCTCCGATCATAAATTAAACATATGCATCTTAATAATGCTGCATGGGAAAAGGAACAGGTCCCTGAATGGGATCTCCGGTACTTTCTGCAGTCATGGTGAATCAGATGCCTGCCTTCTACAAGGGCACAATGAATGAATACGCCAAAAAGGGCTGCATCCGCATGGCAGGGCTATGGATGAATAGGAGAAGACAGATTGAGGAGAGTTTGACTGTGATGGGGGAGTGGAGGGGTTGGGGGGGTCATTGTTTTGGTATGCCAACAAATAATGGCAAAAGGTTAGACAATGAGGGAGGGGCATTAATGGGAAAAAACAGTAAGTCTCAGGGAAGGATGTGATCTAAGTCCTTAAAAATGTCGTTAAATTCAGATTTGTTACAAACTTATTTTGCAGTGGCACCATGTTGTTCTTCGGGTGACACAGATCGAAGTTTCTGCGATCACAGAAAACAGACAAATAAACAATGCAAGCATTTAAGGTATACACAGCCAGCCTTCATCCTTATTTTTATGGATTTATTCTGTTGTGAGCATGCAGTCCCATTAGGGAAAGGATTTTTGTTGCTGTTTGTTCTCTTATTGTTGAAGTTTCTAGGCACCTGTTGGGATATATGTGTGTGTGTGTGTGTGTCTGTGTGTCAGAGGAATATATTGTTTGTGTATACACAGTGCAGCTAGTGCAAAAGCTGCAGGAGCAGACAGACTGGAGCTCTCTGCACAGTGGTGCCAAAGGCAAACCATTAATTAAGCAAAGAGATAGAAATTGACCCAGCTGGCGGTACACCCTATGCACATGAGCACACACCCACATTCAGTCTGCACATAGACATGCATATGTATTTACATGCGCCCACCCCTCCACACACACTCAAAAATACACAAATGCACACATGAGCAAACAGCAAATGTATGCACACACAAACACACTATCACTTCTGCATACACACACAGAAAATCTACATTGATGAGAGTCTGTCTGCAGGCGAGAAACAATTAGTCAGTGAGCGAGGAAACACTTTCACTTAACAATTTCCCTTTCATCGTCAAACTGTCGTTTTTTTGTGTATGGATGGTTCAGCTGCACGTAGCTGACTTTAAAACAACTCCTCTTCCCTTCTGTTCTCCAACTGAACCCACTGTTAAAATATATGTGCGTGGTGGCATAGACAGGCCTGCATGTATAGAGCAAACGATTGGTTGTGAACAGAAAAGGGACTTTTATGGTTTGGCTGTGGGGCTCCCAGGGAGCCACTGGGGCTTTGGTTTATCTCTGACTTTACATCTTTGTCCCCTTCATCATGTCAAAGACTGATAGTGAAAAGCTTTACTCACATACACATAGACTGCTCTGTCACATTTTCTACATCTACCTATGTCTACCTCTCTCTGTGTCTCCCTCCTGCACACACAATCGCACTGAGGAAAAGAAGTTAAATCAGGTTGTTTAGATTGGCTGTCTCAGAGTAAATCCTCACTGCTGGACCCTATGGAGTGAGGTCATGGAAGAGCAGTCAATATGGATTAAGGCAAATTGTTGAGTTGTCCATGAGAGAGGAGAGGAGAGGAGAGGAGAGGAGAGGAGAAGAGAGGAGAGGAGAGGAGAGAAGCTTCAGTGGCAGATACCTGTAGCATAAAAACTTCTTTGAAAACAGAACAGCTAAACAGCATGTGATACGTTGAAGTGGACCTGGAGCCAAACACACATCTACATCTAATAATACAATGAATAACAGCAGAGGAGAATACACACACACACACTGGCCTTAGTCACATTTAACTCTTTACCTGCACCCCCTCACTTATACACTTACGCACATAACTTCACCCACACAATCACTACAAACAAGCTTATACACACACACACACACACACACACACACACACACACACACACACACACACACACACACACACACACACACACACACACACACACACACACACACACGGTTATCAAACCCCCTCAAAGTCACTAGCACTCTCTTTCTCTCTCTTACTCACACACACAAATAGACAGACACACACACTGACATTCCCTCTGTTTCTGATTATCTAGACATCATGAGACATTTTTTGGGTGACATTTCCAAAGATCTGTCACTCTTAACTCTTTCAACTGCCCCTCCGGAATGTGCAGCTTTATAAAAATTGTAAAAAAATCGGTGCCCATGCTGTCTTTTCTTCACACATTCACAAAGCTCCATAATGGTAATTACTCTTCACATCATGATTAGAACATATGCAGCAAGTGAATGGCCAACAGATGTGGCCTGATAATCCAGTGATTTGGGGATGTAGATAATTCTAACCTAGCCTTGAATACACAATCACCCTCCTTTTGAGAATTTCTGCAGCTCTGCTTTCACTGTCCCATTGTGGCGTTTGCAAAAATGATCAATGAGTTTGGTTACATCTTGTACTGGAGAAAATATGCAGCCAAGAGTTTATTTACTCTTTCATTTAAGGGATTCAGGTAGTCTGATGCCACTTATACTTTGTAAAATAAGATACTGATGCAATTTTCTCTCACAAACTTCACTGGCATTTCAAGAGGCAGTGAAAATGAAATCTGCCCAACCTTATCTTGTCCACATCTGTCTGCTCATTTTGCCCATTTATCCAAGTATCTTGGAGTGCTGATCTTGCTTGTTTGTCTTGGCCACTGCTGCCATGTACAGTTATTTCCTTATGTTTCCTGTTATTGTTGCAGTTTTCCCATCTCTCTTACCCAGATTTAACCCGCAGAACATTCAAATTGCATTTACACAGGGATGGAAAATCAGAGGTTTACCCAGTGTGACCCACATGTTTTCCACATTTAGTCAATGACTTGAAATAAATTGCACATTTCCAGACATAAAGCTAGATATATAGATAGATAAGTGGTCAAATAAGTGGAAAAATAAGAATTAAATAAATAGTTCATACATCGAAAAGATGAAAAACATGTTTTTGTAGTTTGCATGTTTGTAACTCTAGTCACAGGTTGTTTGGTACAGGTGGGCAGGTTGTCCCCCTCAGAAACAGAAGAAGGATCAAATTACTCTCACTGAATCCTAACCTGGACAATTAAAGGATCACATGCTAAACTGGTCCTTTATCAGCATGTGACTGACGTTGTGCCATAATCCTCAGGAAGGGCCTTGGGCTCCATGGAGTAATATCCATTACCCATCAAGCACCATGGCAGCCCTGGGCTGCCCATCACAAATGAAACCATCTGCCTCTTCCATCTGCACTCATTTTGTTCATTATTCTTGGGCCAAAAACAATCCTACCCTCCATCTTCTCCCTAATGCCCCACAACTCCTTACACACTTACTTTTGTAGTTTCTTTTATCTGTGTGCCTGTTTATAGACATGTTTGCATATTTATGTGCGTCATTTTGTCCTAATTATGTTGTCACAGACACTAAATCCAAGCTCCCTTCCTCATTCTGGTATTTGTGGGTGGGCATTCATACAGCACATTCTCTATCAGGCCCTACTGTTTGAGTGAGAGTGTGTGTGGCTTAACGTCTTGTGTCTTTCAACATCTTAATAAAGATGGAGATTGCATCGCATCCCAACTTATTAATCAGCCATCCCTGCTGCATCACTCAGCACGTCTGCATGTAAACGTGTGTCTCCATATATTAAACTTCATAAAGCTCAGTTT
Organism: Scomber japonicus; assembly: GCF_027409825.1. Taxonomy (NCBI): domain Eukaryota; kingdom Metazoa; phylum Chordata; class Actinopteri; order Scombriformes; family Scombridae; genus Scomber; species Scomber japonicus. The sequence continues at coordinate 17,171,685 of NC_070586.1, read as the reverse complement.
CTTATCTGATTAAGTGATTAACATCTGTTTAAGCAGTAAGTAGCCTTAGGTGGTTCACATTCATTAATGCTGGCATGTTGAGAATACTTCAATGTTTTGCCTTTTCTCCAATAACACCCTCCATTTTTTTCTGTTTTGTTTTTAATTATTCAGTATGAATTTGGCAAAATTCAAGGACTCCAAGATATATAAAGCCACATATAAGTCATATCCTACATCAAAAATCAGCTTCAACACTTTGCCAGTGTATGGGCTTTATATCTCTTCCTCTCATCAGCAATTAGAATGTTTTTAGCGCAGTCCTTAGACCGCCAATGTCCACATCCTTGATTAACTGAATGTACAAATGCGGCCTTAATGTCCACACCAGACGTGTTTTGTGATGGCAGCATGATTTAGATTTACTAGCACTGAGCCTTCCTGACAGGCTCAAGATTAATGTCTTAAGTCTCATTAGATTAAGAGAGTACATGTGTTTTTTTCTAATTCAATTAAACTGAATTGGAGAATGAGGAGCATGTTGATCTTCTTCAGAATCTGGAAGTCAAATATTCTAATTAATCCATTGCCATGCAGTATGCTATGACTTATATGATATGAGCATAATATGAGCTATCATCAGTGAAAATTTTCATGAATATACAGAATGTCACAAAATTAAACAAATCATTGGGAAGTGGAGGTCAGACCTCCTTTTTTCCTTTTATACCTCCTCAATTTCTGTTGTACATGTCCATTTCATTCCATATCTAACTAATTTCCTTCTCCACCTTCCCTAACTCTTCATTTTCTTCTCTACTTCCTCATTTGCATCCCTACACCCTCTTTTCCTTTCATACCTCGGCAATTCCTTCTTTACAGCCTCCTCTGCTTGCATATTTCCTTATTTCTCCCTCTGTCTCCTATTTTCATTCTCTAACTCTTTAATCCATTATTTGCCTGGTTATTTCACTGGCTACCTCATCTAGACTGTCACCTCATTTGCTACCTAACTCCTCATTTCATTCCCTTCCCTCTCTTCTCAGCCTACCAGACTTTCTTAACAGTAAAGCCAACCTGTCTCCAAAAGTCTGCAGAATATGATCTATGCTGCTGATGTCACAGGGGTTGTAGCCTATTTATGTTTTGCGCATACATACAAATGACATTTGCTGTCATTATACAAGATGTTACAATAAAACACATTTTGAAATTTATGGCGTCAGATTACCTGCAAATGGATCATAACTAGACCAAATACTGGAAATGACTGTCGAGGGGTGGAAAAAAAGGAGCAACATCAATTATCAGGGTGTGTGTCTAGAGGAAAAAATTGGAGACATACAGTAGGAGTCGAGCTGAAAGTGTTAGATGCAGGAGTTTTACTGCATGGGGCATTGACTGGGGGAGTGTTTTATTAAAGTTAACGAGAGAAGGCCGTGCCCCTTCCACTGCCCATGCCCGAACTTAAGTGCTTGTTACTCCGTTACTCTTCAGATGTGTAAATCTTCCTCCCTCTTTTTCTCACTCTCGTCACTTCTCCTCTTGGGCTCGAAAGTGGACAGAGGAGTGTACAATAAAATCTCGTGCCGAGCGGGGCACTGGGAACCACAGGGCATTTGTGTCTTCTGTTATTTTTATGACAGCAGCATGTTCAGCTTTAAACACCTCAGACTTTACATCCACATACATGCACGCACAGGCCAGTTTGCTGTGATTGACTTCTGTGACCTCTTTCTGTCAAACTCGACATGTAAAAGTTGCCATCCCAATTTGCGAGTGTGTCAAGAGACGAAATAAAGAAAAGGAGTAAAAGGGCAAAGATTGTATAAACCGGTCGTAAAAAATGACCCTATATATGTCAAAGTGAGATGTGCTTTCAGCCTCCTTATCTGGGTTTACAAGTTGTCTAAGTCCATGCCTCTCTGTGGTATTAGGAAGAGGAAGAGAGTGAGACAGACTGTAAGAGAGGGAGTGAGATGAGAAATCAATAAGGCAGAAAATGAGATAATAAAAAATGATAAGGGAAAAAGAGTAATGTGTCTCTTGCCATTGATGCATATTGCTCTTTCACACTAATACCGGAATATTAACTTGTTGATGAATCATGACAGTCAGCAATGGGACTTGAGGAGATTTTTGATGTAAGACAATTTACACTATTCAGTTGCCAGTTTATCCAAATTTTGGAGTTAAACATCCATTTGACAATGTGTCAGTGGACCAGAGCTAAGACCCTTATATAGAAAATACAATGGTGCACTCACACCTGACATATTATAGACAAAGTTACGAAAGCATGACCAGTTCTTATTTTTTCTTTTTTTTAGCTTTATAACATCAGTTAAATATTTTGTTAATATTCTCCAAGTTGTAAGAGCACAGTGCTAAAGCAGCACTGGTTTTATTACTACTCACTATTTTCTTTTAATTGTTTAGTTTATCTTGGTCACATAAATAACACATAAATAAATAAATATGTTATTACTTTCGTATCAGTAACAAACCAACACAAATGTATACAGACCAAAAAGGTGTAGAATGAAGCCTTAGCATTTACATATGTAAAATTTACATTATGCATACCCAAAGTCATACATCAGTTTAATATTTGTTAATCATATTGTTTTTAGTTTTTAATTTGAATAACTGTATTGCACATTTTCATTTCCTTTTCAAACCTATTCCACAAATGACCTCCTTTCACTGGTACATGTCGTCGTTTTGCATTCTAATCTTTGTTGATGCAAATTCCTCTTAGTTCATGCTGACTCGTTCTAATTTGAAACAACTGCTGGATACAGTCTGGAAGTATCTTATTTTTTACTTTATACATTCATTGTGCCGTTTTAAAGTCCATCAAATCTCTAAATTTGTGATTGTAAGTTTATAAATAATATCATGGTTGGTTCATGATAATCAGCTTTTTTCAGTTCTTATAACTCTTTTCTGTAGCTTCTGTTGTAATTAAGCACATACCAGAAGGAATTAAACTAGTCAGACTTGTTTTTAAATACCACAGAAGAATGGGCAGGCTGTAAAGCAAATTGTCTTGTATTCACTGCAGTCATGAAAACACCACCGGATGCCAATTGGTTCCTGGAACAGACTGTGGAGGTGAAGAGTGAGGTTTTTTAGACTAATGTCTGGAATAATAAAATTCAAAAAAATATAACATATTTTTAAGCAGTCTGATGGAAACACAATGTAGCTCATGTAGACAAACCCACAAGGAGAAAAACAAACCAAACCAAAGTTTTCTTTCTGTCTTTATTGTCTGTCTGTTGTCTTTATTGTGTTAAGAGAGAATTCAATGCAACTCAGAGAGAGTTTTGAAGGGCTTCTGATTATGTTTAGGTTAAAATAATGTTAGCTGTAGCTGAGATGCATTGGTTTCATGATAAGCTTGTTTATACTACACATTTCAAGTTTAGGACGTTTATTGTCAAACCAGAGTATGTTGGTACATGATAGGGAATGAAATTAGGCAAGTGTGAGGGGAAATAAACAGTTAGGCAAGTGGCCTCAATTGCACATGCCCATAATTAACTGTGGTAATAAGCAGCATCGTTCAGTAAGGTGCATCACAAGGCACAGCAGATAAAGTGTGGCTGGAGTTTTGACCTCCAATAACTATATCCCTGCAAGCATTTTGGAAGTAAATGTGCCAGATATTCCTACTCTGCCTCTAGCTGACAGGATTGTAAATGCTAAGGCGCTCTATTAGATGTTTCACGGCCCGCCATTTTCTTAGTGTGAATTTAATACTTTATGAATGAATCGACCAACTGAATATTTTCATTCTTTGCAGCTGGAACTTGCAGCTCTCAACTTGGACTTGAGAGATTGGATATGATTTGGATATGTTTAGAAATCTGTGAGTATCCAGGGGGGAGAAAGTATAGTTTGGTGGAACTATCTGAAAGTCCACTGGGTAGGAGCAAATCTGAAAAGAAAGTTGGACTTTTGAGGTCAAGGACAGAATAAATTGTTTAGAGAATAGATGGATTCATTGCATTTGACTAGTGCTCATAAAATCAGTTCTAAATTGGACCGTTCCATGTGAAAAATGATAGTGAATGATCAAATTTGCATGCATTCCTTCCATTTTCAATGGATAAATTGCTGGCATTCAATCCTGAGGGGAATGTTATATGCCAAACATGTACATATGAAGAGCAAAATTCATATATTTAGACAGCATATATTGCCTTCTGAAATCCAGTAATGGATAGGCTTGGATAGTTGTGCACTGAGCCCAGGTTGCCAGATGAACAGCATCTTGCATTTTGCACATTTTTATATAGTATGTATTGTATTGTCATTTATTGCTTGACTGTAGCTCTGTGTAACACTTTTGCCCATGACAAATTTCCCTCAGGACATTAAAGTTCATTTTATCTTATATTATCTTATCTTGTCTTATTTTATCTTATCTTATTACTGAGATTTACTTCTGAGTACACTGCGATATACTTGGGGGGAAAAAAACGGAACCGCTCCTTTTAATGTAGCACCCAACATGTTTCTTTGCCATTGATTTTAAGGTACACCTGGGCTAAGCCTGGGGTACACTGTGCCTCAGCACATCAGTTAAGAAGCATTGATTTACACTCTCAGCTTGTCTACTGGGGATAGTTCAGAGTGGAGCAACAGCAAGCCTGGCATGAGCTGGAAACACTAAAGAGGGCAGAGCACTGTAACATTTTGATGGTGATGCCTGCAAAGTGAAAAAGGTGTTTTATTTTTCAAAGAAGACATGCAAACTAGTTTTGGGCACACACACACTCTCTCTCTCTCTCTCTCTCTCTCTCTCTCGGCATGTTACAATGTCTTTTAAATTAATATTTTCTTTTTGAGTTGGAACTCTGTTTTTCTTACTTATGCCTAAAAGTCTGGGAACGCTCTGTAGTTGAGGATGGATGTATGGATGTGTGCACTTATTAGTAAATGGCTACAAGAGATATAACACACAAATCAAACTTTCAACAATTAAATCAAAACTTTAAGAAAACAAGACAGCGGGAGGCAGAAAGGGGTCAGATGGAAAATAAGTCTTGTGTTTAGTGAGAAAGGAGGTCAAGCATCTCATCTCTCTGCTCTTTGCCTCCCTCATAATTTTGAGAAAGGGAATAGGCAAAAAAAAGAAACAAGGAAGCAATAGAATAAAACCAACAATGAGAACTCCTGGAGGAAAAAAGAGAAAGAGGAGATGAGGAAAAGCCTTGGTGGAATGATTAAAAAAAGAGGTGGTGTATTACAATATTAGAAATAAGGAAAGTTTTTGAAGCCTGATAAAATCAGACATGTATATAGGAGACGGGTAAAGAGGAATCATGAAGAAATGGAAACAAAAAAGAAAGAAGGGTGGGGAATGAAAAGAGAAGTGCAGAAGTCAGTAGGGTGGAGTATAAATACAGCAGGGATTATAAAGTCACCCTGTTCTGCTTTCTGCTCCCCATCTCTTGTGACAGAACACAGAGAAGAGGCTTACTACTGAGTTATGCATTGCAAAAAGGGTGTGTGTGTGTGTGTGTGTGTGTGTGTGTGTGTGTGTGTGTGTGTGTGTATGTGTATACCCAAGGCCATTAATAACATCTTTAAGGGATCCAGTCAGGCCTCGTCTCAGCCCTGTCCCAAGCTGCATACCACTGACCTCTTATAGGCTCTTGGTCTGTTCCTCCACCAGAGCAGAGAGATAACAAATGGACATTGAGGCCGTATTTTTTTTTTTCTCTGTTTCAGACTCATCTACAGATAAACATAAACTTGTGAGTGCACATACACTCACAAGTTACTACTCCACTATAGCTCAACGGGTAATAGCAGCCTGGCCAACATCCCAAATTTGATTCCACTTATCAAAATAAATGATAAACACCATAACAGTCGATAACAAGCTATTGAGATGCTATTTCATATCAGTAAGTTGGTGGCTGTATAAAATGACTGGATGAATGACTCTCCATCAGACCTTTTAAACACTCACAGACTCAACTGAACGACGCCGTAACAAACTGCCGTCTGAGCTGAAACGCCACTCAGGTTTATTTAGACGATATTGATTTTATGCCACCGCCGAAGAAATATCACTGCCTTACAGTAAATATCATAAACACGTATTCAGATGTGAACTAAACAACAATAAATATTTTTTAAATTCAAATAAGCTGATGTAGCAACCGGGCTGCTGAGTGGCATCAACTGAGCCAAGCTGTATACACATGTTATATTGGTTTAAAAGCATGTTCTTAAATGCCAGTGAACTATAACAATGCAGACACACGTTTATATAACTCATATTGTAAATTGGTTCAATTTGTAAGATGACAAAGAGGAAAAAAGAGATTCATTGGTCACTGTTGGGGTCACTGACAGAATAAAAAACCGGCCTTTAATCAAATCCAAGCACACACCATCATCCCAATGGGGGCTTCAGTAGGTCATGAAGTGAGCTTATGCAACACGTTCCAGTCAAGCTTGGATAGACACCAGTTAAATTGGTAGCCTATGGTCACTTCTTATTTCAGCCAAACTTAATAAGGGTCTGTTTTAAGTATGACTTCCTCATTTCCTTCTGCATTAAAGCATCCATTTAAGCAAATTAAATGCAATGTTATGATTGCAGAACTCACTTCCCCCTAATGCAAGTGCACTTCCAAGCCACATCCCTGATTTTTCTCAGTGGCTTTTTGGTTATTAACATGCTTGTCCTCCTCATAAAACTGCATTATCAGCTCTTGTTCTGTGCTGTCACTGTGGAGAAGACAGCTTGTACTTTCTGCCACTGATGACTTGAAGTTGTGCATTCCTGCATTCATCCTCTTTAAATTGCAGGGAAGAACATCAGCAGACTGCACAGACCACAGAAATCACATTATATTACTGAAACTAACCTAATGTGCAATTCAAAGGTCATACTTGATGAAGAATACTTTTACTGCTAAGTTTCATATTTTCTCCTCCTCTTACATGACATCCTCTAGAGTAATGCCAAAGTAGAATGTACATGTAGAGAGAAAGTCATGCTCTTAAATGAATAGTTTAAAACTATAAACTTGGGCATTGTTTTCAGCTTTTTAAAGGTGTAAATAATTGTCCATTTGCAGGATAGTGTCCATAGCACATACAACAGATGCTTTTTAAATTCTCTGTCTTGACGTTGACCAGAGGTTGAAACTGCTGGACAACATAATTTATTATTTTGGGGAAAAGATTAACAGATTTTAAATTGTGTGAGTGTTTTGGGTTCTTTCGAATTGTTTAACTGCAAAAACCTCTCTTTGTAATTAAAAAAATGTTCGGGGGGGGGGCAGACTGATATAGTGCATTTACACAGGAAAACCTCAAATGATAAGACACACAGCATTGTGATTGTTTAAAAAAGTATTCACATCCTAAAGAGAATATGACTGTCGCTACAACAGACAATGTCAGGCATTACGCTTTTAAAAAAATTCCTTTTCTTGTTAACAGCACTCCAGTGCCCAAGAGACTGGGATCAATGTACCAGGGACACCTTTCCTCATTTATGGCCCTTATGACGAGCACTCTGATGCTCTCAGTCAATAGCCCATACTATCAATGATGAGGTTAGCTAATCAGAGAGAGTGCATTGACAACGCTATTTTCTCTCTCAATAAAGATATTATTGATTGGCATAAGTAGCATTACTTCCTGTCCTGTTCTGTCTGTCTCAGACACATGCTGTGTGTCAAAGAGAGATGGATCTATTTAGCAGCTGTGCTTGGACTCGGGGTGGTTTGGTTGTGCTGTTTACAACCACATTTACTTCACCATGTTGATTTGTATCAAAATCTTAAATGACCCCTCTTCTTGTGAGCACAATACAATGAATGGATTAAAAGTTGATTTTAACCTACTGACCTCTTAAACTTAACCTCAGTCATAACCTCTGACCCCAAATTAAGATCAAACAGATGTGTATGTACTCATTAGCATTCAAGACACTGACTGACATACCCTGTCTGCCATAACCTTTTAGTTACTGACCTCTGCATGCCCCAGGGGTTCACAAAGAGTGTGGCTATAGGTCCTCAAGTTATTAAAAGAACAGCTCATCTCAAAATTAGAATTCAGCCATTGTAGCCCCCATGTGTGATTGGTGTGCAATTCTCTTTTCCGACGCCACCATCAGTGTCAATATGGTCTTCATTCCAAATGCAGCCCATGTGTACACAGAAAACCAATTTTGACTATTTTGACTTTGAGCACTGTGTGGATGTTTGGGATGGAAAACCAGCTGTGCACCAACTGTGAATTGAGCTTTGACCAGTATATAATATATTTTCTGCATATAATCACTGCACTTTGCAATATAAGAAGAAAGCTGTCTTCTAAAATAGAATAAATCAATTGCCCCAGCTGTTCATGCAGCATAATCAAACTACTTAGCAATTTTTCAACAGAGAAATTAAGGTGGCTTTAAACATACACAACAAATATTTACCTTGTCATCAACTACACCACTAGTGTGATTTCCTCATGTGCAAAATAAGATGTAAATGTAAACCATGCAGTTAACATCTCAATAGTGTAATATACTGTATTTTTAGGTATGCACTTGACATGGTTGACACATTCTTAAAACAATTTGCTCTGTTTTTTTGATTAATGGCTTAAAAGTGTACACAGCTCTATGTTCCCACATTTCTAACTTTTTTTTTCAAAATTAGGCCCTATGTTCAACAGTTTTGGTATAAAAAGCCTGCATATATCGGTATCGGGTGATATCGGTAACAGAAATTAAGAGTTGCAGAATATCGGATATCAGCAGAAAAGCCAATATCAAGCATCCCTACTAAAAACTAATCTAAAGTGAGTGCATAGATTTGGCCATTTTTCCCAAATTACCATTATTGGAAGCTTCCTGTAGAAAATGCAGTTAGATTGAATAACAGAGGTTAATTTGCTCCATACTTGGTTTTTTGGAGAAATTACTGGGAGTTTAGATCACAATTGGAGGTAAGTACTACAACTAAGTTCTCAATTGAGGGGTGACATGAAACATTGTATTAAAAAAGTACTGTAGGAGTCTGAAGTCAATGTGGAAGGCCTCACGAAAAAGTAAGCCAATCATTTGAGACCTTTATTCATTTCTATCACTGCCGTCCTCTCACAGACTCAGACAGGTTCAAAAAAGTATGACATGCCTGTAATAGAACTGTCTCCAATTCAACTGTAGGAAACCCACTTAGGTATATTGGCGGTTGATCCACCCACACAGTCCTGAACTAACCTGTAGGGATAACACTTGCCAATCACAGACAATAGATTGGTCACAATCCTTCAAAAATGTTTCTTTCTCTCCTCATCCTCTCTTCCCCGAGGGTGGGCGAGAGGACATTATAAGTGTAAGATTTTACTTTTCTTTCTAAGTGATAGCTGTTAGCTCTCTGCTTCAATGACAGTCTCCTTTATGACAGAGTGTCACATTGCAATATTGTCATTTTAACGCCCTAGAATGAACTGTTTCATCTCCTTGTCAGTCACATCTATTCTCTATTCTCAATATGCAGCCTTTTATTTAGGATAATACATAACCTAAAGTATTGTTTCCTTCAAAGGAAAATACTGTATTAAAAGATTTTCCCTCAATTTCTCTTGGCAATACCCATTCACAGCATTTTATTCCTCAGGCTTTCAGTTCCGGTTTTTGTCTGTGTGAGCACTGAAGCAGGGGGTGTTTATTCATCTGTCTGTCTTTCCATCATGTGCACAAAATCATCACATGGCATGCATTAAATATGTCAATCTGAACATGACTCTGGTAGTATAAAAACATAAGCAAACAAACACACTCATACACATGTAGACCATACCCAATTCACACACTCTACTCACATTGCCTCATCTTAGAGGACTGCTGTAAGCACTGGACATCATGAACATATCCAATATTCCTGGCGTTCCTCTTCTTTTTTTCTGTTGCTTCAGTGAAGAAAGAGAACATGCGTGAGGGGAATTTGACAGCGATAGTGAAGAGTGGTGGGGGGGCAGGACAACACTCACTTGATCTGCGCTGTGTATTCTGGTCAGGACTTAACGCTGATGGGAGGTAGAAGTGAACTTTACATTTCAAGGTGTTAGGGAAAATTCAGCCTTCTGAGATGCAAAAACCCCATCCCAACTTCCAGTGCTCTATCTCTGACTGTGTGTGTGTCCCAAGTGTGCACACTCATCCATGCCAATACATTTTTTTGCACTGCAGGTACACAACACATGCATGCACATGCGTACATGATCATTTGTTTGTGTTTTGTAGTGGTTGCTTGCAGGATTGTAAGTGCAAACTTGCTGTCTGTGTGTGTAGCCATGTGTGTTCAGGTGTCCAGCATCCCAGGCTTGTCTCCATAGGGAAATCTCCTCCACTTCTCACTGTCTGCTTGGACACGGTGCATCTGTGTTCGGACTGTCGCTCCCAGTTGGGGCTCTGTGCCCCGATGTACTCGTCATGCAGCTTTAGTTTACCTCTCCTCCCCTACCCTACTGCTTGCTTTCTTTCTTTCCCTCTCTCTCTCTCTCTCTCTCTCTCACACACTCACTTTCTTTTACTGTCTCTGTCTGTTCTTCTGCAAGTCTCACAGCAGCCAGACACACAAACACTCACAGAGGTATACAAGCACTAGTGCATTCATGCGCATATTCACATTCAAGTACACGCACATGCATTACTCATTCAGTTGCACTCTGGGATATATGACTGACAATATCTCAAACAGCTATCTGCCAGAGGTAGAGCAAAGTCATGAGTCAGTTTCAAGTCTCAACTCAAGTATCAAATCAAGCTCACAGTCATAGGTCATAATGTATTTTTTACTTCATTTTATTTTTTAAAGACATGTTGTGAATGCCACCTACGCCATACCAGATTTACCTGGAGCACATTTAATGAAGAGGATAATTTTAACAGTTATTGCCTTCATATCTGACACCTACATGTGTAAATACTTGTCTTTGCAGATATTGTAACCTGTCTGAAGACCTGATTACCAGTTCCACAAATATATATATCTGTTTTTATATATACCACAGGGATCACAAAAAAACATTGTGTGTAGGTACTTGCATAGGTAATACTGTGATCAAATTAAGACATCAGGATCTTCCCTTTAGATCTTGGCAAGCTTGGTGAACCATACCCGGGTGTATTTGACAATTGTGTTACTGAGCATGGGACTGGGCTGTTTTTCCAGGCAGATGTTTAGGAGATACCTATCAACGTGGTAATATCCTCTGAGGCATAAATGCATGAACAGATGTCTAGGAGTGTAGACACTCCAAGTTCTGTGCCCTAACATAATGTTGGAAATTCTAAGTCACTACAGCTTGTCACCAATGTAAAAATCCCTCCATTCCTTCTCTTCCAGATTTCATTTTTCTTAAGTACAATGGCATCAGCAGAGGTGAAAAAAACACTCAAAAAGCACTCTTACAGTGGTTAGTTTTCCAATATGCTTGTATTGCATTAATGATGCCACATCTTGTGCCTCTTTTAACCCCCATGATGTCTGATAACATAAACATGTTGTTATCCCCTTAACACCCTTCGCCCGCCAGCGGGCGATTTGCCCCTCCCGCGGCTGAAATTATGATACGCAGCAATATATACAGCTTCAACTTCCGTCAATATGGACATGCTATACATCGTTAGAAAGGTTAGAATCTCCGCAAGACAACCACCCAGTTGATTTTACAGAAATCATGAGCACCAAACTATAAATCATTCATATTTACCGGCATGGTAAACGTGAGGTACATAAAATAAACAGCGACTCCCTACCTTTGAAGCAGTCTTGAAGCCCAATTATGTGTCCATTCCTCAATTGTTTATATTCATTCTGTTCATAAGACTCCACTGATCAAAAGAATCAAAATGGTTTTTCATAAAATTATTCCAACTGCCAACTTTGTTCGTCAAATAAAATCCAAACTTTCCCGAGCCTTAGCGATATTTTCCTTAGTTCCTGTATAGTGTTGTTGGGTATGCTTGTTTTCCTTATCTTCTTACCTACAAAACAAAAGTGTCCCTATCTTTTTCTGTTGAGTTTTCATCCCGGTACACCCCGTGAAAGAGACCAAGCGCTCCCAGTTTGGGGGACCAATAGGCTCGGTCTTCTGTTCTTTGCGGCCCTAGTATAGCCTAGGCTTATTGGCTATCGACATGTCAATCATTCAGGATTGTAGCCAATAAATTTACCTTTCCAACGATGGTAGGCATGTCCATGAGGGGTTAGTATGACCTAAACTATCGCGTAACCTACCTAGCAGTCTCACTTCAGAGAGCATAGTGCATGAGCGTAGTAGTGACGCATGCTCGCCCGGACATTTAAACTTTTTTCTACTGCTATTTTGGATATTTTACGACGCCGAAAGCTACAAAGAAGACCAAGTATGTACTGGAAGAGGCTTTGGAGGCTTTTGGAGATGGTTATGGTATCTGAAGAAAGTGAAGATAGTGAATATGACTCTGAGAAAGAGGAGATGTTTACTGGCGGACTTCACTACAGCTTAGATCGGTGAGTAACGGTATCTTTGATAATGCTTTATAGATTGTATCTGTTTATTTATTTATTTATTTAGCCATGAATGAAAGCTGAATTAACGTTAGTGGGTGGGGGGGGGGTCTCTGCTTATTCAGAAGTACAGTAGAAAAAAGTGAAAACAGTACAGTAAAGTAGCGTTTCACAAAATGGCTGCCAGCCACTAAATCAAAACAACACAGTAAAGCCAAGGGGTGGTGGGGAAGGGGAGGGGGTCTGATTATTTAGACTTATTTAGACTGTAAAATACAGTAGCGTTTCTCAAAATGGCTGCCAGCCACTAAATGATAACTACACAGCACAATACTTTGCAAATTGTCTCCTGGTAGCTGTAGTTTCAACTGTAGGACTAAAGTTATGTAATCCACCTCTTTCTTTGTGTGCCCCTAATTCTACTTTTATTAAGATTTTTTTTATCAAGCTTGTAAACAAATTGAACTGATTTTTTTTTGACTGTATTGACTTTACATTAGGCTTTTATTTATTGCGAATGCCCAGACACTGGGTATATTACCCCAATACAACTATTCTGTTTATTACAGTTATTTTTCTGATGTTTTTGTGTAATTGTTTTACTATAATTTGTTTACATCTGTGCATTACATTGTGATTTGTAGGTCACAGACTGACAGTGATGTAGATTGGGAGCCTGAGACTGAGGCAGACAGACCCCCAACCCCCCTCTCCTGCTGTGGGTGGTCGTCAGAAGCGTCGACGATCCTCTTCTGCATCACCTGGACCAAGGACCCGCATCAACATCCCACCCCCACCCATCCACCTCATGTTGCACTGCACCCCCAAACCCAACAGTATTTGCATTACTTTTTACTTTTATACACTTTTTTATAGTTTTTGTATGTTGTTCATATTTAGTTCATATTCTGTATATTTTGTATAGTTTATGCATTGTTCATATTTTGTTGATATTGGCACAGTTGTACATATAGTACTAGTACATTTGAAGAATAAAAAAAAAAATCCTTGTTTGAAATTCAGTTCAGTATAGTCTGTCATTTTTGTTACTTAGCATACTGTAGTGTCTTGTCACATGACAATATTTCAATATAGCCACCTAAAAACATATGGAGACCCCTCCAACCACCCATCAAATGAATGTGTGAAAAAATATGTTTTGAACCATGGTGAAAGGTTTTATAGTCACCAAAATGCTTCAGCAATGTTTCCAGTGTCACAGAAGTGAGTAAATGCATTTGGCACAATTTGGCCATTTGGAGACGTTTTGGAGAGGTTTGGGAACGCCAGTGACACCACTAACAAAAAACGCCATAACTTACATAAGGTTAGGCCTAGAGGTCTTAAACTTCATCCAGGTGTGGTTGACAAGATGTAGAAGGTATGTGGTATGGTGGTATATGCCTGGCATAAAGCATTGCCTAGTTATTGTTATTCAAAAATTGCATAGTTTAGGCGAAGACAAAAAAAATGTTTTTGAGCCATGTTTGAGCTGATGTAGTTCAGGTTGTGTATGTGCCACATACTGAACAATTTCCAGAAACTAGAGTTTGTCAGCTTTCAAATGAGGTATCATACATGCATCTAGGACTAGCAGTTATTGTGTTATAAGCTTTTCCATTTGGGTACGCCAAATAGGCGAAAATTACCCAAAACAGGTGGATGCTAAGGGGTTAATTAATTTTGTGCTAAGAGTGATGCAAATGGAAAATGAAATGAATGCTTAAAAACAGTATGTTGTATAAAAGTCCAAACTGTGAAAAAGATAATAGTGTAGCACTCCAAAGGCCTTAGATAATTCACTTCCCTCATACAACATTGATCAGTTTCAGCTTCATGGGAAAACAAGTTATTATGAGAGTCGGTATAACTTCTATAATAGTATAACAAATGTATCTCAGTCTAAGGTCATGTTTCAGTTGCCATAAAAAAGGTGGGATTTAATAAGGTGGAATTTTCTACATATCAATAAAAAGATTTATAAATAACACTCGTGAAATGGTTTTAAATCCATATTAATCAACTACTTTTTCATAAGTTCTTTGTAGACATTAGATACCAGATGTGCCCTCGTGATCCATCCTGCCACAACCTTGTTCCTGACAAAGACTGAGAAATACGAGTGGGACAGATTGAGAAGTTGCACTCCATCCCTCTCTTTTTCCTCATTTGCAGCCTTGAAAAACAGCGGTTAACACGGAAATGGAACCAAAGTAGCGTTTCATTCAGCCCGTTCCTTTCCTTTAGGCAGTGATTGAATTTTCCCGTTGCCTGCACAAAGCCAGTCCCCACAGGAGCACTGGCATAAATGCTGTTGGAAGCCTGCCTGTTAATCCGCTAAGGAGAAGCATGTGATGAGATGTATCATGTTCGTCATGCCCATCGCATCAGACACACACAGACACCCACATGTCTGTCTGTCCAGTGGTCTGGGCTGGGTATGGAGAATGCCCATGATAGTGTAGAGAAACCTTCAGCCGACCTGTGGGAAATAAAGAGCCCTCTCTGGTTAGTCGGCCGTCCATTTGGAAGTCTAGTCTGAATGGCTTTTCTCTGAGTATGTTTACTGTCTACTGTATGTGGGAAAGCACAAGAAAGGAGACACATAAATGGAGGATACACAGAGAGAGAAAGGGGGGAGGCGTGAGGATGTGTTGTGCTGCAGGGAGAAAGACAGAATGACTTTCACCTCCAGACAGAGACAGACAGCTGCAGTTAAAAGTTATCCTCTTGCATCCTTTCTCAGTCAATACACTTTGTCTGCATTTAGTCGTAGAGACTGTTGGTAGTCTAGAGATACTGCTGACAAGCATAGCGTCTCTCTTAGATGTTTCACATTCCTCTGAAAAGGTCTAGATAAGTTTCTCTCAAGATCAGGATGCTGATCAAACTATAAAGGCTTACGAGAGCGCATGCCAGTGCACTTATGTGTGTATGTGTGCGTGTGCATCATATGTGTCATTCCACACATTACACAGCAGGTCTTTGATCTGATTGATGCAATTGGACTTGATCCACTCTTTCATTAACATCAAATAAATGGGCAAAGAATAAATATAGCCTTTCGGAGCAATGGCACTAAGGGACTAAGATAAGTAGGCTAGCATTTATTGAGTGTGTGCAAGTGTGCTCACAGGCTGTATTTATCACTATACATTATAAGCATATAGCTTAATGTCCTACTATGCCACTACAGCTTGAAATATACAGTAAAAGGCTATGAAAACATAACATTGTGTTACTGTGTCCCCTCAAATTACACTCATATGTGTTTTAAAAAAGCAAACATCCATTACTGAATGGATCTGCAAACTGGTGCTAATGAAAAATGTTCATACTAAACATCTAAAACATTCCCTGTCAGAATGTTTCTTTTTTCCTCTACCCTCCTCTTCGGGTTTTTATGGTTGTGTTTAGGCAACTCAAAGAACTTCTGGAGGATATATGGTCTTGGTTAAGTGTTGAAAAAGTAAACAAAGACTTAAAGCATGAGATGGGATGCAGACTTTTTCACAATTTACCCAAAGTCTTGTGTTTTTTTATGCCTCACCCTCCTCTCAATGACTTTTGTGCGGTGTACAGAATCACACTTAAGAGAAAGAAAAGAAGGGGGAAAAAATAGTGAATGTGATTCAGGCAGCAAAAACCTTTGAGCCAAAATGTATTTGGATAAGAAAATTAGTAACACATAAACTTATTTTGCAGAAGATGTAGTTGCATTATAGCCACAGATGCACACAGAGAGAATATTAAAGAAATATAGCAGCTTTTATGCAGACCATAGATAACTCAAACTCATTTCTTCATCAACTTATGTCTCAGCTCCTGGCAATCCTTCTGTAGTGATTGTCTCATTGTTCTGTGTAAATAAGTATTTAAAAAGCTTACCAATGACTCCTAAGAGGATTGACATAGCTACATTGCATGACACAGTCACACCCCAATGTTTACCAAATGTCTCGAGTCTCACACAATTTCTCATTCCAGCAGTTTAAAACGGAAATTGCCATCTGAAGGAAGATACATGCATGTGAAGAGTTTTCATTCCATTTGAATCATTACTTCCATACATGGTCTTATAGCTCACCTCCTGAGTGAACATAAGCTAGTTCACATAACTTTCATTGAGGGCCATACAGTAGCTTTCAGGTCCTCTTGTATACGTGTTGGAGGAAATATCCCCTGCCAGTGTTATTAGGCAGTCTGTGTGTTTGCTCCTAGTAGAATAAACACTATGGCTTCTTTGATAAACCATGAAGCTTTCATTTCACTTTGTGTATCTGGGCTGCAGCAGAAACTCATCCACCAGAAATTTGCTGTGCCGTTCTCAGGGAGATTGGTTTGGCTGTGTTGCTTTTTGAAAGGACTGGAGCTAAACACAGGGTCTGCATGTTAAATGCCAGAGCTCTTTCCTCCAGGGAGGTCTCTTAGCTCTTAATAGGCATTTTGTTTCAAATTTCAATTTACTCAGGAAAAAAAGCTTTATTCTTTTGAATAATGTGAACAGAGACAGAGTGAGGTCCCTCTTGGCCCTATCCACTCTTGCAGCACACCGCTGGCCCTGGGGTTAAAACACGTGCTATGTTTATGATACACGTGGCTGTATGTAAGTGTGCGTGTCCTTGAGTTCTGCATCGGTTTGAGTATACATTCCCAACATTAAACAAAACTGAAAAGCACTTATTTTCCTTGTTCTTTGTTAAGCTAAGCTCAGACATATCCTCCAAGGTTTAATGACTCACAGCAAGCATTGTGCTGACAGTGATGCAATGTTTCTATTAATTTATTTTAAGGAAAAACATAAGTGAAAATGTAGCCGCAAGCATGGATTCCAGAGCCCAAGCCAATACAGCCCATAGAAGTTGAAAGCCTCTACAGCTTAATTAAAAATATCCACCAAGTTTGGTGATGTTTGGACAAACTGTCATTGATTTATGGCCATATTTGCATCAGGTCTATGCATGTGTTTGGACCTAGAGTTGCCCCCTATTGAGTGATATTAAAATAGTTTTACACATATGGTTCAACACTGTTTCAACTGAAACATATCCAGCAAGTTTTGTAATGATTAGATGAACAACTCTTGCTTCTAACCTGATTTGTGTGGTGGCACCCACAGTGGGCAATTTGAAAGAAACTTTCAGGGTATGTTGTGATGATTGGCCTAACACTTTTTGACTTTGGTATATTTATGTGCTAAGCTGCATCCTTTTGAAGTTCATTGGTCAATAACTTAAAAACTAAATATGATATCAACAAGCTTTATGCAACTTTTAATAAGCTTTTTCCAATAATGATCTCCAGACAGTGTGGTAGCCATCAGACAGTTTAGGAGGAGATCAAAAATGTGTCTTGGGGAAAATGGGCATGTCTTATATGGATAGATTTGTCTGCAATCTAGCCATGTAGGACATGAGGGCAGAAAGTTGTTAATTGCTGCTGCTTCCATTTTCAATCAGCAGATTGGCCGCACCTGTGTACATCTGTTTTCCTTTCACCTTCAACTCTACTGAGTGCTGCACTTAGCCAGTTCAAATTCAGAACCTTTGGGTGAAAAAATGGAATAGTAGTGGCAAGATCCTGAATCACTGGACTCTTCAGACAAACTGTTACTTGATGATAAAAGATGATAAAAGAATAGTTTTAACTTGCATATAAAGCTGGAGACACACTGAATTATGTTACATGATAAATATCTAAAGCAACTTTGTTCATACAAGGGGAATGTTATGAAAAGCACTGCCATGAGCTGCTATCAAATCCAGAACCTTGTGATCTAAAAGGGGAAATAGATTTTTCCCAGGGCTTAATGGTGAGGGATCCTTGATGCACAGGGAACAAATTCACATTTTGTTGAGCAAAAATTGATTTGCCTAAAATTGAGTTGAATTACTGGCAAGAGGACTTGTAGAGCATGAGGATATATAACATGTGTACGAAGTGTATAGAAGGAAGAGAGAATCTGTATGAGACTGAGGGAGGCTGATAGCCTGCAGACTGTATTGCAGTCAATGAGAGTGTGACAGCCCTATGAATTAAGGGGTAGATATCAAAAAGTATAAGTCCTATGGGAAATGTATCTACATTGAGGAAGAGAGAGAAGAAGCTTGTGCCAACATTTTAAGGTATGATATGTGTTTGAGGAGTTAAAACTGTGGGAGTGAGATGTATTTATATATTTTTTTCTGAATTAAAAATATCTCTGCTCTGCACTACTCTGCCTGATCACATGACACACTGGTGAAACCTGAAAACTACTGTAAAAGTGCTCATTATAGACATAAAGTGCGAAAGGTATCACAACACTGTATGATAACTGATGTCTGAGCAGCTCAGTCTCAAAGTGACAAAGGTACCAATTCAGTTCAACAATTCCTCCCATAGACTGCCATAATGGATTTTAATACTATTAAAAATTATATGTAAGATGTACATGTATTTGCCGTTGAAAATTTGCAAAGTACAGAAGTATATAGCCAAAAAAAGGCAAAATAAAGAAAAAAAAGTGTGCATTTATCGTGTGAGGGATGCTGTGCAGCTGTTGTGCAGCTCTCACAATAAATTGCTGTGCAACTATCACACAATTAACCAGCACAGAAACAATAGGGTTTCAGCCCCTCAGGCTCGAACCCCTTCTAACAACATATGAATGCATATGTGTGGTGTCTGGTAAGTGTGTGTGGATGAATGTGTGTGTGAGCATGTGTGTGTTTATTAACCTTTCGCCCCTGTCTCTGCCTTATGTCTCTCAGGTCCCAGGAGCCTGACGCTGGGCCACTTCACACATGTACATTCTGACATCACAGGACATGACACACAAAAACAGACACACACAAAAGCAAGGAAATAGAATGAAACTGAACCCTGTGTAAGAGAGAAAGTGACTTTAGGATTAAGGAGTAAATTAAAAATGTTAAGTCTTGCTTGAAGACTGAGTAACAATTCAGTTACAACAGACAAAAAAAAGTTGTTGTTAAACATTTGGTCTCAGGGCAACCTATACAGTTAGCACACTCTTCCTTAACTCACAAATTTTCAGCAGTTTTGAGAAGAGACAAAAGCTCTTTTGAACGATAACAATCACTGACCTTTCAAAAGTTTTCTATTTGTGGTCTTTCCCAAGTACTCAACTGTGCATGTACTGTACTGACTAGGATATGTCACTCAGTTCTCATTGTGTATCTGTGTTTGTGTATGTGCACATGCATCCTCACAGGTATGCATGCGTGGGCGTGTGTTCCAAAATAAAACAGTCCTAGAATACAAGTTTGCTGGAAGCAGAGCAATCAAGGAGAGAAACAATACAAACAGATGGAGCCATCTCTCCCAGCAACACACACAAACACACACACCACACACAGATGTCCATAGTTTCAAAGGTTGCTATCAAAGCATCTACTGGCACCACACTCCCCCATTAACAAGGCAGATGGTCTTAAACAGTTTTGTTTGTTAGAGTGACAAACACCCACAAACAAACTGTAACACATCTGAACACCCACACACATTTGCACCAGGTACTGTAGCTTGGTATCCATATGCCATACTTCCTCTCCAGTGAAAGAAAGCAGTGTCACCTCTCTGGAAGAGGCTGTTTTTCTAATTAAAGGAAGAGCCTGTTTCTGCCTAACTGTAACAAAAAACCTAATGAAAACTATCTGCCACACCAAGTCAACTTCTAGGAACAACTGAAGAGCAAGTTTAGGACGTATGCAGGCAACATTTATCTTTTAAGTTAATCAAAGTTGTTCAAGACTTCCACTTGTTTGCTTTGTTTGAGCAGCTTTTAGTGAGAATATTGTGTTGACAATTAATCATCTTTTTCATGGATGCTTATTGTGACCTTAAGTTTCTGGGAAAATGTTGGACACAAAATTAGTTGAAGAAAAACGTAATCTAAGATGGTCATCTCCACATGCTGTGAGGATGTTTACCTTCAAGAGAGACACTGAGCAAGTGACAAAAAGACAAAGACATATTTCAATAATTTTGTAGTGGCTCATAAGAGGGATTGATCTAATGTTCCCAAGAAACTCTGCCAGTCTCTTCTTTATCATCAATCTCAGAATTCTGAGATTCTCAAGTCTGCCTTGGGATGTTTTTCTCAGTTCTGGGCCTTTGCCAGGTTATTAAAATGCATTTTAGGAGAAGTAATTGGTCTCTATGTACCTGTCACTGTGCATGGTGACAAACTGAGAGTAGAGTTACTCACAATTGCTCACACTATTTTCTCATAACTCTACACACAAAACCACTTACACAAAATGCTAAACTCTACAAATCTCTAGCAAAAAGATAACACTGCTTTCAAAACTATTTAATCTCTTTCCAAAATGTTTTTTTGCTTCAAAATAACAGCCATCATATGAATATGTTTCTAACACACAGCAACACAATGATGTTTGGAACACTGTTTTTTTTTATGTAACATTTTACATATCCAACAGGAGAAAATCAGGAAAAACATTTAATAAGATATTTTTTTGTAAAGAACAATAAATAAATAAATTAAAGTTGGTTATATTTCCAAAAATACAAATACAAAAGGAAAAAAAAATTAGGCTGCATCCTGCCTCCTATTTTGGTCTGGTCACAGCACCTCATCTATGTCACAAGCAATGTTCTCCCTGGCTAAACAGCAGGGAAAGCAACTTCTGGAGATAGGGCTCTTACCACAGACACCCCCCACATCAACGTCACCAGAAGAGGCATGCGTGTAAGGGGATGGTGGTTATACACCTTCCATTGCCAGGCCAGAAAAAAAACAATTGGGTTTAAACAAGGGGAGTGGTATATGGTGGGAGGTATAGAACAATACATTGTGGGTGGTCGATGAACCAGTTGTGTACCAGAGCAGCTTGGTGAAAACTCACGTTATCCCACATTATATATGACAACATACCTGGGCTGCTATGATCCACCCCTCTGCTCAGCTGGAATGAGGATGCCATGTAATGTGTCCAGGAATGTGATGAGGTGTTGTAGGGACCATGGTTGGCATGGCAATGGAGGACAACTTGCTGGCTAACAGCTGGCTTCTACACTGTCCAGGGACATTCACAATGGCACAGTGGCCAATAATGTTCAGTCCCCATCCCCTTCTTTTAGCTAGGTTGAAACCAGTCTCATCAATAAAAACATAAGCTGAATTGCAGCGGCATCCAGTTCAAATATGAGAAATAAAGAGAGGGCAGTCATTACAGTCAAGCAGAATACACTGGATTACAGTATTGTTTTAGTGCTGATATGATTTCACAGTATAGTTACTTGGCGCCATTTCTTAACCCTCTCTGAGTTTGGCTCAAATGGTACCTGTTGGAGCTGTTTCATCCACATCTGGTTCCGTATCAGCTAATACATATAATGCCAGGTTGTGTTCACATTTCAGTTGTGCTGCCATTGTTATTCTCTCACTTGTTTAATAGAGATAAAAAATAATAAAACATATGGCATCTCCAGTTGTGCTTATTCTAGGATCTAAATGTTGGAAAGCCGCTGTTGGGGGTCGAGAGCTTGCTCCTCATTCATTCCTACAGGCCTCCATCTTGACAACAAGACCTAATTAAGCTTTTAGCACAAGTTCGAGCAGGAAGACAACTGTCAGCCAATTTCATCATCACCTTGAACTCCATCTCTCAACTCTTGTCCAATTATTTCACCTGATTCTATGCACAGACATTCATTGTTCATTAAATGTTGTGTATCTCAGTCTCTACCGGGGGTGTGCCAAGTTTTTTCTCAGATTTGTAAAACTAAAATGCCTATTGCTGCAATAAATGGTTCAAACCTTAAGATGAGTGTCTTGACTGAACTGGAAAGATTTACATATCTGCATTAACAAAGGTTAGAATACATTCAAGTTGTCTTAGTAACAAAACAAAACAGAATAAATTGGCAGGTCAACAGGATTCAATGGCCTCTTGTGAAAATGCTGCACTGTAGAAAGGGTGTGAATCCTCAAGTATATGCTTGCCTTCAAGCATATGTCAATAACAACATCATTATTATAGGTGACAGCAGCACAATGACATTATGAGTATGCGTACTATTTTCTCTCTTATGACCCCTCTGTCGTTATGGGTCTTAAAAATATTCTCAATGGGAATCTGATGGCACGTCACTCTTGATCCTTATTGATATTCTGTGCCACACACTTAGGAGGTGAAGAGAAACTTTGGAGCTGCAGTTTGTCAAAGAGCACATGAACCCTGGACCATAAGGTCAGGGCAATGTGTGCCAAACTCTCCAGCAGACAGGTTTGTTTGTGTGCTTGGAAGAGTCAAGCACCGCTCGCATTCTGATGGAGAGTTTGCCTACTCTATTCCTCTCTCATGCTCAGTGGCTCTCTATACCTCTCTATGGCTATGTTCATACTGCTCAATTCTGATTCATTGCTCAAATCCGATTTTTTGTTTGGCTGTTCATATTATACTTTTAAATATGGCCTGTCTGTGGACTGTGATGTGAACAGCTCATGCTCCTGAAGTGACCCACATGCTCAGTTGATCATTAATGACGTCACGTACAGAACAATGTTTACAGAAGCGAACATGGCAACAGCTGGTGAAGTTACTGGTAGTGTCATTTATGGTCTAATGTTAAAAACAGTGTGTGACGGCAGCCGGCAAATTTGTGAGCGGGTGATGTTAAAAAGGAGGAAGAAGAGAAAGAAAATGAATAATGATGACCGTTTTTGTCTGCGGCGCAGAACTGTGATGTGTGTTGCTCCAGAATAATGTCAGCATTAAATGCAACATTTTAAAGTGGCCTGAATCGGATTTGGAAATGTCAGATTCAATGCGACTTGTGGCATTGTCAGAAACAAATCAGATATGGGTCACATTTGAGCGAACAAATCGGATTCAGGTCACTTTGAACTGCGGTGTGAACGTAGCCAAAGTGTCCCTGTGGCAGTCAGGTGGAGTGGAGGGAAGAAAAAGGCAGGGCAAGAGGGGTGAAAGAGTGGGGTATAGGGAAGAAGGATGTAGGGAGGGGGAGCTGGCTGAGGGGAGGTTTCAATCAGTGAGCTTGGCAGTTGCTCCTCCACAGTGGAATGCCAGGTCACTGCTCCATTCTTTGTTCTGGGAGGTTTCTCTCTTAGCTGGAGCTCTGCCGAATTCACAGTACTACTATCAGATGGCACAGTCAGTCCCGGTGGTTTGGTAGAGGAGCATAAACAGAAAGAGACAGACACAGAGACGGGCAACTATTTGACAGAAGGGCCAAGCAGGTCTTGCCAGGCCAAAAGCTCAGCTCAGACATTTTTAACAAGAGACTGAAAACACCACTGATTTACTAGAATCCCCTGCCTGGCCTGACAAGTCAATTTTGTTGGAAACATGGTGTAAACAAACAGTATCACAGAAATACTAACTTTGGGTGAGCTCAATGTATTGGCAGTCAGTGGCATAGCCATATCGACCTCTGCTTAGGCTGCCTCAAGATTTCTATTTTCTCCTGGCAGCTACATTATGATTAACAGTGTCATAGTAATGTTTCAGCAAACCAAAGAACTTGGCAAAACAATGAAAAATGTACAAATTACTTCAAGCAAGAAACTGATTGAATTGCCTTTTTAATATTTAACTATGATGCTGACAGAGGTGGGAAGATATGAAGTAAGACAACTTTTTACTTTTACTCCCTACATTAGAACAACAATATTTCTACTCCTTACATTGTCAAAACAGGCTCGTTACTTTCAACCTCTGTGACATTATAAAAAGAAGACATGATGTGAAGAGAAACAATAGAAAACCAATCTTTTTCTTTGTTTTGGTGTGTGTGCCGCTGCGTGTCGCTCCCGGTAAGATGCCGCTACTGGAATGAAAGTGCTGGAATATGATCAACACCTGTGAACATTATACAGAGATCGATTATAACAGCAGTTTATGACAGTGAGTGAGTCAGTGAGTAAAAAACATTAATAACAACATAAAACATTAATAACATAAATAACGCCTTATGCTCGGCAGTGGCGATCCTAAGAACTGGGGGGCCCCATACGAAAAAGTCCACTGAGCGCAGAGAAATACAGTTAATCTGGAATATGAACCTAACCTAACCTACACAGAAAATCATTCTCCAACATAATTAAGAAGTCACAGGCTTAAGTGTAAAGAATACACAAGTCAGCGAAGACTGGCTGCTACTTTTTAGTTCACTTTTCAAGGCTGCCAACCACAGAGCTTAAATTGTTAAAAAATACAAAGCTTCCTGAGGAGTAAGTTGTGTATTTTTTCATCCTAACTGTGGCTTTAATGATGGATTCAGAGTGTTCACATTTTAATGAGTCAGTCATGTCATTGTCCAGTTTAATAAGTTAATCCTATATGTGCGTGTCTGTGAGTGTGTGCTTTGGAAGGCCACCGCTGGCTGTGTGACAAATAATGAGGAAATGTTGAGTTAGCCTGCTGGTGGAAACTAGACTAGACAGCCTCTACAGCAAGTACCTGAGCTGGGTCTGTTAAAGCACAGTGAACTCCATAACCCCTCACCCTAGACAGACTAACAGCCAGCTATGATTGTCAAGAGAAAAACATGATTCAAGAGGCAGAAGAAGAGATAAAATAAGAGACAAAGAGAGGGAGAGAGAGCAAGAAAAGGTAAGAGGAGGTAGAGAGTTTTGGAAGACAAAAGAAAGAGAGATGAGGATAAATCTCTGGTGAATGCATAGATGGAAGAGAAACAGAAAAAAAGATGGCAGAAGAGAGACAAATGAGAGAAGAAAAGCAAAGGAAATAGAGAACGTAGGACAGGATAGGAGTGAATAAGGAAGCGATAAGAGAGACAGAAGAGACTAAAGACACAATCCACACACACACACTCTCTCTCTCACACACACACACACACACAAAACAACCTGGGCGCCAAACCATCTAAATTGAGTGCAAATAAAGAACTGCAGCAGTGTTTGGCAACCTTCCAATTGCCATGCAGGAAGTGTAAAGACGGGATGATTGAGTAGTTTTTGGACTAACAACATTCTGCCTTCAGATGAGCTGAACCCTCATCCTTCATCCCCCCAAAAGACAGTCAGTTATCGGAGCTGTTATGAGCGATGATGTTAATTATGTATCTGACTATTTTTACACCAAGAAACAAGGGCAGACTGGATCATTACTGGGGCTCCGTTTGCAGACAGTTTGGCAGGTAGATGGTGTGATTTGAAAGTAGAGCAGACAGATGGGCAAGTGAGGCCGTGATTACCTGAGGATGAGAGATGATTGCAGCAGAGATCGCCACCGTCATTAATCAAACAATGGTCGATATGTTGCAGTGTGGCAGTGGCCATGGCAATATTTTGAGGCTAAACACTGCAGATGAAAGATTTGGTAACAATCACCAACCTTTATTTTTCCACATACCGTAAGATTAAAAAATGTAAGTAAAGTAAAAGTAAAGAAAAGATACTAAACTTTAAGTGGGCTGTGATTATTTTAATGTTAGTTTTCAATAATTATAAAGTCAACAGCAGTCAAAGGATTGCATTTTTGTTAAAGGGGGGTTTTCCCATCTTCTGTTTCAGCAGAGGAAGAAAAGGGGAGGATCCCTTTAAACTTTGATCTTACTAAAAACTACAATGGCACACGCACATGCTTTTTTAAAAATGAGTCAGGCTGTATCACAGCTCGAAAGACTTATGGTAATCACATTCTAACAATACATACAATATAAAATGTGTATAAGTTGTAACTAACACTTGAATTGTCAATGTGCTATAGGTCTATAGTTGCAAATTTTGGGGTAACAGACAGAGAAAAAATCTATTTGTCCGGTCTATCCTCCTCATGCATAGCTGTGTCTTTTCAGCTGGTGGTTTAATTAATCAGGAGCACCTCTTCAATAGGCAATTTGGCCAAACTTGGGGAAGAGCAACAGAACATCTAGACCAAAATCAATTCATTAACAACTTCTTAACATCTGGTAAAGCAGACTTAACAGATTACGAGCAAGAAATCCACAAATCCTAATTTAGTAACATACATTGAAGATACGCCCCCGTTGGATTGTCCCATCCAAAACAGATTTATTTTTTAATAGTGATTTGCAACAGTTTTGGAGGGCACAGACCAATAAAGTCCTGCCAATGGGGCGACATATCAGAAAACACTTAAATGTATGGGGCATTCTCGTAACATATGTAGGATCAGTCACAGGTTCCTGAAGCTTTAAAGCCTGGACTTGAGTTTACTGCCTGCCTGCCACTTTCCTCTATAGGTGAAAGGAATTATGTTTCTTTTTCCATTGTCCATATACGGTAATTTGTTTTCTATTTCAAACAGATTTTCGCTTTCAACAGGACTTTTATAGAGATGCAGAGTTCAATTCTGACCCAAGTTGTATGCTCCTCTTTTGTGGACGACTGCTGTTCAAAAAACAAACTATAAAGAGCAGATGTACTACCTGAACCCTGAGAGGTTAGAGACCTTCATACCAACAACATAATAACCACTAATTTGGAGATATCAGACTGACCAAAATGTTTGTTTCTTTTTCTTTCACAGCCTATCAAAGTATGTGGTAGTTTTACGGTACCAACATAGTTGAACCCTTTCACAGACCAATCATCCACACAGAATGTTTTGGCCATTGATTTGTTGATTGTAGTTGAAGATCAGAAAGATGAGAGATTTCTCTGTGGTGTAACGGATGGAGCTGTTTGTGTGTGTTTGTGTTGCCCTGACCCTGCCTGGCAAATAAACCACATAAAAACTCTCTCTTGCTCACACACACGGAGGCTGCACACTGTCTGCAAGGACAAACCTCATCCTTCTCTCCATCTCTCTCTCTCTCTCTGTGTCTGAGCATGTCACCTTTCTGCCCTCATCCTTTCCCCCCTCCCTTCCCTTTTTCTCTTCCATCTCCATGTGTCAGTGCTCCAGGTCCCTTCTTCCCATATCACTTTCCTCTTCTTCTCCCTTCCTCTTCCCTTCGTCCTCTCCTGGTGGGTCAACTCCTGACCTCGTGGTCCGACCCCTCTGCTCCCACCCTCCTTCCCCTCCCAGCAACACCAGCTGCCAATCTAGTTTGCCTGTAGCAGTACTGCTGGAAAGCCCATAGCTGTAATCCAAATATAACAAAAACTGAGCTTGGCTACAGAAAACTGACACTTGGAATTCCAAACATTTTTATTTATTTGAACACAAAACATCTGTCATATTTAGGGTCCAAAAATGTGGTCTTTTTTCTTTGTACTCTCAAACCTCTTCCCAGCGCAAGTGTATATGAGCACTTCTATAAAGAAAATAAACTCTGAGCTGCTATGTTTCCTTTTCTGTTGAACCACTGGGCAAGTATGAATTGAAAGTTAATGTCTACAGAGTCAGTACTGCTTACACACAAAAATAAATGAACAATGGACTCAAGATTTGAGATTTAAGTTGTGAAAAGAGGACTTGCAATTTTTTTGTCTAAACCAACCTTAACGCCCTCTCATTGGTGGACATACCTTACAATTAATGTTTTCAAAATTCACATTTTTTCCCCTCTCAAATTACTGTAATAATAAAGCTAAATAAATAAAATAGAAATATTTAAAGAACGATAAGAAATTTGATGCCTGAGTGATAGTGAAGAAAAAATAGTGAGTCTCCATTAATGTACAGTATATCTTTGTCAATTATTCCTATTGAACCCATCAGTTTAAGTATTTCCCATCTATAAGCATTAGCCACATTTTTGTCAATGGTTGTGTAATTAATATTTCACCTGAATAATTATGTTTTATGACACATTTTTTCAGCTATTCTCCATGTTTGTATTCAAAACAAATATTTTTCCAGTGTCCTGTTGAATTTATACATTTTAGACCATGCATAAATACAGTCATCATGTCAGCCTCTGTCTTTATACTACATTCCTTTGACTGTATTTTAATTTTGGTCCATAAAAGTACCATTGAAGGGCAGTACCAAACTATGTAAGATAATCATTATTTTTCATTGGAACAAAATCTGCACACTGAGACTATTAAGATGCTCCATATGTATTAGTTGTTTTACAGCTAGAATTCTGTTCAACAACTTCAATTAAAACGGCTGCATATGGGGAGTCTGTAGTTGTTTCATTTATCATTTATATATTGAAATATGTGGCCCTCATGACCATGTCTCAAATGTTATCACACTCCCTCACAATTCAGACTCTCGTTGCCAGAAAATAAAACAAAACAAAACGAAAGCTAATCTCTTTAATCAGGGGTCAGTGTGCCAAGGCAACTGACTCTGCCTGCCATTCAACTGGCATTGCACAGTACCCTTATACCCATATCATTGTGAGAAGTGCGTTCACATGGCAGCTGTATTGGTTTACTTGGGCTCTGGCTGGGTGTAACCTGACTTGTTCTGAAAAACTTCAGACTTGGAATTGTATCAAATACTTTAAGTCTCAACATGAATTTCCCCCCAAAGACTTAAAAACAGCTCCATAAATAAGCTGACTGCTTTTTATTGCTGAAGTGCCACATCTGCCCTTTTTTGTTTTTCTGTTAACACACCTTTCTTTCCTGCTGCACTACAGATTTGTCTATCTGAATGTTTTTTCACACAGACCTCAGAACCCCTCTTATCCTCTCAGTCCAGTCTGGTCAAGACCTGGCCAACTTATCACCCAGGCCAACCCATCTTCTCTCAATTACACCACAAACAAATTGGTCTGTTACACCTCTGTCTGGGCCCAGATTGCATTTCTCTTCTCATCCCTCACCGCCTAAACATTCTTTCTTCTTTGCTGTGACATTTTCAGCTCCTTCCATCCACACATTCACATTGCCCTCCGCAGTCAGGCATCTTCTCTTTCTTCATGTGTGCTCCCCTGCTTAACTGCCCTGTCAAGATTGAATCACATTGCTCTTTTACCTACTTACACACTTACTTATGCACACACACGCAAACACATCACATATCAAGAAACAAAACACACACCTAAGGATAAAACCATAATTTCCTTTGGGATAACACACATCCACCATTTCAGTCTCTTTTCACCAAATAGTCCCAAGAACTGAACTCAAGAACTAAAAGTCCCTTACACAACACTTTTGAATAACCACATACATATTCAAATAGAACAATAACTTATTTAAAAAAACTGTTTGTCTTTGAGAAACAATTACATTCACAGTATGCACAGCACATTATCCTGTACCTTGCAGTTTTGCATGACTGTGACATTAGGATATTGCAAAGGAGACATGCAGAGGTGGAGAGGGAGGCTGAAAAAGCCAGAGCACCTATCTACAAAAAATAGCCACAATGTG
Organism: Scomber japonicus; assembly: GCF_027409825.1. NCBI lineage: Eukaryota > Metazoa > Chordata > Actinopteri > Scombriformes > Scombridae > Scomber > Scomber japonicus. The sequence goes on along the minus strand of NC_070586.1, from coordinate 17,141,910 downwards.
CTGACTAGTATATAGTTATTTATTACTGCTTTAACCAAATTGAATCACTTAACAAATTAAATTCTTCTCAAAGCGCAAGTATACTCCAACAGAAGTGCTTGTCAAATGACATCTAAAACCAATTCCCCTACACCTTTCTGATGTTGGAATTGGGGACAATTTCTGAAACAGAAAATCTGACATTTTCACCCACTCCACACAGCAATTGGTCAGGTGCGTAGAGGTGAGAAAGGAAGCAGGGTTGAACTTCTCTCAGTTAACATTACAAGAAATGCCCACTACCATTATCCCAATATTGATACTAGTGGCTATCGAGAAGTTCAACCCATGGAGCAATGGGCTTAAACACCAGGTACTAAATTTAGACCTTGATATTTCTGATTGAAACAGGGGTGAAGTTCCTGAGCTTCTAAAACAATTCCTGTAAAAGTTCCTCCAGCTGAAAAAAGCTATTACAAAGTGCACAAAGTATTCAGTATACTGTATGTATGCACTAACACACAACTAAGCGACCGACCACTTCAGTTTTTAGTTTGCACTGCAACCTAAATTCTTTTCCCACTTGTATTCCCTCTGAGTTTTTGACCAATCTTGGGTCACATGTGAGGTCTTGGCAGTGAGTTAAAGTCTTAACTGTAGCTTTGGTGTTTCTTCCAATACTCTCTACTGAGTAAAATGATTTAGCCACAGGACACTATCGGCTTTCACTGCAGGCAGAGACATACTACATCAGAAATACTCCACCACTTACCAATATATATCAAACCACACACCCACATAAACACTCATGATGTGCTCATGTACCCACAAACAGATGCTTTACCCCCTCCTCGAAGTCTGATGACCGTTATATTATACCAGGCAATAGAGATTTGTTCCTGTTGACTTTCTCACCCTTTCACTTTCTCGGCATGCCACATATTCTCCCAAACAAACATATTGACTGGGATAAGAGCCGAAGAACACACAATACAAACATTGGGTGTGGTGGCAGATGATGAAAGTTTGAAAGACATGTACAGTCAATTTTAGGTGTATGCTGAGCTGAGCATTGGATCCAGCTTGGCTATGTGAGACTGCATTAATGATCTGGTCTGACTAAGGTCTATGCTCCATGTCTATGTGCACGCATGTATGTGTATTGATGTGTACATGTGGAGCACATGAGGATGCATGTTCAATCATAGGCATTTTTTCATGCTGTCCTTGCCTCTCAGAGTACAAACAGAAAGCCTCAAGCACAGATGAAAGTCCTGCAACATGAGCAGACACACAGCAGGTTATGTGGGTTAATACAATGTGGGACTGAGAATTGTAGGATGGTATGGGAGGAATGCAAATGTTTAATCTGCAAATGTCCTTGAGGTATATCTGATCAAAAAACACCAAACACATATTCTATGTTCAAACACATTCTGAGCTCTGACCTCTTCAAAGTCATAATTTAAGAATGTCTAAATAAAGCAGTACCTACAATGAACAAGTTGCTTTGTATCCTAGGATACATTTTCACAGATTAAAATAGAAAATCAGTTTGGGTCACAAGACATTTACAAAAACTAAAACTAAAAACTAAACTAAACTTTTTTTTATAACAAATGTGGTTCCCAGAAGGAAAGTCTGAAAAGAACAGGGGGGCCTGAAGTGATCTTCATTTTTCATCAGTGCACCATTCAAGCTGGCCATAGAAAGCTCACAGTGGAAGTCCACAGGCTGTGCCAGGATCCTGCCTGCTTCGCAACGGCACACAAAGAAGAGACACAGTGATGTTTCCGTATGGAGCGTGGCAATGGAGCTGCAAGATAATCAACCCCATGGCTGCCTGTGCAGGCTTGTGACTCTTTCCATAGCCAAAAAAAGCAGGAAGTCACCACTTATCTGTGAGTGCCATCATCATGAGATAATTTATTTATATAGCTAAAAATCACAAATTTGTCCCAGGGGAATTTACAATCTGTACAACATATTACACCTTCTATCTTTGCACCCTTAAAAAACCCTCCATAAAACATGTTTTATAAAGTGAAATCAAATGGGAGAATTCTTGGGTTGAGCAAAAGAAGGACCCTTTTGAATACTCTTCAAAAAATAGGTTTCACTTGAACAGAGATAGGAGCAGCAGTAGAATTACTTTAATAAAGATAATTATACAGTACCACCAAGGCAATGTACATCGACAATGAGCCAGAAGCACTAAAAATAATATCATATATTTATATATTTAAATGTGGTATTTATGCTCTCAGGTGTTTTCTTCCTGATTGTACAGTGGCTTAAGACACATTCAGTAAATGTCAAATACATACAATCATTATTAGAATGACAATCAGATTATTCACCAAGCACACTCTATGTATGAGGAATGAGACTTGGTATAAAGCTAATCTAGTGGGGGACCCCAAAAAATATCTTTGTTCTTTATTTATGAGTTTCGTGTGCTCAGGAAGAGCTTTTGGGGAGTAAAAGTGAAGATGCTGATAAACACTCGTTATCTCTGAGATGAAGAGACACTCCTCTGCAGGAGCAGTACATGTGCGCACCCACAGCATCATGATGCACACCACATGCCTCACTGATAAAATTCCAGAGAAAGGCAAATGACAGTGTGAAATGTAATCGTCACACTTGATTTAGAAGGTCCAATGTGATAACCGGCTTAGTGTCAAGTGGCTACAAGATAATGTGTATAAATCCATCAGATTTTTAGTTGTTACAATAGCATGTAAATCATAGAAGATATCCAGTGTGTGCACTAGTGTTAGGGTCAAAGGTCAGGGTAGAGTTATATAGTATGTGGAGATACAGCAAATAGGGAATTGACACTTTGATGGACATCAAGTATCAGCATCGAACAACCCAAATTAAATGCTAGTGAAGTGTGAAAATGTCCCTTTAATAATACATTTTGCTTGGATTATTAATCATTTTGTGTTCAGAGTTTAAGATTAATTTAAGTTTGCTGTCTTTCTGAGAGTTAGATGAGAAGATCAATACCATTCTCACATTTGTTCAGTATGAAGCTACAGCTAGCAGCTGGTTGGCTTAGCTTACTACAAAGTATAGAGACACAGTTAACAAATAGCTAGCCTGGCTCTGTCTGAGCTGTCTGCCTACCATCACTTTTAAAATTCATTTTCTGTTTGATTAATCTGTACAAAAACCAAGGTGTAAAAAAACGACATGTTGTGGTTCTTAGGAAGGTTATGTGTAGGACTCTTGGCCTGCAGCAGTAATTCCTGGGAGTCCTGTCGTCACTGTGAGGTTAGCAGGCCAACATCAGGCCATGTAATAGACATAATAGTTAGCTGCTCAGCTCTCATGTCTGTATTTAGCATAGAAGTGAGTGGCATCGATCTTCTCATCCAAATTGTTGACAATTCCCTTAAAATACATAATAATGAGATTTGTTGAATTCATGGAATTAGTACTTACATAACCTTGTCATTTGTTTGAATGAAAAGTCATTGTGAGGTTATTACAGTGTAGTACATTCTATGTTTTATTTCCATGTGAGCCACCTACCATTGTTGAGCCCGCACCAGCATACCCACAGCACTGTACCACATTCTTCTATTATGACTCTCTCCCAATGCAAGGCAAAACAGTGCAGATGAAGGGAGACAAGAAAGGGTCAGGGCATTTCCACTACATCATCGTAGTTTAGTTTTGTTGTTGACCACTTTTAGAGTCATCACAGCTGTAAAAGATTTTTCTATTACCTTGCCATAATACAGATTTGAATAAGCCTTCTTACATGTTAAAATACTGGTAGACTACAATAGGCATCTATAGCGGCTATGTGGTTGGTGTATTGGGAACATGTTTATTTTTGGCAGGCAATAACGTGGATTGTTTGTACCCATATAACCTTATTTGCCTTTATTGGCGTTTCTGTTGAGCTGAAATGAACACCCACAAGCTTTTAAAGATTAAGGGGCGCCAGCTGTTGACACCAGCTGATAATTGGTGTCCAATGTTGAATTACCAAAGGAGTTGGTTCTGCATCTAATTCACTGGGGGGGCAACCATAACACCAGCAGATTTCTGTTGTTTTTGGATTAGTGCAGCACAATATTATCAACATAAAACTATAATCCATCCTGCAATCAAATACAAAACAATCACTGTATTATCATCTGCATAGCAGGAGGTAACCATTCTGAGTTTCAGCAAAACAATACTTACTTCACCTACAGTCAGATCCGTCTGGATAGATGCCATACCACAGCAGACCTAAATAATAAGCAGCTTGTCAAGTTGGGAACACTCAAACTTTTACACCTAAATCTCTAAGGAGCTCCAACACAAACAAAACTTTCAATAATTAGATGAGCTTGTATCCGGCACAGTTAATTGCCTCATCATATTGTCCCACTGGATTCAAATGGTAATGTGTCATATTTATGCATGACATTGGTAAAAAGACATGATTTATCTGCCTACACTTTTTTTTAACACTTTGTCTGGCATAGACACCTTTATTTTAACAGTAGACAGACAGGAAACATGGGAGAGAGAGAGGGGTGTAACATGCAGCAAAGGACCTCCGGCCAGGATTCGAACCAGGGTCGGCTGCATATGTGGCAGGTGCTCTAACCACTCGATGCGCGCCCCTGCCTACATTTTTTATTTTATTTATTACTTTACATACAGCATTACTAACCCTTTTCACAATTTCTTACACCCATTCTGGTATGAAGGGGCACTTGAGCATGGTGAGAGTTCTACTCGACTGCTGATTAGTCTCTTAACAAGTTTGATTATTTGAGCATTGTATATGCGATACAGGCTTTTTCATAGTTTACAGTGTGTGTCTTCTTACACACAGTATGCTATCGACCTTATCATTATGGACAATAGCTCAAGATGAGAAACTAAAAATATGAGCAGCACCATTTAGCAAATAATAACATTTCGCTCAAAAAGACTTCATCAGTTTGACAATTTAGTAAAACCTTTCAAAACATATAGTGCTCTGAAATGTTTGTATGTTTTGGAATAATTTGGAAAATGTTTCAAGAGATTCTTAATAATAATACTCTTGATGTGGTAGTTTTATTGTCTGCCTTATTCATGCTGTATTGACATTGTGAATCCACGCACAAGAGAAGCAGCAAATGATGAATGCACATACTGAACAAGATGAAGAGGATAAAGCTGGTGCGCACACATTACTTCATGTAATGAAGACAACATGTGACTAAAAGTTCAATTACCATGTCAGACAGTATTTAAGACTGTATTCATCAGCCTGTAGTTTGTTTGGCGGCACAAAAAACAGGGCTCTGTTTGTTGTATTTCTAACAAGGCTTGTGTGCTGCCCTTAGATGTCGATACATGTGACATTTCAAACAGAACCGTGGGACCAAATGAGCCAAGACTGAAACTGTAAGTCATTTACATTGTACAAGGAGCATAGCCCTTCAAATTACATGATTCTTGCATCATGAAACGTGGTTATACATTATTTTTCATGCATGGTTTCCTGCACTACAATACTTTGCCTATTATAAAAAGACATATAGCCAAAAAGACATAAATTACACTACCTGTGTGTCTCTGTGGGGTCAGAAACCAAAACTTGCAGGTTGTGGCCGCCTGGAGAGAGAACCCTCCATGATCGTGATGAGAGTGTGCATGATAGCACCGGCAGTGGTGATGAGCATGATGATGATCATGATCTGCTATTGCCGCCAATGACAGTGTTGAGAGTTTCATCGTTGAAGAGAAGCGGGGCAGATACAGTGGCTATATCAGGTTGGCGGTAGGGGTCCTAGCCAGCAACAGCAGGATAGGTGAAATCACATTAAGTGGAATGAATGTGATTGGGCCCCAGGCTTGTCATCAACACACCGGCTTCCAACTGTTTCTGGATTACATAGTGAAGGGCAGCGAAGAAGGATCCAAAAATTGCATGCAATTTACTGGAGGGTGTTTGGAGGCATGTGTGAATGTGGGCTTCTTTATATTTGAATGTGAGAATGACAGTTTGTCTAGGATGAAGTCTGAGCAATGACATAGACATATATCAGGCCTCTTAAAGAAGTATCTGGACAGAAAAGCATCACTTTTAAATTGGAGAAGTGCCTGTTTTTTACCGCCAGCAAAGAACACTTTGAGCCCCAGCTCGACTACTTACACTGTCAAACAGCCTCTAAAGTGTCACCCTGTCTTGTGATGCACATGCACTCTGTCGGATGTCTCTATCTCGCCGTGTCACTTTGGTTCTGACAGTTTCTCTTTAGACTCTTATTCTGTGGATAGAACCACTTTTCTGATCCATCAATCCTTGAGAAGACGAGAAGAGAGGACAGAAGAGGAGACAACAGAAGAGGAGAAAAGAAGGCAGATTGGAAGAATGTAGTGACAGAGACGAGAATATACTTGTCAGACATATAGAGTGTCTCTCCATGATTAAAATAGCACGGTTTTGGAATAATGCGCCATGCTGGTTGTGAAGCGGCATGGCTATGTGAAGGCCCTGGTCGATAGCACTCCACCACAGTGGAATATGAAAAGTATTGATCTGCTTTTTTACTCGGACAGCTTTGAGCACAAAGCCTGTGATGTTTCTGTAGCCAACCTTCACAGTCAATACACTTTTGTCTACATCACTCTGACTTGTAAAAAGAGGGAAAAGAGAGAAAAAGAAATTCCTGTCATATCAGACAGAGGGATGCGTTATCCTCTGAGCTTCATGTTGGAGAGGTCAGGCTCATTGTTGTGTTTATTACCTCATGGATCTGATGCAGTGGAAGCGGAGGGATAAGGGTGATGAAGGTTTGGGTCAGACAGTGCAGGGTTAGAGCCACAGAGAGGCAGTTTGTGGCAGGGAGAGAGAAAAGCTGGAGCTCAAAGAATGATGTTTCGCCAAGGCCACAACCCCATGTCTATCACACATGTACACATGAGGGTCACTTTATACATGAGGGTCACTTCTCATGTTTGTGAATTAGTAAGACAAGACACACACACAAAATCTGTTTTCTTCTCTCTCTCTCCTTCAAAAGCAAGAAAAACAACTATTACATAAAAGAAGCTTTAAGCCTTCAGACAGTGGAAAATCAATGGAATCAAGAAAAACTGACAGACGCGTTTAAGTGCACAGATCTTGTGTAAAAGAATCTTCCTTCACAGAGAGACCTATTGAGAGAGAGAGAGACACTCAGGACAATCCTCACTGTTAAAGCTTGCTGATCCTGGATCAGAGTAGGGGAAGGTCTGCAGGGAGTAATACAGACAGACAGACAACCAGAAAGTATAAGAATAACAAATCGTGGAGCAGCCCTTGAGATCACACAGAGCTGCTCCATTCAGGAAAAAAAACAAAAACACGGAAAATCGAAGTCAACATTATTTTCTCTGTTTTGTATTTTCTTTTGAAATTTGCATTATTGTTATCCACTGCTACAGTGCCCTTATAGAATGTATGAGAATATGTATATATGACGCTGCAATCACAACCTTTTTTACAAAGTCTCTCAGCCTGATTATCTCTCCCGGTGACCTCCATCAAGTCTATTCAACAGTCTGGGTGAGGAAATGGGAAAACAGAAAGAGTCTGTGATTAGAATCGAGTGAGTAAACGCGCCGGGGTGGCTGAGAATTGGACACATCTGCTGTGATCAGAGGAGAGGTGTGGCTCTGCAGACCTTTAAGTAGCTGGATTAACCACTGGCCACGGGGCTATTGATGTTATTGAACTGACAGGCTGATGAATGGAGTCCTTCCACAAGGTGTATGAGTCTGCTGCCGATGCTGGTTAGCTTGTTCACAGGCCAGGCGGTGTTAGAAAATACAGAGCTGCCTGCAATTAATCTTGAAAGCAAAAGATTTCTGTTACCCAGGCTTTGATTATTTGGGAGAGTGTCAAAATTTGCATGATTAACAGGAAATGTGCCCTAAGGCCACATACCTCAACTACCCCCGGTTAACAGGAATGAATGCATATTATAAAGGTTAACCTGCCGTCCGCTGCTGTATGTCTGTCAATATGGGATCCCCATCAATAATGAGTGAGGTACACATTCAAGATTCATTGCATAAACTGTAGAGAATAAACACTATTGGTTCCAATATTTTGTATTAATAAATATTAATTCTAATCTCTTAGTTAATGCAGAGCAGCTATTTCACATTGTGCAGCATCTCTAATGTGAAAAAAGAATTTGACAAAGTGAAAGAAAATACTGTCTTTATTTAAAATATCCCATTCTCCAGATCTCTGTTTTGACTGAGAGTCAATTAGACAGTCAAAGATTCACTCCAGTTACCTTTTTAATCTAATGTGCTGAGTTAATTTTGTTCTCTAAGCACAATGTAGTTATTCTGGGAAGCCAATGATAATTATTCAACAGGTGTTCATATTTAAACAATATGGCTGGTGATTTTCTACATTTTTCTCATTGTAAATAACTTAAGTACAAAGTGAAAGGATTGTAATATGTAGCACAGCAAGCTAGTGACCACATTTCTGTGCATGTGCCGTGGTGTCTGCCATACAAGGAAATACTTTGCAGTGATACTGAGAAATCATGACTGTGGTAATCAGTCTTTGGAGCATTTCTAAACAAACTAACCTGGCTGCAATCTTCTTGGCAAAAGAACATGTCACCCAGTGCACAGTGACATGTTTTTAATAGTCTTTGGACAACCACAGAGGTCTACAGCACAGAGGTACACAGCATATCACACCTATGCTACACACGCAATACTTGTAAGTAGATAAATTCATTGTTCATTTGGCTCTAAAAATATAGAAAATTACCAGCAATATCCTTTAATGGTACAACTAGTTATGGAAGTTTTTCACAGTCACAATTGTTGCAACACAAAACCAATCAACTGAGATATTTTGATTGAATGTATTTAATCATCTTTGTGTCTGTTGCTCTATGTTGTTTCTGTTGATTCACGCATACACCTGACTTTCGTGATCTTCATTTTCAACTTCACAGTTTAAAAAATTGTAAAATAAACAGTATCTCCACTGTGCTCTTTAAAGATTCATACAGTATGCAAGGCTTTTCTAGCTGTCTTTGACTTCTTTTGGCACAAGAGCTTTCTTCCTAAAAGACAACTTAATAAAAACGTGTTATCTGGCTGTCTAATCACACAATAAAACAAAAAACATACGGTATTTCATTTTTTAATTTCTTATATCTACAGTACGTGACTGCAGTGGTTCCTGAGGGTGTTGTTTAGCTAATCCAGTGATAAGGTCAGAAACATGACTCATATTGGTTTCTACATTGTCCCTCTCTGTCTGACAGGGAGAGGCTTGATTCAGTCAGCTGAGCTCATCAAGTGAACTGCAAATCACTTCCCATTCAGACAAGCAGTCATCATGACCAGAACTGAACTGGATCCTCCCGGGTACTGAAAGAAAATTTTGATCATCTGAATGACACTGCCTTAACAGACCACACCTGAAAAAATATCCAAACTCCAAACACCACTTCTGGAAAGACAGACACACAAGGAGAAGCCAGGAAGATGAAAGATAGAGAAAGGATCCACAGTGGAAAAAAAGAACCTGGTGAACAACAGCAGGACAAGTTGAGTTCATATTTTATGGAAACAGTCTGTTATTGTCTATCAAGAGAGCATAAGGAAAACATTCCGGGGAAACATTATCTTGGCTTCCAAACAAAGACATCAGGCCAATCAGATACTGGTGATATTTCAATGAATATGTTGTCTCGGCTCCTATTTCTTCTTTACCTTATGTTGACCCAAAGCGCTACATCTTATCTACGTTGGCTGAAACATGTTTGGAAGACATTGTCTTTTGCTGATTTATGCTTTTATTACTCTTGTAACACATTTATTACTGCTTGTGGTTGAGACGAGAAATTAAAACACAAGTGGCATGTCTGTAAAAATCATACATTCAGAAGTTATTAAAGTATGAGATGATTGGAAAAAAGTTCTGAATTGGTTTGGCTGAGTTTATTCAATTGTAATATTACAATTGCTGGATAAAATAATAATAATATATCTAATATATATAAGCATAATTATATCTCCCAAATAGTGTGTGTATTTTTTTCAAAGCAGCCAGGGATTTAAGTGTCCAATGTTTCCTGAAAGAAAACATAATTAACTGAAATTACATGTATTTGCTGTTATGTTTTATCAAATAAGATGACACTTAATAAAATGGAATGGAATTAAAGTATCTGCAGGCTTTGCATCAATGTGGACTTGTTTTAGAAATGTAGGAAACAGCTCTGGCTTGACACAATGCTGACTTCTCATCTAAAACAGATAGATTTTCTTTTTTAAACTGCATAAAAAAATTGCATTGATAAAGAACAAAGGAGAGTAACAAAACCATTCAAACAGAACAGGAAAACAATTCCCAGTCTTTCCCTTCATTTTGCATCCTTTTATCTTTGCTTTCACTACAAACAACCGGAACTTTAAAATAAAATAAAAAAAACTCTGTGAATAGCTGTGAGGAGACAGGTTGTCAGCGTTTTAACCACAGAAATTAATTTCCTGAATAGTGTCTCTACATGTTGTTTATGGCATGACAATAGTGGGAGTTGGACAGGCAGACAAGTCTCCTGGAATTTGGTCACGTACGCCTATAGACACAGGCACTTGGACACGCACTTACACTTATATAGTCACAGCCTGGCATTGGAGCTGGTGCCAATGTATTGTTCAACATGTTTAGTTTTGAGACAGGAATCCTGACTTTCTTTGGATTAAGTCATCTGGCTATAAATGAACTACATCACACAAAAGTAACAAAAAGAAAAAGCTTCAGAGACATGCTTGGTTGTCACGTAATTCAATGTAGCCACAGTGCTGACATTTAGCAAATTACATACCAGTGTGGACACTTAACAAAAAGGAAATGTAATGAGCTTTTAGTCTGCATTTAACAGTATGACATTCCTACTGAGCATGCTCATTCAGAGGCTACAGAAAACCTGAAGCTTTTTCAGAAAACTTTTCTCTCTCTACCTATTTCTGTGCCATCCATGAGGCTGGCTCAGAGTATTGAGCTTTTGACTGGAAGGCTGCTTCTTCAATTCACTGAGCTGGGAATATGAGGGCAGAGCAGAAGAAAAAAGCCAGCACATTCCCAAGTAACTTTTCTGGAAGTGGCCCTGAGCAAAGCAATTAACACCCAGCTGGTCAAGTAGAAATGCTCTGTGAACAACAGTGGGGAAACCTTGGCTCCCAGAGGTGCAAATGTGTGTAACTGAATGTGGGTGAAGCGGGGCGTTTCTGAAAAAGCAGCCTAGCACGCTCAGTCATACTAGTCTGAGTAAATAGAGGTAAATAAATAAATAAAGCCTGTTTTTCAGAGCCCAGCCACAGAGGAGGAAGCACTGTCATGCTGGTTTGAAAAAGATCCCTGAACACTGTCTAAAGAGCACAGCGGGGAATGTTGCCTTGGCCCACATCCTGTGCAAATTCACCCCATTTTGTTTTTTTCAAAACACAATATTCTCATTACGCTCAGTTGGCTCGCTGCACTGTCATTTCATCTGGGTTTCCACACACAAGCACATTAGACCCTTCGGTCTAGTAATGTTCATAACATAACCCATAAAGAACCATTGTAATGTGTCTCTGCCTCATTATTGCCAGGTCAGTGTATGGAGCAACACATGAGAATAGGGTGCCTCCTATGGCTTGTTAATTCAACACCTCTCTCATTCAGAGCAGCATTTGTACAGCTGGCCTTTTGAAGGGAGTTCGAACTATATACTCCTACACATGCAGACACATAGATATGCAGTGACACAGCACACACACAAAGACACACAAAGACGCAAATCATAGTCCCAGCTCTGACATCACTCCACACCACTGGTTCCTGCCCAACCTTCAGTCCCCACCTTGGGAAATCACCCAGAGCCTGTCCAGCCACCAGGGCGTGAAATACACACCCCTGGAAAGCAACCGAGGTGGGTGGAGGGACTGGGCGGTCGGGGTGGTGAGGGGCCAAGAAGTGGCGAGTAGCAAGTGTGAGAGATTTGAAGATGGAAAATGAGGGAAGAATTCAGGGAGGAAAATGCAAAGGGGAATGTGTGTGTGTGTGTGTGTGTGTGTGTGTGTGTGTGTGTGTGTGTGTGTGTGTGTATGTGTGCGTGTGCGTGTGTAGGTGCGTGCGTGTGTGTGATTGTTCTGGAGGGAATGGAGGGGGTGCTGATTGGAGGGTTTGGGTGGCGGGTGATGGAATTGAAAAAGGATTAAATGGACACTAGGTTTCTAGAGTAGGAAGGGAGAAAGGAGGGGGTGCTTTGAAAGAAGGTCTGGGGTGCACTCTTGGCCTTCAGACTGGGGCTCCGTCACGCCTCACATCCCTGCGAGCCACTTGGGCCTGGCGCTCCAGAGGGGAGTTAGCCCAACCTTTGTTACAGTGGAGGAGTGGGGAGTGACAAGGCATACCAGCATGTCTGACATGTCAGAGCAGTTGGCTGGGAGACCCTGAATCTGGTCGGGTCTGACGCAGGCCATCTGTAGTTTTAGAACAGGGCTGGACTGTTTTAATTGATGAAAACTGCCCCGGGGAGGATGTGAGATCGTGCTTCAAGGAGAAAACAAAGAGCTGTCGGTGAATCATGCGTTGATTAAATGTGCACCGAGTTATTTCAGCAAGCAAACAAGACCAGCGTATCCTTGGAGGAACCCTAATGGTAGCCAAATCAAAGGGAGTGATTATTCTCAAATAGAAATATGCATGATCAGATTTGAGCATTGCTCAAGTCCCCAGTTGGATGTATTCATCCTTATTCGATTCTCTCAAAGAGCTCCCTTTAATGTCACCCAGCGAAGGGAAGTGATGAAATGGAGCAATTATGTATCCATTTGTGCTATTCAGGTGAAACCAGGTGTAAAATTTCCAATCTGTGCACCTGCTGTATCTTCAATTCATTGTGCTTTCTCACCAGTGTTGCCTGTTAGATAGTAATATCCAAAATATGGACAAAATATAACATGCAATAAATCTATTTAGCATTATCATATTGCATTCGGAGGGAAGGATTGTTTTTCCTGTATAAGTTTACCCAAAAAATTGCAGTGGCTAAGTAATGATAGCCAAACACAAACTAATCTTTACGGAATATGTTGAGTTGTGCTGCAATAAGAAAAACACATTGCAATAAAACAAAATTGTCCCTCATCAAGAAGCAACATGCTTAATTTGATATCCAGACATTTAGGAATATGAGAAAGAAAACAATAGAGCATACTCGTCCTGAATGGGGAGAATTACGTTCTTTGGTGAAAACAGATAGCCAAGTCATCTCCCGTCGGGCTGCAGATTAATTTTCATTTTCCAAACAGTTTGTGCATATAAATATTCATGAACCACCTTGAAAAGCGTTGGGCGACTTTATACAGCGGTCAGTGGAGAAACCAACTTATCCCCCTCCCTTCTCTGCAGCTGTGCTGAGGAGGGAGGTGGGGGTTTAGTTCATGATGAAAGACTCTCACTATCCACGACCTTTCCAGTCTAAAACAAAGATTTGCACAATTAACTACTTTTAAATGTCATCCAACTGCCAAATCTGCATATCAACGCCAAGGCTTGCATAGAAATGAGGATGTTTGTAGAGGAATCGTTTTTCTCCCTGTCCCATCCCAATGCCACCAAATGGGATTCTTTCTCATTTTAGCCAGGAAGGAAATGTAAATGTCAACATATCTTGTGTGGAGATCCTTCTGCTGCTAATTAACCTTTGCCGTTTAGAAGCTAGACTTAACTCTGCCTAAACACTGCAATTAACTCCAGTTTGAGAGACAGAGAGACAACATCTACATGGAGCTTCGCAACGCGGGGAATCACAGTGACTTCATTATCCCTGCCGACACACGAACACCTCACTTATTTTTAGTGTATTCATTGGTTGATATTTTCCCCAGGCGGCAGGAATGAGCCTATTGGGAGGATGTCAAAATTCGGTGGATTAACAAATCTCATTTCTTTTTATCTTTATGAAGCTGGACAGGAATGCTGGTTTAGTTATAGCCCCTGGTGAGAGGCAAACCATTATATGGGAATTCATACTCATAAATCTTCATACATACTGCCAGGGTCTATCGTGTTCTAGTTCGATTTCCAGATGCAGTGACTGGGAGAAAAATCCATCCTCCACTACCCAACTTCAACCGTCCAAAACAAGTAAACGAGCCAGCGTAATTCAAACACTCTCCTCTGGTGTTCTCTGTGGGTCTCCTCAAGGCCTAAACTGCACAGGCTCCTCTGGTGTCATGAATACCTACACTGAGCTTGCTCCTGCAGCTCAAAGGCAGTGTCAGTTACAAAGTCAACCCATTAACATCTTCACTATTCAACGCTACACTCTTTCCCAGCTGCAGAATCAACACAAGTCAATAGGCAGGCAGAATACCACAGGTACCTAGGCAAGCGAAATACCTCCCCTGGCTCCCTTGGGAGAGGGGTGAGAACAGTATATGATGATGGACAGGAAATATTTTTCTTTTATATGTTGATAAATATTGAAGCTCTTGGACTACTCAGGGCAGACGCAGACAAATGATTGACATAATTTCCAAGAGAAAAGAAGAATCTGGGTTTGGAGGGGGCAGGGGTGAAGTAAAGGGAATGCTGGGTGGCGCCAGAGTAAAGTTGATTCGGTGTAGGATGAATAGGATGAAGGGAAGCTGTAGCAGAGCAGACCCTCCACAGTCAGCCAGTGGGAGAAAGTGAGAAAGAGACCATATTAACCACAAGGAACCGAAAAGTATTGAATGGTTACTGAAATAGAGATGATCAATATGTTACACAAAATGCTTGAAGACAAGACATGACTTGTTGCAGATGAAACTTGTTGTGCACTGTGAGTAGTTTTGAGCATAAAACTGAGAGTTAATGTATATTGCTACTATACACAGTAGATACCATCACCAGGTAGCTCAACAAGTAACTGCATGTAATATTCTCTCACAAGCATCAAGATCTGATGTGAAGATTCTGATGCGTTACAAACAGGCTCTGACATACTTAGTACGTGACTATACACCTAAAGCTTGTGGAGGGTGCACTGCCATATTTCCAAAGACAGCATTCATTGTGACTATATGCTTTGCATCAATTCTTGTGAGAAAGTTCAAAGGAGCCCCTACCTTTTCAGTCAAAGACATTCGTCAATGTCAGCTATGATTAGGTCTTGAAAAATACTAATTTACTGGGAAGACTAGACTAACGTCCTTGCAGGTCTGACATGACAAATGTCTTGTATGGTCAGCGCCAATTCTTATCAGCAACTCATTAAAAATGTAATGACCACATGAATATTTACCAAGTTTAATTACTGCTCTCTATTGCTATTCTGCTGTGCCCTGCACAGCCTTTTCCTTTCCGGGGGGCAGTCACTCATTCAAGTGCCGCCCGAACGCCTTCTTCCACCTTGATGAATATTGCAGAAGTCCGAGGAGTGTAAGCCATTGATGGAATCCACCTCAATCAACAGGAGAATCCATGGCATACACTCACATTCGCAAAGGCGCTAATTGGCAGCAGTAAAATTCAGCAAGCTACATAATTTACCCAGGAGAGAAATGAGAGCGAGGTGCAAGGAGATCAGCTCATTTGTAGCCAAGATATATAAAAAACCTGTCATTCTCAAATGTGAAGGCATTCAATAACTGCAGAAGAGACCAAGCCAAAGGCCAAATTATTAATGCCTCTGATTATCATGGCCAGTGAAGTATAAGCCAGGATTTTTCTTTGCGGAGAAGCAACACTGGTCACCTTTTCAGTGAGGGACAGAGCCTTGTGAACCTCACTGGCAGCACCTGGTTCACTTGTCTCTTCATTAAATGTGCTAAACTTCATTAAATGTGTCAAACACACATAAAAACATTTACAGCAAGCTTTTATATCTCATGGACAGTTAATGAAAGAGGTCAGAAAACAAGGCGTCAACTCTCAAGAAAGAGAGCACAGAGGAGAGGAGGAACGAGACAGTAAGTGTGGCTGATACCACAGACAACCCTGCAGGTGTCTAAAGAAATCGCCCTTGAAGTCCCTCAAGGGCTTCCAGGTCAGACCTACTTTGTCCAGACATCAGCTGGGGAAAGAGAAAACTTCACAAGAGAGCATCGGCAGCTGGACAGGTAAAAACTTTTCATGGACTGATGACAGTTCACTAGTTACAGAGATACCAAATCATGTTCCAGAACATCCTGTGTGGCCTAATGGTGAAGACACATAACACATATATAATATTTTTTTCCTGTGTTAATGCTAGGAAAGCCCTTTCAGAAAATCAAGTGACTCACAGCTTTTCAACTGTTATATTTTATTTACTATCTGTTCAGTTTCTATTTCACTGTTGTAAGTGGGTTTGTACAAACAGTTAGAGGACACAATATAATGAACACCTGTGTAATCTGCTGCGACTTCAACACAATAGCCCATAACTCTACAACTGAAACTTTTCAATAGAATGCAATCTGATACAAAACCAGAAAATAGTTTTATAACACAAATGACTGAAAAGACACATTACTGACAAGGTCTGAGAAAAACTTTAAAATGAGATGATTCACAAGTAGTAGTTGCAGGGTGACTGTAACTGGACATAAGAGATATACTATTAATACATGAGAACACACTTCTCACTGATCACTGCATGTTAGATATATATATATGTTTTTAAGTTTACTATATATTTATAAGTGTGTTGTATTTAGGTATGTACAGTATACCTGTGTTTGTTCCAGGCATTTCATACCTCTGTACTTGAGAGAAAATAAACAGAAACCTGCTGATAAAAACAGAGCTCCCGATGCTTTTATTAAGATTAGAAAATAATTCTTTAGCTGTGACTCAAGTGAATTGCACCTTGCGTTGACACAAATTGGGTTGACAACACAAAGAATCTATCTGGGAAGAACCAGCCTTCGCATCCTGTTTGATGCTATCTGCCTTGTTTGATCGCCAGACATGAAACAACACAAACACATTGAACAGTAAAATAGGCACTTGAAAGGGACAATATTGTCAAAGACTGGCGACATATTGAGTGACAGCGATTTAGCGCTTTGAGGCTTTTGCTGCCAAGCTGGGAAGCAAGCTGATGCCTCCTCATTTTGTCTCAGATGTGGAGCTCCTGTGATTCTGACAACAGTTCTGACCTTGAAATAAGTGTAGCTTAAAGGAGTACACCACCGATTTAGTGTGGCACTTCTATAACATTTCCAGGCCCATGGAAGGATCTAAATCGATGCAGCAGGACCAGGAACCCATGTTTAACAACCTGGTTCCTACATTACCTACAAGGCAACTTGATAGCCAACAGTTCAGTTGGGTATTTGCATGCATGATGCCACAAACCTGAAGCAGAGATGAGGAGTGGAAGTTTTGGTAACCTCCATTCTGTTTAACTCCACCCCCACTGATTCTTTTGCATTTTCAAACTTGTTGTCTTCAGCCCCAACCGACCGACATGATGCAATTTATTAGACTTCCCGCAGCTCTCTCTGGAGCCACAAAGGCTTTATACAACTTTTTCTCATACTGTATGCATGTCCTCAAGACCTTAGATGTGTAAACTCACTTTCCCTTTAATAGAAATGCAGGTTGAATATTGTGTCATGTTCAACAGAAAACACATTATCAATGCATGGGTATCTGTGGAAAACATCTTTATTTCTAACAATACAAAGGCTTCGATGTGTCATATTTGCGCATTCCAAGGACTTTGGTTGCAATGGAAACGTGCTGGTGTACTTATTTGCTTTTTACCTGAGAAATCAAAATGTTACCATTTCTACCAGTATATTCTTTACAGTCTCTGTGTTGATGTAATTGATGTACTAAAAAGTCTGGAAAAACCTGCAGGAAAAAAAAAAGTTTAAGCAGTCCACAGATGGTGTAAAATGAGCAGAAAAGTATTTCACTGTCATTCTGAATATTCTTCTTCTGCCTCAATTGTGCACATACAAAAGGAAAAGAGAAAAAAAAGCTTGAAGTAGTAGTGTTTTATTCATCTTTATGTAAATCCAGTCATTTACGGTTGCCTTAACAAATCAGGAATCAAGTGTCAACATCTAGCAGAGGAGAAAGTGCGTATGGGGATTACAAAAGAACAGAAACAGAACAAAAAACAGGCTGAGGGAGAAACTCCATCCATTAAGTCTACAAATCCTGACATGGGTAAAATGAATGTGTTTTTAATTATCTGAAATCTGCTGTAGAAAGCTTACAGTTATACTCAAACCCTAAGCTCAGTAAGTAATTGTTCATATCTGAGTGACAGTTTGTGTAGAGGCTGAGCCCAGAGCTGGTTCACATGGTAGAAAAATACCCTGGTTATTTGCATTTTCAACTGTACACTACTGAGTTTCTACAGAATAGATGAAAAATGATGAACTCCCCCCTACCAACTTCTACTGGACCTCATCATACACCCTAGCCAGTGTTTTTTCTTTACA
The DNA here is from genome assembly GCF_027409825.1 of Scomber japonicus. Taxonomy (NCBI): domain Eukaryota; kingdom Metazoa; phylum Chordata; class Actinopteri; order Scombriformes; family Scombridae; genus Scomber; species Scomber japonicus. Next base: position 17,123,478 of record NC_070586.1, on the reverse strand, counting down.
TCCTACACCACTAAGAAAGATAAATCCCTCATTGCATTGCTACATAGCTAATGTTACAAGTACTGTATATGCTCAAAACCAAGAATTGGCTAAGTAAATCCCACACAGTATTTATATATATATAAAAATACTGTGTGGGATTTACATAGCTAATTCTAGGTTTTGAGATACATATAAATGTATATATATATCAGATCAAATAATGGGAATATGGTTTTTGATAAACTCAGAGAAGATAAACATTTCTTAAATTCTGGGTCAATTGCAGGTTGCTCACTGGATGGCATTTACCCACTAACCACTTAAGGCATTGTTTCCTCGTAACTGTCATCATGGTGGTTGTGGTTAATATTCTCATAATATGACCCCAGGTTTTTAGGTAAAGGCAACTTCTGTTTCAAGCATGGTTTAACGTCATTCTGTGATGGCTCAAGGAGATGCTCAGTCAACCCTAAATCTATGCATGGCACCAAAAACAATAGCATGGTTCCAAAGTCAAACAGATGTGAATTTCTACTTCTAATCATATGTAGAGAGTAACTCTTAAGCTGAAAAAATAAGATGAGCATCTCAATTTAAACATGCAGCTTTTGAGAAATAATAAATGCTATTTTCTGCCATACATTTTTCAGGGGGCTGGGTTTTATTCTGGCCTGAATCTTTCATCTGTACCATGACAATGTGCATATTAAGTCACAGCAAAGAACGCTATCCTTCAAATTGAGCCTTGTCAACAATCTCAACATGTATGAGTCCACAAATTCCTTTAACACTGCACTGGACATCCAAGAAAGTATAACTTTAAAGTAAAAATAAACATCACCGATTTCTCAATATGCCTCATGTGTGGTCTTGAAGCCCCTTGCAGCCCATTGAAGCCCCTTGCAGCCCCTGAAGTGGTGTGCTGTCGTCTCCCCAGGTGCAGATCTTTTGCTCAGTCTTGTGCGATCTCACTGTGGCAGTTGAGTTCAGTTTGGAGGAAGTAAACACCACAGTGGGCTGACACAGGCGCAGTGCTCTGGAAGATTTGTTCCAGTTGGGGCAAGAAACCTTTTTTAAAGTATTTTCATTCATTCTGATCTGACCATCACTGAAAGTCTTTGACATAATGAAGTGTTTGTTTAGATATTTTTCATATGTTCTAGACCATACCGCCACCTTCCTCATTTACACTTTACCTCCACTAAATCTGAGATGAGGTGGAGGACTTTGAATGAATGAAGTTTCATATTCATACTATCAACAAAGTAACACTCCTACAGTTGTTATGAAATAACCGTTGTCAGAGCGTGGTTTTCCACTAAAAACAACTCTGTCTGGAAAAAAATTCAGTATATTCCCGGATGTTGACATAATAGCCGATGATGATGAGGACGATTCAGAAATGTTGAAAGTAACCTGTGGCTGGTAGGTGTATCAAGTCTCTCTTAATTAGGCCCGTATTCTAGCTAAATTATTGAAATGGGAGATTTGTTTCAAATGAAACAGTTGATGGACTGGACCTTTATCTGTTTGTGTGTGCATTTATGTGTGTGTGTGTGTGTGTGTGTTTGTGTGGAGCTACATGTTCACATGCATGTTTGAACTGTGAATGAGAAGGAAATATGACTGAGCTGCAAATATTGTGTATGAGTGTCTGTACACAAAATGGGCCTTGGTGGAGCTGTGTGTGTGTGCGTGTGTGTGTGTGTGTGTGTGTGTGTGTATCTGTAGGTGTCTGTGCGTGTGTGTGATCCAGCGGTAGCTACGAAGTATTTGATGTGTTGGGGCTCCAGCCCATTTGATAAGCTCTCTCCAGGGTTCTCTTGCAGTCCTGCATCACTGTGCTGAACACAATGTGAGGGTACTGGACCACCAGTCGCTCCACCGTCTCCTCGTTCACCTGCAAACACGCACATATACAAAGATAGTGTGTCAACATAATGGCCAGATTTACATCAAAGACAGCAAATGTGATGATAATTATGTTTTCAAATATTGATGGATTTCACAAAAAGAGTTTTTTAGATAGGTGAGAGATTAATAATGTTGGTAATGCCTAGTCCAACTCTACATTAACAAACTGGCATGATTTGTGTAAGTGCTCATTTCCAGAGACTCCTGGGTAAATATAGCAAAAAGAGGCAATCCGTTTAATATTATATAAATATAGTAAAGATATTGCTTTAGGTCTAAAAAAATATAAATTTTCAAATGACTTATCTTAAAAGGAGTCATTTAAAAATCTGCCTACCGTCACCATAATGCCTTAAGTTAATCAACATAGATTGAGCTATTGAGTGTGTCTGTCAACAAATTCACTGTAAAAATGGCAATGAACTAATAATATGACTAATATGGGTGATTCTTAAGATACAGTATATGTGCGCACACACACACACACACACACACACACACACACGCACGCACACACACGCACACGCACACGCACACACACGCACACGCACACCTTAAAAGTCTCAAAGGGTTTAGCACCAGAAGCCAGCTGAGCTCACTGGGCTAATGAGGCCTTCATATTCTCAGAGGATGAGAAAGACAAGCAGCTAATACCCACTCCCACACTTATGTGCCAGTCTAACACTTTGTCAGGCTATCACTGAGAGCCAAGAGTGAGAAAACTTGAGAATCTGACAAAGAACAGAGGCAGAGTAACCCTGGAGACCTTGAGGGGTTAACCGCAACCCACCCAGAACCTACCCCCGCTCACCCATGAGCATGACACTTTCCAGGGGAAATGATGTATAAACACTCAAACACATGTTGAGCACACAGTTATCCGTTGTTGCCAAAAGAGTGACAAAGTGTTACACATGTGTTTTCCCTGGGCTCATTGCCTCTTGGTTGCTCTGTTTTCTGGAAGAAAAGTCTTGCATTGTAAACATAGTTGGGACCGATTCGATCTTAATTCAGAAATCAAACACTGGACTGATGTTACGATACACATTCCATAGCATTATACAAGCAGTGTAGCCCCTGTAAGATAGACTGGAGCAGAGAGTATGAAGTTAGCAGTATAGCTGTGAACATAGCAGTGCAATGTGTATACGGTCTATGCTATTTTCAGTATATAAATGCCACACCTCCTCAAGACCCAAGTCAAGTTCCCTTTATCTTGCATGTAGGGTGACCAGAGGAGAATGGGTCGAATTCAGGACCTTACAACTTGTAAACTTACAAATAATAATATTCAGAAACAAAGAGCTCTGGTATCGGTAGCGGTATCAGTATCAGCATCAGCAGATATCCAAATTCAAGTATCAGAGTTGGATTGGAACAGAAAAACTGCATCAATGTATCTCTAATTGTAAGCCCTTGGCTCTTGCCGAGGTTATGATCTGTTTTGGTTGTAATATTCTTACTCATCTCTCTTCACTGCACACAGTTTCTTTAATTACTGGATATCAGCAACTCATTGTCAAGAACACAAATTGAGAAAACAAATGGGAAGGCAGAAAGACTTGGTCAGGATAAAACCATCAGAATGAGAGAATAATTGTGCTCGAGCGAACCGACCATCGATGCCTCTTGGGTCTCACAAAGAAGGTGGAAACTCTGCACCGCACAAGTGAATCCAATAAGACTAAAAGGCAACAACAGAGCCTGTTAGCTTTCCCTTTGATTGCCAAAGAATAAACTGCAAGCTGGAGTTGGGGTGCTTGACGCCAACACACAGAGGCTTAACAGACTCTTTTAGGATACCTTCGATACGGGAAAAATAAAACAAAATCAAGACCACAGGGTCAAAAGCCGTTCTCATTTTCATCTGTTTTTTGTTTTTCCGATCAGTCGACATCTTGAGAATAAATGCCAAAAAGCAGTCCTGTCTTAGATCTCCCTCCACTCAGAGTTGAAGAAAAGACAACACAGCCCGGTGGAAGAGTTTTTAATATGAAATATTATTCTAACACTTCAACCGCTGGCAAGGTGAACTGAATCAGTGGGTAGCGGTGAAAATGAGAAAATTCCAGCATTGCTTTCAGTGATCAATTATTCATCAGTAAAGCTGATGCATTAATAACAACATGTTTCAGGATATTGCCTTAAAGAATAATGTATTACAGAATTCTTATTATTATAATTACATAATGTGAGTATTCAAACTGCCAGACAGCTTAACAAGACACACCACCACATTCCCTATTGTACTGAGAAGATCATAGGCAACAAGTGAAGCAGTAATGTTATCAGTAGTTTGAAGTAAAACCATTTGGATGTTTTATCTTAAAAGTTTACTCACAAAAAGGCTCACTGAAGAGGATATAATCCAACTCAGAGCTGTGGATCGCTGTGTTTTTTTTTCTTCCCGACTTTACAAGACTCACCAATTGTGCCAGAAGGTTTAATAAATCCTTGCAAAGGCAACAAATTAAGAAGATTTCAATAAAAACACAGTTGTTCTCAGAATAAAGTATTAATGCATCCCCTTCTTTCCAGAGAAGAAAGGTTTTGAATCATTGGGATTAGAACCAGGGATGTTGTGGTTCATGGTGTTTTAACCTGTAAAGCATAGGAGTGACTTCACACCTGTTTTTCTTCTCCTCCAGACAGACACCTGTGATTTTCCAACAAAGTTGACCACATGTTGTCTTTAAAGAGGACCAAAGCAGAAGCAGAAGAGCAGCTGAAGCGAGGCCTGAAGTGCCTGCTACAGTATTACCAGAGAGAAGTTCAGTTTGTTATGACATATGGCTGAGCCTCATTAGCAGATAAAATGACAAACCCCTGATTGCCTTCATAACATATTATACTATAGTCTTGAAAAGAGAATGAAACATCCCCCAGCTTGTTAATCAGGGCTTAATTACAATTAAAACTGATCTAAAGAATAGACCTGTCAAACTGATGGGAGGCCATAACATTCATTAATGCTAATTTAGTGCAGCTCCACTCGCTGAGCAAACACGGCACACACAAAATAGCTCCCAATCAAAACTCTGAATCATTTTCTAATTGCTGGTTACAGAAACACTAAATATTTGAGTTGCAACAAGATCCCTTTGATGGAAATCATGAATAGACTAACTTTAGCACTGACCTCTGCTGCACTTGTTGATAATACTGCATGTGAGTCTTTTCAAGTTGTTAGAAGTTTTAAAATGTAATTACTGTCACATAGAAACAGGCACTTCATGATTGCAATTCAAATATCAGAATAAAAAAACAATCAAGATTGAAGAAAAAAATGATTTCACTATCAAACAATCAAATCTGTGCCGTGGACACATTTTAAATACCTACAACACAACCCTGGAAACTTGCTGTACCTGGTTTAAGATTTATTGGATCTAATTGCCATCTTGGAATGACATATGGCTGTGTTCATTTTTAAAACAACTTCTTGCTCTTGGACAGAAAATCTTGGACAGAAAATCAGTTGACAGAAGCATTTATACCTCATTGCGCCCATTAACTCTCTTCCAGCGCTAGACTGACAGCGAGAGTTACTGTAAGTCTTTTCAGGTCTACAAAAAAAAGAAAAAATGAAAGAAAGCCCAACCAAATCCTGTAAAAGAAACCCTCTTCTAGTGACTTCACTGCTAAAGTTGCTCTCCAGAACAAGGCAGTGTGCCCTTTCCATGGCTCTGTGGTATGTTGAACGAGCTGTGATGACATCACCACACCTGCTTGGTATTTGCAGCTCAGAGCTGATGTTAGACATGAAGGTCAGACCAAATGCTGCGGGTAAAGCGCTGGCAGGGGGAGAAGTCCTCTGGTTACAACAGTTGTGCCACTGACTTCTTCAGACCAATGATTCAGCTGTTTTTTGTTTTTTCATTTCCTAGAATGAAATTTTGTTACTGGGCAAAACTGTGCTTAATGATATTTTGTTGCTTGGCAACATAAGCTTGGAAAATGCTATCGGAAAGCACTGGGGCCTCTGGTGACTGCGATGGTGCTTTAGATGTATGGCTTTGGTGGGGATTTTTTTCTTTTCTTTTACCCCATATAGCCCTGATCCAGTGTAGTGTACTGTACTGTACTGCCATAAGATAGAGCAGATCGCTACTCACTGATGATTCTAATCTTTGAGAAGCATCCGGGAGCGCAGCCACATCTATCTGGAGTGAGGCCTATACTTATGATATTTTCCCCCATTTTAACTTCAAAGATGCTGCCCTGTAGATCTAAGTGCAGTGTAATGCATGCTGACGGGTAATGTGGTGTTGTCAGGGTTTACAAGAAGGCAAGAAAGGGAAGAGTGGAAAACAAAAAGATGCATGTCTGATATGCTGTTCAGCAAAAAGCACCTTTTATTTGAACATGCTGTATAGTAAATGTGACTAGTTTTATGAGTCTGCGTGTGCGCCTGTTGACAACTGCTCCTCGACTTTAACATATGACGACTGAGGATAATGGACAGCGAGCTCCCCAACTGACCTCTGCTCTCTCTTTCTTAACAGTAAGCCTTTCTTTAAGGCTGATCCGCTGATGCAAATGCACTCTATCACCACGTAAAATATACATTTACCGCAAAAGCTGAGCCTTCCCCTAGTAAGCAGCACAGTAAAACACGTCGTAAAGATGTCTAATGTAGCAGCAGCTTACATTCTCAGTGGAAAAAAGAAAAAGAGGGTCGTAAATCGATAATCAGATACACAAACACGAAGATGCATATCATATTAGACTGGTGTGATGAGAACACCCTCTGAGTGCTCCTAGCAATCAAGGGAGGGAAATGGAATAAGCAGAGAGTTTAGGAAATAAGAGAGCTAAAAAAAAAAATATGGCCTCCTTTTTTCTTAATATATCTTACCCACTGAGTACAGATATTGTTTTTTTCAATGTGCATGCAGATATCAGAAAACAAAGATAATCAGTGGTTTATTTTAAGTGACAAATAATGTGTTTTGGTTTTATTTTATCCAAATACAAATGTTCATATCTCTCCTTACTCCTCTGTGTTTTCATTAAATTCAGTATGGGTCTGCAGGATTACTTCTTTCTATTTCACCCCATTTCCTTGGGTCATGTGGCAGCCATTGCTAGTCCCAGGCCCATAAAGAGAGACAAATACCCCCGTTCCCTGTCTACTTGCATGAAGAGAGTGTATCTGTCAACCAGTAAATACATTTGGGGTAAATGTTTAAAAAGCCTGTTTAGGCAGCAGAAGAATGCAGTGCATCAGATCTTTGTAAAAGGCAGCTTAAAGAAACAAGCCAGATTTATAGTCTTCTTCAAACTGCTCCGAGGAAAAGTACCAGTTGTAAAGTTTCTAAACGAGTGTCTGGACAACTGAAAGATAGTTCTCTGTCTCTGATAAGAAGGAGAGGAAGGAGAGAGGGAGGAGTAGATGGAAAAGAGGGAGGCTAACAAAGCGGAGAGTTTCAGAAGTACTGTATATGGAAAAGAGGTCACCACAAACTTATTGCAAAGGATTCAATATTCCTAAATGAGCTATCAATGCATTGACTGGGAAGCTTAAGGAATAGACAACTCTTTACCAACAAAAGCCTGAGCTCAAACATTTGGATTTTGTCTCAGAAAGCTAAGGGACCCTCATAGTGCATGGCTCTGAATGTGCTTTTAAAAACCAGGTCAGGCACTGCTTGCGACAACTAAGGTCTGGTACCGCTCACGCACCCTTATCCCTGCACAATATCAGACAACAGCAGAAAAGCAGGGTGTCAGTGCATACACGCATACACACACACACACACGGACACAGGAATGGGGGCTCAACTGAACAGGGTCAGAGAAAGAGGTTCTGGAGGCCAGGTTTGTAAACCCTACACTCCATCACGCGTGACAAAGGTAACTAAAGGAATGTGTTTGCGGCTCAGCCCAATCCCTCTTTCTATGCTGGCTTTCTTATCTCTGCAGGCTGGAGGAAAACATTCCATAACTCAAGAGGCTTTACACAATTTATTTGTTAGTCTCGGACTAGAAAAAATAATGGTGATACACTGCAGCTTTATTAACTGAAACCAAAATTAGACTAATTTAAATAAGAGGTGCCGTGATGACGCAGAGAACTAAAAAGCCTCAAATAAGATTGAATGTTTTGGCTGCAATCACACAAAACCTTCCCCCTTTTGGAAATCATACTTCACTTGAAGTGCTGTAACAGTAAAACATGATTTTATCTCATGATTGCATGAAATAATACTTTGATGTAGGGCCACAACTAACAATTATTTTTATTGTTGATTTTTACCATCCAATAAAACTAAGGATACAGCGCTCTAAGATAAAGGTTCTGACATGTCCATACAATAGTAACCAAAACCCAGCATTTAATAACGGTCAGGTTCAAATTCTATTCAGTCAGGTCTGGGTAATATTGGCACATTATTATTTTGATTGTATTTTTTTTTTAGGCAGGTTGGGTTTGTTGGGTTTGTTGGATCTGTTTCTAATTGGGTCCACAGTTTTGGACCAATAAGGGCCTCCACTTTTGCTCTATGAACTTATTGACGAATAAATATTAAATTGTTGTAGAGGTAAAGATTGTATATATAGATGTAACTTTTTATGTACAGTATTTAAATTGATGTCAAAAAATCACACAGATAGAGACAGGAAACACAAGAAAGAAAGAGAGGTGAGGTATGTTTTTAGCACAAGGGCTAGTTTCACTGGGAGCACAATAAGATAATAACCAATCTTTTCAATGTTCTATAAACTAGGACGACCTCTACCTTATTAAATGGCAAGCAGCATCATGTAGTGCAGTGAATACAGACACACACACATACACATACACACACACACCTCCAGAAACTGTAGGAACAAATTCCACAGCAGCTTACTGAGGTCAGACACAAGCAGAATTCCTTAAAGATAATCACAACAGAGCTACTGTGTTTAATTTTTGCCTCGCATGACTCCCTTGTTCTTCAGAATAAATAAAGAACAAGGACAGCATGACCCTGTCCTCACAAAGAACACCATGATACAAAATTCATAGAGACTCCTCAGAGCGAAGAGAGCTTGGATTACATTTGTAGACCGGTCAAAGTTACAACAAAGCAGTGAGCCATATTCAGTGATTCCATTTGAGAACCAAACATGTGGACACCACCTAGAGTGATTATTCTGAATTATGAGTTCATTCTGAATAATAATTCTGCAATTAAAGTCAAGCTCCCCTGTATTAAAAAGCTACATGAAAATCATGGTATGCACAAATTCTAGCTCATATTCTATTCACATCTTGACAACATGAGAATCATTTGTGTCTTTATTGTCTGAATTTTTGGTGAAAATTGTTATTTATCTCAAATGTTAATTGGATCATTTTCTGCAAGGCTATTCAGATGTGCATTTATTCTGTATAACAGCAAAACATCCCCTCCAAAATTGCCAAAGCTCCTTGAGATATATTAAATTTGTACAGACATAGCATTCACTGTGGAGAGCTACACTGTCATTAGCATTAAATGGCTAATTCATCACCAACACAGTCATACATACACTGCCCTGTAGGCTAAAATGAACTGCAACCAATGACTGTCTCCCTCAATGTCTGCGAGTGGGAAAACATATTGAGCCAAACGTTAGTTATTGGCAAGTGTGAATATCTAGGCCACACTGAGTCTTGTCTACTGTCTGCCCATGACTCCATGAGATTATGTTGACCTCAGTTGTGATGAGTAAACAGCACTGGATGATGGAGGAAGAAGAGGAGCAGAAGGAGGAGAAAAGGGGGTAGGCTGAAAGACAAGACAGGGGGGCAACTTGAATGAACTAATTGAATGAACAAAAGATGTGAGCAGAATCCAAAATATGAAACAACCTTGGCTGTCCTTGCCTAGAGGAGGCTGAGGGAAGGAGAAACATGATAGACAAAAAGCAGGAAGCATGGTAAAAACACAGTGAGGGCGAAGTAGACCGAAGGCAAAGAAATGCATGAGTGTGTACGTGAGTCAGGTGAGGTCAGGTTTATGTGCGTGTGTCTGGTAGATTTTAGTTGAAGGGCAATTCTGAGATTCCTTTCAGACACCTGGTGAACTCTGCCTGTGTGTTACTTTATTTCACCCTCTCTCTTTTGCTGTCCCTTGCTCCTGCCCTTTAGAAACAAGATGAAGGGATGATCAGGAGGCAGCTTCAGTTAAGACCACCAATCAATACAGCTCTTCTGTGCGGGATGAGACTCCAAGATTACACTGAAAATCACAAATGGCAAATGACTCTTTCAAACTACTTTCTCGACTTTGAACATTCAAGTCCAACCAAAGCCTGGAAAATAGGAACCTGAGGACCTGCCCATCTTATACTTGATGCTGCGCATGCGCTCCTTTTCCTCCTAATTCTCTTCACTTAGAAGCTTTTAAACGAAGGATTCCTGCCGCTCACCACAACATCATCATTAAAGAAAGTTTTGCTGAACTCCCAAACTCTCATTTCCTAAACGAGAGTTAAAATGCCTCCTAACTCTTCGCAATACTTCATCTTTGTTTTCGTCACTCCAAACCTCCAAGCTCTGAACAATTAGGTCCTTGTTTATGCCTGCAAATTGCTGTGCCGTGCCTATCTGTGTATAGTCCCCAGCAGCTGGATGCACCAGTGGAACAACCATATTGATTGGGATGTCTGTTCTCTTAACAAGGTCTGTCTGCCTGCTCCATTTGAGGGTGCAGCAGTGCTCATACCTGTTCCCTAAACACTGCGCCACCCCAGTTCAGGTAATGGGAGCTCACTTCGAAATTGCTTACACAAAACCAATGGGGGCCATTTTCAAAAGGAATAGCCAGCCCCTACTCTGTTGTTTCTCTCTATCTAATTTTACTTTATTTTCTCTTGATTTTTGTCATTTGTTTTTTTTTCCCCCCTTAAGGCCACCCTCTCCCCCATTACTATGATAACTTTTACCCTCTCCACCAGCTGACAACGTAAGGGGCTGGTAGCAGTCAGTGTCATTATTTTCATGCTGACTATATGAGTTTGCTTCCCTCTTTGTTTCACAACCTGGATTGCCCATTTATTTTCACTCTAAGAAGTAGTGGAAAAGATGTGTGTGTGTGTGGGGGGGGGGGGGGGGGGGGGGGGGGGTAAAGGATTGGTGTGGAAAGGAGGAGAGTAGAAAGGAAAAGTTAACAGAATGAGGGGAAGAAAGAGGATGAGAGGAGAAGAGAAGAGAGGTACACACTGTATGTGCAAGCTGTGAAAACGTTTCTAAAGAAAACATTCCATTGAGGCTGAATAAGATCAAAATCCCCAAAGTGATACATCAACAGAGGATGAAGGCTCTAAATGTGCACAGAGTAGCTAGAAGGGCCTATTATTGAAAACAGCAACTTAACACATACATAGAAGACATATGAAAACAGTGTCAAGATAAGAAGTAATGAGTTACAATGTACAGTCCTGGGCGGTACAGTGAGATTCTACGAATATCAATAAATCTCTCTGCTGGATCCCTGCCGCTGTAATTGGACACACCAGAAGAGCTATAAATGATACAATATAGGCATTTGGTGCATTTGTGTGAGATTGGTGTGTTTGTGTGTCTCAGTGTCTGCCCAGTCCAATGAGCAGAATGTTGTAACTACATCGCTATCATTTTAGCTGACGCCAATACACTAAAATTCACCATTCAAAGGCATAGCCTAGATTAATAAATAATGTTGTATTGTGTTTATGGAAGTGTACAGAGATGAATTCCTCCCACCGCGAAGACCAAACATTTAACTGTAGACTAACTGGGGAAGTGGACTTTTCAGAGACACGCACTGCTGAGCAAAAATGATCAGTTTTTCAGAAGATTAAGGCAATTTTTCCTTGAGTCTTTTAGCTGAATACTTCAAAGATTGCAACAGAGTTAGAGCTGCAAGAAGACGAAATGAATTGATTTGATTATTTTTGGGTGAGTCTGGATCAATCGCATTCTTTCCCCTTGCAGAACAGGGACGTTTGGCCCAGAGGGCAAGGGCGTAATCATTTGAGGCAGGCGGAGAACGCCATTTGCACAGGCCTGGAGGGGTTCTGATTTCAATGCCCCATTATGAGCCGTGTTAACAGCAAATAACATAAATTCCTCTCTGAGAACACACACTGATACACACAGACATGTTGCATTTGAGCACGTATAAACACACTGGGACACAAAGAAAATCCTTCAGTCAGACATGGAAGGGGAAGGGAAAAGGGAAGAAAGAAAAACGTCAGGGGGACAAATGCACACATTCCATACTACTGAGACCGTTTATGGCTCAGCTAATGAAAGGAGAAACTAAATAAGAAAATATTCTGACAATCAAATAGACTTCACACAGATCTGTGCTTGAACTAGGTATGTTTGTACTGATTAAAAAAAAAATACAATTCTTCATATCAGTCCAAATGGCAGTGGACACACAATTCTGGCTCCCTGGCAGTAAAATGTATACAGTACGGAAGCACGTTTGTATAAACTGTGACGGAGGAAATCGATCCTTCACACTGCTCCACTTGAGGAGAGCCAGCTGGATCCTGTTAACAGTTCTTAAATGAATTCTACACTTTCTAAGTCCTGTGACATTCAGGGAAGCTGTTACATTAAAATTTCCAGTGTTTTGACAATTCCAAACAAATTTACACAGGCCGAGCTGCACTGCTGAGGCAGAGAGCTGACTGGGTTGTCCGCACTGTGTGTCAAGGTTATCACAAGACTGTATTTGTCTTAGACTGACAGGACCCGCTCTGAAACCCAACTCCACATCAGTTAGTGTGGAGGGAAGCCTTGAGGAGGGAGACGGAAAAAAGCAAGGGAGGGAGAGAGGAAGAAATAGCGAGAGACTGAAACCATGATTTATTTTAAAATAGTCAAATATTGGCTGCAGAAGTCACCTGAACATCTGTAAGACAGACAGGTTTAGGTTATTCATGATAAAGATTAGGTTATGGAGGGCTGGACAGCGAGGTCAGTTTGTTACTGTGATACTGTCACTTCTGATCCACAAAGTTTTTTGTATATTATAGTGATTTGTACTAAATTCTTGCAAAATACACATCCTGAATGTAAACTAAGCAAAGTCCTTGTGAGGGAAATGTTAACTTTGAGACATTTGCAATATTTCCATAACACTGTCAACATAGCTCTTGCAAGAAATAACTATCTGCCAAAGCAGGACGCTATGTCTAAGTGTATACAACCAGTTATACAATTTATTTTTGCAATACAAACATTCATGGTTGGTACGCAGACAAACATTATACACTGTCAATGACCTCAACTACACTCAGTGTGGCTTATACAGTAGCTGGTTGATGGGTAAACAGGTTACGATTGCCCGGGGGGGGTGGTGGGGATTTCCACCCCTCTTGTCTGTGCATTCCTGCTTCTGCTGAGTTATATTTATCCCCAGTGATGATAAAAATCTATCCCCATATACAGTCATTAGTGCAAACAACAATACAATCAGAAATAGACTTTCATTGTCAGCACTTGCATGACAATAGATATGACATCGGGTCTGTGACAAGTGATGACACAAAAAATGGACCAGGGGGTTTCTTCCTTACCCGCTCAGAGATTATGTGGGCATAAAGCTGAAATAAGTAGTGACTTGCAAGAATGACATGAGACATCTGGCCAAGTGGCGCTATCAACAGGATTTAATTTTGACGTGTTTAATTAGCATTTAACCTTTTGTATTGTTTTATATGATCCGGGGAAATGAAGGCTGTTGGAGAAAAAAAAAGAATTATCACACTTTTTGTGATTTTCTTTTATTTCATTATTGTTATAATGTTAGATGTTCATGTTAATCATGGTCAGAGATCCAAAACATGAGGTGAGGTTATGTAAAAAAAACTTGCAAGTGAAAAGTCCAGGGTTCATACTGGTTATCTTGAAATAAGAAATATCTACTTCACTGAAGAAATACTGCTGACCTTTTATGCAGGTCATTTATGCTTTCAACACTTGGTTGAAGAGAGGAAAGGACAAATTATTTGAAGGATTAAATAAAATTAGGCATGAGGGAAAAAAATAGTAGATTCGTCAACCTAAAGACGAGATACTCTGGTTGGGAGAAATCTAAAGTTAAGTAATTTAAGACTTTGTGTGAACCTTGTAGAATTGAGAATTATCCCACACAGAGCTTCTGTGTTTTCCCCAAAGTTCATTAAGTGGAGAGATGAGATTAGTCCGCCCTGTGATTGAATTGGACATGCCTTCAGATTTTACTGCTGTGATACACAAATAAAGCATGATAAAACACTGCTAGAGGCTGAAATGTCAAATGCAAATCAGAAATATTCACAACCAAATGGAATGCACGGACTATAGTAAAAACAAGTTTGAAAAAGTGTATACACATAATTGCAAACATATGTTATTACAACCACTGTAATAACGGTGTTTGTGTCAAGCAGTGGTCAAACCAGTTATAATTGGTTTCCGAAATCACTGATATGATTAGCAAAACTACACTTTGATTTGCACAGATTTTTCTCAAACAAATGAACAAATTGATGTGAAGCAGCAGTGTGGCCAAAAGGTTGAAGCATCTGCTCTGCAAAACAAAGGTCAATAATTACTCTGTGAGTGACCTTGATTAAGAAATTGAGTTGTTATGGAAAAGACTGTCAGCCACGGTAAATGACCACAGGTAAAACACGTAAATATTCTGATTGAAGGGCGGTGGGGGGTGAGGTGAGTGGGGGGGAGCAGGATGTTTAAGAGGTGGATGGGGTGAGAGAGATGAGTAGGAGGTGAGGCGAAGGCAGATCATGGTCACTCTTGCCCCTGGGCTGAGTGTAGATAACTACAATTCCTCTGGTCTGACTGTGCCTGTCACATTTTTACCTCCTTAACTCACTCCGGAGCTCTCATTTCCACTGTGATCTCAGTAATAACAACTTATTTCTGTTTATTTGTTTCCCTCTGAGCAAACTTTGGATTACCCCTATTCCTTTCTCTCTCTGTCTCTCTCTCCTCCTTAAAACTGACCATATCTACTATAACGCCCTTTCTCCCCTAACATAATGAACACTACCAACAACAACAACAAAGACAGGAAGTGGCTGCTGTGGGCTGGTCCTTTTCCCACACAGGACATACAGAGCAATCCTCACAAGTGCTTCAGGCTCATTTGCAATGCTAAACACAATTTTAGGACGTGAAAAGGGGGAAGACAGAGAAATGGGTGAAGAGGGCAAGCATGCAGTGAATTAATTCTGTCATTCAGCTGATAATGTACCTGACCTTGGAAACTGTCAAACTCTTCTCTCCGCTCAATTCACACTCCATTACAACTCTAATAGCACCAATTACTGCTTTATTTAGCTGTGTCATTGCCAAATTCCCCCTTCAGAGTAGAGGGAGAATAATTATTTATCTTTCCATCCTGCAGGCTAAATTATGAGTATGAATATCACATCTGAACACAGAAATATATAATAAATATGGGAAGCGGGACGGGTGAATTTGTTGGGGAGGGCAGGGGCATGAAAGCATATGGTGGGAAGAAACTAAGAAAATTTGATATTCCAATAAAGATGTAGGTCATTCCAGAAGAGATTTTTATTAGCATGGCAGTAGATATCGATTGTTGGGTCACTGAGTCGGCGAGGCAAGAGGGAACTAAATGAAAATGGAATCTAAGTGATCACCTGCTATGTAATGCAGTTACTCTTTATTACTCTGAGATAAATATGATAGATACACATTCGTGTCTGCAATAATGTGAATTGAGCACACCGCTTCATCACTGAGACCTTACATATGGGGTCACTGTCAGACCCCTCATATGTTTTAATTTTATTACAGTATAAATAGATAAATATGATACACTGATGTTCATGTCACACTTAACGATCTCTGGGTGGGCATTTTTATCAGAGAAATCCATAGGGTCAGCTAAAGGCTGTGATCCACAGATATCACTGATTTTATAATGAAGGAATAAAAATGATGACTTCCTAACCTGGTGAAAGGCCTTAACTATAAGTCAACTTCCCTCCTCCCTCTCTTTCTTCCCTGCCAACTTCGACTTTCACTTTTTACTGCACAGCAGGGGCTTTTAAATTTGTTCAGCCCAAAACCCAAAAGTCAACCTGAAAACGAAAGGCTCATTAAAACATACTGTTACACTCACCATATGGAGGCCCACCAGCAGTGGGATAATGGCCTGTGTTGTGTACCAGTACAGTATAATACACCAGGCTGTACAATATCTGTAAAAGCTAAAGCTTCTAGGTTAGGCCAGCTGTTCACTCTCCCTTCCTTGTCTGCCCTCATCCCACTCATGTCAGACTGAATGATCCCACACTAAGTGAATGCATCTGTGTGGTAGGAGCCCCTCTGAACCAATTGGAGAGGTGGGTGGGTTGTTACCATGGCATCAAAACTACATGTGCTGCCATCAGGTTGGTGATTGGATGGGTCAGAGGCCAGAAGAGAATTTAAGGGTGACTTTGGAAAGATTGTCCCACAGAACCAGAGGCATCTTGAAGTAGGTTTGAGAGGGGTCATTATGTCACTTTACCTCTGTTATCACCCAACCAGCTGACTCAAATAGGCATCATACTGTAGACATACTATGGCACAGGCCGGTAGTGGCTTAGGTATTAAACATGCTCTCCTCTGGACACTTTTTAATTGGCTAGTTGCCCCTAACCTGGGATTTTTGAGAGTTCATGTGTGCATGGGTCTAAATGTTTATGTGTGTGCATTATGTGTTGAGCAATAGATATAGACCATAAGTTGATGGAAATTCATCAACCATCAGAAATGCATATGTACTATTTATACTGAGCTGAATAATCCCCTTAAAATACCTGAGAGTATTAGTCAGTGTTGGTAATGCTGAAACAAAAACTTTTTATGGCAATATTTGAGTTTTACATATGATTGTATTATTGTAATATTCATATCAAAAACATATCATGTTTGCACTATCATTATTATTATTATTACTATTAATATTTCCTACTTATACTTACAATGTAAATAATGTGAATTAGACATGTGCATACACATGCATACACACACCTACTTACACATGTTAAGCACATTCAGAGCACCAAAAGGGGTTTTGCTACTGTATTAGGGAAGTTGCCTACTAAGTTGGGAAACTAATAGTAATTATCATTAATATTACTTTTTTTGATGATTTAAGTAAAATAAGTGAAACTGACAATTGATATTTCCAATAGCTGGTGACAAAATGCGTATTTTGTGTACCAGGGTTCCAAAACACAAATAGATTTGCTTTAGTATGACATAAAAACAGAAAGAAGCAATACATTCTCACATTGCAGAAAATTAAATCAGTAAATATTGGGCATTTTACATGAATAAAAAGTTAAAACAAATAATTCAGTATCATATTTGTTGCAGATTAGCTTTTTATCGATCAACAATTCAAATAATTGACCAACTCTTTATGTAACCAAAAATAACTCATACTGCAAATGTCTCTAAAAATGTTTTACAGTATACAAAAAAATGGATTTTCTATGTGTCAAAACATTTCCAGAAGCATCTCTTTGATGCAAACCACACATACAATAGCGTACATACTGACAGGAAACCAGACAGCAGGAGACATTATGGGTTGAGTCTTGTTACCTTGTCACATCTCATGAGGCCCAGGTAGCGGAGAGACTTGCTGCTCTGAGCGATCTGTGTGGCTCCCTGGTCTGTAATGTCCTTACACCATCCAGCATCCACAGTCTCTATAGTACTGCTGTACTGGCCTATAGCTATCAGAGCTGTGGAAGTGAGAGGAAAGGCGGAGAGGGGAAAGAAAACAGAGGTGTGGAAGATGGGAAGGAGAGAAATAGGAAAAGGTGTTAGTCTGACAACCTTTCTCATGCAAATGTGGCAGCATCGTTCTCCCACAGAGACACACAGAAATTCAAGATGAAAACGGGGCAAGTCATCTGGCCAACTGTGACACATAATTCCATTGTTTACACAACACCTTAAAATGTGCACACATACACACGGGGTGGCTTGAAACACACACACACATGCATCTCACACAGACACAAATCTCACATGCTTGTTCAGACTGCTGCAGGATTCATCCATTAGAGTGATGGCATGAGTCACAGCGCTGAAAGGCAAAGACAACATGCCAGGGTAAACTGTGACTCCATGCCAGCGTATGATTTAATTCTGCGTGTGTGTATGTGTTTGGTTACTGCTGCCAGACATAGTGCCAGGGTAAAGAGTATACACGGAAAAAACAAATATCTCTCAGTGTCCAGGGGCTTTGTTTTACCTTGGAGCATGTGTGCATACATATAGTACATACACACACAACTCACTGTGACCTCACACGTGCTTCCCTTTAAAAAATGACTTCATTTATTTTTGAGAACAGTTCAAATTAAAAAATGAAGCTGGAAAACAAGATGAGATTAAATCTTATGCAACCTACCTCAAATAAAGACATACGCTTGCATTAACACACACACACACACACACACACACACACACACACACACAGACAACACAACAATCTTCCTCATCAATCTTTGACCGGTCAATTGTTGAGCAGATGGAGGAGACCTGTGCTTCACCAGTCGATTGATAGTGCCGCTCAGTGATCGATTAGCAGGGCCTGGGCTTTGTTCTCTACTCTCTCACAACCATCACTAATGAGAATGGGAAGGGAAGAGGAGGAGGAGCGAAGGATGAGAGAAAGATGAAAAGTGGAGGGTAAAGACAGAGAAAGCCTTTGACAGCACCTTCAAATAGTTACTTAGCCCTGATGTTGTTTTCTCATTCGTAGAAATCCATTTCACTTCAAAACTTTTTCTTACAAACAAGCTTGAGATTCAGACGTCAATGAGGAGGGTAAAAATTAATCTTTACAAACTTGTTTTTATGTTGAACCTTTTCCTCTTCCTTCTCTCTCCCTTTATCACTTCTATCGCAAGCACTTTTCAAGACACCTACACATATAACAGTATTAAATAACACGCAATCAGCAGACTGACAATGTATAAGACTGGGTAAATGTGTGTGCATGTACAGATGTGTACAAGTGTAGCAGAAGCTTGTTCCCACAGGAGAGGGGAAATGAATAATATTATGGCTTTTGAATCAACTGCATGTATTTAACCCTCTTTTCTCCTGTCCAGCTGGAGCTATGTAATATAGAGTCTTTCACACACACCCCCAAACACACATACACACACACACACACAGATACATGTGTACAGTATGTAACATATGTAATATATAGCTTTGGGCACTTGGAGGGCTCCACATGTGGTTCCTTTTGTGCTCCAGCATGCTCTTGGATGCCATGCATAATAGCACATTATAGCTAAACAGGCAGTAACATGGCTTTGAAGCTACAGTATGTTTCGTGTAAAACAGCACCGTGGGGAAGAGGCTACATCAGGCTAGATGGGTGAACAACACACAGAGCCGCCATGTTGTGTTTTGAGTAGTGGTGACCTGGCAAAGAATTCGAAAAACTAAGACACTGGTGTTTGTATGTGCTCGAGTGTGTGTGAGGCTGGAAAGACGTCAAGTGGAATGGCTCCCCATGCTGTTCCCCTTGTCATGTCCAATCACATGATTCCAAATTCAATTACCTGGGCTCAGACCTCTCGTCTGATGTTAAAACACACATATTGCTGCTGTTAAAACCCCCTTGCAAGGGGACAGGGAGTTTTCAGAGGAACAGGGGAGATCAAATAAAAGAGCAAGGCTTCATAGTTAACTGAACCAAACAACAGAACTCCCTCTACTTCCCCTTTGCCAACTCCACATCCCCGTTTCTTCCCCTTCAACTTTGCTTCCCTCCATCTGACAAAGTGAGAGAATAGAAGCAGACAGGTGCCTGCAACCAGGAATGTATAAGAAGTGCAAGTGAATACATTGTCCGTGCATCTCCTGATTACTGTGCAGCACTCACATAAGCAAGCACCACCTCCCTAATCTGAATTACTGTTGACAAGGTCTAGACTTTATACAGAAAGCATATGGCAGTTTGAGATAGCAGTAAGCAAAGAAAGGTGGAGGCCAATAACACTAAACATCATTTTGTTACGCTCTCAAGTTAATAAACTGAAGGAGTAAGATAATGCCTATTGTCAGAACAAGCCAAGTGTTAGGCTATTAGACTTGTTTAGTACTCTATCAACAAGTTCATCTGGTCGACATTACGTCTAATATCCCTGTGTGTGCTCTCCTTCTCTCTCTGTTCCTTTGATCCTCTATCAGGAGACTGTAAACTCCAGCCACTCTTGGTGGCAAATGGAAATCGTTGGCTACTTTTTCAAAGGAGAAGAGCTTTCTGTAAAATGCTTTTACTACAGCTGTGCACTTTAGTCCATCTTGTCAGAGGAAGAGAGTGCAGTTGGAACTCAGAGCCTTTTGATGCGTAAAATAGTAGTGGATTACACATAAAAATGTGCATAAAGAAATGTGCTGAAAAGAGCTGATTTTATTTCTGTCAGTCATACTATAATTATACTATTTTGTTTATGTGAATGAATGATTTACACATCTATTGCATTCTTTTCATTATAAAATAGCGGAAGTGAAAGTGAAGCACACCCCTACACAGTCGCACATAAATTGATGCACAAAATCTTTCAATATGGGACACCCCAATTCAATTCCAGCCGCAGACCTTTGTTGCATGTCATAGACCTCTCTCTACCCATGCTACATGTCTCTCTAAACGTTCAGCTGTCAAACAAAGGCACACTCTTACTTACACTGCCAGTCAAGATCCCCTGAACTTTCCCTAGCACCACCAAAAAGTTGGCATAGGTGGTTTGGCGTGAGATATCTCAATGGCTGTTGAATGGATAGTCATGTCATCCATGTCCCCCATTAGGATAAACTATAAGAACTTTAGTGATGGTGATCCTTTAACTTTTAATATTCCCATAATGACTGTTTGGTTTGAGAAGAATGTTTTATGATTCAAATATTGGCAAAAGGATTATTATCTTGAAACAACATTCTTACAGTAATAGCACTTTATTGAAGGCATTTACACTGGAAAGGTCAATCAGTTAAAGCTACATAATGTACGGCATGTTACACACAGATACTGCTAGCTTCTGTTGTAACGCAAATATACAACATGTTTGTGGCTACAGGTACCAATTTAGATGAATAATAAATTTGAATCCTATTCCATTACATCTACAGAATTTCAATAAAATAAAAAAGTCATTCATTCTCAACTCTCAATTTTCTTTTTAAGGCGATTGCAATTAACTGATAATTTCCTGATATTTAACAAAACTGGTAAAATATAATAGGTGTAGGTGTATAAGGGACTGTAGGAGCAGGAAATTGTCTTTCCTAACTGATAATGATTTTCTGTCAGAGAAATAGATGAAGCGATATGCAAGAGAAACTAAGGTGAAAAAGAGGTGGAAGAGTCAGAGAAGAAAAGAGGAGAAAATCCCATTCTGGCAGCAGGAGCTGTGACTGAGTGGTGACTACACACTCAGACGGTAATGAGGACACACTCGGCTGCCCTGCCTGAAAATGGCTTTAGGATCTGGCTCTCTCTGTGTGTGTGTGTGTGTGTGTAGATATGTGTGTGTGATCTGACTCAGTCTACTTTCAGGGACACATTTCAGACTCTTGACCAGTTAACCGGGGATAGCTTGTCCAAGTGAGGACAATGGTTGTGTCCCCATTTGGGAAAAAGCTGATTTTTAGGTCAGTGATTAAAGATAGGGTAAGGCTTAGAGTTAGGGTTAGGCAAGGCGTTTAAGGTAGGGTACCTCTCCAGGAAATGAATGTAAGTTTACGTACTTAAGTAAATGTGTGTGTATACACTCCCCCTTTAGAGTGAAAAGAAACAGAGGAAGACAGATATTGACTTTGAATCCTGGATATCATTCGTTTTGATCATGGCACATTTCACCTGTGTTTTAACCAACTCGGTCATCAGGGAAGTAAACTACATAATTAATGAGAAACAGGTAGAGATCACATGTAAAACCAATTGCTTCCATTTATTTAAGCATCTCAGGGATTTGAGCCAACATATCTTCTTGTCAATCAATCACTAAACAACAAATCAATCATCAGATCAATTCAAACTGTGTGATAGGCCATTCACTATTTTTAGTCATCCCTTTGTCAAAACCAGACCTTTTAGCTGATTGCATCATATAAGCCTTGCAAATCTTTCACTGAGACATTCCCACATGTTAAAATTTAAATCTAATAGCTTTCAGTTAGGAATAAATGTCAAGCAAAGGGTGAATAACAGAGTAAAACCGTAAATCTTTGGTGCTCCATTAACTCCTACATTATCTCCAGAATGGAGATTCATAACCTATGCCTAACCCATATCAGCCACAAGCTGTTATCAAACACCATAAATAGCGGATTTATCCAAACATAGGAGGGGTTCTGGGCTAAGGTAACCGCACTCCCAAAAGCGAGGTCAAGAGTTGGTCAATCCTGTGATGACCGCAACGTGAGAAGAAACCTTCCTTAATCAGCTTATTCTCCTATCTCTGTACCTGACCTCAGAGCTTCAGGGTTAAGCATCTTTTACAGGCTTATTAGATATTCACTTATTACATTCTCCTAAATGATGGTGTGCCATTACTGCTATCTTATTGCTTTGAATCCATCCCCATGCTGGTCTGTTGTAACCCTATACACCATATTTTAGCCACTGATGAAGACAGAGCGTTTACGAAAGACGTGATGGTATATGGTACAGATTTGCTGTGATGCAGTGTGTGCATGTGTGCAGAGTGTGTGTGTGTGTGGATATGGCAGAAGGGGACAACAGAAAAAAGGCTTATTATAGCTGATGTATTCCAGAGAGCACAACTGTCATGTCTAATGTGAGAGACATTCAGTTGGTTCTTTGTGCTGCGTTTAAAAACTTGGCCTCAACATTGCTGTCTCTACTCTGCTGCTCTATGCCCCAAACCAAAAGAAAACAACTTTTCACTTCTCATCCTTTTAAGCTGTAAAAGTTACAAAAGATGCAATAGCAATTTTTCTTAAAGTGGAGAACAAAATCTGTATTTTTCCATCCATTTTTGGCGATACCCTTACCAATACTGACTGCACTTCTGCTGTGTGCTGTATCATGTAACCATCCGTAAAAGAAAGCTTACATAAATGCCAACACTGATGCAAGGCTTTCATAAATATGGTTTAGTAATGGATTAATACACTGCTCACCATATATAAATATGTCATCGTTAGACATTTTATCATGCTGTTTATATTGTGAAAGCTATGCCTTAAATATCTTTTGTTTTATTCTGGCATGGCGGTCAATATCGCAAATCAAAGGGGCCATTAGATTTTTATATGATTTTGGCATTAATGTGATCTACCTTTATTCTTTCATCAGTAAACTGTGTCTCATTTGATTTCTAAAAAATGCATAAACTGTGATATCATCCATTCCTAATCATAACTGTAACATTGATTTTGCATGGTTGAACTTGGACGACTTGAATTTTCATGGATGGGCATTGTTGTAATCTTAGTTTTCTGTGAGTGGGTACATCTATCAGCAAAGAAGTTAGATGCATGTAAATATAGGATACAAGCAGGAAAACATATGGCATCCAAACATGTAAAAGCTGTGTACGGTGACCTCAACAAGTACCATGTGGATGTCTCTTAACTCCTTTGATGACTTTTTGACCTGACCAAGCCCTGGTCTCACTGTCTGATTGATTAACACACCATGCTCATCTTCAAAGTACCCAGCCAAACTGACTGGGGTCACACAGAGTGCCAAAACTAATGAAGTAAACAACATACCAAATAAAGCACTTGAAACACACACGCAGAGGAGGATGAAGACAAGATAGGGACTGTTTTTGGCCTGTGGTTAGCTGAGAATTAACATTAAAAGCTGTGGGAACTAGGGGGAACTGGCAAAGGAATGCAGACAATCTGTCCATTTAGAGGGGAAAATACCCTTTGAGCTGCGTACTTGAACATGAACTTGATGTGACAAAAACTGAATTTCATCTTCCAAGTTAGATAAAAACATGCAGCTACAAAGTGAAAGAGAGAGAAAAGCGGAGAGCGGAAAGGGAAGAAAAAAAAAGAGAGGCAGAGCTTCTATGAGGTGATGTTCTTTGCCCTGACATTTTGGGCAAACGCAATCAAAGGCCACAGGGATCTGAAATGAGCCAGGCCCGCTGGAGAGACATGGGAGAGAGGAGTCAGATTGAGTACGACTCAAGAAGGAGGGAGAGCACTTTATGGTGGGACATGCTCGATGTGGGAAATTAATTAGCCAGAAGGCAGGGAGAAGGCACAGTGCCTTCATGTGTGTGTGAGTACTGAGGGCACAAGCATTTTCCAATCAGTCTCTGATCTGATGTAAACCAGCTGACATGTACCGTTTTGTAGCTGTGTGTGCTTGCATAATTTCTTATGTGTTTTTTGGATGGGAGAAAGAGAGAGAGAGAGAGAGAGAGAGAGAGAGAGAGAGAGAGAGAGAGAAAGCGAGAGAGAGAGAGAGAGAGAGAGAGAGAGAGAGAGAGAGAGAGAGAGAGAGAGAGAGAGAGAGAGAGAGAGAGAGAGAGAGAGAGAGAGAGATGTTAAAGTGGTGAGGTAGGGACAGAACAACAAAAAAAGTGACTTTGATGTGTTATGGTGGTCTAGCATCTGAAAATAATACACTTAAACACACCTACACACTCACACATACACACACACAAACTGTTTTAGGAGTGCGATAACCTTGTGGAGGGGATGTGAAGTTTAAAGTGGAAGGAAGATTGGAAAGGTGAGTGACTGACAGCGAGAGAGACGCAGAGATAGAGAGGAAGAGTGATGGGCAAGAACAGATAGACAGAGTGAAGGGGTGATAAGGAGAGATGGAGCTATCACAGAGGTGACCTACAACAGGCTTTCCTTCACCGCTGAGAACAAGCACTCGTCACCGATTCTCTCTCTCTCTCTCTTTTTTTTTTCTCTCTCTCTCCCTCCCTCCCTCACACACACACACACACACAGGACAATGGGACACTTAACACATTGACATTATTCATCAGGACTCAATTAGGCTGAACACACTATGGTCTGGGATAAGAGCAGTAAATTCTGTTCAGTTAAGAGTATTTAATGAATGAGTTTCAATGAGTTCCAACAGGATGAACTCACACTGGAGAGCCGTGACTGGCAGAAATTTCAGATACTACAAATTTTGTCAGGGCTGCACAGTTATAGGAGTTATGTCCATATTACATCATTCTGCACCTCACAATTTATATCCATTGTTAACGTTGATTGCCCAGGCAGAGAAAGGAAGTACCCCATATGTAGTGAGGTGTGAAGAAAAGTACAGGGCGGGGTGGTGGACGTTCATGCAGGGAGTCAGATTTTTATGCCTCTCGTCACAATGTTAGCATTTTTATTCATCGAAACCAGGATCTTTCTCAACCATAATCATGTTTGTTGCCTAAGTCTAAGTATAAGTATAATCTTTCCCTTCACTCAACCATGCAGCTAATTTTATGTTAATTAATGTTGGCACTGGATGTATAACTACCACTGAATATAATCTAGGGTTTTACAGAATCATCCAGTATTGGCGTTCTTGTCAGGCGATACGGTTGATGTGATAGGGTTGATGTCTGGCAAAGGGACTCAAGAAGCTGGCTTGCAACCACCAGGTATCCCTACCCTAAACCAGCAGGAATTAATCTTGGTGGGGAAAGTGAAAGAAAGAGCAGTGCTTGCCGCTGACTCATTATCACCATTGACGTGCCCTTGAGCAAGGCCCTTAAATCTCCAGCTGCTCCAGTTGAGCTGCCCAGTGGCCAACAGATTAGGCAGCAGTTGTACTGGGCAGCTTCCAGGTGTGAATGTTTGTAACTGTGTTAGTGTGAACAGGATGTGCTTGAAAAAAGGGACCACTGTGCTCAGTGAAACATCAGGGGGGTAAACAGAAGGAAAAAAACACAACCAAATAAACAAATACTAAAAAGCTTGTCGGGTCTGATAATGCACATAGAGCTCCGGGTAAATTTGCATGGTGGAGATTTTCTGATAATTTCGGTATTTTCACCATGTTGTTGAGTTGCTGTGACATTTTAGGTAGTTTTGTTATTCGTGCTGTTCTTCCAGATATGCCACATGCTCTGAAGTATGTACTCCTGACTGTCATTATTGCCTTTGAATCTTAAAAAATGTTCTTAACAACAAAGAGGAACCCTTTCTCAGAACCACCACAACATATTTTTTTAATATTTTGCTTTGAAAGTTACTCATCACTCCCCTCTCACATATGTTAGAAGTATTTTCAAGGTCTGTTTGTGATGAGGTGTTAAGCAGTTATTTGTTGATGCAACTTCAGGAGAAATTGGAACAGCTTAAACTGATCAAACAGATGTCCCTGTTAATGAATGCAGCAGAATTGTTGTCACGAAAGAATAAGATTTCATTTATTTCTGACTTTTATCATCAATAATACAACCCTGATATAAACTTACATAAAATAGGTATATTCTCATAAAAATGCTCATTAAATACTAATAATAACCTACTAACAGGCCTTAGGTACTGTCTGTTTTTTGGGGGGAGTATTGTGTATATAATCTCTGCGGAAGTTATGTGTTTTATATCTTTATCCTGCTGCTTCAAAGACAACATCCAGAAGTAGTAAACACATACAGACACACACACACATACACTGAGTTTTCCATTGCCGGCATCAGCAGTAAAAGCAGGATATTAAGCTCTATTTCAAACCAACAGCACCTCTGCTCCTATGCAACTCTCCTTTGAGGATATTAATCTTCCCCACCTTTTCTCTCCCTTTCTCTTTCTCTCTGCCTGTCTCTTTTTCCATCACTCACTTACTCTCTGTCCGTCTTCCCCTCTCTCTCTATTTTGGATTCTGTACAACAGGAAAACTGCTCTCCAATTCTGACATCACAGACGGAGGGGCATAAAGCTTAACAACTTCAATTTGAAATGAGACGGTCAGAGAGGAGCAGAGAGAAAGTGAAGAGGAAGAAAGAACATTAAGACAGAAGGCATCCTAGTTGCTGAACTGTGTGTTGCATGTGTCTGACTGGAATTAACGTAGCGTAGCAATAGTTATGGCTTTGGTTATGGATTATGGCTAATCCTTTAGCATAGGGAGCAGGTCTTAAAGATAATTACACGCTACTATTGGATCCAGAGCCCAGAAATGGGCCTCTCTTACATCATGCTTATTAAGATCCATAAGAAAACTGGCTGCTCGTTCATACTGCTTAGACAGAGTACAGGCTAACACACCGTGGCATTCTCTGCCAATCTTAATACTACTTAAACCTGTCTGGAAGGTATAAACGCATTGTTGCTGAGATTTCAGCTGGTCTTTTAGTTTTGTGATGGAAAAGAGGAAAGGATGGGCTTAGCTTGGATTGTGTATGTTTCAAGGGGGAAAATATTTGTTTGTATCTGTAATCATTGTGAATGCAAGTTCAATTAGTCAAAATCACAAAAAACACAAAATAGAGAGCTATTCGCCAGCACAGGGTAAGTAGTTAATCAGCAGCAGCACTCCGTTCCCACTAAATACCAACACTGACTGACAGGAAGATGGTGACATCCACACAGGACATTTTTTTAAAGTAATTTCTTGCTATGTCCCCTTTTCTTTTTTTCCTTGAAACAACCCCGTCTCTGACTAATACACTCCCAAGTGCCACAGAGTCTGTTTTTGTACCTTATCTCAAGCCTTTAACAGTCCACTCTGTCCGCTTTAACCCAGCAGCAATCATTAACCAGATACACAACTTCCCTTGCCCCTGACAAAAACCTCCAATAACCTCTGATAATGTGTGTGTGTATGTGTGTGTGTGGTTTTGTCTCTGTGTGTAAATAAGGGGTCTACTTAGCTCCTAAAAGCCCTAAAACAAATGACCCAATACCAATTACTTGTGCAACAATTAGGTTAGTAGACCGTTGATGGCAGGAAGACCCACCCAAAGAAAAGTTATGCTCTTTCCTCCCCTTGATCCAAAACCAATGAGAATAGCAACAGACAATATTGCCAACATTTCAATGACGGCCATACTCTGTGATGTGACCAGCACTAGGCCTAGTTAAAATGTTGTCAAGTGTCCAAGAGGAGGAAATGACAAGCATTGACTCAACATGCCATTTATAGTGACTACAATATTCTGGGAAACTGTTGCAACATCAAACTGAATTAAAGCACTCAACTCCCATCTTAAAACTGAAAATGCTTGAGTGTCATTTTCATTTGTAAGCTCAAAACTAGCATAAACCTTGTCCTAAAAAGCTAAATGGATGCAACATTTCTTTAATTTACAGAATTTCTCCTCATCTTTCCATTATCTATGAAACGATGAGTCACACACATTAATGGACCCTGTACTTTAATTTTATGTATGTAATTACCACTTCCATCTTCTCAATATTAACTGATTGCTTTGAAATTTAAAGGCTTGAGTGGTGTTGGCTCTATGCCCTCTGTTTGACACAACATCTTAAAGAGTCAACATTGGGAGAAGAAAACGATGGGAAAAATATGACTTCAAAAACAAAAGACGACATAAACCATGGTGTGCGCTGAGTGTGCTCAATGACGTCTGACCTGTGAGAAAACACTAAGGTCAGCTGAATAAAGGTAAAACTAGAGGATCTAAAGAATATGGTTAAATTATGTTGACAGATGAAAGACTTAACACTGAAAAAAGCAAAGATCCCAGCACATAAAAGTTCATCTTAAAGCAATAGTAGTGTATGAGAACATAAAAAAATACATAAATATCATATATTATTATTATTATTATTTTAAAGCTTTCATCATGTTCAGTATTGAACAGGCTTTGTACAGACATCTGGAAGGGAAAAACCAAAAGAGTTGCATTCATAATGTTCAAAAAGATGGAAAAGAACAGGCTGAAAAAAGTATCTCCATTAAAATGTGCCCCTTTTGTCTGAAAAAAAGAGAAGTTCTCATTCAGTATTTTCCTTTATTCCTTATCTCAGTCTGTTTGTTTCACTTTAGTCTCTTTTATACAAACTCTTAATGGCTCATGAGTCTGTAACTGCACTTAGTCAGGTCTCACCAAAAGCTCTTTAGCAAAGTTTAAAGCTGGCGTGATGTTTTCTGATCAATACCTGGCCATAACTCAAATCACACGTCAAGTGCCATTGCTGTATTCAGCCTACACTCTCAACCTAAGTGCACACACACATACACACATGTACATTTTCATAAGCTTAGACAGTGTTTTTGATCAATATCTGGCTATAGATCAAACACCTTTTTTTAAGTTTATGGCTAACCTTTCCCAAGGCTCATTTCAGACGCGGACAGAATAACTCATGTCTTACTTGAGACTGCTGCTTTGACTGCGTCTATGAAATTGATAAGTGCTCTTAAATGCAAAATGACAGTTTAAGAACCTTGTTTTTGTACCACGGCATAGTCAGAATGTCTCATAAAAACACAAAGCACTTTTCTCCAGGAGGTAACTTCACAGTCAGTGCCAGATAGAGAAACACACAACAGACCAAATGTGCTGCTATAGACTTGAAACTGCGTGAGAGCTCTTCTTGAAAGGATAATTTGCCGTAAAGTAACGTGGGAAATGATATCCTGGAAAACATTTTTCCCTACATATTTCTCATTATATGTTGAATTCACAAAATAGATGAGTACTTTCGCCACAAATATTTAATCTACTGTATTGCTGACTTTAGAAATTTGCCTGAATGTTTTAAGCACTAGTTGAACAAAGAGTATTTTACTTTAGGTCCAATACAATCAACCAAGAATTGTATTATGGGGAAACTTTCCTTGAAATGAAATAACTCTGCAATAAAACAATTACTTTTTTTTGTTTTATATCATCATCCAAAAGTCTGCCTCAGCCAAAAGACACAATGCCCACATTTTAGCACAGATGCCTTTTTTCGCTTTCTTGTGGATCTGTCTTTTTGTTTAAAAAACACAACTACTCAATCCTACAAACTGCCTCACTATCATGCCTCTCATTTATCGTGTACTGTTAAGCTTGAGTAACACTGCAACCTTTGCCCTGCATGCAAGCCTTCCTTTCTCCTGGTGGTTTATGTGAAAATGTCTCTTGGGCCCTTTGCCATCATCTATCCGTTTCCCTCTTCTTTTCTCTTGCTTTGCTCATCATCTCATCTCTTACCTTCCCCCCTCTCTCGCTGTCTTCTCCTCCTCCTTATCCTTTCTGAAGGATGTTTCCTTGTTCAGGGTCACTGTCACCCCCTCAGTAGCTCAGTTGACCTTTAACCTGTTTAAGACAGGGTTCAGCGACTGTCGCCATGGTGTTTAAAATCCTTGTGGGAGGCCGTCCACGTAGATGGGTATAGTGTACAGTTCAAACATGCACATTATTTGTAATGTCTGTGGCTTGCAATGTTGACTTTGTACATTCACTTTAATCTTCCACTCAGGTTACCAGCCAAGACAGACAAAAGTCCAAGTATCCCCTACTGTTAACATCTTTTACTCATTCTTTTACCCAACCTCCCTCCCTCCCTCATCAGAACAGTTGCTTCACAGCAAGAAGGCCCTGGTTCAAACCCTGGCCATCCGAGGTCCTTTATGTATGGTGTCTGCATGTCTTCCCAATGTTGGGTTGATTTCAACTGGGTGCTTCAGTTTCCTCTGGTTATCAAAGACATGCATGTTAGGGTTAATACTCTAAAGGCAAAGGTAACTGGGCACTGCACTGCTGCCGACTGCACCAAGTGTATGTGTATGGGATGGGTCAAATATAGAGGATCAATTTCGCCCTACTTCTTTTTCTTCATCTTCTTCTCCCTGAACCTTTTTTTTCCTTCACTGTAATTTTTGTCATTCTTCCCTTGCTGCCCTCCCTCCCTGTCTCCCTGTGGTCTAAACAGGTCTCTTTCTCTTTGGATGTTCGCCTCTCTGTGACTTTCAACTGCAGGCTATTGAGTTACACATCCACAATAGAAAGACATCCCACAATGACAATTATCCTGTGTAGTGATGGCTGTAACCTGTGCCTGGGAACCAAAGGAGAACATTTATGAAAACTGCTCTTCCTGCTGAAATGCAGAGCTCAGTGGCAGCATAAAGCAAACAGGGCAATTTCAGGTTTTTTCGCTGTTTTGCTCAAAGTTAACAACCTCAATTTGTGAACATATGCTTATTATCTCTCTTGCTTCCTAAGGGCAATGTTTAGATGCGTTTCTAGTATATGCACATGTGACATCTAATAAAGAAATTACCGACTAATGGGAATGTTGGGCTATAACAACCACACTTATCACACATATGAACTTCACTTCTTTATTTCAAACCAAAATGTGTAAATAAAAATGCTTGTCAGGTTAGTAAGTAGTTAATGACATAATCCTCCAGGTGGGTTATGTCTCTGTTGTTTTTTTTTGCGTGCCTTGGTTTTGTATGCGTCTGTTAGAGCGCATTAGTGCTGAATGGATTCGGTGTGTGCACCGACAGAGGACTCACAGCTGTTACTGTTGTGCTGCTGCGTGGCCAGTGTAGACAATGTGTTCCTTTTCTGAGTCATTATGAGCACATACTGTATGTGTGCGAGCAGTTATGCCCCTACTTACTTTTGGGGCTGAGGGGGAGTCTGTGAGTGTGCATGTGCTTCCAGAAGGAGTGGGTGAGCCTGGGGAGACCAAACACTCAATGGGCAAATGATACAAGTCCTGCACTCCTCCATAAATTACCAGCTCATTACAGTAATGCAGCCCATTTAGCATAGGGAGAGGGGGGGAGATGTAAGAAAGGACTGCAGAAAAAAGTGGTTGGGTGTAGCAGAATGTATACAGGGTGCAGCAGATGAAGCATAAATGTCAAAGAAGAAAATGGGGTGAGAACAGGGGTACACAAAAGGGGGCAGTAAGGAAGTGAAAAAAGGGGGGGCAAGGAAGGAGGGGGAGGAAAAGAGGGAAAAGAGGGAGGCTTTGCTGTGATGTGTTTAAGGAGCTTTTCAATCTCAACAGAAGTGCTTTTCATTAGGTTAAAATCTATCATCTATGCTGCTGCAGAAAAAAACAATGGGGAAATATTAATATAGATAGTGGCTACAGTAAGCGATATAGAACCAGACAGAGCGAGAGTAGAAAAAGAGAGAGGCGGAGACGGAGAGAGAGAGAGAGAGAGAGAGAGAGAGAGAGAGAGAGAGAGAGAGAGAGAGAGAGAGACAGAGAGAGACAGAGAGAGACAGAGAGAGAGAGAATGGGATGAGATGTAACAGTTGTAATTGAATAGTGAACTAGAGAGGGCCTGAGTGCAAGCACTGATTAATACAATTCAAACTGATTGTCTCCTAGTAGCTGTGAGAACATCTCACTCTGACTTTCATATTTGAATGTTCAGCATGTTCTCTGCCTTCGTGAGTGAATGTGTGTGTGTGTATGTGTGTGTGTGTGTGTGTGTGTGTGTGTGTCTGTGTGTATGTGTAACAGAGCACAGTTATCAGGGGGTAGGGAGAATGAGAGTGCCCTCTAGTGCCTCTTGCTTCTTTTACCCCACCTTTACATGATCTTACTGGCTTTTTTGGGTTCTTTTTCCAAGTTTGTTGCAAGTTGCCTCTGTGCTTTACATTATCCTTAGTGGTATCTATACACAGCCAGCTCAGTTGGATAAATCATTATTTCTGGAGAAGCCATCTGCTGCTTTTTTGTTCTTGTACAGTATGTATTGAAAAAAATCTTTCACAGACATACAACATACTCGATCACAGGAAACATGAAGTCTTAATTAGGTTTTGTTTGTTACTACATTGTACACGAGCTGTTTCCTTATATCAATGCATGCAGTGCTTTATGTCATTCTTACACGCAATGCCTGTAAACAATTATAGAATGAAATGCAGGTCTTATAATCTTTATTGTCAGATCTCATTCTTTACATGTTAGACTGCAACACTTACATTTTAAAAGGAACACAGACTAGAACATTGTTGAGAATGTAATAGCATAATGACACTTAAAATGACTGGAATATATGTACAGTAGATGTAGACAGTGATAAATGTGTTTTCCATTTACAAATCTTCCTCCTAACTATATCTCTCTGTCTTTCTCTATACAAATGATAAAAACAGAGCAGGGTATACGTAGATGAGAGTGAAGATGGCTGCGGGGGAAGATTCAAGTTCCATTTGCACCTCAGGAGTAACCGTGAAGGATTTATAGATGGGGTGTGAAACAATCATTCATGTTAGCGAGTCAGGCCCTGCGTTCAATTAGCAATAGCTTGTGTCTCACACTGATTCCCTGTGCTTAGGAGCCAGAAAATCTAGTCAGCATTGTGAACAGAGAAAGCTCAAGCTTTCTGATTTTCTGCTAGGAACCTCCACAATTTATTGATGTTCTACCTGCTTGCAAACAGTGGGTGGTTATTTCAACCCGTATTCATTCCCAGGTTGTCAAATACCGACACTTTGTCACACCCCTTGGCATGTGATGCTGATGCACAAGGCATCTTTAGCATCTGTATAAGACACACCTGGCTTTCAACTTATTCCAATGTTAACCTATACCAGCTTCATTATTAGACACATTTTTGACAATCTGCAGTTCATGAAATTTAAACTATATAATGTATTTCTATTGGAGGTATCTTTTGTGCTTGCACAAGCCGTTACAATTCACTATTAAAAAAAGTAAAAACATTTTTTTTTAAAGATTATGGTTTGGGTTAAAACGGTCACTTGAAACATGGTTTAAAGCAGGAAGTGCACTATGGTCTCCAGTAACAATGTCAAGTTAATTAAACTTTTGGCCGTCTGTTCATCTATCCACCCATCCAAGCCGCCACATCTAAATAAGAACATTTGATCAAAAGCTCAGACTACATGCTTTACAACTACTCTTTTCTGATGTTTACTGATCAAGTCCTGCTTTTAAATGTGGAAGGGAAGCTGTAATTTCTCATTTCCTTTCTTTCCTTTTTCCCCATTTTCATTCTCACTTTAATCCTTTGTCTCACATGCATCGAAAACACACTCACTTCCCTACTCTCGCTTATAACAGCACATTATTTTGTGAAAAGAGATGCAATTACTCTCTTATTTATAAGCAAGAGAGGGTCAGGTGGAGAGTACAGGACAAAATGGCCAAGGAAAATCACTGTATTTTATAGTCACTTCAGACAAGAGGTGGGGACAAAGCATGTTGTACCGGACAATAGAAACCTATTTTTCCAACACATCCACAACACTTCAGAGTGTATTATGCATATTAAAGCACTTCCTGCTTCTCACTTGAGAAGTGGAAAAAAAATTCTATTCTAAAATCTCCACTCCCTCTCTGTTTACTGTACTGAATATCTATCGAGGACCGAATGAAAGTGACTTTTTCTTTTTCTCTTCTTACCCCTACAGACAAGAATGAATAGCTGAATGTTGAAATATTAGATGGTCTTGGGGATAGGGGTCAAGTATGTACAAACTGTGAGTGTGTGTAAGGTATTGATCCAGACAGCTGATCAACGCCT
The DNA here is from genome assembly GCF_027409825.1 of Scomber japonicus. Classification (NCBI taxonomy): domain Eukaryota; kingdom Metazoa; phylum Chordata; class Actinopteri; order Scombriformes; family Scombridae; genus Scomber; species Scomber japonicus. Next base: position 17,089,117 of record NC_070586.1, on the reverse strand, counting down.
TCATTTATTTTGGAGAAACAGAGAATAGGTCACAGGTCTGTTCACATGAATGATTTAGGACCCTTATGTTCATGTGAAATACAGCATGTGTCTGTATGTGTGCCTGTAAAATAAAGAAAAGAAGAAAGAAATAAAAAACTAGCAACCTGCATAACTGCAATAACTCACTGAGAAACTTTGACAGCCTACAGAAAAAGAAAGTATGCAGACATAGTGTAGACACCCACACATGCACACCCCTCCTAAAACCAAGGGTCTTTGAGTTTGTCTCAGTTGCTCCTTTCAATCTTTTATCCCTCTCATGCTGAAAACTGTCCCCTTATTCCAATGCAGTTTTTGTGTACAGACTACCTGGTTATACAATAAGCAATATATGTGGTCACTAACTTCATGTACCACTGGATTTGACAGTCCAACCCCCCAAAATTTTGTGAATTACAAAACAGATAAAGCTTCCATTTAATGAATACAACCTTGCTCACAGAGTTTAAGCCTCTAAACTCCCACAACTCTCCAATTAACTACTCTTAACTCTTGTGAGTCCTGAAGCTCAGGGAAAAAAGGCTTAGCTAATGTAATGTGTACTCTGGACCAGTCTGCAATGCTGGATGGACTGTAGCTCAACAGAACATAATGGCCAATTATCCTGTGCGTACACTAATGGCCACATTAACTGGCTGGAATAAGGGAGTGGGAGGTGGATTATTTAGTAAAACATTGTTTCTACCCATCTGGAGTTGAGTTGCACACATATAGGCAGCTCTGGGAATTGGTACACTGCAGCTTACTCAGGTAAGGTAGAGTCATTCCTCAAACTACAGTTGTAGACATTTAAGAGACATGATCTGCTTGCATTTTGAAGCATATAAACCTCACGGCCGTAGCACACAGGAGAGATCATTTGCTGTCAAATTCTGCAACATGCTGAATTCTTGCAAAATCAATGCAATGTCCTTCATCTGTCTTTCTTCTTTTTTCTGGTAATGTTTTTGTTGTTGTTTCCACCATGATTAAAACCAGGGGTAAGGTTAGGAGGCTTTATAAATTGTATGATTTGATTTTGATTCCTGAAGATATGATTTTATTCTAAATCAATTCTCTATTGAATTTCAATTTCCAATCAAATAAAAAATGTTTTGTGTGTGGGTTTTTACCAACTTGCCATTTGTCTCTGGACTGTCTCATTATTCACAATACTGAAAGTAATATTTTTCAGATTTAAAAAAGCTGTCTCTTTCTGCAACCAATTACCTGAATAACCAGTAAAACTGATAACTTGAATAACTTCCTGTTATGTTTCATATTGCGATGGACAGAAAAAAGAATATCCATCCTGTATAGCACAAGGCACACTGCAGTATCATGGATAGGGTGCACTCAGTTCTACATTAGCATACTTGCATCACATGATGCCTTTTACCTTTGTGTGATATGTGACTTAAGCCCCCTCCTGATGAAAATGACTACGTTAAATAGGTGATTTATCATGCTTCGCAAGAAGAGAAGGGCAAGGAGTCAACACCTTGATATTAAACATAAAAGCAAAAATAATTTTGTACCTACTCTCTACAGTGTTACTTTTCAAAAATATAGAAAATGAATATAGAAGACTACTTTCTATCTATTCATTTGTAAGCATAACTATAATTTCCAAACTTAGTGGCCTCATGTTAAGGGGAATTGTGGGACACGCTTGTTTGTAGATGTAAGCATTTTATAGCTTTATTGGAAGGGGGAAAACAAGGGGACAATGGAGGATATTACTGCACTTACTTCATGTAAATTATAACTTAAAGGGGAATACCACCAGTTTTACACATGAAAAACTGTTCCCAGTATAATACCTTTGGTGGCTACAGAAGGAGCTGCGTGAGATCTGATAAATTGCCTTAAGTAGTATCACTTTAGGCACTGTCATTTAGGGCTGAAGAATACAAGACTGAAAAATGAAAAAAGTCTTGGTGTGTGGAGTAAGAGAGAAGTAAGGATATCAGACTGTTGTTGCCTACTCAACATCTCTGCTTGAGGCAAGCGGCTCAAAGCTACATTAGCTAACACGCTCAAATGTCTGACTGCAGTGTTGGTGGTCAAAGTCTTTGACTTTGTGAATAGTTTCAGAGTTGAAAATGAAAAAAAAAATCTTGATTCTCATCTTGAGTGTTCTCCACTCTAACCATGTTTGTTTTATCAGAAGCAACAAAAAGCCTGAATATAGCTTTTATGTGTTGTTGTTGATTACACCTCCTCCCACATATTGTTTATACATGCACAGACTCACAGCAGATACCTGCTCATGTGTAAACACAAACACAAGCGTGCCAATACCACCTACACATACACACCTACTGTAGAACCTGTTCACCCTCGGCATCTCCCTTCACAATCACCTCCACTGCAATTAATCAAAGCTTGTTCTTTTTCTTCTACGAGTTAAGCCTGTCACACTCAGCTCTCACTCTTTCATCTTCCCTTGCTTCTTAAAGATCCATGTGGCGGACAATATGAGCCCTGTGGGGGCGGCGATATGACACAACGCCGACAGAAAGTAGCGGCCGTGTTTTAAATCATACTGACGTGCAGATTTATCACTGTTTAACTTGTCCAAAGTGTCTCCTCTAGTTGGTGCAGATCTGACTGTGTGAGCTGGTTGGCTTTCCTCAGGGAGGGACCAAAGTCCCAGCCAAACTCAGCTCAGTTCAGTCCGGGATGCAGTCAATGTTACAACATACCAACAACAATGTCGACAATATACACAAGCAAAGTTATTTCCTCTGCCAAGTCCTTTGAAGGCCAGCTTGACCCCAGCTGTGCCACAATCATGATCATATTTTTAAGTTAATTTGATAGAAAATATTTGGATGCAACAATTTAATGCAAGGTATATGAGCTAATACGCTTCTACATTGATGGTGGAAATGTAAGTATGTACAGAAAATCCCATGAGCTGCCATTCCTCCTCTCACTTTGAGAAAATACAGGCATGGGCATTCTGGGAAATATAAAGAATCACTAACTTAAACACAAAAAGACAAGCAAATTTGAGCTGAAGTGAAAACAACAAAATGATAAATTCCAACACTTCATCATATAATAATTGCTGGAAATGTACTTATCATATCAGATTCATGACAAAGAACAGTGGAAGTGAACCCTAGAATTAAAATTTCTTTTCTTTTACAGTCATCTTGTCAGCTGTAATTTCAAAAAATATTCATCTTAATTAGTTAAACTTTAATCTCTTAAGTGTCTGTACAGTATATGAATGCAAAATCTGTAGGCAACAGGACAAGATTTTAGTACTGGAAGTGTTCTGGTTTCTGTTTGTAGTCTGAGAAGTATTTACCAATCACATCTGAGCATGCATTGGTTGCATTAAAGTAAATAGCCAGTGTGAAGAGCAAAATAAGCAGAAAATATTGGTGGAAATGCAATCTTTCGGCTGTTATGTGACGATGATTTAGCTTTTTTTTTTTTAAAAAAATCTGCATTCATATGCATATATCTGTTTATCATATGTATTATCAGAAATGTTTTCAAGACTCAATATGCTAATCAGACTGTAAAGAACAAGTTGTGCATAGAAGAGGAAGTCTTGGCCAGGATATCCAGTATCTGTTATCTGAATATCTGTTTTCTACATCACAACCCCTGAAATATTGGTCATTGCTCCCAAAGGTTAAATCATCATCAAACATATAGTTGATGGGTTCTGAGATTGGGTAAACAAAAACAGAAAATATTTTATTTATAATATACCCTGTTCAAAATGATTTACTGACTACTACTAGTCACTAATAATGTCATTCAATATCATTTTATACATTTATATATTTTTGTCTGAAGGTTTTTAAACTTTTCTAGCTTTACTGTTTTGTCTTAATTGTTTCAACTATAAAAATATTGTGAATATAATTCTAATTTTGTGCATTGTATTTATGATAATGTAGTGCAGTGACTTTTAAGTTTGTGTTTCTGGGTACAAAGAGTTGAAGATACCAATGTTTTTAGTCCGCTGACAATAATGCATAATTCATCAAGAATGCAGAGCACCTTTTCCACAAAGTACACACAGTACCTTTACTGTGAGCTCAAATGCGCATATGTACTGTATAAGGGCCAACACACTGAGTGTGATAGATATGATGGCAAACTAGATCACACAAGAACAAACCTCTGGAGACTGGTGGAAGGAATTGTGATAGGAGAGAAAGCAGGAAAAAAATAATGAAATTAAATTAAGTAACACTGACTGTGATGAAGGACAAAAGGCAAGACCAACGTGAGTCACATTGGAATTAGTTTATGGTAGGATTAAGTGGTTCATGTTAAGGAAGGCCAAGGTTGCCTTGACTGAGAAGTCCTATTTTGAATTGTACATTTTCACATGGTTTTACTGGTCAAATGTTACAATGAACAGGTGAAAAGCATTCATTACCACAGCTCTGTCAAAGTTGGACAAGTGGTTTCTGAGATACTGCTTGTGATCCAGGGATAAAATAGTAATGCATAGCCCATAAATCCATTTTAACATTCAATGCAATTCTGAAACTGTCCGATTAAAGCAGAGACATGCATCAATCTCTCATGTTTAATCAAAATCAAGTGAGCAGCGTCTGAGATATTGCAACTGATGAATGGATAAACAAACAACCACAGGGAGCCCAACTCACAGTCCAAGACAGAAAGGGCCATTTGCCCAAAGATTCAGAGAGAAAGGTGCATAGGCACGGTGAACCTTATAGCAGCAGCGAGTGAGCATTACAGAGATGTAAGGCAGCACTGTGGGAAGGGATGGAGACAGTGAGCAGCCCTGTTGCACAAGGCAACAGGGGGTCTGCCTTTAGATGGATGGGTCCCAGGTATTGATAAGGTCAGACCTCATTTGTGCCAGACCTTTTACATTTTGCGAAATGTTGGCCTAGCCATTGGACTGTCAGGAGCAATTCATCCCTGTGAAAAATGGACTGGCTCACTGAAAACTGTGACTCCATCGTAAAAGCATGAAGCCCTGGCGCTGTGCTGCTACTGTAACTCGTCATATAAAAGCCTCCTGGACCAACCTCTGCCTATTTCAAATCTCCGCTGTGCTTGTGTCTACAATCAGCCTAGGTTATTGCTCTCTTCCTCCAAGTCATAGCACCTGCAAACCACTGTCTGGATGTCAGGAGTTTTCAACCTCCATTTTCCTTAATATCAGGGGCGTCCCACCAGTTCTTCTTAAACCCCATATTTATTTCTGTCCTCCTATTCTGTGATTTAAACACAAAAAAGGTGTGTAAATCCCAGTTAACAGTATAAACAGACCAAATAAGAAATGAGAAACAATAGGATTTTCAAAGAAGAAAAATAATCAAAAAAGCTAATTTAATTAGCACAAGTGAGGCTTTTATAACAAGCATAAGTCATGCTGAAGGTCGAATAAGACTGAAAAGAATGATATATTTTTTTTCTTAATTAACATGTCATGCACCAGAAGTCCATTCTATCATCATCAGAGGACCAGAACATTTCTGGGTTTTTTAACAGACTGTTAAGTAAATATTTAAGTTCTCAGTTCATCATACAAGGGACAGTATAAGATAAAATATGACTCATTTTCAACTTCGTTGAGTTCACATAATTCACATAACCTTTCATCTTCAAGAATGTTTTTAAACCTGCTGACTTCAAGATTCAATTCCCTACTAAGGACCTTTGATTTCTTGTTACAGTAGGTTTGCTGAATAAGGTTAGCTGCCACCATCGATAAATGCTGTCCTTATAACATATCCATATTTGCAGAAATGTTTTCTTTCTGTATGCTTAGAGATTAACATACCCATTTAATTATTATTCCAGGTTCTTCAATGATAACACAAAGCGACTATTTCCAATCTATTTCTTTCACAGAGCTTGTGTGGCCTGTATGGCAAAGCTATGCCAAAGTGGTAATTCATTTACTTGTGGAAGGAAACATTCAAGGCCCATTAATTTATGCAGTAGATGCTTATACCAGTGTAAAGCACATTTCTTAGACTGTCCAGTGCACATTTCAGATGAGCCCGGCATCTAATTTGTTTAAAAACCATCCGATCCATGTCAGCTTTTAATGTAAAATACAGCCACTTTTGATTAAATTGGACTTTGTGCATCACAAACAACCCTATATATCAAAGAGTAGGAAGAGTATAGGGATTCACTTTATTTCACTTTTTTTTTCATCCGTTCATCATTAAAGTACATAAAAAGCTGACCCCTCCTTCTCCTTTGAACAAGGACATATAACTTGAGTCCAGAGGACTGTAAGTCCCTACACCACGACACCAATCTGGCAAAGCTCCAAGGCACAGTAAAAACAGCTTCCATAAAATAACGCTGCCATCAGTGTTTCAGATACGCAATCCAATTGCATCTCATCAGCCCAGTGGTCACTTCCATAAAATAGTGCTGTCTGCAGTTCAGGGCTTATTTAACAGCATTTTGGAGGAGTTTAAGAGACAACAGATCAACTGACTTTACATAAGAAAATCCACCAGAGATGCTGTGCACCGAACATCCGCTAACAAGGTGAGTAAGGGGTTAGCCTTGCTTTGAGTGGATGACATTTCAACCATATCCGCCTTAATCAAAAATACAGATGTACTTTCAGCTCTAATATGCCTATTTATAAAAATATGCTGCTGTAACAGCAGCACAAAGTAGTAACGGTACATTGTCACAGATCAAAGCAGCAGCGACCAACTGAAGGTAATGAGAGGGCTGCATGTTTAAAAACAAAAGGCACTGTAATGAGTTCTACAAAACAGATGAAAATAGGCACCAGTGTTGTCTTTGATGCTGTGTAGAGCTAGGTGTCTTGCCAGGTAGAGGAAAGTAAGTCATGTAATCCCAGCCAGCACAGGCTGCAGACAGCTAGCATGACTGAGTCTAATACAGACCTCAGTCTAACTGACATAACAGGCCGGATTGGTGTGTCTGGTGTGTCTGGTGTGTCTGCACAGCCTGGCCTCCCCATGTTTACTTTGGAACTCACTCACCATTAATCATTAGGGACGCAAGGAAGAACCAAATCGAGCGAGACGACACTGTCATGGATCCATGAAAACACCATATATACATGTACAAATATATTTTTGAAGTACGTTGTCAAAATCTAATTTCTGACAAGCACCAAAACACAAAAATAAAGCATCATTGTTTGTCATCACCATCACACATTGATACTGTATAAGCACAGGTTTACACCCTGCTTAACAAACAAACACGCTTGTGGAATTTAGCTAAGACAAAATGTAATCTCCATGGTAAGGTAGTACGTAGGCCAAATACACCACCTGGTTGGCAAGGAAAACAGAAAGAGACCTTATCATGCAGAGGGCCAGCTAATCCCTCTGCTTTTAACACTTTACCCTTTGGCACTTAGTTCACACTTTTCATGAGAACTGTATTGGAAATCCAAACAAGAGTAATGGAAAGAAAAAGTAAATTACATCCAGAAGCACGCTGCCCTCTAGTTAACCACATGCAGTTGTTCTTTCTGGCACCACGTGAAGTTAATTGTGCAAGCAAATGGGGGAGACAGTCATAGACAAAATTCCAGCACTGTAAGCTTTCCACGTCCAATCACATAATGATGACCTCTTTTCTACAAATATTAATGTGAAATTGTAAATGTGCTATTGTCATGATTTTGCAGCAGCTGGAGCAAAATTCAAGCAGTACAATTAAGTTTCCATTGAGAGCTCAAAATGCAGAGAGATAACTTCAATGAAATGAGATGAAAGTTGCCTATGGACATAAAACAGCACCAGAGTACATAATTACAGATACAATACAACACAGTGAGGCTCTTCTTTATCTTCTGCACAATATATTGTAGGCATGATATCATAAACTTGCAATGCACCCTATCATTCTCCTGATTCTGACTGGCCATGACCATAATATTGTCTTCTCCTGCATCTCCCTTTCCAGGCTAATAGCCTGCTAGCTCTAGCTTAGGTGGCTGGCGGACCATGACTGCTGTCATATCAGGCAGAGACCTCTGAGCTGAAATCAATAGCCAGTGCTGAGGATAGAGCTTGTTTGTCATCCTGTCCCTGGTCTGTCAGTCACCATCCTGCATGTGCTCTGTCTGCTGCAGGTATGTAACCTGGCTGATGGTCTTGATGTCTGTCCATGAAAGAGACGCTGGAAAGAGAAAATGCTTATTTGGGTGCTGCTAATTGCAAAATCCATTAGTATGTTAGATGAGTAATAGAAATGTAATTCAGCATGTTATAGAGGGTTTATACTGTAACTTGTCCAAGTCCCAGCTAGTACAGACACTTGTACTGTACAATTATGCTTACAATAATGAACATATACATTGCACATATTAAGTTGTTATCCTTAAGATTCCGGTCCTGGTTGTTATGGCGACACTCGTGGTTCCCATGGTAAAGGTGGTTTTTCGTTTGATTTAATACAACAACAAACACTTACCTTCTCAGAAAGAGTACACAGCAGAGTAACTGGGGTATCTGTCAACGTTGATGGCACATTTTGTTCCAGTTCACAATATAAGCCACTCTATGTTTCAACAGTGGAATACTTTTGCTATTTTAGTTTATTAAGCAGTGGCAGCAGGATGTTCAGTTTGCATGAACTGTAATTGAATTCATCTCTGACATGATGTAAAGACAGCGAACAGTTAATAGTGAAGCTGATATCAATGAGATAAAATTGTGCTGAATTACATGCATGCATCCTTTTCCTGTGATTCTCCACACTTGATAGAAAATGAGAATCCAGCACAGGTACGGCGGACTCCGCCACTACCTAATTAAGCCACTGCATAGAGAGATAATTATTGTATTTAAATGCATTGAATGGCTATTGCTGAAAATATGCTGACCATTAATACTACTAAGGCAGTTTGAGTTGTAGTTGTAACTTTAAATAAGCCATGTATAGACAAAAACATAAATAAAGTGAATTGCTTTCTGTCAAAGAGGGCGATTCCCTGAATTTGGGTTGGACAGATATTCCCAAACAAGGAGTAAATTCTGAAAGATAAATCTAAGGCTGCTCTCAATTACCTTTCTTATAAATGCTGAGGGGCAATAATGCTTTTTAGAATCAGGAGCCAGGTGTCGGCAGATAATCTTAAAATGTCACAACTCAAGAACACTTAATTATAAATAAAATGTAATATTCTTGGCAATAACATGGCAGATCTCTACCACAACACACATCTTATGTCCGCAGAAAAGGGTGCTCACAGGTACAACAAGCACCAGCTTTGGCAAGGCTGTGTTGAAAACTATGGAAATATATAAACCTACTGTATACAAACAAAAAGTTACCAGGTTGACTCAATAGCCAGACAATGTGGTCAGACAAAGTAGTCTGTCTTTTTTGTCCTTTCTAAAACTCCCCTCTCTCGGCTGCAATAGGTCAGTTCATGAAAAGTAAAGTTAATGTATATATAGGAAGTAAAGCTGACAAGTGTAGAGCTTCCCTGTAAAGTTGATTTTAACCCAGAGTGTCATGAGGTGGTTGCAAGAGAAAGATAGCAGGCTCTTAACAGAAGTTGCTGCTGCTCAAAGGTATTTGGGGGTGGCTGCAGCATTTTGAAGGAATTTACAAAAAACAAAGAAAAAAAAGAGACTGTCCAAAAGCTTTAACAGCTCATGTGAAAGGGTGTCAAGAACCACTAGCAACTCCACTTATCACTGGATGCTGGCACCTAACTCCCTATAGGAAATGTTTCAACTGAGGGTGGTTGAAAACCAATTTCTTCTCGAATCCCACATTAGAACAGATTTCTGGCACATGGCAAATTATAGGACAATGTGACAGACTCCTCTTTAACAGAAGCTGCACAAAGTAGAACAGATATCAAATGAAATCAAGTCTTTCCCACTTCTGGAGCCAGTGAAACTTCTGTGTAGGCAGCACTGCATGTTCACTTCCCTTAGAGTAGGTCAGTGGATCCTTGATGCACATGCCAGTCCCTCTTAGAGTCTTAGGGTCAACTACTTACTGGAGACAGCAAGTAAGTAATTGAGTCCATTGTGGTTCTCACACTGGGGGTAAAACGCTGAGGGCAAACTAGCACCAATTATGAATGGCAATTACTGAATTATTTTGAAATGCCAAAAATAATGCCAAATATCCATTCATTTGAAAATCAACAGTATTTGGAAGCCTCTGTCCAGCACTGCTCTGAAACATAGGTCAACCTAGAGCTGGGCGATATGGACAAAATCAAGTATCACAACATTTTTAGCCAAATACCTTAATATTGCTTGCAACAATAATGTAGAGATGATATTTGATGCTTTCACATAATATTTACACTATGAAATGTTTGGTAAATAATCATTGTTAATGTGGATATAATGACAAAGTGGGTAAAAGGTAAAAAAAATAGAGCTAGAACAGTCTGTTCAGTTCAGAAAATTATATTTTACAGTAATGCAGCATTTAAAACCAGGAAAAGACAACACTGATGACATATCACGATATTACGATATCCAAAATCTAAGACATATGTAGTCTCACATCACAATATTGATATAATATCGATATATTGCCCAGCCCTAGGTCAACCTCTGTTTCATTACCTGGTAAACTCGAGTGCACGGTTGAGAGAGCGTGTAAGTGAGGGTGAAGCTGTAGGTGGGCACCCTGCCTACCATCCGAGAGCAGGCTGGACAGGCAGAGAGCAGGAGACGTTCTACCAAAAACAAGCACAGAGGCCCGGGGAGACAAGAGAGCAGCTGCTCACCAACAACTAGGTGTGTTTACAGCAGAGAGCAAAAGGGAAGACAGATGACAACTACAGTGTGCTATGACTCTGCTGTTATGGCTGACATTCACATACTGTAGCAGACACTTACATTTATAGCTGTAGTGTCAGTCGTCTGACTAAGTATTGATAAGATGCATAGCATTTTATGGGGTGCTGATACGCGGGTGGTGGGCAAGTCATGTAATCAATGTATGCCAGAACACCATGTATCACCAGTTATACCTTTACACATCGCCGCATGAAACATATTTTTGCAGGTCAGACAGTGTGGATTGGCTTTCATAAAGGGTTGGGGTTTGTGTGGGTATATAAAAATTCACATACTAGACAATACTGTAACATACACAAATTCACAAATGTGAGAACCATTCATTAAGATGTGACTTTGGATACTCCAAACACTGAATCATGCGAGTCAATGTAAGCGTTCATGTTTCTATATCAGAGCACATGTGCAAACACCCAAACGCTATGCACACACATTTACACACACAAACACAGAACCTGCCATGCTGTCTCTACTCAGAGCATATGGTGTGTATTTAATATATTTTCCGAATGTCAGTGAAGCCTGTTCACAAGTGTCACAACCAAATCCCTGCTGGGATTTAAAAAAAAAAAAAAAAAAGCAGAGGGAGCCAAATGAAACCAAATGCAGAGCACACTGAGATACTAAACCACTTTCGACCTCAACATTTGGAGGAAACTATTAAGGAAAACAAGTCTGGAAGAGGCAGGGAAAACGTATGAGGAAATATTGATATGAGCAACAAACATGAATCAAGCAGAGCCTTCAAGGATTTTTCCTTATAGCTAGGCACTTCGCATTGACACACACACACACACACACACACGCGTCTCCCTGCATGCATATAACATGAAAACCCTTCATTAAGTCTGCAATTTCTCCAGCCACAAGTAACATTTCAATAAAATCTCTTAATTAACATGCACAACGATTAGAATGTCATGTTTCAGAATGGGCAGCACTCTGTCTTCCTGTCACTCTTTCTCTCACACATACACACACATAAGCCTCCCAGCCAGTGACTTAATGGCTTTTTTCACCTGCACTTAGCAATGGACTATGGTCTGTGAATAATAAGTGGGAAGAAAGAGTAAAAAGAGGGGAGGGGGAGGCATAGCAGAAGTGAGAGTGAGACAAATTTATTTCATGGTTTGACTGTCAATGTAAATGCCATATTCTATTGAGCATGTCATATTTCTGCCCCAATTTCCTCTAATTCTACTTTATTGATGCATGTACAAGTTTGGAGTTTTTCTCAGGAAACAGCCAGGACTGATACTAATGGATGTTGTCTACTAAGGCCTACTTTATAATTGACTGAATAGCAGGAAAAAATGAAGGCAAACACTGAAAACTCCATTACAACCTTTTTTTGACTCGTAAATAGAGACACAAACACAACCCCCTTTCATTGCATTCTCTCAATATGTGATACAGCCAGCGATACTACCTTTTCCCTGGCCACATTTAAGGGTGCTGCATATATATGTCTATATTCATTGTATTAGCCAGAGGCCAAGGCCACTCAGATACCACTGATTGTACTCTAAGGAATGGAGAAATACATATCGATAAAAACATAATGTCACAATGGAGATGTGAATGCTGCATTCCAATGGGGCTGCTTTGTTGAACACCTGCGGCGCAGCACAGTCATACACAGTGAAGAGACACTCAAAACAATCTATGGGCCCCTGGGCCTCACAAACATAATCTTTAGAGACAAAGAAGGAAAATACACATCCACAATTACAGCAAAGAGCTGGAGTTTCATTCTCATTAGTGCTAGAAATACACTGCTGATGTGCTTGTGCTTGGTTGAGTGAGTCCATGCATGTCCGTGTATGTCTTTCAAATGGTGAAGTCATGTCTTGCCAATACAGGATAGCGCTCTCACATGAGAGCAACAATTTCCATCCCATAAACTTTGTTGAGACTGCAAATGGAAAAAAAATCGAGTCTGTCATAGTCTATAACCAAACAATAAACAGAAAAACACCCACGTTTACCTGAGATCCCCAGGGCATGTCTGTTGGCATGAGGCAGGATTCCAACTGCCATTTCAGTGAGCTTACAGCTCTGTAAGTCTGTGTGGGTGTTTGTTTATGTAAAATCTCCCATGAGAGCTAATGTAGACTAATAAGATGTAATAAAGGTAACGTTGACCTTGTAATAGCTGGTTTCCTGCCAACCGGAGGGCCTGAAAGGATGCCTTTGTGTGGCACAGGGTGCTTTTTTAGGAAGGGTTAACTAAGCCAATACCAGAAAGACCTTTCTTTATCAAAGCAGTCTGACATCATTTTGAAATTTAACACAAATACAAATTGACACTGCATGTAAAGCATACAGATGGATGTTTAGATGGTGTGTAGACATGGAACTACTATACCTCTGTAGCTAAGTTTGCAACCTGTGAATAACTACAGCTTTTTTCTGGACCTTGTACCACAGGGTTTGAGTTTCATGCTACCCTACCATCTTCGGTTAACAGTTACTGAACATTTACAAATGTAAAATAATGAGGGGAAAAAACAACACAGAAGTAAAATGGGCAATAAATGTTTTTTATCTCAGGGTTGCTGATAGGGGTTATAAGACTATTGTGTCACAAAAAAACACTCATTAAAGCACTCATTAAAGACACTTGTGTCATTGACTGTGAACATACTTAATCACTTAATTTAATCAGTGATGGTTAAGTATAAGCAGATAATGAATTACTCTTATTGTAAATAGCAGCATCACCATATTGCTTTGAAGCTTGTGTGGCAGAGCCCTGAGAGGTCACTGCATCATGTTCAGAGACACATAACCGACTCTCTATCAAGACAAAAAGTAAAAAACATTTACCGGAAGTTACTAGTGGTTATTGGCACTCAAGAAATTCAAGTGATGGCCAAAAGTTACAAGTCAACCAAAAAAACAGAAAAAACAACAACAACAAAAAGATTAATAGCGTCAAATAAAGCTTTGCTGGGTGCACTGGAGGCTTCATGATAACAAAGCAGAAAAGCAAGGTCGAGTTGCACTGTGATTTTTCGCCAAAGGTTATGCGCCTCTACGGGAAAAACAGCAGATGAATATTCTATCTGCAAAGGTAGGCAGCCTTGAAGCAGTGAATTCCAGCAGCATGAAATGTTCAAACACAATTCATTGTTTGCTCTCCCGAGCTCACCTTTTCATGCTTCATCTGATTCCAACCTCATGTCTCTGTGGAGCTAACACCACACAGCCTAACCATAAGCTTTAAATGGCCTTCAAAGTAGAATGGAAAAGGCTGGATCTACGTAGCCCCATCATGCCCTCCACATTGCACTCCTGTTTGGGTTAAATACAATACACTCAACTATTTACCATCTTATTATATATCATTATATATGTGATTTTCAGTGTATCAGAGGACTTGCGTTACTTCACTTATCAACTTCCCACATTTTCCAGAATATCTGTGGACAGCTTTAAAAGAACACACCTAAACTTGTTGCATTTCACCTGTGGATTTTAGTTAGTGATAATCAAGCAGCAATTGCGTTATACCGACTGTAAGTCAAGAATGCATTTCTAAAACTAATGACATGTCCTATGGGTCCATTATATGATGTACAGTGCACTCACCGAGTACACCTGGGCAATTTCATACTGTACAATCCAATACAACAGCTCAGCCACAAATTCTACTTTTAAGGAGCTTATACATTTTCAGTTTTTGTTGAGGTTGTCAGAAAGGTGATAATTCAGTGATATGTTATCAAAGCCATAGCATGGTGGAAAAAATATGAGGCACACTTCACAATAAAATGCAGTCCACCACCACCACTGCCTACATAAACTATTATCACCTTTCTGACAGTATCAACAAAAAATTTATGAAAATGAAAATATATAGGCTTTATAAAAAGAGAATTCATTACACACAAAAGACACAAGGACAAGAGAGACCAAGCACCTGCTTATTGCACCTTGAAATAAGGCAGCTGCTCTAAGCTTTCTATTAATCACTGATTCTTCCCAAAATGCTCACAGCTATAATACTCACACAACCAACATATTCACATGACAAGTATTGATGTGTTTTCAACAGGAAAACAATGAAATAGTTGTACCATTGTCATTTAAATGCAGCCTTGCTCAAAACTTTTTAGAAGTATGTATTCACTCACTCCTCATTGTGCTGATGCTCTACAGTTTGTTTTTCTCCAAGCCTGGCCTTTTTTCACTCCACAATAGTAAACACTAAGAATAAGCATATAAAATCATGTGCACACAACAAAACACACTCCAGTATGACACAGACACACACAAACAGGCCTCCTTAGTGTCTCTTTCCTGCGTCTTGGTGTCAGGCATATAATTGAGGGCTTACAATGTGCTCCCCTTCTGCTAAGCCGTCCTATCTATCAGGCCACACACTGCTCTCACAAACTGCCCTCCACTGGTACACATCTGATTAGGGCCGCTCTGTAAATGAAGCTTTACAGGACAGACTGATAACAGAAGGAGAGAGGATAGGAGAAGAGGAGAGGTGGGGGGAGATTACAATATGTAAAGAAGAGGTGAGGCATAGACAGACTTGACTGCCAAACAAGAACACTGAGGTGGGGACAAGAGGAACAGGATGGTGATACATGAGGCTGGGAGGTAGAGTGAGGTCATGACATGCAGACATGGCAGTATCACAAAATGGATATCTGGGCAGCTTGTTAATATGGATTCTTGTAAGTAAGATTTCAATTATCTTATAACTTAATTAAGATAGTTAATCGTCCATTCTGTATCACCCCCAAGAATTTTAATTTAACCTTTAAATTAATCTGAGCTCATAAACCAAGCCAATTCAACTGGTAGCCCTAAATCCTTTCAGATAGTCCCTTTGATTTGTTTTGAGCAACTAATTAAAAACAATATAAATATACTATTAATATAAACATGTGCCTTGAGATAGATGTTCCAACTAATACTGCTTTGTCTGTGTTAACAGTCAATGGATTTAAGAATGTGCGATATCCTGCTAGGTGATTTCCAGCAAAATTCAGCCTTGTTTCCACAATGTAATTTGAGTCAGTGAACAGAAAAGCATGTCTGTTGGTACGCAGCATGTGTATTATTTTGTTCAGTTCAAAACAACATGACTCAAACTATGACACTGCTTTTTAGATAATTTTCCATATTATGTTATAATGAGCTTAACAAGATCACTAATATAACTGATTGGATATGGTTTTACAACAATTAACCAAATATAATCACCATCCTGTCCTAGTTGACCGAAATAAATCAGGTTAGAGGTCTAGGTTTTAATAAGTGTATGAAATAATAATTGTTGTGTTTTCGTTACCTTAAAATGAGCCCTTTATATCTACATGGGAGCTATGTTTCACCGCATGTTTCTACAGTAGCCGAGAAGGGACAATCTGGGTCTATAAAGAGTCTCTTGTGTTTTTTAGGCAAGTTTCGCAGCCACCGTCGATTCTCCTACATGGTATGAAGGTTACTGGGGATTTCCACCGGGTCCGTCAGCGGCGCGGAACGGCTGCGCTACGGTTTAGCTCCGTCCTCTGCCCAGCGTCAACTCACACCGGGAGCAGTACAGCAGCGGACCGGAGCATGCTCTGGGAGAGAAAGCTGCCTTTTAAAATGAAGTTGCACTGTTAATACAGTAATTATGGCAGCCCAATCAAATCCGAACGAGTGCCTTTAGTCTACAGTAATTACTGTAGTAGCAGCACAACTAAATGGCCCGATTTTGTTAACTTGCTCAATTTTGGTTGATTTGGTGATTTTCTTTGATTTTTGTGCTTATATCATGTGTCAGTAGGCTACGTAGCTAGATGGTGTCTTTATCTGCCTGTTTCATTCATGTTTGTTGCTGAAATACGATCGGGACGCTGCACGGGTAAGTTTTATTATGCCGATTCTGTGTCTGACTTCCTGTCTGGTGCAATCTGCTCTGTTGAGCTTGTCGCGAGTTACAAACAGCTCCGTCAAAAATCGAAATGCTACCTATTGATAGCGCTGCGGCGCGGAGAGCCGCTGCTGGGACGTTGCTGACACGCTGCTGACACGCTCCTAGTGGAGACACTCTCATTTATTATAGAAGTACCTATCAGCTCCGGTGACCGCGGCGCAGCTGTAACGCGCAGCTGACGGACCCAGTGGAAATTGGGCTTTAGGGGGAGGGGTATTCACTTTAGTTGCAATCTGCAACCTAACCACTAGATGCCACTAAATTCTACACACTGGACCTTTAAAACATGTACGGTGAATGTGTAAAACCCGATACCAAATGCAATCTTTTTAAATATCCCTGAAAATATTCAAGCAATGAGGTTGTTTAAAAAAAGCTGATTCTACATATTTAATAAAGAGAATTAATACTTCAAGTCTAACACATTATACAAAACAGACACATTACGGTGGGGAATATGTTGTGTTGCAGTAAATCAAGGGTGTGCCATGACAGCAACCCCCCACTGCCTTTTATGTTTAAAAGGCAGCAATTTACACATGCCTTTTATCATATAATCATTTACATACACACACACCAAACACATGCAAGTATAATGGCAGAGGTTTGATATATTATCTGTGCCACTGATCAAATGATGGGGGGTGGAGGGGTATCCAGCACCATGTTTGACACCATGGCTATTTGCCAGAGCGGCTGCTGAAACATTCGTAAGAGTCATGAGCTAAGCCATTTAAACATGGCCTATGTATTATGTATTATGGCCATTCCCCATCAACTGAATGATGTCAACAACTGGGTATAAGCAGGAAAGGATATCATATGGACAGAACGGGGGGGGGGGGGGGAATGCGAGTGAAAAGTCATAGCAGCTAAGTTTTGGAGCCAATGAAAAAGTGCGGAGTGAGAAAAGAGGATATTAGGAACCCAAATGAAAAGTGACCTTTAAGTACAAATAGATTTTGCATTTAGATACTACAGCAACCTTCCTGTAAGCAGAGGAATCCTACAGAGATAAAGATGGGGATGTTCTCTTGGACTGCCGCCACCAAGGTGGAGTAAACCATAGTAACGATAGGAGGTAAATGACAGGTCAAAGGTCAGAGCCAGCAGGAGGAAATGACATCAGCAGGAAGTATGAATAAACAGTGGGGGATAATCACTCAATACAAGCACTGACCTTGCAAGAGATTAGCAGCGGTATTATCTTTCAAATATACAGATGTAAAAAAATCAGAAAGGGGGTGACCTTCCAAAAAGAAAGTTTTTAATCTTCTCAGATGTGTAACTGTGAGGTAGATAAATTATCTAAAAGATAGTATATTCCTTTTAACTATGTTGCATTCATTGCCAATTCTAAATTTAATTGAGACACATGAACCTATAAATGTATATAAATCAGTAAATCATATATACAGCTAGCTCAGTATATACAGCTTAACATAAATTGCTTTCATGTTTAAAGTTTCTTATATTTTCTGTTCATTTGTTTTCCAATTATAAAACTTTTTAGAGTTGTAACTGACAAGCAGAGATATTTGTAATTTTTAGACAAGAACTGAAATGGAAAAGAAATTTAAGTAAGTTATTGTTAAGTTGTTAAGTATGAAGTGTTCTTTAAGGTTCATCAGTGAAGAAGAAATCTCAATTGAAGACCATGGCCTACAGCAAAAAAGCCATTGGCATTCCACATGCAGCTTCGGCTTTGTGGCTTACAAAAATGTAAATCAACAGTATCTTACTAAAACAGCTACAATGAAAATTTAGGTGCTTGGTGGGTTTTGACTGGCTTAAGATTACAGTGGTTTTATACACTGCTTATACTCCTCACATACTCCTATACTCCTAACCACAGAGTCAGATAAACCTGAGATAGCAAAACAAGACCTGAAGTATTTGAGATTAGCAGTTGGATACTGATGTCAAGTGGTACTCAGAATTCCAAAAATGACTTATATGACATGACATTTCTAGCATTGTTACTTCATTGTAGAAACACCATTGCTCTCACCTTGGTGCCGCTGAACCATTAAGGCATACTTTTCAACATGTCAAGACACTTCTGCTTGAAGACTTGGAGTTGGCTATTATCAGCTGCTTGCATTTGAAATTTTGTCAATGTTCAAGTTTTTCTTGTATCTTTCAGCAGTTGATTTCATGGAAATTATTTGGTGACAATTAACTTTGGTTTGTGGCTTCCAGTTGTAGTAATATGCAGAATCACTTTACGTTGTTTCTTCATGTAAAATGCAATATTTCTTTAAGCATCTAAACAACAATGACAAAAGAATACTGAAACACTATCCAGGTAATGTTTAAATTTGACGTAATGTTGGAAAAAATATAAGGTCAAAACAAAAATGCTACAAAGACAAGAGAAGAAGAAACTAGAAATAGTAACAACAGCCAGGGTAATACCAATCATCAGAAGTGGAAGGGAATGAACATCTACTGTATGACTTCAGGGGCCATATCTCAAAAGGACCTGGAAAAACATTATCAGAGGGAGCCAAAGCTAACTATAGAACCCACAGCAGGGTGCCTTAACTATTAAACACTCCCAATCTGGTCACCAACACACATCAACTCCTACATAACCTAGAGGACAGCTCTATTCACACCTAAAAGGAATGAGGAGGAGGAAAATGAGGACCAAGGGACAAAGCTATAGAGCAAGACAGTGGGGGAGAGAAAAAGAAAGGAGGCGGCAATGCACAAGAAAATAAAATGAGATTACCACAGAGAGAAAGAGAAACCTCTGAGACATTATAGCAATATTGAGCATTTTTACACCTGTCCACAGGCTGAATCAGTGCTACTCAGAGGCAGAGGCACAGTGGTTATGATGCTGCCTCGACTAGGAACAAACAGTCACATGCACGCACAGGAACTAATAAGAAAAATAAGAAAATGCATTGTCTCACTTCACTTCTATAAACAAAAAACCTTATAGCCAGCAATAACAGGGACATCTTCTGCACACTTACACAGCTTGGTGTTATTGAGTCCCACGGGCACACTTAAAGCACGCTGTTATTAGGAACTACAGGGCTGAGAAAGAGGGAGAGATAGAGCAAGGAGGCAGGAGGCAGGGAACAAATGGACCACTTATATCAAAGCTTCATAAAACACATGGGTCCTATTGTTGCTAAAACCATCTCTATCAGAAAGATTATTGTCATCCAGCAGATACAAGACATGATTACATCCTCTGGCAGCATGTATACATACACACCTCTGTGCACAGGGACACATACATCTGTATACACACACACACAAACATTTACATATAAATCTGTATATGATCACACATACACCCAAGTCAGTGTAATCTTTCTCCGCCATAGACTTAAGCCTAAAATAGCAAAGGCTTAAGCAATTTTTCTTTTTCAAAAGTTAAAGCAAACTATGTGTTCTGAAATTTGATTTTGAGTAAAAGAAGATAATAGCATGGGCTCAAAAGTGCATCAACAAAATGTGTGCATACTGCCTGTGTGATTGTGTTTGCGTCTGTGTGTGCAAATGCAAACTGGGCTTGCTTAACTGTAATCCACATAGCAAGAGTGTGTGTGTGTGTGTGTATTAGTGGCTATGGGAGAGAGAGAAAGTGTGAGTATGCGTTTATATGTGTGTGACCAGTAAGATGGTAGACAGCATAAGCCCCAGCCTTCACAGCTTAAGCCCCCCTCACTTTTCTCCCCCATAAGGCAAACAGTGGATAGACCACAGGGCTTAGCTTGAGAAAGAGGAGGAGAGGACAATATATGGAAACTAATTCAATTTCAGCCTCTTTGCACTGCTTCCCAATCTGCAAATACCACCACAGGCTGATGTAAGGAAATGGAAATCTCGACTTATATACTCAGCTACGCACTATGCAGAATCTGTAGATGGGAACCCTATGGAAGAGTACTTATGCACTTGAGCAGGGGTCATCTAGCTATACTGTATGTCTTCCCTCTGTGGAGGTTCAAGTCCAGCCTTTTACGCGGTTTCTGCTCTCCCCTTACTTGTCACCATCTCAGTTTTCCTGTATATCATTTAATGAACTTTCCAAACTTGCAAATGGTGGGGAAAATGGACATTATTCTAAACAGACAGGCAGTTCTGCAAAGTTTCCTTAGCTAAAGCCAAAGGCAAACTTTATTCGTGGCTGACACATTTTCACCTATTTCTAGGGTTTTACTTGTTGAATTTTTCTTACTGTGAAGATGTTCCCACCTATATGAAAACAAAAAAGAATTGTTTTTATGTATGTCTAATGGTTGTTTGTATTTTGTTAAACAATTGTCAATTAATCTATTTGTCAAATGACACAAGATTAACCTACAACACTTTGATTAAGTAAGTTTCAGTAGTTTTTTTAAGCAGACCTACCAAACATTGTCTGGTCTCAACTTCTCGGATGCAGGAAATTAACTGCTTTGCTTTCTATTGCCCAAGCGGCAACTACTAGGGCTTGAACCTGAAACCAATGCAGAAGTACTTTTAAGTGCAGCAAAGGCCCCTAGATGTTGGCTTCAATTGACTCCCATTTGAAAGACATCAACTTCTCTCTAAAAATACTAAGTCAATAATTATTTATTGAGTCATTATGCTCTCAATTTCTAAATTTGGAAAATTATTGCTGTACAATAAAATCTAAAGACTTACAGTAGCTTGCTATTGACTGACAGCTGTGACTGACAATTTATTCACCTGCTCTCCCCAGCTCTGGGACTCACGCTGAGTTGGACTAGTGTTACAAGCCACGTTCATATTTATTTTTATTTTTATTTATCTATTTATTTATTTTCTTTCTTTATTCTTTATCTCTGCACTAAATGTCACCTGATTTGTATTGTTTGATGTACTGTTTTTGTGTTATGTGTGCCTTGTAAGGTGACCTTGAGTGCTTTGAAAGGCGCCTTTAAATAAAATGCATTATAATTATTATTATTATTATTATTATTATTATTATTATTATTACAATATTTCATAAGTGTAAATGATACTTGGTTATGATACCTACCCTGTTAGCACAATTTAGCTAGAGTAGTTAAATAGCCCAAGTACACACTTCTTAGTGTTTTCGAGGGAATGGGATGTGTTTGCAGAGCGTGAAAGATAACACCCCACACTCCTCATTTGGAAGGTCCTGGCTCTGAGCAGAAAAGATGGCACTGACCATAACCTGTGAGTCTGGGTTTCAAACAGGCTCCAATGCAAACCAACGTGTGATGTCTCCCCTCACTGAGTCTATCCCTATATGTTTATCTTTATACACAGTCTAATTTTGCATTTTGTTGATTGATTGAAACAAAACATCATCCTGACAGACATCATCCTGGGTTCTTGTATATAATGATACATTTTTTTCCACTATCTCTTGAAATATCATTAATGGGATTAATTGAGAATATGGCTTGCATATTAAATGATGACGAAAGTTATTGTTATCTGCAGCCCTTGATGGGATGCAGCAAATATGGGCACTGTGTGCTGCAAGCATCAAGGTGGTCTTGCAGTAGCAGTAGAAGTAGTAGAGTTCATCTCTGAGGTAAGCGTTCTGCTGGTTGTTTTCCCCACATCTTAAGCACTCTCATTGATTTGCAGATATAATAACCCACTTTATGAGTCTTTGCCCTAACCATGTCCAGTAGCACTCCACAACATATGTTACTCTCCTCCTCTCTGTTCCACCATCTCTTTCCCCCTGAGGCGCAAACACACAGCTTATGAATTTTCCTAGTAGGTGTTATTTCCGTGTACTACTGCTCCATTGGTTTTTAGGGTCATGGTGTGATATGGAAAAGGGTCATGGGATTTGGCCTCTGGGCTTGGCTACCTCCGGTTCCATTGTTTTACGCTTAATGGAATTGTTGTCAGGAGGATCACACCTGGGTAGTGCTCCTGTCAAGTTGTGTTGTGATGGTTACACTCTTCAACATTTAAGTCACCAGGTGAATATGAAATAATTTCAGTTCTCCAAGACCAAGGACCTCAAAGACTAATGTGCTGATATTTACTGACAAGTTTGTGTAATGTCAGCAATGAAATAATCTATCGTGACTCCATCATGCTTCACCACAGTACAATTCTTAATTAAATTATAAATAATCTTATAATAAGTTAATGTATTGTTCAATTAATTGTTTCCAAAATATTTATAGGCATATCTCTGAGTTTCTGAGTTGATTATTGTTACTATTAAGTCCCCACATGACAAGAGTGGCTAAACTGCATTCAAATAAAATACCTAGGCTTAAAATAACATTATAAAAAAATGTCTCCCAGTCTGTCACTTACTAACTATATAGGCTACTTAAGCCCATGAACATTAACAGACACATTCATACCAAACTGCAAACCAAGAAACCATAACTTTTTTCTTAGTCATCACACGAACACACACAACCACACAACCACACTCGCAGTGGTGATAGACAAACAAAGATTGTCTATTGACTTGCTCCCCTTAGCAGCCAACATAAATCTGCTGTGCTGCTCTGCGCATTTTAATCGACTGCTTTTAGAGTTACATTATTTACCTACTGAATGCCTGACAGAGAGGAGCAAACAAGCTATTACACTATCTAAGTTTACATCACATTATGTTTGCAGCACTTAGACTGTATGGTGGTGAATAACTGCTTAGTAAACAAACAAGATGGAAGGAACGCACATGAATGCTTGAAGATAAATAGAGATGTTACAGAGGGAAGAGAGAAAGAAACAGAAGCCATCAGCACCACAGAGCTACAACTTTCTACATTGTTACCATGTCACCATTAGGGTTAATAATATCACATGTAAATACAATAGCTGATCATTTAATTAAAGTGCTCCTTACTTTTCTTTACTGCAGTGACTACAATATTGCGTGACATTTTCAAAATGGCACCATGCCAAACAACCATGGCCTGCAAGGAACTGATATCCTGCTGAAAGGTTTGACATGAACATCAATCGCACAAACAGTGCAGAATAATGAAAGTGAACACTGGCTTAAGGTTAAAAGCAAGCACAGTAACTCCTCAGCTAGGAGTAAACCCTAATGGTCTTATCATACTGAATATGGGAGCGTAACAATCACATGCCATTTCCATCGTCAGAAAGATTGTTCCAGTGCTGTTTCAGCTTTTATGCCAAGCAACCCTCACCTTGTAAAAAGCACTATGATACTCTGGGGAGTGTGTACGTATCAAAATTTCCCCAACGGCAAGGAAACCTGCTACAATATACGCCAACTCATATGTAGACAAGTAAACAAGCACAGCGTCACACGAATACACACACAGACAAAGACTTACACATACAGCCATGCTTCATTCTTGAGGTTGTGCTCAAGAGGAGAGGCTGGGAAGCCCCATCTATCAATGTTCAGGGCATTTAGAATAAAGCGCCTCAGATGAAAGCAATAGCTGAAAGATGGATGGAAAGAGGGATGAGAGGGGAAAGGAGAGGAGGAAGGAGGTTTGGTGTTAGAACAGGGTTCATAGCAGGAAGGATGGAGATCAATTTTTAACTATTTGAGAGCTGCAGAGCTGGGGTTGATCAATTATGAGAATGAGATTAATTCAAATTGAAAGACAACAAAAATTGCACAAGCTGACAGATGGGTAAATACAGATGAACAAAGCAAAATCCACAATCTGAGAAGCTCAGTTGCTCTCACACAACAACACAACACAATCACAACAGTCTGGAGGATGAGCTGTTATTGTCAGGATTTCTTATTAGCAGCAACATAGCTGCAAAATGGGAAGAGCAGTTTGTTCATGAAGTATTTCAACTACTTTAAATTCCCATTTTTAAGATTTTAATAATGCCCTTATTGTTATGCACCACAGAAGAGTCTCCTGGATGATTTAACTAGATAACTTCATTTCTATTTCACATTTGGTATGACTAGGGATCTAAATACTAAAGTACATGAACCTCAGCCACTGTTTCTACGGAGCCAGCCTGAGAAGCAAAACTGCTGTAAGCTAATGAATACTATACAGTATACTATTTATCAGGTCTATAAGGTGTTACATACAGCTTCCATTTGTTGTTAGATGTTTTTTTGTTTTTTTTAAATGAATTGGACTTCGACTTGCATCACTCTGAGAGCCTGAAATAATTCCTCCCACTTCGTAACTCGATAGCAGCTCCACTTCTAGTCCTCTGAAAGCAGACCAAAGCTGCTTCTTTTCTTCCTCCTCACTCATACACACTCTCCCACAGGTGTCTCACTCGATCTTGTATTCGCACTGATGTACACAGGAGGCCGTGACTGACAAGGTAAGGGATTGTGCAGGTGAAAGAGGAGAATTACCATATGTAAAGAACGGAGGTGCCAAGGTCTCTCTTTTTGTCTCTGGATAAAGCAGATGGGCTACCAGGGACAAGATAAGCACAGTTACATGTAGATATACACACACACATACACATATAGCACGGACACACAAATGGATGCATGTTAATGCAAAACACACACATGAGAACGAAAGATGCACGCAGAAAAGTGCGAGAGGGAGAGGGGACCGGCACGTATCATTGTCTATCCAGGTGTGTTGCAGATGCAGTATGGGCCACTGCTTGTGTAAGGGTCAGTCAATAAGGTTGACAGTGCTGGAGTAGAGATCTGATTAGCACTGGGAGAGAGGCTGAGTAGGTTTTCTCATAAAGATCAGCTTTCAAACCAATTATAGTAGTACTTTTATTTCAGCTGGAGAGATGGGCAAACTGAGACCCCACCCCACCCCACGCCTATGGAAGTGAGGAAATTAGGTGGCCCCATTTTTATTTTGTTATAATGTGTAAATACTTAAAGTATGCAAAGTGTGTAAGTAACTATCTCACTACATGGCATCTTTCTAAATAATTAAAATGTAATTTCCTTTCTAATGACATCCATACTATTTTAATTGACTCCTCTATCCAAAAAAGGACACACCCACTTTCTAAACTTCGACATATCTTACTGTGACAACCTTAACTACTGTATGAGGACATGTCAATATAGAATTACTGTGTAATGTGTTGGAAAGTCAACCAATGTCTTTGTAGCCCCAGAAGTCTGGAAGTGTCAGTGATAAATTGGTATTAGGGGTTCTTAAACAAATGGTCAGGGCTCAAATTTGTTCAAAAGCCTGCTGCTGGAGGGTTCCTGTATGAAAGAATGAGTTGTATTATGAAAATAACCTTGGGTCCTAATGATAAAACTAAATATATGCCATACGGGTTCCCTGTTGTTTGATTCCAAGAAGTATAGAGTGCTCTTGGTGCCTGATTAGATGAAAGCACAGAGGATTTTTATTATATTCATTAAATTAGCCCCACTTAACAAGCTAAATTTGTAGTTTAAGATACTTTATTTCTTCAAAAAATACTTTGTCCTTTTTTTCTTATTTTTACTTTCTCATTAGAGTAGAAATGCCCTTTTTAAATGTTTGACCTCGTTAGTTGATTTTGGCTTCATATGAGGATAATATCAGGAGCAAAAATAAGAAGAAAATTCTTTTGAAAAGTATACAAAGCTCAAGTAGCACACAGAAAACAAAATGTGGAATGAAAGAGAGGAAATGTCGAGAGAAGGCTTTAAAAAAAATCTTTCAGAAGTGTGACAATAACAATAATTCATCACCAATCCTTAGTTACAGGTGTGCAAAATGCATAAAACTCATGTAACATGTGAATCACAGAATCCAGGTGTTTAACAAGACTCTACACACTGCCTTGATTACAACCAAAATGTCATTTAAGATAATTAGTTTGCATGTTGTCTGATGAATGAGAGATCTCGGAAGTGTTTTTTTTTCATAGCACTAATAGGGCTTTCAGTAAGATCATTATGCCAAAAAAGCTCTATCTTCGCTTTGTCCATTTGTTTCTTTTTCCACACAAAATAATCTCTAAAACCATCTGCACTGGGAGTAAAATTACATGTTGCTTAGCTCTCTCCTGCTGCCATCTAAACCTGTCTTTATGTCTCTGTTTGTCCTCTGTGCTCCTATAAAATCACACAGGAAGCAAAAGCCAGGAGGAAAAAACAGAACACTCAAACGTAAGAGGCTTGTGGACATCTCAAATGCACTCAGAGAGGCCATTAATAAAAATAATTAGCACAGGAGATGGGCGGAAAAAAACGGGGGCCGGCTTGGCAGATGTAAAATCTCATTTCTGTTATTTAATTTATCAGAGGCTGAAGCAGGAAATCCACCAATCATTTTGTTAGAGCACAGAGCTCCTACAACAGGCATCTCTATTCTTGATGGACATGCACATACACACACACACATAAATACACACAGAACCCCATCATCAGCCAAAGAGGGCCAGAGGGGTCATTAGTGAAGGAAGAAGATCAGATATCACCAATTCATCTTGGTCAAAAAGATTAGAGAGACAGAAAGAGAAAGAGAGTGGGATATATAGGGGGTGGTTGTGTGCGTTCCTAGTTTAATGTACTATTGTGATCTTGGAGTCATTCATCAAACACCGGTGGTCACACGCCCACGTAACATTTCACACACGCACACAACAGTTAAGGCTCAGGTTCAGAGGGGTCAAGGTGATTATTGTCACAGTAACTCACACAAGTCAGCAGCAAACTGCAACTGGTGTTGGAGAGTAATCATTTAAGTTCCCACTCAGGGGCAACACGTAACATAATCAGCACTTCCTCTGGGAAATCTCTGATAATTAGTGCCTGGCATTAATACCTTTTCTCATATCTGTTGTCACTACTGACTATAGTAAAGCCACAACAGAAGCAGCTAAATAGAGGTACTGTCGTGTACAAATGGGAAGAGTTTTTTAAGTTCACAGTGTAGCAGTCAGATATATCAGCTCTATAAACTGATGACCATGGTGCCTCTCAAAGTGCAAAATTGGACTGCAAGACTAATACCCCATTCAGAGACATAATGATGTGGCTTGCCAATGGTCTGCATTGGTCAACATCATGGATATATTTAGAAAAACTGGATACCGTGTTCCAAGTTGATTGCCCCATTCATTCCAATGAAAGCTGCTCATTGAGCACATACACCCCCCAAAAAAGAAAAAAAAATAGGCTTCTGTGGGTTTGTGCATTTTAGGATGACATTTTTAGACCATGAGCACTAGAGTCCTACTTTCTTCAGGCCAACTTGATTGAGAGCATGTGCAGTAGAGACTTCTTCTGGCTGAAACGGCTGACTTCCTGTTGGCTCCACACACAATCGGATGAAATAGAGAGCTGGAGTGAAACCAGAACTCCCAGGTTCTGTTCCAGAAGTAAGAAGCCTACTTCAAAATCCCATTGACGTGTAATTACGCTAATAACTAAAAATCCAGTCTTGGAACAGAGGTTTTCTCAACGGCATGTTGTGTGGGCGGCTTCATATGTTTAGATACAGACGGTAGTTCTTTGAACAAACAAAGCTAATATCATTATTTATTTCAAACATTTTAGCAACCTTTAAAGAACACCATTCCCCAAAGCCAAGGGAAGTGCGTCCAGAGCTAGTTTTATCATAGGGACTGTAGTTTTTTCTGTGCTCACAAAGTACTTGTTGTGTAACTGTGTGTTAAAGTCAACACATTTTCAAACTCTGATACAAAGAACTGTAGTGGATGCAGATTTGTCTTAAAATATGAAAACCAGGTCCCAGGAACACACCTCATTTTTTCCCACTGACTAAAAAAGAAACGCTGAATCGGAGACTCCCATTGAGTTGCAGAAGCTAAGGGAATACAGGCTTGTCCACATGTTTCATTGTGATTTTGGCACTCTGCAATTTACTGATAAAGCATCAACATCATATTTTAATCATACATAGTCATTTTGAGGTGTTTGTGATGCTCATGAAAAATGTGCTCAATGTTTTACGGCTGCCACATTTGTAATAATTGCCAATGGGAAAAAGCATTTTGTTGGCCAGTGTTTGTCATGTGATGGCAACACCGAACGTGGCTACTACTTTAAAATCATATCATGGCCCAACACTCTTCCTGAGGGTTTGTAACTGTCCTCCTGACCTGGCTCGAATACTCTTCTTACACTACTGCTTAAGGTACACAGGTAAGTACCCAGCTAACTAACTAAAAACTAAAGAGAAATATTGCAAGAAAACAACAGAGAAACAATAACAACTGAAACTGCAACAAGTCTCTATGAATATGAATGAAAGTGGACAAGCAAACCAATATGTGGCTCTACACACATCATACATTGGTCCCATGTCTGGAAAAAGTTCAAAACACCATCATACCAGACACACTCATTTGTACCTCAGTATTACATACAATGTCTCAATGTATGTCAGTGCCCACAACAAAAAACAGTCTAAGCTCTGTAAGCTCTCAAACAAACACCATGGGACTTCCAAGCAGACGGCTTGTTAATCTCTTATCTCTGTAGACCCTTTGTGAAATGTTCTATGAGCTTATAATTCAGACAACAGCAAGTTAAAAAAAGCAAACTGAAACAATATCATACAACACAACTATAAAGCCTTTCGAGTAAAAGTATAGGCTACTTACTTTCTCAAGTTAAAAATCAATATCTAACTCACCTTAAGAAGCATCCTCAAGAAAACTTCATGAGAGTAGCAAGCAGAGAGCCTTTTAGTTTGTTACATCACTTTTCCCTTTGTGTTATTTTGAATAGGTAATTTTTAAAAGGCGAACCAGGTAAGATAAGAGCAACAGAAAACAGGCTCAAACCCTGGCTATTCAAAGTATTCAGGACATATTTAAATGAAAAGTTCAACTTACCTTTATGATCAAAGTCAAGCATTTCTTTCCAGTTAGATAAATGTTTTGAGCACATGGCAGATTGGGGGTAATTTGGTTCAGAAATAGGATAAAGAAGATCAAATAGGCGATAAAAAAGAACTAACAATGTTTGATTGAGTACCTCCTAAAAGTGTACGCACCCAAAAACACTAGTTGGTGACACAGCTGGTAGGTGTCAATTGTTGAGCTTCCACGGTACACACATATACGTACACACACACACACACACACACACACACACACACACACACACACACACACACACACACACACACACACACACACACACACACACACACACACACAACACCATTACAACATCCTAAGAGACAAACATGCTGCCTCACGAGAAATGGAATAATTAATGCAAGCAGTGTTAGTCAGCATTGTATTCCTGGTGCTTCCGTATTGAAGTACCCCAACTGTGTATTACACTGGAGCTGATAAAAGACTTAAATATGCTGCAAAACATATGGCAGGATGGAATCAAGCAGAGAAGCAAGGTAGTGTGAACAAAATAGAAAGGGGGGGATGCGAGAGGGATAAAAGAGTTGCCTGCCTGCCTGCCTGCCTGCCTGCCTGTACGCTGGGAAGGAAAACACCATGCATGTCTACTGTCAGACAACACAAATGCCTCTAATCCACAAACACAAGCAAACGCATAGAAATCCAGCCAGGAGCGAGTGATCATACTGTGCTCTAAGACAATATAGCTCCTGCAATATTGACCTTCTCACATCTGAATTCACAAAAAGTCAGCTGTCAGGTAACCTTATGGTACACTTCTGCTTAAAGTTAGATCTCTAACAACAGTATGAGCACCTATGAAGTGCACCAATGGGATCCAACATTATTTTAATCTGTGTAAAACTTTTCAATAATATTTTTTACTGTTTGCAAATCTCATAAAGGGCAAGCTGTAAAATCAAACAAGTCCTGAGTCACTGTAGTGACAGTGCGTAATATGGTAATATGATAATGTTGGAGGATGACTGCAACAAAGGGACAGTGATTGAAAGTATCCTACCGTGGTCTGTGATTTTACAAGACACAAGATAGAGCTCCTTTAGACTTCTCCCCTCCTTGGCGATGATTTCCACACACCTACAGAGAGACAGAGAGAAGAAACAAATGTTTTAAGTGTCACCCAAGGCATCTATGTTCTGTATATTGCATGTCACTTTTGCTTGAAGGCAATTTTGCCCCTGCTCAAAAACAGCACAATGGACCCGCAGACACAGCAGCTCTCTTTCTCTTAAACTCCCCCGTTACACACACAGGATTATTCCTCAGTAAAGGTTAAACAGTACAGCTGCAGGGTCGTAACTGTTCACATATTCTGCCCCTGCTTCTTTTAACACACACACATTAATAATTAAACACCTGATCTGATTAAAGGAGCGTGCACTACCACAGCGGGAGGATATGTGCATATTTGTGTGTGCATGCGCAGATTTACACACACGCGCACACACACACACACACACACACACACACACACACATATATAGCTTGCTCACTTCAAAGAGGGATTCAGCCCAGTGCCTGAGCCCAAAGGACCTACAGGGAGTGTGTGAGAGACAGAGAGAAAAAAAAAGAGAGAGAGAGAGAGTATACACTAGGGAGGGCCAAGGGGAAGATCAGAGTATCTGTATCAAATGATTCTCTTTAAATGCCTCTAATGAGAGGCGTGTGTGCTACAACTAGATTTTGATCAACGCATTTGACCTATTAACCTTCAGGAGAAAATGTTTTGATCTTTATGCTGGTGTTCTATCATGAATATTTATGTAACAAAAAAGACAAGCACCCACACACATATTGTGCAGCTCTCGTGTTAATGTGAAAGCAGAGGTTGAAAAAAAATAGCTGAGCTGCCTTCCATCGTTGAGCTTCATGTCAAAGTGAAACAGGGAACAATATTGAGGTTTTTCTTCTTGTGCTTTCTAAGAATATTGACTGTGCTCATCCACTTTCACACAATATGACTGACGATGGAGCTTACTCTGAAATGCATTACTCATATTCACTCTATCCGCTGGCTTATCTCACTATAGGCCAGGCCTGATGTGTTAAGACTTGACGAGAGAATTTGAGTTTCTCCACTTTCATGCTGTCCTCACTCACTATCTAGCAAACAGGAGTGAAAATATAATGCAGATCAACAGGGAATTCAGCACAGTGACATTTCCTCCTGAACAAAGCATGATTTGTAAGCTTGTGTATTTTTTTCCCTCATGCACTGTTCCAGGATGTGATGTGACACTATTCATAGATGTCACTTGATGTGTGAGATATCACACTGTAGGATCAAGGAGGGAAAGATGCAAGTGAGATAAGTTAAATGTGTGTCATATTTCTGAAATCCTTTATTTCTGAGTGAAGCTAGAGCTGTTAAAATGTGCACTGGCTTCTGCTTCAGGCTTGCAATATACTTGCTTTTTAACCTCACGCTCAAATACTTGCTGATGTACTTTGTGCTATAGGAGGATTCCACTAGAGGGCACATCAGAGAACAAAGGATATACATTGAACTTCCAGATTTGCATGATGTAAACAATAAAAATGGCAATCACTTTTGTGAATTATGAGACCACAGCAGAAAAAGCCACAGCAGTGCCATTGTAGATGGGCTATAACACCCCTAAATCAAGCAAATCGTGACAATGTTTTACTCATTTTGCCTAGTGAAGGAGGGTTCCCAAACCATTCTCCAATACCACAAACAACGGCGCTAAGCACTCAGCCAAAGGGTCAAACCGAGAGCCAAGGGCCAGGACGTCAGCCATGGTTGTTATACTCTCCAGAGGACATGGCATCAATGGAAAAAAATGATAATGAGAAGCATAACCAGTATATTTGAATGGTCTCGTGATTTTCTCCATCAGATTAACCCACTGCTGATGTACCTACTGTCCCCTGACCCTGTCATATCTCTAGTCTGGCCCCACCATTCGTGTGCATAATGCATCTTGCAGGCACGTGTTAATTTCTGAGGTCGGCATAACCAACGCTCCAAACAGACATGAGGCTGCCATCATGTGCACATGAATGTGTGGCTAAACGCTGGTGTATCTGTTGGTTTCCTCTTCTTATTTCACTTTTTTAAATTAAATTTCAGTTACAGTGGTTCTGCAAGCCACTGTGTTATCAAGATGTCCTTTCTCTACTTTTTCATTCTGTTTCCACTTCTCCCTGTTTATGTTTCTCTCTGTCTCTTCCTCCATCCTTCCCTTCTTATTTTTTCCATCCACTACTTGATTCCTCTTTCTTTGGCCCACTCTAAGATGAAAACAAGAAAAAATCCACTTAAAAAAAGACCTGTTGCAATTGATCATTCCTGGCCCAACCTTTAGTTGTGGTCTGACTGAGATTAGATTCAGTTAAGCCAGAAGGACCACAGTATCATGCCATGTGTCTTGGGGCTATGGCATTAGAGCTGCTAATGAATGAATGCACTGAATGAAGAGTCGGCGAGGAAACAGATAAAAAGAAAGTAGTGATTCAGGAATGCAGCGACGACGGCCAAGGCAGAGTGCATCCATTGGGAGCTTGTTACACTGTGCCCGGGTCCCCAGGGTCAGAGCAAAAGCAATTAGATCAGACATCAATGAACGAGGGAGGGAGTGAGGCGAGATGGAAGGCGAGTACAGCAGGAAACAGAGTGAGTAGAAATCTCTATACAGTAGCTTGAGGTTGAACAGAGACAGAGGAAGGAACACCGTGGGAGACAAGGGAGGAAAAAGAGGAAAGAGCATAGGACCCTTAATAAGGCGTGAGGCAGATTGAGATGAAATGAGAGGATGGAAGGAGAAGAGAAAAAACAAAGCAGGACGGAGCAGAGGTATGGGATGTGATGGCTAAGGCATGGTTCACGCCAAATGAAAGGCCTTCAAGAGGCAACATGCTTCCACCCACCTACATCCAAACCCCACAAGTCTCAGCTGACATGAATTAGTTATCTGCTCGCTTTCAATAATGTACAGAGCCTGTGACAAAAGCCCGAGTTGGGCATGGTTTGCATACTGAACATTAAGGGAGAGGCAATGCTACAGGAGATAACGGTGAGAGCATTAGGATGCAGCGAGGAGAGCAAGTCAACAGTGTGGCAAGGTGGAGAAATTGCTGGTGCTGTTGAAAAAAGGGGCGAAGAATAGCCAGTGAAAGGTGCGATGTAGAAAAGAAAAGGCTTTGTAGAAAAAAGAAAAAAAAAACATTAAACAGAAGAGGAGGAGAAAGCAGAAAATTGATGGAGGATGACGAAAGAAGAATACCGGTACAGTATGTGGGAGAAGGAAGAACTGATGAAGTGGCAAAAACAAAAACGTATAGAGTTCATTATGGTATGGCGGGAGATGCAGGAACTGAAGGAGAGGAATGATAGACTGTAAGGTGAAAGAAATGTGTCCGAAAATGGGAGAGCAGAAAGTTGTTGAAGAACAGAAGTGGTTGAAGAGTGCATGGAAGCAGGGTGACTAAGTGGTGGAGGAGGAGAGGAAAGTGGGAGTACAAGATGACAAAAAATGAAGGGTAAGCTGAGGGGAAGGCTAATGGGGAAGATTTTGAACAATAACTGAAAAATGAGCAAGAGGAAGACATGTAATAGGGTGAGGAGTAAATGATAATGACACAAGTGAATAAAGACGAGTGGAGACAAGTTGTCTCTCCTGCCACAGAGGAAGAAATATACTTTGAAGAATGTTACAAATGCATAAAACAGACCAGAGAAAGCATTTTGCTATAGTTATGTAGAGAGCTAATATACAGCCCAAGGCCTCTTATTCCAATAAATGACAATAAAACTGTTTCCATGACAACGAAAGGACTGCGTGTTTAAACGATTAGTGTAACCAGCAGGCAGGAGAGAGAGGACAGAGGAAGTGAGACTCATCAGGGGTCAGTGTGAGTTTGGCTCAGTGTCACCGCGCTGTCGGCACAAACAGTTAGAGGTAAACAATGAAACTGTCACTCGACTCTCTATCTCATTTTTACAGTCGCACAAAAACAAAATCAAACTTGGTTTGGTTCTTGGCATACCTCGGATTTGGTGGAATTTGTCATCCTTAAGCGCCGAGTAATACACACATTTTCTATCTAAATTAAATTACTGGACGCAAGCAACCAGACCTTGAGGACTTTGCTCAACCCTAAACCATCTTTTTCATTTAATTTAATTATTTTGCCAGCCAACTAAAGCTGCCTGCCAAAGAATTTAGCCTTTGTTCAACTCCACGCTGAAGGATAAAAGGCTGAATCATAGTAAAAAAGAGTTGGGCCTGACTGATATAACACAAGAGAGGAAAGGTTCATTTCTCCCTGTCCCCACACTAATATGTAGTACTTGTAACAGTAAGTGACAATTTAATAATTTCTCCGAAACACCTTAAAGAGTCAGATTCAACTATGCTTTTGTATTATCAGGAGAAAAACACACAGTAATTTGCACTTCGGATACTTAATTGCTCTTCCCTTGGAGTTTTCAAGAAAGAATAACTCAATAATGTAACTTTGAAACCATGGTAACCACTACAAGTATATCTTATATCTGATTAACAAAAGCAATTTCCACAGACTTAACATGTAAATTAGGCACAAAGGTATGACAACATAAGTAGTGTAGATTAAGGTGAAAAGCCACTGAATATGGAGACATTCATTTTTAATTTTGTATTTCCTGAAATTAAATTTGCTCTTAGCCCAACTTACTGACACTACACATTTACGTACAATATCACCTTACTGAAAATTATTTCAGTTTTTAGAAACCACTGTGGCTTTATTAATACTCCATTCTGAAAAGCTGCAATTAAAGTAAACATACAGTACATTTTATTAAAAAAGGTTATGTGCACTGACAAGCATTATTGTAAAAATGTATTTTTATATATGTCTGATATATGTTCTTGAATGTTAAAAAAGGAAAAGATGGATCAGTATTTATCAGAGGAATTTAATAATATCTGCTGTGTACTGTACTGAAGGTTAAGAAAAATAGTAGGATCCTCTTTACTTTCATCCTGACAGAGAGGAATTGCTGTGAGTCGTTAACATCTTAGAAAACTAGCAAAGCCTTTTAAAATCCCTCTGTATATTGTCAGTAATATGGGCACTTGGACAACCTTGCCCAGTGTTTGAAACATGACGATTAAAAAAAAAAAAAAAAGAAAATCACTGAGCAACTAGCAGAAAACAGTTTGTAACTGTACTCTTCAACAGCACAGCAGGCTGTTGTGTACTGTATTTAGTGTGTTGTATTTGTATTTAGTGTTTTGTTGTAAAACCAGAAGTTAAACTGAGACAAAGCCTGGTTATCAGCCTTTAATCCCAGCTCTTAAAAAAACGCTAACAAAGAACGAGAGCTATTGGCCTTTTACTACAGTCATACTATAAATTAGGTAACATTCCTGGTTATTTTATATTTATATTGTGTACTTAATGCAAATGTGTATTACTTTCCATTTATCACATAGTATTTTTGACTCTCTGATGCTGTTAATAAAATATTTTTAACTAATCGAAACTCAACAATACTATGTCATATTTTTAGCATCACATTCATCTACATAAATGCGTCCAGATGTGCAATTACCTTAACACCTGGTTGCTTATTATAATAGATCAAGGACTGTTTTGACTGAATCCAAGACATGTCGTCTGGTTTAAGTTCTCTCTATATTTAAGTGCTGTCTATGGAACATAGGGGACTTCCAAACACCTTACTGTACCATGTCCATACACGGCAAACTGGGGCAACTTTACAGTGAGGCTGAACAAGGAGATGTAGGGCAAGAAAGGAGGGACAAAGGGAGTAAGGGGCAACCAAGTGTTTGTGTGTGTGTGTGTCATTATGAATAGTGTGTTATTTGTGCTTGTGTAAATGTGTCTCTCAGAGGTGAAACTAATCTTCTTTTATGCAGCACAGCCAGAGGTATCCCGGCAGCCAGGCAGCAAGAGGAAGAATAGTAACAATACTTGAGAGAAACAGAGGTCCATATTTATCACAAAGACTGCAGACAGTCTTCTATCCAAACAACATGTGTAGCGCTTCTCTTTAGCTAGCTGATCACAATGGAGCCGGAACAAAGACGGTGCTGGGAGAATGGCTTTAGGTAGGTACACTAGCACAGTGCCGACCAACACAAGGCCTCGTCTCATTCCCGCTCCTCACACGGCCCACAATTACACGGCTGTCAAGCCACACAAAGGGAGCAGGGAAATAGAAATGGATGATTTTCAAGAGAAGAGGGTGAAAAAGAAAGAAAGTAAGCATGAAATATATAAAGAAAAGCGGTTGAAGGTCTAGGGAGAGGTTGAAAACATAAAAGGAGGAGGAGGAGGCTGCAGCAGCGGTGACAGACGAGAATTCAGACTTCCATGGCTGTCTTTAGACTTAATGAAATGGAAGGGCGGAGTAGCACAGAAGAGGAGAGCAAGGCAAGATGGGGGTTTATACTTCTGAGGAGAACGCTCTTGCAAAATGATTCTTGCTGTAAATTTTCTTTATATCACCCATAAATCCATACACAAGTGTAAGGAAGCAATGCTCTGCTTCCTCAGACGATGTGCAACACTGACTTTCTGGAATCTTGTGGACGAAAAAAAAACTTTAAGACTTCTTTCACTGGGCTAATATAAATTGATATAAAAATATCCAATACCTCAAAAGAGCCCTTCAGTAAGCAAATACTCCATACTGATGAAAAGCAACAATCTTAAAATGAAGCAATACAAGTTTTATTGAATGAGAGGGAACATGTTCATTGCTTTTGAAATTGCTGACCCTTCGATAATGTGTGTAGACTTTCACTGTTCTTCTGTTGAATGGGGTTTAATCAAAATTGTGTTGTGTTACACCAAAGAAACCATTTGTTACTACAAAGTATTAAACATTACATAAAGTAAAACCACTTAAACTGACAATTCTGCAAACTAAATACATTTTCACAGTAATCGTCATACCTTATCAAATTTGAAGTTTTGTCAGCATTTACTATGAATGTTGTGGATATCATGATAATGAAAAAATAAAAAGGAAAGAAAAACTATCTCTCCAAAATATTGTTACTTCTTGAATGCAAATTTTCCCAAATCCATGTCTTTTAGTTTGTGTATTTCAAAATACATTCAA
Organism: Scomber japonicus; assembly: GCF_027409825.1. Taxonomy (NCBI): domain Eukaryota; kingdom Metazoa; phylum Chordata; class Actinopteri; order Scombriformes; family Scombridae; genus Scomber; species Scomber japonicus. The sequence goes on along the minus strand of NC_070586.1, from coordinate 17,051,469 downwards.
CAATAACATAATGTTATAAAACTATTAAAATTTGTTCATTCATACCTCAAAATAGAGAACATTTACACACTGAAGAAGTTCCTATTCACTACTGTGGTACTTAAATGGTTCCATGAATGGGTTTATAGAGACATCTCATGCTTGTTTATTGTTATGATAAGATTACAAAATCATAAAATCATAAGCCAAGGCTGAAAGATACAGTTTTTATCTGTATCTGAGTGTCCATGTGTGCATGTGTGCGCATCTGTGTGTGTAAGTTCCAGCCGTCTGAATCAGGGTCTGCTTTGGCAATTAGGGCCTGGATGATTTCCCAGGCTAGCCTGCCGTACCCACCGCTCAAATGAGAATCACATTCCTATTGTGTTCCACCACCGTTAATCATGTTTTGAAACGACTCTGCAAAACGGCAGGGTGATCCAGCAGCTTGTCATCTGCCTTCTCAAAAATGTGCCGATGGGGTCATAACTGGAGCCATAAATGCCTGTCATCCTCAGCTTTCCTGTCCAACCTGTGCTTTTTGTTTGTCTGGGAAAGAAAAAGGCAAGCACTGAATGAGCACAGTTTGCAGGCCAACAGAAACACCAAGGTCCTTATGTCTGAGTGTGTCTTAATCTCATCCTCAGTGAAGGTTGGGTTTTTTTTCCAAGTATACAGTACTTGCAAGGCTGATACATCTAATACTCTACTAAGTGGAAAAAGCTTAGACCAACAGTTGTATGCAAACGTTTGTGCACCCATTGAGTTTTTAATTTTACAAAGATGTAAACATAGCCTAGTTAGTATGTAAAAAACACAATGTTTTTAAGCAAAGATGAATGCACTTTTCCTTATCCACTTTTATTTATGTCAAAATGAAACAAAAATAATAAAATAAATAAATAAGTGAATTAAAACACCATTGTGGCATGTGCAAAAGTTTGGGATTTAGATCTCAAAATCCTCAGATTATTTGTACAAGGTCTCACGCCTTAATAAACTAGTTAGGCCTGAGGCATGTCAACAATTGTTATTAGGAAAAGTAAGATGGTGCCAGTTTCAAAGCTTAACCAATAGTCTGACTCTTCAAACATTGTACAAAGACTCAGCAACCATGTGTTCCTTTAAGCAGCTGTGCAATACTCTGAAAATTGAAGTTATATATGGCCACAATGCAGGGGAAGGCTACAATAAAATAGCAAAGTGTTGTCTGTTTGCAGTTTTCCACAGTGCAAAATGTAATTAAGGGGTGGCAGTTTAGGGGAGTTTTGGTGAGTCATGAAGAGATCTGGAAGAACAAGACAACTCTGAGAGAACTGCTCATATGCTGATCAGAAACGCAAATCAAAATCCCCATTTTGATTGAAAAAAGCAGACTCAGGAGTGGTGGTGCACCATTCCACTGTGCAGCGATGCTTGAAAACCTTACCTGTGTCCTCATCATAAAATCCAACATCATAAGTATGCAACAGAACATTTAGCTTGATGTGTTCTGGAAACAAGTGCTGTGGACTCAGGAAGTTAAAATAAAACTCTTTGGACACAATCAGCAAAGGTATGTTCGAAGAAAAAAAGGAGCAGCATTTCATGAAAAGAACACCTTGTCAATGAGTTAAGGATCTATCATCTATCATCTGCTGTCATCTGTCATACTTTGAGGTTGTGCTGTAGCCAGTGGTATGGGAAACACTGTATGGGTGGAGGGTAGTCTTGCATAGCTAGACCTTTCTCCACATTTCATTTTAGCACTGGAAAAAGATCTGGCTGCACATATTATTATCCTGCTATAGGGATAAAAAAGCTATCTGATTTGTTTATATGTCTTTAAACAAATCACAATTGTCTTGGGCATAACTAAACTGAGGATGCAGCAATGGTGCTCTTGCAAAATAGTGTTTAGGGGTAATTTGTTTTGGTGGAACATTTGCACGTCCACAGAAATCCCCACAGATCGCTCTCAAAACATGGTCATCTGCAGTATCACATTCCATCTATCTTTGCCAACTAATGTTTCAGAAGATCCATAGAAAATGGAGTACTGGCCAGCAGCTATTTACTCGTTTGTGTCTGGATCTTACACAGCATATAAGCGGCACCCTTGACTATAGGGTTTTCATTGAGTCCTCCATTATCCCAACCAAAGGGGACAATAACAAAACCATGGCATTTTCATGCCATGGTGATTACCCCTGCTAGCTCACTGCATGACAGGCCATGCTTAGAATATCTAACTTTTTCCATAACCGGTGGGAGAATATGCAAGAACATATGTTCATCTTGTAGGCATATTCTTTGTATACCTTTACAACCATTCACTTAAAGAACAAGGCAAGTCTGACAGGGATTTTGAAAAGGGTAACACGCCAATAGCAGAAGGGGAGAATTCCAACTGAAATAGCCAGCCAATGGTTAGGCTTATACCCACGGTCCACATCTGATGAGCCAGACTAGGTAGAGGGAAGAATAGATTCCACTACATACCAGCCATAAATTCTGGAAGCAAACATCACACGATATGTACTGTAAAAAAGCTGAAGCTGAAAAACAGGATAATGATCCCAAATATACCTCAAAATCCAACATGGACTACCTCAAGAGACACAAGCTGAAAGTTTTGGAATGGCCCTCATATTGTCCTGACTTAAACATAATTGAAACCCTGTGGGTAGATCTTAAAAGTGCAGGCTAGATGAACCAAGAATAACGCAGAACTAGAAGCACTTTGCAAGGAAGAATGGGAGAAAATCCCATATATTAGCTGGCTACAAGGTTTGTAAGCCGTGATATCAGAGGGGTTGCACTGATTATTTAGGTTGCCCAAATTTTTAAACATGCCACAATTGTTTTTCTTGTTCCATCCCCTAGAGAGGTGGTAAATAAAAAAAACCCAGCCAAAATATATTATTGCTTAGAACTGTCGAAACAGGAGGAGTCTTGCTCTGAGAAAATGGTCATTCAGCTGTTCTAGAGGTATACATTTAGTAATACAGACTTCAAAAGTGCATTACACGTCTGGAGATTTTTGATACAAACTCACACGTGAACTCTTGGCTGTTACATTTATCAGCCAACAATTGCACCATTTCCAAAAACAAGTGTCACTCAAAAAACAGTGCATTTGTCCATCAAAAGCCAGAGGGAAAAAACCAGCTAAGCACTTTGTGAGGTTAAGTGGCAGTTATTCACTTGAAGCTCACCCAAATGGACAGCCTGTTGCCTTGCCAACGCTGACGAGCGTCCGTGATGCTCATGCACAAACAGCATTTTAAAGCAGATTTGTGGTTGCCAGCGAAAACCAAACTGGCCTGACACCGCTCACACAATGTGGATCTCTGATAGCTCCTCACTCTGCCCTGGCATTGCGGTCCCTTCCTCAGTGGTACCTAAGCAGCTTCTCCCCGAGGACATGCAAGTGCGATACTCACCTGTAAATGAACTTGGTTCTGTAAAGTAATGCCATGCCCTTATCTGCCTCTACGGTCTGCCCACTGCAGCCATAACACAATAAATAACTCAGGAGAAGAGGAGCACTGCCCCATGGCAGATGGCGATAACACTTACAGCCTCATGTCTGAGTTGACAGGGTGATGTCTGTTTGTGCGTGTTTGTGCATGTGTGTGTTATTGCAGGAGAGGAAGTTAGTGGAGCTCTGCCTCTGCGAAATGAACGGTTAGGTTAGAGATGGTTGCCCATGATAGATGTCACCGTGGGGAATAAAAGCAGTGGATACATCTGTTTTCTGGTGCATCACATATTTCTGAAACAGTCAGTCAGGTGGCAGTAGAAAAAAGCTTTTATTGTACTGTTAAAACACAGGGGGAATTGTAGCATTGTGAACACAAAAGAGCATCCTTTTTGGTTTTACTGTAGAAAATCTTGTTTCCAAGCCAGTTTTGTCTGTAATCAAGTCCTTCAATTATAATCTTATTCAAACAAGTTAAAAAGAAACTGCCAGTGCAATTTTTCAAAGAAAATCAATTTATATTTTACCTACCTTTTTGGGGGGCATTTTGCTTTTATTACAGTGAAGATGCAGATACACATAGGAACACTGAGTAAGAGAATGGTGCGACATGCAACAAAAGGTCTCAGACTGGGAGTGAACTGAGAACGTTTCTGTTATACACCTTAACCCCTTCAAGAGAGGGACACTCATTTTTCAAATAACTTTTTATAGGAATTCTTCACTTCATACATCACTGGGAGATTCTCTCACTCATTTTAAGAAAACACGGTTTTCATAAAACACAGACAGGTATTAATTGATGAGAAAAATAAGTTTAGCTTATTTAACTTTAGGACACTGGAAACAATCTGTTATTTCACTAAAATCCTGTCAAAAAATATAGAGTAGCATTTTGCTATGATTAAATGTGATTTCTCCAGAGAAGATAATACAACAAATAACTACCAGCTAATAACAGAATCTTGTTTGGGGCACTAAAGGAAACAGCCAGTCTGACTGTGATAAATTGAGGTGAGCATGCCCCTCAGGGCTGCATATCTTAACTCTTCTGCTCCGTGTCCACATGTAGCAAGAGGTGAACTATCACGATGTTTACCAATAGACCTGACACAGTGGCACACAGTAACACACAGTATACACCCTCCACCCACTCAGCCATGGCTAATTGCTCTGCACTTTGATTACCGCCATCTATTTTAATGAGAGCTTACCAACGCATTCTCTCCTGCTCGCTTTCTCTGTCAAACACACATATATGCAAACAAAAGACACACATACAGACGTGTGTGCAAACCACTTAGAAATGTGTATACATATATATATATATATATATATATATATAGATAGACACAGAGGAGAAGAAAAGTGAAGAGAAGAGACAAGACGAGACAAGACGAGACGAGAAGAGACGAGAATAAGAGAACAATACTGTATGCCATGTTTGTCCCGGTGGCAGGAAATTGGAGGGTGTTCATTAGGCTAATGGATATGAAGAGGAAGGGAGAAGGGCAATGAACATAGAAGGAAGGAGGGAAGGAAGGAGGGTGAGTGGGAGGCCACTGAATTATACCACAACAAATTTTATACAATGGCCCAACAAGTCATACTGCAGCATGTAATTTCCTTGCTCCTGCGATAGAGAGAGGCATACCTCAATTACACAGACTAGCTTTAATTATGCAGAATTTGCCTCATAAGACGGCTCCTGTTGAGAAGGAATGAGCTGTTGCATTTTTGGTGCAAAGGCTCACTGCTACCACTCTGCTGGATGGACACAGCCTCATTAGGATCTCTGGTTTACGGGCACACACACCAGGATGACAAAGCCTAATCAATGGACTCACACTGTTCAAAAGATTCAAGGAGAGCAGAGACAGTTCATACAGAACTAGTCAAGGCAGCTGATCGATGGTGAAAATGTGTGCTCTTCTCCAGTGCAGCTTAACCTACTCTTGCACTGGCTTTGGTCATCCTTTATTTTCATTTGCACACGTTATGGTTTCTGTCACTAAGGTTGTTACTCTTCCTCAAAAGTTACAGTACTTTATATTTTTCTCTTGAAAGTGAAAAGAAATGGTATGACAGCCTGTGACTGAAAGTATAACAAAAAAAAAAGAAAGAAAAAAAAAACTCCATGTACATAAAGAGCAAAAGAAAGCGCAAGAGATCAGGACAAGGAGAACACAAGAAAAAGAGGAGGAGTGTGAAAGTAAAGAGTGCTTAAAAGGGACCGGGCGAGACAACCGCATTAAAACCACAGCTATGCCAGATCACAGCGTCACACTCTGTCTCATCACTTTACGAGACGTTAGGTCGTCCATGAAACTAGTTCAACATGTCTAGTATAATGATCTAACGATCATCAATACCGCACACACAAACACTACCGCACACATGCACACACAGTACACACACACACACACACACAGTACACACAAAGTTGGAAAATGATGTGCCAGCTAAACAGAGCTCTCCAAATAATGGCAAAATGAGGTCACAGCACTGTGCTGGTGAGTCAACTAGAAAAGGTATAAGTGCAGTGTATGGATAAAATGTGTTTTGAAGCTTTCAAATGTAATTTAAAACATAACAATAATAATACTAATAAAATTAACAGCCTCAATGCAGCCTAAAAGAAGTGTGAGAAAGCTGCTATTACACAAACCACAAGGCTGAGTTTTTGTTTACAGTTTCTAACGAGAGGGTTTAATGATAGCATTCTTATTATCCCTACACCTACTCCTACTCAGTATTATCACTGAATTGTCCTGTTTGATTCTCTTGGCAGTGTTATCATAATATTTAAGTATCAAATGTAAGCAATAAAACACACATGGACTGCACTACAAATAAAACCCACACATAAAACTAAATAATCTCTAAAGTTGAGGAGAGGTCCCCAGCATATACTGTTTAAACTAGCTGCTAATCCAATTGTTCCCTCCATGGGGACATTAGAAAGACAGACCCTAATGAGAAACTGGTGGCTAAATAACTATGATGGTAATAACAGTGGGAGCATCTCTCAGAGCAGGCATTTGACTCTTGTGACACATAGCCATTAGATATTCATGAAAACAGATGTTGCTTGGCTCGCCAGCTCATTGGCCAAAAAAACACCCCTTCGAAAAAGCTAGAATCCTAAATGAATTTCCCCACGGAACATGCCGTTTGATCCCGTGCCAAGAAAGAGTGAGGAGATTTTCATGCTATAGGAGAAGAACGAGGAGGAGGAAGGAGGGAAGGAGGGAATGAGGGAGGATGAGATGGGAAAGAAAGGGAGAGGGGTGTGTAGTTTATCCCTCTGCTTCAAGTTGCTGTCGTCTCTGCTTCACAACGCCTCTTCATCACACGGCCTCATCTCTTTCTCCTCATGTCCAAAGATGCCATCTTTAGCATGGGCTGAAGAAACAAAATCCTATTAGCTTGATAGCAAAGTGAATTTGTTGAAGCAGTCTCAACCAGGCGACGCTCCAGTGGCTTATCACTGGCTAAGCAGACAGAGCTTAGGCGAGAGGAGGGCAGATGAGAATGGGTGTGGGGGGGGGGGGGGTTTAGGTGCTTTTATGTACATACAGTACTGTAAGTACTCCATAAGTAGGACTCATTATGGACTTTTTATCCATTCACACTTTAAAAAAAAATCAGGAAATTTAACTGTATATTTTGATCTGTGAAAAAGGGGAATATGTGAATATGTGTAAAAATAAATATCATTTGTCTCACAAAACTTTAATGTTATGTTTGTTTTTACTTTCTCCCCATTTTTCTTTTCATTTTCTGTTACTGAAAAACATTTTCTGTGTTCTTTTACCGATATCTGTAATGACCAGCATCCAATAATATCCGTGTGTGGGGAAATTAAACAAAAAAAAAAGACTTACTATAATCTATACTAAAATCTGCCGTTTGTAAAAAAAAAAAAACCCCAAATGGTCCAGAAAATATTTTTTTCTTTACCTAATTTATTTTCTTAAATTTGTATTTATATTGTCAGTATTGTTATTACATGCTGTGTGTATGTTTTAATGAACTGCACGGGGGCCAAATACTAGTTTCCACCTTGGTGGACAATAAAGTCTATTCTTATCTATTCTATCAAAAGCTTTCTTTGTATAGGAGTTAATAAGCAGTACATTTACCTGAAAACACGAGGGAGAGGATAAGAATGTAGTCCAAGAGGATAAAAAACCAGATGTATCGCCTTTGTTCTCTTCCCTTCACATAACAATTGATATTACAGTCATCATCCTTACAAAGATCTTCTCTTTAGCGAGCAGGAGAATTGACCAGGGCTGGTGGTTTAGAGAGACAGAGGGAGGAAGACAAAGTAGGAGAAGCACAGGCTTTAATAGACAGTGTTGTTGATGGATGTGATTATACCCTCTTCATGTTGCCCCCCTATTCTCTATAGATTCCAGATGATAACAGTCTTCGGACCCCCTCTTTCTTCCTCGACCAATGTTTTCCTCTAATCCTGTGCTTTTCACCCCTTTATTTCAACGTCTTGTCTTTTTCTCCTGTCTGTCATCCAGGCTTTCTGTTTCTGTTTATCCCCCTTTCTCTCATAGGCCTTGTTCTTTCCCTCTGTTCTTACTTCTCTAAATCTTGTGCACTTTCTTTGATTCCATCCTCCCCAAAACACTGTACTCTTCTCACAATCACTTCCCCTTTACCCTCCTCACGTGCTTCACAGGGAGCCGGCAAACCACATCACATATCTAAGACTCCCTCCTTTCTCCTCCCTAACAATCCCTCTTCTATCCTAACTATCTTTTTCTCTTTACCACTGCCTCTCATCCTTTCATGGCCGTCATCCCAGCGCGCCTCCTTACAGTTTACGACAGTGTTCACATTTCCAAAGAAAAAACACCCCCTGATGGGTGGTACGTGTTTGCCTTGAAACACATTAGCAGTGTCGAGTAAAACGCTATGACAAATGACAGGAGACTAACAGTGGGGATCCTGCTGGTCATTCAGCCAACCAGCAGAAGCACTGTAGTGCGCACCACCACAACACTGAGGCTCAAAGTGTAACCAATCCCCCAACGCCATACAATATCTGCCTTAATCTTACTCAAGCTCCGCTCATTACACACTCAGCATGGGTCGGAGACAGGCAACACAGGGAGTTATGCGGCTGGGATTTGTGCGCCAACTGTGTGTGAGTTTTGGTGTATGTGTGAGTGTATGTGTGTAGATGCAATGATGTGGTATCGCTATCACTGCAAGATGAAGCCACAGTAAAAGGGTGTGTAATACGCCATGACACTCTACGCAGATCAAATAGATTTATAGTCCGTATCATCCCCTCCCATAAGAGACAAAACCATAGAGAATGTTAATTTCCACTGCCATAAACAACCATAATAAGCACCACACTGACATGTGAGCATGTTTGCATGACTGTATGAGAATCGGCACGCTGTGATACATAGAGTCAGCATACATAACGTGCAAATGTGTGTGTAAAACTGTGTGGCTGTGTGTTTGAGTATATGCAGGTGTGCGTGCATGAGTAAGCGATTGTGCACATGTCTCCTTTTTACCCCATTACCACAGTAAAAGAAAAGCTGGCCATGCCTTGTTCGTCGGCTCTGTCATGCGAGGTGATGTCATCTAGGGTAAATTCAGACAATCCTAATTGTGCAGGGTGATAATGCGCCCTCATAAAGACTAACATATTTCAACCCGCAATAATACTCTTTGTATTCCAACAACTTTTCAGCACCCTCAAGTATCCAGCTTACATTCAAGGACGGGCAGGGAAAGGTCTCTGCCAAAAGCTAAAGAGCTGATCTGAAAAACAGAAGCAAAAACCTGAAAAATAAGTTTTGTGCACAAAGACACACACTAGTATGTGAGCAAAAATCACTTCCTTGCATACATTACCTTCACACATGCTTAAACAACTATGCACACACACTGAAGTACACAGAAACTCTCCAAAAAGCAGCAGACTGGAGGGCTGGAGTGGTACGGCTCCCAGTCTGCCAGTTCAGTTTTATGTCTCGGCTTTGATACAAATCCACCCAGCATGGGAGCCCACTCCACCACCTGAGGTGGGTGTGTGTGTGTTTATATATGTATGTGTGTGTGTGTGTGTGTCTGCATGTGTGCGAGTATGAATGTCAAATCCACCACCTGTTTGTTAGTGTGGAAAGCCAAACTCCATCTACTTCCAGAGGGTGCACTTGGATGCTTGTGTGCCTGAGTATTTTCGTGTGTGTTTATGTGCACAAGTTTCTGGAAGTGAGTGTGTATCTGCGGTGTTTTCCACATGAAGCTGTTCCTCATTTATCAATTTAGGGAGGGACAGCTATATGAGCTGAGGGTCTAATTCCTCTCCTTCACAATGAAACCTCACTGGGCTCCTTTTCCCCTCCAGCTCACATAACCCACCTTCTGGCCAGATCAGGTCATACACAGTGACAAGAAAACCACAATGAGAATCACTGGAATGAACCAAACACATGAGTATTGAATTTCCAGTTGAAACCCTGTGTGTATACAGTATATACTTTGTACACTTTAAAAAGGTATTATTTTTTACTCAAATGTTAAAATCCCCTTTTCTCTGCCAAGTTTGTAATGGCTGCAGTAATAAAAGCAATAGTCATATTATGCTACCAAATTCATTAATCTGTGGCACTTTTTCTAAAATACTGGGTTATTAGGCTCTGTTAACATTGCTGAATCTGTGCATGGCTGAGGTATAATCCTTATGAAGTGTCTCACAAAGACAGATGGTAAAAAATAAGAAAAGTCAAGAGGAAAAACGTGCTGAAAAGATAATGCAGTGGGACACCTCTGACAGCCGTGGGCCAATCTGTTCCACCACATGTCCTATAACCTAAACTTTTCTCATTTCTTATGAACCCCACTGAGAGAACATGACAAATGCAGCAGAACAATGTTTTATCTCATCTGACATCCCAACAACAAGGAAATAAACATAAGCTGACAGCCAATCAGAATGCCCATCTGCTGGTCTGCCTCGCAGTGGTTGGATTGCGCACCAAGTGGTGAAGGAATAATTTCTGTGAGGGACACACCCCAGAGATTGTAAGTGGAGGAGCTGTGGGATGAGGTAAAGAGAGAAAATAAGCAAGATACAGGGAATTTGGAGAGAGTGGAGTGGGCAGCCACATGGCAACTCCCGGCTATTTGATTGGTGGAAGCATGCAGGCAGCCAGGCAGGGAAGACCAGGAAATGTAATTCAGGGAGGCTGTCTGGATATGACATCTTTGGGAGCTATTCAATCTGCAGCCAAACCCTCAAGTGGCGCCTCGCCTGGCATGGTGGCAGGGAGGTTACAACTGTGAGCTCACTGCCTGTCAACCCCACTACACCCTCTGTGGAGGCAAAGATATGATAGGGAGAGGAGAGGAGAGGAGAGGAGAGGAGAGGAGAGGAGAAGAGAGGAGAGGAGAGGAGAGGAGAGGAGAGGAGAGGAGAGGAGAGGAGAGGAGAGGAGAAGAGAGGAGAGGAGAGGAGAGGAGACAGCAACAGAAATACTACAATGAAGGAAATATATTTATATACTTACAATGTAACTAAAAAAAGGGTGTAGCCAAGAATAACCAAGACTTAAAAGGAGTGGGTTAACGTCTGAAAGGAAAGGTGGAGAGAATGCCAAGAGAGAGAGGCACAATGGGACTCAGCTGAAGCTGTGGAGAATGAATGGGAGAAAGACTGAGGAAGGAAAGGCGGAGTGAGTGAGAAAGTGATCCAGGCGCCGGCTGTGGTTCTTCTCTGTCAAGCATGGCTCATAGAGAGTAGTGATAATTGACAACAGTGGCTGACGTTCTTCCCCCGGACCACTCTATTTATTACAGAACCAAAACAATCTTCCCCTACCCCCATCATCATGCCTTAAGAAGTACATTAAGCAACAGTGCTTTATATGAATGTGATACTGTACAACTGGGAGCAATGTTGAGGGACTATAATAGGCGGTGTTCATTGGGTCAAAGGTGGCAATGTTCACACAAGCAATGTTCAAAAATGTTTGGAATATCTGACATGAGCTACATATTTAACTAAATTTGTAAAAAAGTGAACAACATATGGTCCTGTTTTTCAAATCAGATAAAATGCAGACTGTGAGTTAAATGTGCTTTATATTTTGAGATTTTTAGACAGGGGACTCAAGTATAATTCATATTTAGTGATTACATGGTTTATAGTTGTCATCTAGAGATAAATACTGAAAGTCAAAACTGAAACATTTCAGATGCATTCACTCTCTAATGGCCATTAGATGCAGGCACTCCGCCACCACAACTAACAAATAAATAAGCTAAGAAACAAATGGAGTCTTGACTGTGTGCCATTTGAATGAAAAGGCTCCACATAAAGTTTCTAAATTATTTGTGATATTAACTATTTTCATTTTAATGTACTGCCATTTATCCTGTGTACATTATCATGTAATAATGTCATATATAATATTTGTGTTGCTCCAAGAATATCATTTAGGTTTAACAAGGCTATGTTTAGGGCTATGTTTGAATGATTGACAAATGTGTAACCCTATCACTCTACTAATGTTACCCTCAGCTTAACCCTATAATCAAATGTGGGTTTCTTGCTCCATATAAATTAAATAAACAAACCAGGTTTCAAAAAGTTCCTTCATAGACATACAGGTGACCTCACATTTCTGTGTATTATCAATAGTTTAGGGTAATATAATGCAATGCCAACCCTTTTTACACTATTTTATAGCACTATATTAATGTTCCCTTATATTGAGTTCAACAGAACACACCTGGATCATAGAAGAATGACATCATGGAAGGAAATGGGACCTAATAGTTCAGATGCTGTCATTCAGTTTCACTCCCTGCCATTCATATACTTTTGGCTTCCCTGCTGTCTTCCCTGCTGGTTTCTGGGTCTAATAGCAGTTTCTGAAGAATCTTATCAGTCAAGTTATGACTTCACTGTCTAGTCCTCACCAGTCAGCATTCAGCCTCAGAGGTAGACGATGACAGCTCACTGCTGGATACATGCTCCAAAAATCTTTTATCAAGCCCATTCATTCATACTTGCATACAGATACAGAAATTCAGAGGCGCACAAAGACATGCAAACAGAATCACTCACCCTTCCTCCCTCCCACACAGAAACACTCATCTACCATTTCATCCCAAAGAGACTGTACACATTCAAACAAACAGAAGAGATGGTTATTGTCCGAATGCAATTATCTTGTACTGTCCATCTCCTTGACTGCTGAGGGACAAAGGGCCCTCTGTTGATGAGGCTAGCAGCGTGTGAATAGGAGGTTAGACATCCTTGGCCTTTTCCATGGCTGTGGACATTCAATCTGCCATCCACACATCCCAGTGGATCTGATAACACTAAACAAACCCCAGAGAGAGAGAGGGAGAAAAAGCCAGACGCTAATGGCTCCAGTATTGTGTGTAAATCCTCTCTTATCTGCCTGTTCTCTGTGTTAAGAGAATGGTCAAGGGCAGTGGGATAGAATAAACTCTATAACCGCAATGTTGTCTGCCAGCGCTCACCTCAACGTAAACAGTTTAGAATAGGTCATGACCATGCAAAGGCGGATAGAGGAAACATACTGTGAAATTCCATAAACCAAACACACACATACACGCATATACACGAAGCTTGCTTTCTGCGCTTATGCCAGAAAAGGCTGACCTGGCATTAGATGGGAGCTAATTATTCTCAGCTTCTCAGATTCTCCCATCGGAGTTCTCTCACATACACACACACACACACATGCAAGCTAATTGTTGTACTGATTCTCTCTTTAGCACTGTCTTGTCTGCGTCTCGTGGCGACAGAACAGTAAGAGGGAGAAAATGAGAAGAAAGGTAAAAGGAGCGAGGATGGGAGGAAAAGAGAAGACATGGTGGATTATCCCCCTAATCCCTCCGTCCCATTATAGGTGGGGAGGCTCAGCTCCTAATACATTAAGAGTACAGTAGGAACCTGATTCTCTTTCTTCCTCTACCTCTCTCTCACTCTCCTCCGCCTGCTTTCTTTTTTCCACATCCCCCATTTTTGTTCAGTGTTTTTGTGTTTGGTAATTCAATCTGCTGCATGGTAATCACAAGCTATGCTAATATTATTAACTGACTGTCTTTGTTTTCCCCAGCGATATTTAGAAAAAAAATGCAGCACTACAAAGAAAAATAATATATATAGTCATTCTTGATTATTTTATTATTTTATAACCAATGGACTGACACATATGGCGATGTGTTCCAGTATGAAGCCTTAATCAGAGCATACTTCTCTTCTTAAAGGAGATTTTCTGTATTGAAATCATCAAGCAGCAGAACAACAAAACCACAAAAAAAGAGAAGAAGAAAAAGAGAAGATCCTCAAGAGCAACAACAGAGTAGGAAGGAGAAAAAAACTTTAAAAAGGATCATTTGAATGGCTGCGTGGTACATTTAGTGCCATTTTGATACATCTGATAATGTCTTGTAAGTTTTTGGAATGCTTTCATTTTTGTGAGAACTGCCTGGTTTTCTGTACAAATGTTTGATCTCCATGAAAGTTACGATAGCACTTCCCTCAGTCATGTGGGAGGCATCACGTTTGGAAAGAGTGACATGAGTAGTCTGGCACTGGTGTGTCTTAATGACTTTTAGTTTGATTTATTGTTGTATGAGAATTGACAGAATGAAAAGATGAGCACTGTAAAAAAAAAAAAAGAAAAAAGAAAATAAAGCTTCCCACTCACCTTTCTTTCACAGACTGGGACAAAACCTCTCCTGTTCTCTTTATTTTTTCTCTTTCTTTGTCTCAGTTGTTCTTAAAAGGGCAGCATTTTTGCAAATTGAACTGGTACGCCTAAAATCTGTTTGATATTTAATTTCATAAAATGCTGACAAAATGCCAGTTAATAGGTGAAATCTAACAAATGGTTTGGTCTGTTTTGATGCTGTATCATCTTGAACACACTGATTCAAACTAACGTATTTGCACAAGGAGAGCAACTGTAATCGTATAAAAGGTAAAGATGCTAAACTAATTACAATAGTAATTTCCTCTGCAGTCACCTGCATCATGGCCGAGAGCGGAGCAACAGTATACTCATCCATCACAGCGATCACTTTCACAATATACGTATCAATCAATTATAAATGTCAGGCTGCAGATTATACAGGCACGAATGCAGTCACCACTAATTTGTGAATAAACTCTGACTGTACCGCAGCTTCAAGAGCTTCAAGGAAAAGACTGTTTTCACATATTGTGCACGTTTCAGAACAACTTCCTCCATTACAGTGACATCGTGCTACATCTGAGAGGTTTCTCTAAATGAGGACATCTCTATCCCAGTGCCCAAAACACAAAGGCAGGAAAAGGGTCAGGAACAACAACAATGGCCTGAAAGCAGAGACTTGGTGGAGTTGGGTGTCACCTTTTAGACAAGTTCTAAGGCTGTGGGCTGTCAGAGGCTGGCAGTCTGGCTGTCTTTATTCATAAGCCAACAACAAACTCTTGAGTCTGGGTCATTTAGGTGCCTTCCCCTGGGAAAAAGACTATCACTTAAGGAGTAATGCTCCTCACTTGTGACTCAGTGAAAATGCAAAACAGAAAAGATGCTCCTCACTCATTCAGAAAAACTTTATGGTTCAAAAATCAAAAATCTTGCAAGCACAAGTACATATATACGCACACACAGACACACACAACAGTCATCTCATGTTACTCCCAAACAAGACTTGAATATAGACGACTGTGGGTAAATTACAGCAAATTCATACACTTGATTTGCATGCATGCTTGCCAGCACACACACCCTCACTGTACGTGACGGGAGCAGGTGTTGAATGTAATGAGTTTGTCTACAAGCTGTTATAAAATGACAACTGGGAGTGTGGACCCCATCATTGGCAGATACACCCCTTTTTTGTACGCTGAACACAAGCACAGACAAACACATTGGTGCTGCCTCCCTAACTGCATACCTCTGTCAATACCACTTGTCTTTCAGTTGACTGTTTGAGTAGAAGAGAGGAGTGTGATGGAGGTGGGACACACCTCCACAAGTGAGTGAATGCGTGTGTGCATGCATGGGAACTACTACTATACCCCTAACTAGAGCGAACAGATGTCCTCCCATGTGAAATGAGTGTGCCAGCCAGGTATGGAAATGTTTGAATTAATGTCACAAGACCACAGCTCACAGTATGCATCGTGCAGTTTCACCTCAATGACAAGATCACACTGCCAACTACACTGCATCACCCCATCTATTCCTTTCAGTCACTTGCACAATCTGCCATCCGTTACTCATTTTCAGGGAGCATGCTCCCCATCTCACCATTCTTATCAATGACTGACGCAAGAGGTACCACAAAACATACTATGAACAGTAGACAGTCTACACTACATTAAATACATTTACAATGCACTAAAAATGCTTGCCCTATAATTGTACAGGCTAGGCCAAAGAAAACATTTGCCAGCCCAAAAACATATATTTCTAATGCCAAAAACAACACCAGATATGCATTCATTTAGAAATCAATAGCTTTTGGGAGCCTTTGTGTGGTGCTGTTACAAAATGTGTGAAACTCTTGTTAGCATTATTACTTACTAAGAAATAAAGCAGTGTGTAATATGTGTGTATAGTGAGGGTGTGGTTGAGGACTTTGTTTATTATTACCTCATTCATTACTTAGTTTACCTTTATTGTAACAGTACTTTATTTAACATGATTATAACAGCAGTTTATTTAGTAGTCTAGTGTAGTTTACAGTATCAAGATATGCCATGTATCTTAATGTAGCCTGAAAAAAATATTTATTATAAATAAAAATATGTAAGAATAAATAAGAATAGATTTATGGGCCATATCACCCAGCCCTATTCTGAATGATAATCAGACACAAATGTCTGGCTAAAAGCATAGAAAGGTGACTGCATAACCACTAAGTTTTTTGTTATTCACCAGTTAGTTCTGTGAGGGAGAGGTTCATTAAATGGAGAAAGAGAAGGGAACCAATAAGTAATCACTGAGGTCCAGACAAGGTGCTTGTGCTCCTTATACCTTATACATCCATTTTCTTTATCTCAATAATGCCTTTCCTCACCTCACTCCTGAGTGTGGCCTACCTCAAAAGTCTCAGAAATCTATTCATTTGCATTCTTCCATCCATCTATCTGTCTATCCATCTCAAAAGCAGCTCATCCTCATTGCTCCATCTGTCCATCATTGATCATTACTCTCCCTGATTTCCATTCCTCCCTCTGTCATATTTGTGACCATCCATCCATCTTCTTCAATAAACACAACAGGAGCTACAGGGTGCAAGAATATATAAATTTTGCAGTGTTGAAAAAAAGTGGTAGCATTTTACATACATCATGTGAATTCATAAATATTTAAGGTATATCTGTGAATCCAAAGGAAAAAAACATAAAAGATGGGCACAGTTTATGCAGTTATTTAAAAAGTGCATTTTGAGTCAGATACACTCAGGGAGAATCTCATAGATTGACTCGAAACACAGATAACTAACTCCACTAAGTATGTACTATTTTACAGATAAATAGTGGTTTCAGGTTAAAAC
This sequence comes from Scomber japonicus, assembly GCF_027409825.1. Taxonomy (NCBI): domain Eukaryota; kingdom Metazoa; phylum Chordata; class Actinopteri; order Scombriformes; family Scombridae; genus Scomber; species Scomber japonicus. The sequence goes on along the minus strand of NC_070586.1, from coordinate 17,034,452 downwards.
AAAAAAAAACTAAATTAGGGTCTATATATAAAAGATTGCTAGTTTATGTTGTATAACAGACACAAACACAAGCTTCTTTAGTAAAGGGAATTAGTCTAAACAGACAATGGGCTGTTTATTCTCAGCTTTATCTGCAAACTACTTCAGACAAACAAACAAAAAAAGCACCTAATATCGCACTACCTGTGGTGACTTGATCTGATAAAACTCCCCACCAAAAACATCCCCCTTTGTGCAAAACCAACTCATCATCTCCAAATGTGAACAATATATCTTTTCCTGAAAACTAATTTCCCTGTGAAAATGGGGTTTTAAGTCTTTTGAGGCTCCTTTTAGATTCTAATAAACTAATTCCAAGGCCGATGCAGAGAAAGGCTTATTTCAATTTCACAAGGCTTTGTTCGAATTTGTTTTACATTATGATGCTGGTGGACAGGGATGGAGGAGGGAGGGAGGAGGAGAGGGGCAGGTATTTTATTTTAATGCATCCGGGTATCCGTTTTGTTGTTTGTGCTCCTCTCCCTATAAAAACCAAAGGAATATTATATGTTCAAACTTAGTGTTGTTCATCCTCTCCCTCTCTATATATTGGGCCTCTGCTGATCTTTTATACAGACAAATACTGGAAAACTTCCTCAAGGTCCAAAAATAAATAGTGTATATTAATATGATAAAAACTCAGCAGCATGATTTCAGCAGTGCCTATTCACACAGCTGGGAAGAAGCTTGAGTCAGTGCGCACATGCACTACTGTAAAATAACATTGTATGTGCACATTACAACAAAGTAAATCTCCATAAAGCCAGTGATTATTCTAACTATTTTCCAGTTGGCCTGTATAAACCAGGTAGCCTCATACTAACTGTCATAAGTCACAAACATACAACGCAAACACACACACACACACACACACACACACACACACACACTTCACGCAGAGAGTGAAAATCTGAAAAGTTTATCCTTTTTCTGTTTCTGCAATAACAGCTATAGAGATGGATTTCCTCACATAAAAACAACTAAAAAAGAACATGGATGAGTTAAGTTACAGGCACAACAACAAGCTCCCAGGGGGAAAGTGGCACATGCAAAACTGTGGTTAAGATACAGGGTGCAGAGCAGTAAAATAGTAATTGCAGCCTCTAATGACTATAATAGCATACCTTAACACTGGGCGGTTCAACTCTGGGCTGCCTTTGTTGATTGCAATCATTGTTAATTGCACGTGTTTGAGCCAATTAAGAACAGTAGCAATTTCAACTGTTGCTGTTCTGACTAGGCCCATCTCATTGTATGAAATTTACAGAATATCTATGCATAAATATATTTAATGATAAAACTTTTGAGGAAAGTATAATTACAAGAATGTGCAGAGATAGTATTTAGAGTATTCAGAAATAATCAATCACTAACAAAATCAGCATCACCACAGCAGTTTATACTTGACAGGCTTTACCCAAACATAAAGATTCAGTGTGTGCGTGTGTGTTCAGATGAACTGCACTGCCTCTGGCTAAGTAAAGCTGTAGCAGCTAATAATTTCCTGGTATTTCTCCATGGGCAGAATATTGTGCACATGTGGAGTGCATGTACAGAAAAAAACTAATAATTGGAGAATCATGCATGCTTACATAAATACCCACATATAGTGCATACCGTACCTGAGACAGACACATGGATACATCCCTTACACAATGATTAAATGTATGCATGGGGTCAGCCACCATGAGTAGAAAGTAAATGAGGACAGGGGAATTTTTTTTTTAGAGAAATAAGAAGTCTTTTCCTTTTAAACATCACATGAAGCAAAGTCCATTCCTTTTCACGGTAGTAGCAGATCACAGCTGGATCAGCTGTCAGTCGGAGTTAACAGCTGCAGCGACTTTTGATGGAGTTTGTGTCTGTACACTCTTGCACTATGCTTACATTAATAAAGGTTCACAGTTATCACTATCAAAGCCACAGCAGCAGTGTTTTCTCTCTTTAGCCTGCTACCTGCTGACAAACAGTATTTATTTTTTGTGTCCTGCTCAGAGGCACGTGAACCATTTTTACTGAAAGAATGCATTTGTATTATTTACTAATTACTTGCGTATTTATTGATATCCTGATTGTGAATGAATCGTTAAGTGCCCAGAATATAATTAGGGTGTATTTTGAACACTGAGTCTAAATGTTTGAGGGAAAGTTGAAATGACACTCAGGAACTTTAAGCCTCACATGTGACTGAATGAAAATGATTATAAATTATGTAAATGATGTGTTTAAAAAGTGTTTCTTGCTGACAGACAGACTCTCCATGGCTTTAATTTCATCCATAATAAAAGTTAATGGGGGGAAATAACAGATCATTAAAAAAAAATCTTTCTAGTAAATGAAGAAAGTTGTTTATGGTTCTTTTATTATTCAGACTGACAATTAACAGATGTTTAGCTGGATGGTGAATCAAAAATAAATAATACATAAAACGTGGGAGTGATACTTGAGTTTAATCTGTTATCTGTCTCCACTCTGGTCTGAATGTTATGTTGTGATATATCAGATCAGTCTGATCAGCTGCTTCATCCAATCAATAACTGCTTAATCATAGGGGGGTGTATCAGTCGATAAAAGGAGGAGGCTCCGTATATCATCACTCATGGCTCCTCAAAGATCCCCCCTCACTCCTCAAACCTCAGATCAGAAAAAAGAGCTTGGAGAAAGTCTTCAAAATAACGAACCAGAACAACTTCCTGTTGTTTTGAGGACCGAGGAGCGAAAAAAGATCAAATAAGAGACTCCAGATGTACCCAAGGATGAGGTTTGGTTACACTGGTCTGAACAGTACATTAAACATAATGAATAAGCATGCTATGGGTACATGTTAACATTGCAGACTACAGGAAACAGTGGAACATATATTTTTATACTGTCCTAGATATAAACAAGAGAGGCAGACACTTAAAATGAAACTTATGCTACAAAGGAATCATATAACACTAGCTATTAGAGAAATGTTGCAGAGGAGTTCAGGTGATGCAGGATACAGGGATATTTTCAGATTTTTAGGAAATGGTAATGCACCTAAAAGCTCTTTACAAACTACCATTAGGCAACACAAGACATTAGCCACTGTCCACAGGAAGTGTACTGGGCTTTGAAGCCAATTTGACATAGTGACCAAACCGTGTAATTACAACTTTTGAATCTGACAAGGGCACAAAAAAACTTTTCTTTCACATTTTTTTTGCTCACATTATGGGAAAAGGAGTGGCTGTAAAATGGTGGGTAAATTTTATTTGAGCATCACAACTACTACAAAATCACTAATTTCATCATCAGAATTCAATCTATTTGGTCCGATAACATTTGGAAAGTCTAGAAAGTCTGTACAACTGACTGAATTATTTTAACTTCCATTCAAGTTAGCTAACTTGACCAGCAGAAGTCTGTGATGCGCATGCAGTTGGTAGGCAGGATTAAAGGAATCAATAGTGTGCTTGCTTTATGGGCCCCACAACACGAAATATGTATGTATAGAATATCCAAGTAATTTTATACCCAGAAGAAACTTTTTTGGCTTCATGCGAAACTGAGCAATTTCACAGGAATGAATGGGATCCCGCCCCCAAGGCTGAAATAGCATAAAATACATTCATGGTATTTCAAACCCCGCTCCAAAGTCTCCAAAGTCAACTTGACAGGTGACAAGCAAGTGTTGAGCTGTTGCGAGTGTGTAGGGAGAGTTGAGCTTGAGCTCGTCACAGCCCTGTGCTCAAGAGACCACATTTGTGCAACGTGGTACAGAAATGCTCCCTCACAAGGATTTCTTTCCACTCATGGATACTGTTCCATGTGCTCAAATAACATACACACACCTGGTTTTCATGTGCCTAGGTTTTGAGACTAATAGATGCCCATAAGTAATGCACAAAAACTTTACACACAATGTGTCCTTTTTCTATTGGCTCAGTAAAGAAATGCTATGACATGCTGTGCCCTCCAAGTAGGGGATAAACAAGCTATACTTTGCCATTTCTGTTCTGTTTGGGAGCAGATCCAATCAGTAAGGGCATCCAGCCCCAGTAAAGCTGAGGCATTGTGTTAAACCGATTGGATCAACAGGACATGCAGGTGATCAGGTGCCATTTTGTAAAAAGCTTAATTAGCTTTTGTGAAATGTTTCTGTGGTTTGGAATTTAGATCACATCTATGTTCCTGTCCTTGCTTTCATTCAATGGCAAATCTAGCTTCCCTACAGCCATATCAAAGCTGTAATTGCTGTGTTAAGACACTACTAATGCAAAAGGAACATTTCCTGCTGCTTCACATTAAAAACTTTCCACCACAAACCACTGACTGGAAGGGTTTTGTTGTGAGGCATCCACAGGAAATAGAGTGCTATTTGTCACAGATGTAAGAAACTGACTGCTGACTCTTGGCTTTACAAAGTAGGATATGGACATTTTTTGTTTTTTTTTTGTCAGAAGAATGGTAAGGAGGGAATGGTGAAAGAAGAAGCAGTCACAGTAAACTGTTTAACTGAACAGCTGAAGGTGGCATGTGTCAGGTGTCACAGTTTGGGTACAGCCTCATACCCTCAAGCTGCCGAACACATCATTAAGATGAGCAGATACTTTTACTATATCATCCTGTCAGCCAGAAAAAACACTACTCGTGCCATTCCCATATCACAGGCTCTAATCAAAGCGATATGGCACGGCACAGTTGTCCCAACCATTTGGGAATTCAGAAACACATTTTACACTTTTTTCTAGAAGTCAAAATAGCTGCTGTGGGCACTGTGCTTTTTCAAAGAGCATGGTTAGACAGGAAGAACAGAGTCATGCCTATAAAATATCACTGCTTGCCAACCCCTGGCATGATGGAACCAGCTGAGCTAGCTAGACGCTGAGGTAACAGGTCATTGTGCGGAAATTGAAGCTGTTGGCATGCCTCCAACTGGCATGTACTACTGTGAAATACGACCCCTAAAGTTACACAGGCATATTTGAATGATGATACTATGGCTCTCGTTGACTTTTACTACTGCTTTTTGTTACATTTGAGATTTTAATGCCTCATTAAGTTTCCTCTCTACCAGCCTTTTAGTTAAAAGAAACTTTGACTCACATTCACCCTATATGAGAAAGTGTCACAACTTTTACTCTGATGCTGCTACGGCGAGTGATATTGTAAACACAACGTATACATTCTGCACACAGAAAAACTATAATTCATGTACCACACAATTTAAATTCATTAATTCATAATTCAGTATATCTACAGGTCAAAAATCAACCAATCAATCAAACTATATTGTAAGCACTTTTCATAAAGGTTAGCCTAGTTCTAATTGCTTTACAGATGACTAACAACCTGATAATAAGACAGAACAGACTTATGCACACAAAAAATTATATAAAATAGAACCAATAAAATAGATAAACATAAATGACATTTAAAAAATAGATAAAGAACCATGAAAATAAAATAGAATCTTTTTAAAACATGAATACAATAAAACCAGGCTAAAGAGCAACAACAAAACTTTCTAAATAGCCCAATACTTCACTAACTCTGGTATGTCTTTGGTGATTGCCATTGTTCTACAAGAGCATCAATATATCGCCACTATAAGCAGGGATGTGTGTTTCCATTATTATCCATATTCCTGCATTGATTTTGATAGCAATATAACAGCTTTTACTTATGATGTATTGTGGTGGAACAATTAATTTTGATTTAAAGTACGTGCAAGCTTGGATATGCAATTAAAAAAGGTACCATTTGCAACAAAGCTAACAATTAGTGGGATTCAGGTGGTAATTAAGACTCAGAGTCTCTATTAGTATCCCCAACGAGTCTGGTACATTATTCTTTTGGAGGGGGAACAGGATTGGTCAACTGATGACCATCATCTGTGAATATGTGTGTATGTATGCATTCATGTTCTGAACCGTAATTGCTGCACAAGTTTATATGCACACACACTGCCACACACTGCCAGCAGCTATTTCACCATGGTGCCGACTGCCATTAATTCACGTGCCACATCTCCTTAGGTGCGAAACTGGTGACAGAAACATCCTCAGTCACAGAAACGCTCTCTCTCTCTCTCTTTCTGCCTCATCGTCCCTCTCTCCTCTTTCCATCACTCCACCTCCATCCATATTCAGCAGATCCCGGCGTGTGGAATAAGAAGAGAAGGAGGTGGACTGGGAGTAGAAGGTGGAAAAGGGGGAATAGGAAGGGTGGTGTGGGTGATTGTAAATTCAGAACCAGCCCTTCTTGTTGCGCGGGAATGACCCATCATTTCACACTGGGCCAAATGGCATGAATTCATAAATATAAATAACAGCAGCGAATTTGTCTTTTCAGGATGCTGTACAGAGGCACAGGCAGGGCCACATTAGAATAAAGATGCCGTCTCTCACACTATCTTTCTAGCCTCCATTATGACCCACCACGCACACCTTTCTACCTTTTTTTTTATAAACTTCCATATATTTCCTCCTTCTTCATCCTCATTTCCCTTTCCCTCTATCACTAGCTGCTTTTCTTTTCTTTTGCAACCTTCACCTATCTAGTCCTGCCTTCTATTATGATTCAGAGTTATACAGTGTGTGGAAAGAGGAGGGGAGCATAATGGCAACGCTGCTTTACTTCTTTTCTCTTCAGTCTGTAAGAGTATTATATTTAATTCTTCCCGTACAGTTTTCTTTTTGCTAATCCGGTGTAGGTATCTAGGTGAAAAGGATGCTGCTCGAGACCACCGCAGTGATTTTCTGATTTAAACTGTGAGGTAGTGAGAAGCAGCAAGAGAGTTGGGTAGAGATCGGCCTGGGCTGCTGACAGTTTGACTGATTAGCAGCTTGGCTGTACTTTTCCAAAACCAACACACCCCTTTGCCTTTTTGCACAGTTCTTCAGTAATTTCTGCTGTAAATTTTCATCTTTTCAACCGCCTTGATTGCTCAATTCTCTCCCTTTTTGTTCCTCTTGGCAACGGATACACACACACACACACACACACACACACAATGAAAAGAGTTTTTATATGGTTGCACTCATACACACATTGAGACAGACAAAGCATTAGAGCAAGGGCAGATACAACTGATTAGTCAAACTGCCACCTCTCCACACCACCAACGCTAATGGTTGCCACAGTAGTCGGAGATAAATATGGCCAATCAGAGACAATCACCGGGCAGGCTGAAGAGGCAGGTGAACTAATGACAAGGATGGAACAGAACGATGAAATCCTCTCTCGGAGGCCGACAGTCATTTGGCAGAAGTGAAAACAAGTGTTTTTCACACGCATCAGGTGGGAGCAAATGACACCCACAGCCTCTCTCTCTTTTTTGCTCTTCTATCAGCATCCAAACCTCACCACATCTCTCTTGTTCTCTCTCCAACTGCATTCATCACTTTTCTGTAATAGAAACTCAAAGTGACGAGGAAGAGATCAGAAGTAAAGTAGAGACAGGAATAGCACAGCACTCCTTTGCTCTTTCACATATAATTTTGAGTTCAGACAAACATGCAAGCCAGATTAATACTATGCTACTGATAAAGGATCAATACCTGCCTTATGTCTATTCAATCAACAGAGCTATTTTACCGAAAATGATTGACTGAATTACAACCTCTAAAATCTGCCTTTTCTGATCTGAATCCATGAGACCAATGCCAACATTTAAGATTAATACAATTTGGTAACAATATCATACAATATTCTTTTTTTATCATACACCCATTACATAAATGTTTTATGACAAAGATTAAGGACACCAACCAAAAAAAATCCAGATAAGCTCATTCAGAATGGAACTTAATAATCAGATAGCACTAAATAAAACTTGATTTGAAAGATTTTAAATCCCCCTGAAAATGTGGTGACAGTGCCAGAACATTCAATATTTCAATAAGTAACAATCAAACTTACATTTCAGAGGGAAAAAAACACCAATAGTTACTATGTATTTAGAGTTTTATCTGCTAAAAAAACTCTAAATACAGAGAGTATTAGAGTAAACTCTAAGTTTATCTGCTTCATCAGGACTGTGTGTGTGGTTTGATCAGATATGATTGACAGCAGCCTGACAACATAAGCAAAAACTAAGGAATGATTATCTCATTTGATTTAAATTATGCTAAATCCTTACTGGTGCACATAAGTAAGTGACATCATTGTTTTCCAACTTCACTTAAAAACCCGTGAGGAGGGCATGGAGAAAAAAATAAATACAGAAATCTTGTAAGTAAAACAATTAAAATAGTTCATGTAGGATATCATTGCTTACAGTTTAGCTCCTTGAGAAAAAAAGGGTTTCAGGGTCTTTAAAGTCAAACGTACGTCAAAATTCTACCAATAAAACAGTGAAAATGCCTTAGTTTACTCTTTTTACTGTATGTCTATGCTAACCTAATATCAGCCAATAATAACGGCCTGCAAATGCCTCTGTCAGCCAACTGTGAAAGCAGTCCAGCCCAGAACAGCATATGATTCATCTAAGAGGTCTTCCTGAGGCAGAGCCCCACCGGCACATAACTCAGGCCAACACATGCAGCAGTGTGTTGAGAGCAAAAAGGCATGGAGCCATTAATGATGAACCGCAAACAGTTATTATTCCTCCAGATTTTGAACTTCAAGCAGTTCTTCAGATAATAATGGTTCTGAAAAAAAACACTGAAAAAGGTCTTACCTGCATGAGAGAACTGGCCTGACTTACTGTATCCTGTCAAGTCTCTAGCTGAGGGCAGAGACAGAGATCTTAACTCTGTGAGCCACAAATGACCTTTCTCTTTCATGTGTTTTTTTTTTTTTGCCTTCCCTTTCTTTTCCCTTTCTTCTATTTTTCCTGAATTCATGCACTCTCTTCTTCCAGACTGTTGCTGCTACACGCTTTTATGGAAAATGAGCACACTGTTACATATCAAACAAAGGTCAGTATGTGTTAGTGGAATATGTGTGTGCATGGAAAATGGAGTCATGTCAGTTTACCTACAAAGGTCAGTGAGACATGTGCATGAGTGATCAGGTATGACTTCCAGCAACAGACTGACGCCTTCAGATTCAGAATGAACTAATACATATGACTGCATCTGCTGTTAGAGCTCATTCACAGGATCAATACTGTCAATCATTGAAGCACAAGCCAAGCTATTCTCTCAAACACCACAAAACTGCCCAAACAAGACTGCTGAATAGAGCTCTTTTCTACAATTGAATAAACATTTTAAATCTCAACCTGACATTGCACAGCAGAAAGAAAAAAAATCAAATAATATGACTGCATTTTCTATGGCTGTAGTGCTGCCACCAGTAAACCAACCATTACTGCAAGAGAATATTTATGTATTGGTCACCCCTGATAAAAATAAACATAAACAGTTGAGAGTTTAAATGTTCATACGTTATGTTCTGTAGTTTGGATTTATAATCACATGGGCAATCTCTGATGATTCCTCTGCAAATTCACATTACAAGCAACAAATATGAGGCCACTTTGCAGAATTAAGCACACCCAGTGGAGTTAACTCATGATATTTCCATGGTCCCGAAGTTACACTACCACAGCAACTAGCATACATCACTTGATTTACAAATCTGTGAAACTAATAAAACTGGGAACCCCTTGAGCATCAAATGCAACTTAGATTTACATCCCCACCTCCATGCCTCAAAGAAAGTAGACTTTAGCACTGAAGAAATGGCCCACTAGACCTATTATGCTATATTTTAAGACAATCAGTATTGTAAGAATCACTGATCAACAGTGACAGTTTAAAAACCATGAAAGCCATTTGTTTAGTCAGGGCTTATTGAATTCTGAGACACATTTCTCAGGATATGTATTTGTATTTTTCGATTAAAGCTGCAGTTGGTAAGTCTTATAAAAGTAACTTTTTGTCATATTTGCTAAGACTGTCACTATGTAAAGACAACATTACATGAAACTAGTGATCTGTGAAAAAAACAGGCTCATTTAGCCCCACCTACTGCTCCTACTGTAAATTGCCAGAATCCACCACGACCGGACAAAAAGAACCAATCAGAGCCAGGATTGTGTCTGATGGAGTGTCTGACAGCTGTCAATCACTGCTCACACACAGGCCCCTCCCCCTTCCTCCTCAGCTCGGTCAAGCTCATATCTCCGAGTTTCTAGGTAAGGTATAGCCATGTGAAAGTCACTTTAAAGCGTTTTATACTGTATCTAACTGTGTGGAGTGTAGTTCATGTATTAGCGATCCCGTGCACATCCATGATTGCGTGCCGCCGTGCGCACTTTAGCCTCCTCTGGTGGAGGGACTTTGGAGGCAGAGCAGGAGTGCAACGGAGAGGGAGGGGGAGGGATCTGAAAGTTGTACTTCTTCAAATTTGACGCTAAGTCCTCTCTCTCTCCTCAAAGTTACCAACTGCAGTTTTAATCAAATAATAAATGAATGAGATAATTAAATGTACTTTTCAATTCCACATGGAGGACACACACTGTACATTTTCATGTGTGTGGCAGCACATTTCCAACTTCAATATAAGACCTAATACCAGAAACAACTGGAACGTCGCGCTCTTTCAAAATGAAGGCAACACGCTGGCAGCAAAGCAATAAGGCTACCTTGACCATAAAAAAATAAAAACCCTTTAGTTTTAATGCCAAGCATCCACTGCTGACACCTGAGTCCCTTTTGATGGAGCCAAGACAAACTGCTTTTATTGAAACATCAAAAAGGGCTGAGCAGGAAATAACCCTAACACACATGAACTGAAGTAGCACTCATGTCCACCGTCCAATGTCAACTTAACCAGGTGTTTATTTCCTGAAAAGCAAGAAAAGAAAATCTTAACCTCTACCCTCAACCAAGACCTGTGGGAGGAAGTAGCTGAATCAAAAAGAGGGACAGAGAGGTTAATCAAGGTTTTCAACCCCATTGTAAACCAAGCGTTCCAGTACATGCAATATAACGTACGGTGTCAAGAAAATGTCTTCAAATGCAGGATGACTAAGAATGTGGCTCCTGTTTGAGTGGCAGACAAAAAGAAAGAGTGAAAGCAAGTACCAGCACTAGGAATGGATGAAGTGCTCTGACCCATTTACACAGAGATACAACATGAACACACACAAAGTGAGGGAAGTAAATGGACATCTCAAGGGCCTACTTGCTACCCTACTCCAGGTATAGCTAAAATAGCATGAAACTAGATTCATATTTGTATCAACACATACATGAATGAAAACAAATTGAAGTTGTCTGATGTGTTCTGGCCACTGCTGTCATCTCTGGTCTACTGTGAATGCTGCTGCTGCTCTCTAGCTTAGGCACTAGTGTCATGTGGCTCTCCAGAATTATTCAATATAGAATTTTTCTACACCTGTAGGCTCTTATTAGCCTTTATCACATACCCTGCTTCTACTTGCCCCATGCAAGGGAAGTGAAAAAAGGAGTGCGAGAATGATAATTGATAGTCCCTCAGGGCTGATACAGCAGGTGGCTGAGGAATCACTGCAAGAGTGAGAATGAGGTTTCATCATCCTCACTGCAGATCTAAAGATATCAAAAACAGCTGAAAATCAGATGCCAAGAATGCTACGGCTGATGTGTGTGCAGTAGTTAATGGTTGAGGAGAGGTTGGAGCTCAAAGGAGTACAAAGAAACCGATGGATGTGTACCAGTAAGTGTACAAAGGGCTGTATGTCTTCAGTACAGAGACATGTCATAGCAGGGCTGGACTCCTCTCAGCTTGATAATCACACTGAACAGCCCTTTTGTTTCATTTCAGTCGTAAAGCTTTACATTGCGTTCATATCAGCCAGTTGTTGTAGTAGGGGGTGTGGAAGGGAACATTATGTTATTGTCAAACTGTTAGCATATTGGATTTCAATGTTAAACATGATCAAAAGTCCAAAATTTGAAATTAACATATATAAAAATCCTCACTGCAAGTCACAAGGCCAGACTTGTCTCAAGCCTGTCCTAAATGCTCTGTTGGCAATGTTATCCCTACGTCCTCATGATGAAGTGAGATTGTTGACACATCCCTGCCAATGGCCGTCCATTCCGTAGCCTTCATTGCTTAGGTTGGTCAACTTACATATTTTGTATCAGATCTGGGCTCATATGTGTAGAGATGTATTTGAAAAGTTTCCATTTTGAGGAAAGAACAAGAAAAAGAAGCAAAATCCTACCACTACTGTTTACATACTGTAGCCTGTGGAACTGACAGCATGTTGCCGAGGGGCAGCTTCAAGGAACGGATCAATCAGAACAGAGAAGGCTCATTGGGAAAGGGGGCTAAAATGGCCTGTTTCAGAGAGAAGCTGAACTGAGGGGTAAATCATGATATACACCTGTGAAACCCAATAACATAAATATAAACCAGGAAACGCACATTATGTACTCTTTACATTTATTGTCATTTTTTGGACAGATTTTTTTATGAATGTAGTTAAGTAGATATATATGGAGAAGGATCACATCCCCGTAGCTCTGACTGGTTGACTGTCTCTCTAACCAGCAGAAATAGCCATCAGTGAGCACAACACTGATGAACAGAACAAATCGGACATGTGGTTTGGAACCAGGCTCTACAACACAGTGTTAATGCTTTACAAAATCCTGCAGATAAGGATTCTTTTCATTGCTTTAAACTTTCATTTTAATAATGTATATTTAGATTTTTATTAATACATAAAAAAACCCTATTAATATTGTGATATTGATTTAAACCACATCAGTCAGCCATATATCAAAGTTACACAAACTGTCATCCTGCCCAACCTTCTTTTAACTTCCTACTCTTCCACTGTCCCCTATTTTTCATTACTGCCTCCCTGTCTCTTTACTTTCTTTTACCACTTCACTCTATGGCAGCATGATGGAGTAGGGATGTCTATGGAGAGGTATGACAGTTGGATCGTTGGCTGTCATATAGACTGATGTCCATCTCTACCCACTCAGACAGCTTAACAATGAACGTCTCAATGTCCAAACACAAAGTGCTTGTATACCAGAACAAATACATGGACACCGCACAGTGATTGATAAGACAGACAAACAAACAGTTATGTATGGGTACACACAAGCATAAACACATCCAGACTGGTCTTCTGAATCTATACTAGTGATAAACGTGATGAGAGTGTACATTAGAATGCTACATGATATGAAAGGTACCCTTTCTTGGAACTAAGTACGCCTTGTTTATCAAAGTCACTGCAAAGGAAACACTGTTGTAGACATTTAGACATTTAGTTTGAGTATTGTATTTTAAGAAAAGTCAAGCAAAAAAAACCCAGCTCCCAAAATACCTCAAACTATCTCCTAAAGGTGAGTGACATTTCTTGCTTTGGCATTGTAGTGAAAAATGGACTTCACAAAGTCCAACCTACTGTCTGGAAAACCTCCGGTGTTTCCACACAAAGAACACCGTCTTTACTCAAACATGCCGACATAAAGCCCAGGATGCTTTTGTTTCTCTTTGCACAGACGCAATGAGCTTATTCTAATCCCATCAGCCGCCTCATTGTTCTCTGTAACTATGAAATGGTTTTGTTTGCTTTCATTCCTCACCAAAGATTAACTATTTATCCAGTTAATATTGACAATTACTAAATTAGAACTGAAAGTTCATTCTTGACCTTGAAAATAGTAGTTGAAAACATTCTCACTAGAAGGCCACATTTAGTAGCTGTTTTGGAGATTTCAATTGTATCCCTTTATTGTCTTCAGCAGACTAAGTTTGCCAAGTTGTCGTGGAATTGCAGATTGCAGACTTTATGAAAAAGTTGTGTGGTAGACGTACACATCCAAAACAAAAACTTTACACAAGGTCCTGGACCAAAGAACCAAATGTGTAAAAGTGAAAGTCTGCACACAGTAGCTCCCAATGCAGATATAGTTTTAATGTGATGAAGTTTTAAAGATATCTTGATATACTATTAAAACTACATCTGCATTGGGAGCTACAGTGCAGACTTTCTTCTGCCTTTTACAGATTGAAGATTTTACAAATTTCCATTTTTCTAAGCAATTGAGGGCCATCTTGTGTATGCTTAAAAGTAACGTTGAGCAAACCTCCATCTACTCAGGAAGATCATGACATACGATCAGAAGGTCTGCATAGAAGAATTTGTATTAGATTTTATATTAGATTTTTGCTGTTTTCAAAGTCAAGAATATACTTTCAGTCATAACTTGTAAGCCAACCTGGGGAGAAAACTCAGAAAATGTAAATTTGAAGATCTAAAATTCTGTGTGAATTGAGGGAATTCAGTTTGCTCAGGAAGAAAATCATGTTTTGAAAAAGACCCATTTTGGCCTTTGGAGCTCTGCATTGCCAATACCTGATACACTGTGTGGGTTTTATCTTCTGAAACCACACTACAGAAATAAAATAAATGCCCAAAACAATCATTAAAATATGTATTGAATGAGTATTGAATATAAAAGGGAAAACAAATTCATGTCCACTATAAATGTATGTCATTAAAATCCTGTATTCTTCAACAGGACAGGTATCTGCAGAGGTGTGTTTTTTGTTTGTTTGTTTTTTTTCAATCCCAGTGTTAACAGTTGGACAGGGGTTTGGCAGGCGTCCTACTAGCTCAGCTTCTTCAATAATAGATGCCTGTAAGATGTTAGTGTTCTATCTCCAGCTAGGGGGCTGTGAGCCAGTGGTTGAGATGGCTGGCGGAAGGTTATTCATAGATTGTGCACACACACACACACACACATATGCATGCATGCATGCACTTCCCATCTCACCCATGCAATCCTGCTCGCTCTTCTCCCAGCTGCCCTATTAAACTGAAGAATCTCGGGAAGTGAAATGAAACTAGTAAATCTTGACTGCTTTTATGATTGACTTGATATGATTTGTATTATAATTTGGACCCAGTGCTCCTTCTCTCTCTGCCGCTGCCTCCCACCAACGCAATCCCTATCCCCTTCTCACTACTTTCATTACTTAGATTGGCTCTTGTGAAATAGGGTCTTCACAAGGCACATATGTCCATATGCATATTGTATGCACGCAGGCACACAAAGGACCTTGTGGGCACAGATTCACATATCTACCCAATTTATAACCTCACTGTCCCTTGCTAGGCCGGGCTACAAGCAAGCTGAAGGCAAAAGAAGGTGAACTAAACGGCTCTTAACTGTTTAGACAGTGTCTAACTTTCACCTCAGTTGGAGGACCAAGGGAGGAAGCAATAAGTGAAATGTGGAGATGTGATAAACAGTTATGGAATAAAACTGAGAACTGACAATCCAATCAGACCCCTCCCTGGATAGAGCAGGCTTACTCATAAATGAATGTATGAGAAAGCCTGGAGAGATAACCAATAGGCATAAGGCCCTCAGAGAGATGGAGAGAATCATTATATTGACTAAGTGAGGGACTAACTGACAGACTGACTGACAGACTGATGGAGTGACAGTCTGAATGGACCCTTTGAAATGCAGGCATTTTGAAGTTGGAAGTCTCAGGGTCTTTGACCATCAGAGTATAAACAGACAAAAGACAGGAGGGGGCAAACTTATTTGACTACAGGCACCTTTAGCCTTCTGTGGCCTCATCAAAGGAAATGATAACCACATCTCCAACTTCCTCTCTGCTTGGCCCTTGGGCATCACTTGCCTCACTGCTCTTTTTGTGAGTGCATCTGCTGAAAAAGAAGGCCAAATTGTAAGTGCTGGTCAGGCCTTTCTGCCTCGCAGTCAGATCAGGGGCTTTAACACCTGCAATATCCTCTCTTTGAAATCACTTTTTTTCTTTGACACTTTGCCAATGAGAACTCAGAAAACTGGTCTTATCTGTATAACAGCAGAGTGCAGTCCTCTCACTCAGTAGCCTTTTGAACTGTACTTTTAAGATAGCATTTATGTACAGACAGTTTACACAAACGATGCTGTGAGTGACACTATAAGCTCTGAGACTGCATGCAAGTCGAACTGAGTACTCTGTCGATTATCTGCTCATCCTGATTTAGATTCCAGCGCTCTCAGCCACACTCCTCAGTTCTTCTTGCCATCTTTCCTGCCTCTAACCACATTAAGTTCTCCAGTATGGCAAAAAATTATCTCAAAAAACGGAGACCAATCTCTCAGGTCCTTCTCTGCAGAGAAAACCAACTCTGGCGGAGCTTCTGACGCAGACACAAAAGAGCCTGCAGCCACACATCTGTCTCCAAAGCCAAATGACTCACAGAATCGTGGGCCTAGTTACCTGCTGGGGCCCCATGTCTGTCCCAGTTGCTGACCATAGAAACACAAATGTACATACTTTTACACAAGGGCATCCAGGCTGAGTGACAAATACACACCTGCAACCCTATACACACACACACACACACACACACACACACACACACACACTGCTGTTCCAGTTTTAGACTTTAAACAGCCTTCCGTGCCAATATCAGCTCTTTTTAACAGAGTAGCAGGAAATCACTCAGTCTATATTCTATTGTGGAGGGCCAAGGCAAACTGTGCCTGTGGAGGCAATAGTTGGAGAGGAGAGGAGAGGAGAGGAGAGGAGAGGAAAGGAGAGGAGAGGAGAGGAGAGGAGAGGAGAGGAGAGGAGAGGAGAGGAGGGTGTGGCACAGGGCGAACATTAACTCTATCTGTATGGTAATGCTATTACCTCCCATCTGATCTGCATTGTCCCCTCCTCGCCCTCCTCATTCACTGGCTACCTCCTAGCTTTCATTAGCAACATGAATTATGGATCTGCCCTCCCATCTAAATGCGAGGGCATTATGTCATTTGTGATGCATTTTTCCACATTCTTCTCTCTCTTTCTTCCCCTTCTCTACCATCTTCCTCCACTTCACTCTCCCAGTCTTTCCCAGAGCTGCCACCGACTACGAGTACTGCACAACTATTAAGGGATGCTCTGAAACAAATTTCCATACCATCATATGCCCCTTGAGATACTGATAGTGAAGAATTTGCTGATTTTGTATGCATTCATACATACACTCACACACTTCTGGATGTCAAACCACTACAATCTGGAAGGATAAAGCTGGAAAAGGAGGATAAATGAACAAAATAAGTACATTCTATAGACATAAATAATGAAAAAGTAAGTAGAGAAATGTGATATGGACCAAGTGAAAAAGGGGCAAGTGGATAAGAGGAGGAGGATGAGAGAGAAGACAAACTGAGGTTGCCTGTTTCATGCTGTTAGGAGTAAAGCCACATCAATAGGCCCGGTGCGGTGCAGGTTTTTACAGGATACATCAGCGGAGCAACTGAAACTGGACACTGCATAATAACAGCTCACTAAAAACATTACTGCCGCTCATAAAAAGCCCAAACCCGTTTTAATAGCTGCCGTGATGTTTCCTTTGGCCTAACTCAGGGGAAAGGGGACACATCAGAACAGGCAGGAAAAGAGTCGGTTTGTGTGTGCACTAATACAGATCAACAGATCTGTCTTCAGCTAGATGATCCGTATGACTTTCCTGTAAAACCCCAAACCGAGTTCATCTGTCTGTCCAGCCATTCTTTCGTTAACAGAGTCCCAAATAGCACAGCTGTGGTTGGATGAATGACATCAACCTCTCATTGGTTGTTTTACGAGCTCCTCTGACCAGCGTGAGAAACCATGGCACTCTAACCTCATGGAGGTACGGCCCAAAGGCCTGGCGGACAGTGCACATGCAGAGACACACACACACTACATCAGGGAGATACACTGAATGTACATGTTCATGTGTACGCAAAAACACACACACACACACACACACACACACAACACTATGGAACAGAGCTGGCCAAGACCGCACATACTTTCCCCTGCTGATGGTGGAGTTGCAGGAGTTTTACAAGTTAAGCTTCTCTTTCTCGCCACATTTCTGGTTAAAACGCAAGATCTTTTTTGGAAACACACACCAAAGCAGTCTTTTAACTGATGATTCAGATTGTTATGGTTGGAATGCGAACTGAGAGCAAACACACATCACAGAGAACATTAGCTCTCGCCCACTGTGTCTTTTTTCCCCTCGTAAGCTCATAAAACATCATCAGATTACAACAGCAGGAGAAGGTCAATCAAAAGGCAAAAAATAGATACAGGAGCAAACTGCATAATAGGAATATAAAGGTGTGTTCAGACTAAATGTGAAACAAATTAGGGTCAGTGGATCACTTCAGGCAAATAGAGACAAAGATGCACCCATATGACTTCAAAATATCTCAGTTTTGTTGAACAAATGTGTACTCATCTTGTAAGTAGACCAATTAACATACAGACACAAGAGGATAGCATAACCGAAATAACTGGAGCTCCTGGTAGGCTTGAAAATAAGATGCCAATATGCTAACTCCATAAAAATAAATCATGGTGAAAAAAGGGGCCATATTATGGTGTTTGGTGTGGGATAGCTTGCTCTGTACTCTTCAACAAGCCACTCAAATTTGATGCCCCTTCTTAAGTCTCTTGGGGTTTCATTAATACTGTACCACACCCCCATCCAGGCCTCTATTGGAGTCTCAACCCACTAGATTTACTAAACTAAGATAAGCTAAGGGCAAAACATTTGTGCATATCACAGGGCTGGACTAGGGGGCAGAGGCCCTGCTTACTGACAGACTGCTGCTGAGTGTTGGCCAGCTCTGGAGGAGAGAGCTGGGGAGCAGAGACTGAGAGTCCTTCTCTACTGCTGTTGCTGTCTCATCTTCTGGAGGCATAAACACCCGATTCTACTCTGATCTGGAGCAATATACTGACAGGAGGAGTTTATTTTTTAAACGTTTGGGATTAAGTGGATTTATCTTCAAAATGGCTTCTCAGCCTAGCCAGAGGTACGTTTAAACCCCAGATTCACACACCACCTCAGCTGCTATCATTCATAATGAACATCTTAAGTGCTGGTGAGTTTATCTAATATACATTAAGTTATACAGTATGTAAATATCTATGTGTATAAACGATATGGCGCTCTTCAGATAGTGTGTTATTTTGAGTGAGATCCAGAAAACAAGTATTTTAAACAACACTAACAAAGTATGAATTAATGATGCAGTTATTTCAGCATCCATTTGATCTGTTTATTGCAATTAAATCACAACTAAATCTAAGTTTATACATTTGGTTCATTCAGCTGAGCTTCAGAAACATCACTGCACATAAATAATCTGGTGGTCAAACTAACATAGCAAGGCGTCATGTGTATTTGCTGCACTACTGATGGGCACAGCTATGTTTTCTCCGGCAGCCATGTTTCTCCAGGGTTCATGCTTGTCATTGCTCAACAGTTGCCATGGTAGCCAGCATACCCCATGGATGAGGTGGGTAGGACATGCACTCAAACCAGCTGTTCTGAACAGGGCTGTTTCGACAGGAGCTTGTGATTGATTCTTGTGGTATTTTGACCAAAGCATGTCAGACACATGTTATTAAGACCCCAGGGAGAGGTGTTAACTTGTGGGGAAGGGTTTAATATGCCCCCTTTTAATTCGTTGTTTCTGTTACAAGATTTTGCATCAGTGATCACAGTGTCAGAACAACAATCTCCACCGTCTCTTTAATGGAGAATGAGATGTATTTCTTTTTGTGGAAACAATTTGTGAAGCTTAAGAGAGACTCTTATAAGAGTCTCTTATAAGAGACTGCAATATTTAAAGTCAAACACAGACTAGACTTAGAAGAAGGACAAGAACCTGCAAAGAAATATGAATTTTAATCAAATTATCCAGGCTGAAAATTATGATAAAATGTTGAACACATAAACTTTCATTTAAACAATCACAGCTCAAGCCCTCAAATCAACATTTAATGTTATTTAATGTTACTTTTTGTAAAGGAGTGGAGGGCTGTGACACCACACTGAATCAAAGTTTCCGCAAGAATATTTATGATAGTTACACACTGCGTCCTGCCATCTGCCATTTTGCCACTCACAAATATGAAAGGAGAAAACAGAAGTGATATCTGAATGTTTCATTGCATTATGAGTTTCACTCCACTTGCTCTGAACTGCAGTGAACTTGCATAATTTATGGAGTGGAATGACACTTCATGACATGAGATAACATCTGGTTTTGATGGGGACTCCCAGATGGGACTGAAATTACCAGAATGGGATTCCACCATAAAGAAGGAGCACGAGAAAGTAGAAAGAAAGAAAGAAAGAAAGAAGGAAAGAAGGAAAGAAAGAAGGAAAGAAAGAAAAAAAGAAAGAAAGAAAGAAAGAAAGACCTTGCACCTAGCTTAGCCTCTGCGTCATCGTCCCTCCTCCTCTTTTGTCTGAGTGGATTTGGCTAAAAGACAGACAGGGAAATGGGCACTTTTTTCCCCTTCATCTTTTGATAATCCCATCTTTTTGTGTTTGATGTTCCTCTCTATGCTTTCTGAACAAATCCCCTGTCCCTGCGCCCTAATCGCATTACCTCCTAAGGTGTAGTGCACTCTGGGTAACTGGACCTCACCAGTGCCAGCGCACTACTCCACCACAAGCCAGTACTGACTGCCAGCAAAACATACATGCACATAGTTACACACTTAACTCTCCCTAAGACACATGCAAACAAACACTGGCACAGGCACTCAAAAACACAGAACTGAGCAGAACAACTGGCCAATACTTAAATAGCAATGGGGTTCAGGCTACAAAGTGGCAGCAGGAGGATCACACCTGACTACAGCAGCATATGACCTCACTAACTTTGACTGAGTCCAGGTCTGGGTAAAGAAACATTGATTTCTCTGTATGTCATTCTGTTAGTGCCATGAAAAAAAAGGATGAGAGGATGAAAGTATAGGAAGTAAAGAAAAGAGGCAGAGTTATGATGCCAAAAACTGGGAGAGAATGGGTGGCGTCCAAAAGCTATTAAAACTGTTCTTCATGTAGAGCCAACAAACATAAGTGAGGTATTAAATATGGACCCTACCAGACCAGGGCCAGAGAAAAAGGGCCAAATGAAAGAAGAAGAAAGGAAGAAATAGATGAAGAGGGGAAAGAAAAGGTAGAGAGAAAGTGGGCCATGTTTTTCTTTCCATAGCAACACTAACATGTTTCTCAAATATCTGTCAGAGCAAAACTTCTCAGCATGACAAATTAAAGCTTCCACAATAATAAATACAGTTTTGAGGAGGAAAACATACAAACATAAAAGGTGAAAACTGGGTGCAATATCAGAATACAGTGTGAAAAGCAGTGCAAAAATAACTGGTTTTCTTACCTGGATTTGGCAAATACAGACAGGAGCAGCAATATGAAAAAGACAGAGAGAGAAAAAAAGAGAGGTTAGTCAAATGTTCTCATAAACAAGAAAATATGAATATTCATATGTAACATGCACATGTTGTGTCAATGTGTATTTTCAGCCTCACTGTTCACCTCACTCTCTGACCTCTGAGAACCGTTGTTCAACATTGCCACATATAAACACAATTTGAAGTCTATATCACTACACAGACATGCAGGGGAAATGGTTTAATAAATGTGTATTATATAGAAAAGTACAGGAATGCTTTGTTTCTTAAATGTGGCACACACACACACACATATAAAAACATATTTGTCACAGAAATAAGAATTACATTTTCCTGTAGTCATCATTTTATGTGTTGTGCATTTTTGTGTACATTCCTTCTCATTTAAAGAAGCTGTTTGTTTCATTTGGAGTGTAATGCTGATAACAGAAAAGGCTGATTAAAGCATACCAAATATTCCAAAAATGTGGATTGATAAGAAACACTTTAAGTCTGGTATAGTAAAAAAATAGCAATTAAGGTAAACTGCATAATACTATGTCCAAACATGGCTGACAAACTGCTTCATAACATGCAGCTTTTCTGTCCACTTTTCTTCACACACATCTTTATGTTTGTTTCTGGATTCATCCCAGGAAGAAAAGTGGATTACTGTTGCAGCACAGAAATAACATGGAGGAAAAACTGTAATTTAACTGTGTCATCATGACTAATTTCATAAGAACATATTAATGAGAAATTCCTACAGGTACAGTGAAATGTTGTGAGATAAACAACTAATTAGAAGAAGTTCAGAGTGCCACCCTAATTGCTGCTTGCTTAAGACGAAGTCACCACCTCTATACTTTTCAAAATATTTTGAAAACAGAACATGTTCACAGCCAATGTGACCTGTGTTGCCTGGCGAGGGAGACAGAAAATAGATGAGGCAGAGCCATGAATGAGACCAGACTAAATCAAAAACTTCTCACAAGCACAGAAAGAGGTTGATGAACAACGGGGACAAGGTGCAAGATGTCAAAACTATAAACAACAATCATGCTGGTGACAGCAAGCAGGGTACGAGGTATGGAAGCTACTGATGCACACAAACAGGCTAAAACACACTCGAACAGACAACCATGAAGAGGAAAGCCCATGCTCACTGACACACTGAGGCAAACACACGCCAACGCAAACACTCGCACTGATGCAGACACACAACAATTCTCAGTTGGCTTTCAAAACAAAGGTATTAATCATCATTACACACATACACACAAACACAGAACACGGGTGGGCTGGGGGTTGGTGTACCTGCGGGACTCGTCAAAGAGACACACTGACACCTTAGTGCAGCCTTTACTGCTGCTGTCATAGCAACCAAGGTCAAGTGGTCTAAAGCTGTGTGTGCGTGCAACAGAAGGAATTGTAACACACTCCCAGCTGAACTGGTAGGAAATAATGAGCTAGTCACTGTCAGGATGGGGTAGGGAGACAACACAAATCCCTCAGCTGTGCAGCACCGCATTACCTGTCCAGATCCACAAGCAGCAACACTCCAAAATATTTCACCAGACAAGATCATCTGGTGCAACAATTTAAAAAAAGCCTATAGATATTGACTATGTTTATATACACAACATATTCTAGGTTTTGCCCTTATTCCCAAGAAGACAATATTCCTACTGAGCTGTTTACATGGTTAATAAAAAGGAAGATTTTACTGTTATTCCTTTAAATGTGAAGAGGGTTTTTAGGGCTTCCCTTTGCTTCGTTGGGAACGAGAACCACAATATCTCAAAAAATCTGCAAATTGAAAACGCTGCCTTATGTTTATAAGTGATATTGATATGACTGCTATTATGAATTTATGGTTACAGTCAGAATGATAACCAATGCCCTCCATCCCCAACATCCCCATCCTCTCTGTCTGTCTGTGTTTCTGCTCCAATATATGTAATGTTGCCTTTGCAGGGGTAAACAGGCAAAAGGGCCATGTGTTGAAATCTGTAGTAAAAACACTAAATGCATATTCCAAATGTGCTGGAAAAATGTCCCAAAAAAACGTTAATATTGGCATATCCCACATGTCTTGACCAAAAAATCCTAGATTTGGAACAAGGCCTAATTTTTAATATCCAAACAGAATATACCGTTTAAATATGTATCTGTATCAAATTTGGAATATTGTCATAGTCAGAAAAAAAGTGGAATATTAGCATGCAGTCAGTGCTCAACAGCCTGGTGTCTTCAACCTAAGGGTTAATAGTTATACACAACATTACAAAAAAAAAAAAAACAACCATATGCACAATGTACTGTTCAGGTTTGACACAACAAAGAAAAAGTAAACCTCTTGGGATCCTTTACTTCATGTTCAGTTAGTACATGGCAGCCTAAACAACAATCAAGCTCACACATACATACTGTAGCAGCTGTGTGAAATAGCACCTCTGCACCTTTCCTCTCACAGTTTTTATTTTATGTCATTAAAGTGTGTCAATTATTATGATGTTAGCAGAGATGGTCTTTCTGTCAGGAGAGCTGGCCTACCTTCAGTAGAAAACACAGTGGGGAACTCTGCATGGAGTAATAATACAATTCACAAAATCCTAATATTATTTCAAATATTATATCATACATTTAAATCCTAAAGCAACTGATCTGTTTCTGTCTGAATCCAGTTGGTTTGTAGGTTTAACTTGTTGACCTTCATGTGTTTTAGTTTTCACTTTCAAAAAGGTACAAGGTAGACAGGCCAAACCCTGTTAAGAGCAATCTTTGACGCAGAGAAACCAAGTCGGACATTCTTCATGTTCAGACTAAACACAGTGTCAATGATGACTTTGTGCAGAGGATTTGAAGAGAGAACTTTTGAAGTGCATATCAGTGGTTTGAAGTTCAGCACTCTCTTCCATCTAGTCCAATTTATTCTTGTTTCAGTCACAGAGGCATCAGTATCCTGACTCCAAACACTATGCCTGTCAGAACTGTTGTATTCTTCAGTAGAGTGGTGTCACTCCTAACACAATCTGTCACAATCCACTGAAGAAGCTCAACAGTAGAAAACAATATTTCTTTATACTCATACATCATTAAAAACACGAGCCAAAGGCCATCATTAGAAGCAGAGTTTGTCTAAAATTCATACAGACTGGGTTCTTTGGAGACAGACACATGCTGTTTGAATAAATAATGACTTCAAAAACACTTTGAAAAGCCTACAAAACACATGCACGCAAGCAACATGCTTCACATTGGAGCACTCACACAGACACGAGAGAGTATAGAAAACCACATTCATTACTTAGCAATAAACTGCTCAAACCTACTATATATATATAGCACTACAAACACAATATGAACACACATAATCAAACAACCTGTGTGGCTGAGAACTAACTAACAGACCAAAGCAAGTGGTTTTGAACTCACTGGCTACAGATCAGCAATCTCTTCTGGTTCAACAAATCCTGAAGGCTTTCATAATAATATTGAATGACTCAACAGATATTCTACAAAAAAAAATGAAACCTTTACCGGGCCCAAGCACAAAGATACATAACATAAGTCACATGGAGTCAAAGACAGCATATTAACAATGCCAGGCTCATCCTCAGACCCAGTTTCCCATGAGCTCCCCCAAGGCTTAATTTCAGATCCACTCTTCTTCTACAGTTGCTTCAAATCATTCAATATACAGTATTTCTTGTCACTGTTTTACTGATGAGACCCAGGTTTATTTCAAGTTTAGAGTATTTTATTTTGACTGTGAACCACAAAGAAAGTTTGCTAATTGTGTTTTTTTAATGACACAGATCAGTCTGAATCCTGGATATACCAAAATCAGTACTAATAACCAAAGCTATCTTAGGTTTTGGCCCATTGACTTTCAAACTATTATTGTTAATGTCACAAGACCAGAATGGAAGTGAAATACACTTAATGGATGTGGGTACACTTAAGGGTATGCTGGGCAAGGAAATATTATGGTGCAGTTTACTTTATTCTCTATACCAGTGTATGGGCCTGCTGTGAATATGAAGACTAAAAGCTGAATGATATTAACATGGTTTAGTGTTGATACTTGTCAGTGATGATCTTCCCCTGCTGACCTCTCTCTGTCCTCCACCTCTGTCACACTTCTGTGTTACTGCCTACATCGCTTCTACTTTTTTTTTCTCCCCCTTCTGCCTCTTTGTGTGTCTGCATCACTTAACCACCGTCTATCTTTCTCTAGTGTGTTCACTGAGAGAACTGGAGACAAATCTGAACTTTTCAGTGTAATCATCCCTTTGGCACCATTAGAATTACACCCTGAGCCCAATCACACACACATTCACACTTCAACATGCTCAAACACACCCCAATAAAACACCCCACACACCACCAGAGGCCCATAGTAGAGTCAAAGTAGCAAAGTGATAATCGTTTCTTTCCCTCTGGACACTCACTGTCTCCTTAGTGCCCTGCAAAGGCCTGTGGTGCTTTCCATAACAGCTGGGGAAAAACTGAAGAAATATCAGTGGTCATACTGTATATATACTTTTTACCACTTCACAGTGGTTTGGCAATGCACATGGGTCATAAAGCATATTCAACACACAAAGAGGAATGCCCACTATGAATTACAATGACACGGTTTTGTGACTGGCTGTGTTCATTTTCAGATGATAACATCAGTTAGTAGGGATTACATCTGCACTCACATTGTGTGTGTTGGCAGGTGTTGGTATCTACTTAAAGCTAGACTGTGAAGCACAAGTGGGAAATGCTGATACACTGCCATCCTCCAACAAAAACCTTTAAGGGCTTGCAAATGAAACATCCGCTGAAAGAAGATGGATGCTGTGTGGCTTTTATTTCTGACTCTCTGTCAAAGATTATTCTGTTCAAGATGAAGAAAAGATACTTTCTCAGCACAAACAGATAGGGGACATATAGAGCAAAGGAAAAAAAAGGACAAGACAGGTTGATCTCCTGACATGTCCGGGGAAGACTGGTGAAACGGGCTCTATCAGCCTTCCACTCACATTACCTCACACTAACAGTGATTAGATTTACAGCTCATTTACACACACATGCCGCTGCTGAACACATGTGCACACTCACTGCTAGGCAAACAGACATTCAACGACGACAAGGAAACACACACACAGACTGACTGAAATACTCACACATACACACATCACATCAATTAGGAAAGAGCCATCCAGTGATCAGTAAAAGCTGACTTCCAGCTATTAGTCGAGACAGCGTGTTACAGATTGTGGCTGCTTTCCTCCCTTAACTCAACCTTCCTTTTTTTCATTCTGTCTTTTTTAAGAGGGGGCAGAATAATTATTAACTGACATTCCAATAAAGCCATTAGCCATCAGTACGTCTGTTCATTCTCTCTCTCTCTCTCTCTCTCTCTCTCTCTCTCTCTCTCTCTCTCTCTCTCTCTCTCTCTCTCTCTCTCTCTCTCTCTCTCTCTCTCTCTCTCTCTCTCTCTCTCTCTCTCTCTCTCTCTCTCTCTCTCTCTCTCTCTCTCTCTCTCTCTCTCTCTCTCTCTCTCTCTCTCTCTCTCTCTCTCTCTCTCTCTCTCTCTCTCTCTCTCTCTCTCTCTCTCACTGTTTCTTTGTCTACGCAAGCTTCCCGCCATCTCTCACTTTATGTGATAGATGAACATGCTTAAAAGCAGCTGTAATGCAGGACAGCTTTTAAGCCAAAAAAAAAAAAAAAAAAAAACACAGTAAAGCACTCCACATTGAAAATAAAAACAGGCCTGCCACAGCAAAGTACACTGGGGTTATGAAAAACGACAACAGCATGTCACTACCAGAGTCCTTCTGTGTCCTCAATCTCTGAACGTGGACGTAATCAACTATTCCTATTTTGAAACTTCCTATTTCCCTGTTGGGCTCTAACACTGGCAGATATACTTGAGGAAATGTTTAAGATAGAAATGACTGGTGCACAACAAGTTGATACCATAAACACAAAATATCCAAGTTGTTGTTTATTTAATTATTTATTCATGAGGAAATCCACCACTTAAACATAATTAGTTTAACATTTGACAGTAATTTAGGCATGTTTGTTCACCTGTTTTACCACCAGAGGTTAGACACTGATCTATTTTTCTCCACTGAAGCACACAAAGCATTTCAATTATTTCTGTTGGTTTTTCATACTTCAACATATTGATTTTGTTGACTGAAAGTATTAATATCAAGGACACAGCTATACAATATGTACAGGGCAGGGACCTGATCAATTAAGTTCTCATTTATTTATTTATGTAATTATGTACATCCTGTTCATTTCCCTAGCTATGGAGAGCAGCCGTGTAGTGAAGTTGCATTATTATTGCATATAAAAGGAAGAAAAGAGAGAAAAGTAAAAAGTAAATAACAGAAAAAAAAACTTGAGTCATAGGTTAAGTATAGACGAAGCTTAAGTATAAAACCATATAATTATTTATATCTTAAAACACTCCTGCTGTGCATTATGATAAAGCCAGGGCACTTGCTGTAAAGTGTGTGTGTGTGTGTGTGTGTGTGTGTGTGTGTGTGTGTGTGTGTGTGTGTGTGTGTGTGTGTGCGTGTTTGTGTTGGTGGTGGTGGTGGTGGTGGAGGGGGGGTGCAACGCTACATCTATATGCTGATTATTTATTTTCTCCCTGTTCGCCCTCCACTCGAGGACGCTGTGTGACGGCATTGACTCTGTAATGGCCCGGTGCGGCTCAGCTTTTAGGGCTAAATTGATGTCAGTGACATTGCTGTAAGTTTGCATAAAACCGTGGGAAGAAGAGCAGAAGAAAAAGTTTTGCTGGCGGGTTTGAGCGCAAATTGACAGCAGCTTGCACAATCTAACACTTTTCAGATCCTCAAACCCACGCTAACCTTTCTGCATGGTGCATGTAGCTTTAAAGCGGCCCACACTACAAGCTCCAGGCTCTTAACACACCCCATTAGGGGCTTATACTTCTTCAAAGAAAAGTTTTTAGAACATTAGTGTTAATTTAGAAAGACATCAATCGATTTCTGAGACTACTGAATATATCTAATATCCAATTTCTTCCCGAGACAATCTAAATTAATTTAAACCATGATAATTAGATATAACTTTTCATATCTTATTGACGATTAGTTAAACACATAAAATTATGCAAATCAACAGCGTCTAGATCAAATGAGGTTGGATTAGAGGTCTCCCCTTTCTTTTAAAGCTTGCAGGATGAAAAGTTATAGAAAAAAAGTGCCATACTGCCAACAAAATTAATGATGCACCTTGACTCACTGCAGCAACGCATGGTTTCCTAACTTCAGGGTCAGCCAAACCACTTATAGCACAATGGGGTGCAACATCAAACTTTGATGCAACATCTGTCAAATTCCAGATTCAGGTACAGATGGTTGGTTGGCTAGAGTCATGGTAACAGATTTTGCTGCTTAGCAACGATACATTTAGAAAAAACCCACAATGAATCAATGTAGAGACACATTTAAGATATAAATCTGCAATGCCATTAAAAACTGTGGATCATGTGAAAGCAGCTTATTTTATGCTCAGAGCCCATCTGAACAATACTGATGTGAAGCGGCCTGTTGGATTAAGTGAGTTTATTGTGGATTAATTCAACAGGTTTTGGGTCCATGTTTTCTAAGAGCACGGGCTAAATTTAACCATCACCCAACATTTCACTGGTGACCACACCAGACGGTAAAACAGCAAGAACTATGATGAGGCAGGATTTAATCTGAAACTGATCAAGCTCAGACATTGACGCAGGAGGAGGCAACAGCTTGAGTTTGTTAGCGCTCATCCAAATTGTTGGAACTGGGAGACGACTCCCCAGTTTTCAGCTCAAATCAGATACATTTGTCAAAGTTTGGACACGGGGTGATCTTTTCATTAAGAGAAGATCTGTGCCCTGACATTTACAACACCAGTTAAAATGAAGATGTATTACATATTTCACAAGGTGGCAAAAAAGGCATCCATCTCTGCTGTGCCACCCCTCTCTCTCTCTTTCTCTCTCTCTCATGAAATGTTGTACAGTAAGTGGCTTATTAATTTAAAGTGTACCACATCGGCCTATCCTAGCTGAATATGCTAATCAACATTTTTGAGGCCTGATCAAGTATTTTATGAGAAGCTGTAAAGTATTTGGGGGAAATTCACTGTCAGGTTCAATTACTCAAAGTGACTATCCGAGGAGAACCATGTCTCAGTCAGTATATTAAAGAGGAAGTGGACTGATACAAAACTGAGCAAGATTTAAATGGCATATTTTAGGCACCATACTCTGTGACAGATAACATTTAGTTATGAGTGATTTTTTTTTCTTTTTTTCAAATGCTTCTATTTCTATGTTAAACAAAAAAAGACGGATGTGTGGAGGATTTTCAGTTGCTTAAAGGCAACTTTGACGGAGCTGACAACTGATTAATGAAAGTAAATAACGAGTAGTGTAATGTATTACTTTTGTTGCTAAGTAATGAGTAAAGTAATTATTTTTACAATGAATAACATGTAAACAGTAATTCATTACAATCTTAGAGTAACTTGCCCAACACTGTTCTTATCTACTAGTAGTAGTTGTGATAGTAGTAGCAGTAGCAGTATTAGTAGTGGCATTTAAATCTAACTTTATTAACAGTACTTTAACTTTATTATGATGGTACTTTATTTAACTCTATTGTAGCAGTGTTTTGTTTTAATACATTGTAATAGCACTTTACATAACATTATTGTAACAACAGTTAATTTAGTAGTTTTGTATTTTAGTAGTTTCCAGTTGTTTAGAGGAGATTTCAAAAATATTGAGATGTATCAGGATACAGCAAAAAAAAATCACTATATTATTTATAGGCTATATCGTCCAGCCCTATTTATGAGTAAATTTTACTATCAGAACGGGATGACCTAAGTACATGATCATCTCAATACTATGGGCACTGGTTTACATTGGATATTGAATCAATTGTGAAACCATAAGCCCATATTTAAAAGATTCAGCGTTAATGTTTCTGAATGCTTGATGGTTTACATCATATCCTCTCCAACTGTTTTTGTCAGATTCTGAATAGTGGAAATTGTCAAAAGAGACAACCTCAACTGGATGGAGTAAAGTGTTTTTGACAAATAAACGAGCTGATGGAACCCACTGGAAAATAGCCCGACATTTCTTCGAGGGAAGAGTCATACCGGATGAAACTCCACTTTCAAGTCAAATCCAATGGTTTTTGTTCTGCTTTCAGTTTGATTTTGTAGCTTAGGGATAAAAAAAATAAATAACCACAACTAAACTAAACTAAACAAACCCCCTTTACTCCCTCAGTCACTTTACATTACACTACTTGTGTGATACTGACATCTTATTATAATATAAGCCTATTTTAAATATTAAGTCTTATTGCTTATTAGTAGGTTATCAAACATTACAGTCATACATGTCTTGCTCCTTTGCTATGTTAAATACTGAAACAAATGTAAGGTAATGTTTCTGGAGGTCTAAGATGGGAAGCAAAGAACAGAGAGACAGAGCACTTATCACGCTCAACAGCCATATCGCTGTCCTGATGCCATGTCACCCATAATCCCTGACATTTTAAAATTAAACAGACAAGGTGCTGATGGACAACAAAAACTGACATTAGATTGAAGAGAGGAGATAAAGAAGGGAATAGTGCACCTTTCCTTCTGTCTCTTATCCCACCTCATTTTTAACACACCCTCCCCCTCCACGCCGTCAGCATTTATTCCTCTATGAAAGGCTCTGATCGAAGAGTGATTTGCATGATTGCATTTTCCATACCTTGCATTAATAGTGCAGTAGGGATGAATGGCTAATGGCCTATCACATTTAAGTAGTCATCTGAACCAGCCATCACATTACAGCTCCCTCAATCTGCTAATGAAACAAGTCTCTCTCTCCCTCTTACTTTCTATCTCTCCAAATCCTTCCCTCAATATAGACACCTGGTCCAGTCAGGTCAGAAAGGTACAGCACAGTCTAAACTGTAAAAGTGAGTAAAACCGAATATGAGAATCAGAAATAAATTGTTCATTCTGCAATATCATATAATCATCAGTATTGTTATTGACAGCCTTTAACAATGTGAGTTTGTTTGGTTGCACTGTAATCAGATACACCAGTTGATCCTATGTTATATTTATGACAAATGTGTTTGCTGCCTAACAAATTCAGGGTGTTGTAATACTATACTACATTTCTTAACAAACTCATATCACCTCAGTTGTTGACTAACCATGGCCAGGCAGACAGTAGAGAAACTTTTAATAACTTTTTAAAACTAGTGCTTCAGCTTTTTGTATCATAACTAAGATTTTATTTTCTCAGACAGATTGTTTGAAAGTGTGTGAATAAACACATACTGTATGTGTGCGCATGAGAGTAAGTGTGCTTTTGGGCGTATGTGCATGTGTGTGTTTGAACTTTTTTTTCCTATTTAGCTATGCAAAACGGGCAAAGGACACAAAACCTCATACCACAAGGTCATTGACGCCACACTCTATTCATATTTTTATTCTCTTTGGGTTATGGCAAGCTCTTCCGACCACTCTAGCTCCCCCCACCATAACCACCTTTTTACTGCCTCCCGCTAGGCTGAATTTCCGTAATCTTCTGAATCTGCTGCCAATAGATTTCCCACCAGAGTTCACGCTCTTATTGAAGATTCAGAGGATCAAAAAAAGGAGATACCCTCTACACCAATGTGGATACATACACATATTACCACACAGTTGTGGCTTCACACTAAAGTACGACTGCAAAATTCACACTTATTGTACACATACATGCACACACCCAGATACACACACACTGGGTAAGCTCTGGAGACCTCTTTTAATAGTGTTTGGCTTCTAGGGGATCTGACAGGACCTTGGAGCAGAGGAGAGTTTAAATAGTGATTGCTTTGATGAAAGGAAAGATGACGCCAGAGAGGGAGAGAAGGATGGAGAGAGGGAAGAAGAAAGAGAGAGGAAAGAAAAATATGGATCCAGTAAACTGAAAAGGATGAATGGAGCGAGAGAAGAAAACAGAAAAAAATGTAAGTCACAGGGTGAGAATGTATAAGCCTGAGCAAATAGTTATTACCAGTCTCTGAAGGGTGGCGGCGTGAGCTGAATAGACTGGAACTTGGAAACCACCGTTACCAGTGGTGATAGGGGACCGCTTCACAGCCCTGCAATCTGACAAAGGCTTAGTAGGTAATGGAAGGAGACTTCCGACAGCAAAAAAAGGAGTTTTAGCACGCTATAAGAGCTGAGCATCAGATAAGTCGTCCAAACCCTCCCCAAGTGCAACAAAGTAAACGTTTAAACGTCTGAGATGTTTATCGCTCATGATTTGTCCAATTTTAACTAACATTAATTCAAAATGCAGGGCAGCATACTAATTCGAAAATGTTTATAGTCCTGTCTAAAGGCCTAGGTACATGCTCCTTACTGTCCTCCTCCTTTGACCAGTCACTAAATCTTTACCAGCAGCTGGGGTGCTGTTTTCACACTAAACTTGTCTTTATGAGGAAGCACAATTAAAAAGACACATTTATCCTGCAGGCTAAAATGCAATGTTTATACACAGAGTGATCAGAGAGCAGAGGTATTGGCCTCGAGTACATCCCCGTAAAGAAACATCAAAACATGACAATCATTCAAGATAACAAATGCGTACACGCATATTCACAAAGGAATGCATGTAGAAACCCATATGACATATACGGCACACAGTTTTTCCTTCTTTGTTCTGTTAATGTCAGAAAAGGGGATTTCTGAGCTTCAAATGACTTCTGACTAAAAATAAAAAGTGAAAGTTTCCAAGAGAAAAACTGATTTCCCAGAGTTCCTATGGGTGTCTGGAGAGTGTTTATGCATCGTTCTGCTCCAACTGAACATTAAATTTGAGGTCTAGAATTTGATGGTCTGATCAAAACAGACAAGCCATATGTCATGGCTTGGGCAGGTTAGCACAGAAGGAGAGAAAGGGGGAAAAGGGAGATGCCTTTGTGTGGATATCTGTCTGTGTTTACAAAGTCATTGGCTTGTGAGGTTGTATGTTCAGTATTTCTAAATAGCTTTGGTTTGGTTTCCATAATTGCTAGTCTTTGCTGGCCAATATGTTTACGTTTCAATAGTGCAATTTGATTAGATGAATCACAGTTTAAAACAAGTTAGTAGTTTGAAAAAACTTCACATACAAACAAAATAATGGATGTACAAATAGCTGCAACCCAATCCAAGTTTTTCAGTCTGCAGCTCTGTTCCAAGCACCTGGCATGACCAAACTTTCCAGTTTACACACACACACACACACACACACACACACACACACACACACACAAAATCACATGCATAACAAAACAAAGAATAGCATTAAAAGTCAGCACAGTATTTGCCCTTTGGAGCCTCTAATACAAACCAGGTGAGCAACAATAGCAGTTAATAATTCCAATTTAATTTGTAATTAAAGTCCCATCACAGGGCAAAGTTTAAAATACCAATTTGAAATAGTAAATCAGCCATGGAGCAAAATCATTCTCTATGTTTATTAGGGGTGGGAATCACGGATGAACGATAACTATTCATCACATCAAAAGGGGACACTGCTATACATGATATATCACAAATAAATAATATATAACATATCATGATATCTGAAAAATAAAGAAAATATATTTCCAAGAGCAGGAGAGATACATAAGTTTTACAGAAAATGCCAACAACAATGCCAAGATATAGCAACATCATGCTAATACACCAAATATAGATTCCTTTTCTGTGGAAGTAAACACAACAGACAACCCATCAATAACTTATCATGTCATGTTCAGAGCTTTAAGAGATATTCAGGGCTAACAACGGCAAAATTAACATGATAAACTGCAGGGCTACAGCTACGTACTGACACTCCCCGACAGACACACTGGAGAGCCTCTTGTAGTAATGCCAGTAGTTCAGCTACAACACAGAGACCTCACAGAAACTTTCACAATGGGCAACAAATGTGTTTCTAGTGACAGTTAAAACTCCGGCTGACTCTCTTACCCCTTTTCCACCGAGCTGGAGCTGGTGCTGGTTCAGAGCCAGAGCCTGACTAAGCACTGGTTCTTTGCTTTTCCACGGCCAAAGCTCCAGTCCCGAGCCTCAGAATGGGAGCCAGAGCGAGCACCAACTATTAACTGGTCTAAAGCAAGAATCGATTACGTCAGCAGACAGGGGGCTAACGTTTATTAGCCGGCTAGCGAGGCTAACGTTTATTAGCTGACTAGCGAGGCTAACGTTTATTAGCAGACTAGCGGGGTTAACGTTTATTAGCTGACTAGCGTGGCTAACTGTAATTTACAGAGGGTTAAACATTTGTTGATTAAAAGTACTATTTTTATCTTTTTTTTTGCCAGAGCTGTCTTCTTCTTCTTCTTCTTCTTCTTCTTCGTTTCCGGCAGGCTAGCCTTGCGCCATGTTGCTGCCTCTCACTGATGAATCATGGAAGTGCTTCAAAGGCTAGCGCTGGCTAAATTATACAGTGACGTAATTGCGTGGCTCCTTGCCGGTGGAAAAGCAACATGTTTGTAAGAGGTGCTTGGATTAGCAGCAATTGAGCACTGGCTCTAGCACCAGCTCCAGCTCGGTGGAAAACATAGATCTGTGTTTCCAATGTGCACACAGAGTGTGTGAGAACAGCTGCTCATGGCTGGTTATTTTGCTTGCATTTCTTCTCCGTTGTCACCTACAATTGCCATTCATCTAACTGTCAGCAGACTGTTCAGTACCTACATCAGGTGGCGAAGGGTAGTAGCGCTGTAGTAGTGGTCAAAGTCAAAGTAGCTGAATCATATCTGAAAAGTCCTATGATTAAAACAATTTATGATACTTGGCACCAGTATATCAATAATCTATTGCAAGTGGAGATGTTTTGATATGTTGCAATATTGATTATATGTCCAACCCTTAGTGTTTATCCTGGGACACTACTACATAAATATACCGCCAAATAAATCCAAGTAGACATATCGGCCACTCCATCCATTGGGCTCACTGTGATAAATGCAATTCCTTTCACCTTGTTTGGTAGAAAATTGCCTTCCTCTATTTCTCCCACACTCAAAACCCTGGATAATTTTCTTAATCTGATTCTGAACATTTGCATAAAAATGTTCACTTTTGAGGCTCCCAAAACAGAACATGGCTCTAATATGCAATTACTCTCCTCAATAGTAGAGGCTAATTACAGAGGTGTCAGACAAACAGGTAGCAGAACAGAAAAGGGCCTCCGATAAAATGGCTGAGGTGCTAGTCCGCCACATGGGACAGAGCGGCTCAATGGAAAGCAGTAAATTCATTTAGGCTGGCTTCATTAAACCTTGCTCGTTGGGCCCTGCATCATGCTCTCCCCTTTGCTCTCCCAGCTCTCATTTGTAGGGCAGCGGATGTGCTGTGGGTATGAAGAAGGCAATCACACAAATGAGTGCAACGCAAAGGGAATGGGGGAACAATGTAGGGAGCAAAAGTGGGAAGAAAAGGAGAGATTTGGGGAGATATAGAGAGCGCAGCAATGAGAGGAAGGGAAGGAAAAAGGGAATGAAGGAAGGAAGACAAGAAAGAAAGGAAGGAATGGTATCAATAAAGCAGCACTAATACAAAAAAAACAGAACAAAATTACACAAAGTGCTAGTGGGACAGAACAAGGGCATGAGGACATGTGCTCATTTGATGATAAAGAAATAAGGCATAAAAGGATGAGCGTATAAAAGAATAATTTTGAATATGGCTTTTGTTTTATTCATCTGACCCAGTCTTCCAAAAGCCACAGTGAACAGAGAAAGACAGAGAAAATTACAGCTTTGGTCCTCAAACAGAGGCCAAATGCCAGGTCTCCAGCATGGTGAAACAAGGGCAGCTGAGCCCCGTGGTGTCTTTACCATTTAGATTATACCAGCAACTTTCTGACCCACAGTATGGATGACCATAATAAGCCACAGTCCCCTGCTGCGTACCACCTGTACGCCAAACATATTCGCAAACACAAATCTCAACTCATACATAGAAATCCTGACCACTAAAGCATCCACAAGTACAAAAGCAACTCTGAAAAGTAACGGCTCATGTGAACTTTCCACTTCTGCATAGTTTTGTCAGACTTAATCCAACACCAATGCCAATCATTTGAACCATTCTGTGCCCAATTTAACAGAGCACTTGCTGGGAGGATAATTAATCTGTGCTGTAAAACGCACATTGAGAAGACGGTATGTTATCTCATAAAAAGAAAGAATTCAGAGGGTTTCTCCTAACTCTTCAAGAGTCAGGCTTAAAGGGTTAGGTGAAAGACTTCTGCTCCTTTCAGTCAGGGAACATGGAGAGCTGATGGTCACGCCATTTCCACAGAGGAGGTGTCGCCATCCACAGTCCACTGCGTTGGTTCCTGGCCAACGGAGCACTTCATGAGAACATTTCTGTGTGATTACATTACCTACTTGCTCAGTTGACACACTGATTCTGGGTGACTCAAATCACATCTGAAGGGTGAATGCATGCAACCTGCTGCCAGAGTCTTGCGTCCATATGCTCTTAAGCACCCATTCACAAGCAAGCATCTACACATATGCATACAGAGATGCCCGACTATGGTTTGATCCCAGACCAAAGTATTCATGCATATGCACAAAGGTATTCACAGAACAGACATGTGCTGCTATTTTGAGGTGGTAAAGTGAACATGTACTGACTGAGCCTGTACAAAAGCTTGTAAAACCATCACATTAAAATAAATAAATAAATAATAATTGTGTTAGCGCAAGCAAGAAAGGTCTTAAAGAAGAATTTCAGAAAACAGGAAGAAAAATGCCCTTTTCTTCCCTGACAATCGAACTCAAAATTGATTCATAGAAGAAAAACAAGTCAGAAAACCATGTTGTGAATAGTTTTGACACACACACAAAAGCAAATGAGAGAAAGATTCATCAGCAGAAATTTAACCTTTAGAGAGGAATATTTTGAAAAAAATAAAAAAAAACATCAAAACACAGGAACTTCAGAACTGGAAAAAAGCATTAAATGAGATCAACTCTTCAAACCAAGACCTTAAATAACATTAGAGAGAAAATCAAATGAAGATGCACATCTACATACATTTTGCATCAGCACACAGATTCAAATACCATATGTTTAAAACCATCCTCTCTATTGGCTTCTTCTCTTTTCTCTTAGTCTGGTAATAGGCTAAAGCAACAATAATTTGCCCAGCCTGACAGAGCACAGACCTATACACTGAAAAAATTAAATTACAGGAAAAATATATTTGGTCAAAAACGGAACCAATAATTTTGCTGTCATGGGTCAACAATTTGGTTAACATGGATTTGAGCTAAATTCCAGTGTCAGGCTCATGACTCATTTTGTGAGATAATAGCACTTCAAAAGCCTGTGTCTAATGTGGTTCCACAGCTGTGAGATGCAGGGTTTCCCATATAATGATTACATTTGGATGGTTCACAAGGTAATTTTAACGCTGCAATGATAGATTTTTTGTTTAAGATTTAGTGTGATACTTTAAGCAGGCATTCAAAAAGTGGGACATTGCACCGCTGCAGCTTCCAAAACTGAAAACATTAATTCTATCAGACTCTAAAAGGGTGTTTGACAGCATAACTAAAATGCCATATCAGCACGGCTGACAAAAAATGATCCAAAAGAAAGCTCTATATTTGAAAGTGTAAAATATTGCCTTCTCCCTAGACATTTCTGCTGAACCTCTGCTCTTATTAGCTACCTTACAAATTTCTGACTTTTTTGTTACACATTTACTCGACACAGTGACTTGAACCAAACATCAATCGGCATTGCTGCAATTCCATAGTCACCGAAAGAGGGTGATAAAAGTCAAAGATTACTTAAAGCTCCTTTAAATTCAGCAGCTGTTTAGCTGTCACTGACGGTGCATCACAAATCAAATCTTATGACTTCCAGAAATGAGAGCACTCCAATCAAACTAAAGACCCTGGAGCAGCAGGGTGGTGTGGCGAGCAGAGAGACTTCATCTGAAGAGGTCAGGCTGAGACCCCGGTTTACTATACAGCAACACCATATGAATCTATTAATTACATATTTGACTTATTTTATATTGCATATTTTAGTCAGTCAAGGGTTTGGGGTAGGGTATACACAGAGAGGTGCAGGTTGCTGCTGGCCCTGGATCTGTGCCTGGATACAACATGCTGTTGTAGCCTATAAGCTCCAGCTGCTTGCCTTCATTGTGTCTCTGCGCCGCGCCACAAATGTTCCTCCATCTCTGATACTTATCAAGGCACTGGAGTCTGACGCTGCCATTACTCAAAATTAATAACCACAGCAGCATGTTTATCATAGCACACTTTCACACCCAACCTGCCAGAAATAATCACCTCAGTGTTTGTGTGTGTGACAGAGAGAGAGGGAAAGAAAGTACGAGAGAGACAGAGGAAGAAACACAGAAAGACAACTGGAGGAGAGATGAAGTGTGAAAGAAAAGACAGAACAAAGAGAATTAGAGCCTGAGATGAAAGTCATAGCGGAGAGAAATGAAGAAAAAAATCTGCTACTTGCATACGTGTGCATCTGCCGTACCTAATCACTCTGCCTTCATTACACCTCGTTGATTTTCCCCGCACCTTTTCTTCCCATCATGTCTGACAACAGGGCAACACTCGCCCTCCTTGTGTATTCACTCTGCTAACCAGGACTCTAATCTCTGCTGACAGCTAATCTGCTCCAACAACGCTGGCCTGAGTAAATAAAAAGAGGAATGGGTTTTTTAATTTACAGATCATGTGAGTACAGTGTAGGCATCACTATGACTTCCCCGCAGGAAGCAAAGGAAGGAACCATGACATTCTTAGCAGTGGTAGCATCACTCAAATCACACGTCTTTGGGATGTATGTGTGTGAAAATACCACAGCCAAAAAGAGAAGTGACAAGGACAAGGGAAGGCCCCTCAGCACCTCCATTCAAATCTGGAGAGACAGGTGGTGGAGAAAAAAAACAAGGACAAATGTCCGTCGGCCTCTGGTCCGGGCTCTGCTGACATTTTCCATGGCATTTGGAAAACATCCAAAAAAACCAAAAGAAACTAAAAATAGTGCGCTGGAGGAAACCTGTGTGCCGTAGGAAGCTGAGGTTGTAAAATAGATGTAGACATTTCTTGTGACCTCTTATCTGACAAATTCACTCACTTTTACACAATGCAGCTGCTTTCTTTAACAGAGATGAACCTTTAAGGCTGAACTCAGCAGCTAGTGAGGTCAGACAGAGAATTTCTACTCAAGAGAAACCACAAGTTTGTCATTTAACTTTTTTTTAGTAGTAACACTCAACTGACACCGGCCTATACTTATTTTATGAGTGCAAGTAGGTTAAAAGCAGAAAAAGAAAAGAAGCCTCGTCCATTATCACAGTCTGTGACAGCGACAGATAAAGGTAAACATTCTTGACTTTCTTTCCTACTCACAGAGTAAACAATGAAAGCTTTTTGTCATATTTCTTTGGACAAAAAATGTCTTAAAAGTAACTCTCTAACGTCTGTTAAGACCAGTCTGTTGGGATCCTTGATGAAAATGAAATGTTGTGATATACTTAAGAGCATAAAAGTGTTGCAAGAATAAATTGGTAGTGTAAGAAAG
Organism: Scomber japonicus; assembly: GCF_027409825.1. Lineage (NCBI taxonomy): Eukaryota > Metazoa > Chordata > Actinopteri > Scombriformes > Scombridae > Scomber > Scomber japonicus. Next base: position 16,994,588 of record NC_070586.1, on the reverse strand, counting down.
AAACTGGATTCACCAAAGTCTAGACCAACTGTGAAATTAGTTATATACTGTCCTCATGCCAGGAGGAAATCACCAAAGAAAGATCAATCAAACTAAGCTTCAAATAGAATAAAATATATGACATAAAATATTGTATTAGTGACATATTAGCACCAGATGGTTAACGCTACAATGCAGGAAAACTAAAATGACCAACCATCCTTCAACAGCCATAATAAAAGAGCATCTATTTTTCTGTAACTAAAATGCTCTTACAAGAACGTCAATTTGGGTAGGGTGTGAAAGATGGCTGTCAATATTTGCTTGGTCACGTTTCTGACAAAAGGCTGAATGTAACAATGACTTTGTCCAACATCATTCCTTTATTCACTCACTCACTACTACCTATATAATAGACACTAAATAGTTTACTGAATGGCCAATAGCAAATCAAGATTTCAGACACAAAGTAATCATCTGCATTTTATATCAAAATCAATTGTAGAGTCACGTGATGATAGTTTTCACATCTTTAAAATGTGGAGCATTGCATTGTGGAACTGTTAGAAGAAAGCACAAAGTAAATACCATGGACAATATATATTAGATTTATATACTCAGCTTTCAGAAACTCAAATAAAATGGTGGAGGGTAAATGTAGTGCACTATATAGCTAATATGTCAAATAACTGTCATACTGTGACAGTAGGGGTTGCTATTAGCGACATAATTGTAAACCACATTATGCACATTGTGAGATGTTTTGAAAAGACCACACAATATTCTTCTGGAGATGATGATTGACTTTTGACAATATGTTATACTTTTTTCAGTCCTCCGGTGAAAAGAATAACGCTGGCATTAAATGTGTTTATAAGCACACGGGTATTCCTGTGTTAACACTTATCCTGTTTTTGCTCATATTCTTGATATGGCATTAATATGGAACTTGAGAACCCCGGTTATTAATATCCTTTTTTACATGATTCTAACAGTTTCCAGGTTTCTGATCTGTAGGATTATTAAAGACCCCAGCCAGGATTATTAAAGACCTCATTCACCCCAACCGTGGACTGTTTCAGCTGCTACCATCTGGCAAGCACTGCGGCAGTCTCAAGGCCCGGATCAGCAGGCTCCAAGGCAGCTTTTTCCACTAGGCCACCAGGCATCTGCACAATGGACATTAAAAGCCTGAAGCCTGACTGATGTCACACAAACATACAGAAGCATAGATATTCATGCATATTTTATCATACAATACAGCTATTTATTTGTTTATTATAGGTAGACACATGCACACCACACTTTTCAAACATTTCAAGTTTTATTCTCTTTGTGTTGTTTGTATTCCTATCTATTACTATTACTATTTTTAACATTTCCTTCTTTTTTCCTTGGTGCATTGGTGATCTAATATTATTACTCTCTTATTCTTGTGTAATGATATGTGAAAATAAAGAACTTGAAAATTGATCATCTCTGTCCAGTTGTATATTGATTCCTCAAAATCTCTGGCTTCTCTTGGAGTAAGTTTCTGGAACCAGGATCAGGTGTTTACGTGCGCAATACATGACTTGATCATAACTGTGATATTTGTGTACTATTTGTGTATTTTTTTTTAATGCAACACTTGTGGTAATAAAAGTTCTGTTTATTATACATATTCCCTAAAGCATCTACTACACCAGTAGCAGAGTTTTCCTCCATGCTCCAGTTTGGTTCTTGTTAAGTTTTAATTTCAGCCAATTTTCCTTTAATTAGATCCATATTGGAGTCTTGTTTTTGTTGTTAATTTTGGGGTTTTAATTGTTTCGAGAGATATTTAAGATTTCACACAAACACTTAAATTAGGTAGGCTTTGGAAGAAATAACATATCCCTGCAGAAATGTAAGGATTCTAAATAATAGGGCAGACATAAAATGTTTTTGTTTTTGTTTATTTATATTTAAAGCATACATCACTTGAGAGCTGCTTTCATAGGTTAACTCATTGATGTCATTGTTAGTAGTAGTAGTAAGCCACTTGATATATGTGTCTTATTATTAACTTGAGCAAATAACTTAATTAGTCCTATGTTGCAACCTTCAGTTTATTTATTCTGCAATCAACTCTCATTTGACACAATCACACTGATGTATCACATAATAATTTCATTTTGGAGTTTACCTACAGACTATATAAAAAGATGGACATAGCAAGGTGTGGCCTCACCCTACTGGTTTGCATTAAAGCTAGTTTGAAGCCCGAGAGTTGCTGCTAATGGTCGGTGCCATCTTTTCCGTTTGGAGCCAGGATTTTCCAAATATGGAGTGCAGGTTGTCTCCTTTCATACTCTGGAAACACGCTCCACTACCTCAGACTGAAGCTAATGCTATCTTACTGGGAACGCAGAGCAGTGCACACTAATATTAATTAACTAAAACAGCAGGTATGTTTATCAAGATAAAGATAAAGAGACATTAAACTTGCTGAAACATCACAACAATAGTCATCAAGCTATTATAAGTCTTCAAATCTTATTAATATACCAATAATTTCCAAAATGACCACTACCACACTTTTTAGAGGGGCTGAACTTAGTGATTAAGTCCATAATGGCTCATTGAAATAATGTGTTGACTTTGTATTTCTTGAGAGAAGTTGACATTGTTAAAGAAGTTGAAAGAGGCTACTGGAGAGAGGGATTTTCTGTAACCAGCACCAAGCGGCCGTCTGTAGCATTGCATTTTAAGGGACTTCTGCAATGGCTTCAAACTCAAGCTGTGGTTATTGCCACTGGGGTTTAAAACTTCTCCAGGCACAGTGAGACCTGCCAGCTGGCTACAACAGAGGGTTTTTGGAAAGAGCTTCCATTGCAAATGCCTCCAAATCCACACGCTTTGAGTGTTAGAGAAGGTGTGTTTCTGGGAGAATGCTTCTCCAATTATTTTCTGCTTCATAAGCTCCTGAAAGTCAGAAAGGGCCCCCAGTCATCCCTCATCTAGTCCGATTTCTGTGAAGAGGGACAAAAATGTAGAGCAGACAAATTGGGCTGTGATTTGTGATGCTCATAAGTGATGGAAAAATGCAGATAAGGCTGGCCTGAAGAAAAAAAAGGAGAGAAAAAAAGTGACAGAGCACCAAATATTGATTCCCCCTATTAATGAATCTGTTGGAAAGACTGAGAGGTTTTTTTTTTTAAAGAGAAAGAAGAGAGGGGAAGAATGCCAACTCCCAACAATAAAGATCTTATAAAAGAAATGACTCACTTACTCCATGCATCTGCTTTCACCAAGACTACAGGCCAGTTGACCAGAGCTCGCTCACAAAAACACAAACACATAAAAGCTCAAACAGACACAGAGGAGGAAAACATAAATCTGCATGTCAGCACAGGCTCTGTGTCCAGCAGCAGGGTTAATGTTAGCGGCTGCTGGGCTGCCACCACGCTCAAATCATAATTACTTAGAAACTATAGGTGAGATGCCGGGTAAAGCATGTGAATGAATATGGAAGTTGTTTTTACACTAGATGTAAATATTGACTGGCTATTACTGTTTGAAACCAATGGAGTCACAACCAACCAGATTAAGCACTAACAACAAGGGTATCAACACATCATTTTGTATCGATATTTAGTGAGTTACTTGAATGAAGATGATGTATATACCAAGGATGTATTCGTTTAAATGGGTTGTATTGATCACCGTGTATTAGTGATTGCAAGAAACAGTCAGTCAGCAAAGGTCTTACAGGAGGTTCAAGAACCAGATGAAGCACTAAAACCTTTTCTCAGATATTGACAAACATGCACCTGTTCGGAAACTAGGACTTAAAGAGCATCATGGGTAAACACCTGTGTGGGGATACCTGTGGCTCAGGATGAAGGAGCGGCCGTCCACCAATTGGAAGATTGGCGGTTCAATTTCCGGCTCCTCAAGTCCACATGTCGATGTGTCCTTGGGCAAGACATTTAACACCAAATTGCTCCCGTTGCTGCGCCAACAGTGTATGAATGTGTATAAATGGATAGTGTCCTCCTGATGAACAGTTTGGCACCCTGTGGCACCCTTACCATCAGTGTATGAATGTTTGAATGGGTGAATGAGACATGTAATGTGAAAGCACTTTGAGTGGTCATAACGACTAGAAATGCACTATATATGTAACTAAGTCCATTTACCTCTTAACCATATACCTTTATCACAAAACCCAAAGAAATGGCAAATTATTTGAATGATTACATCAGAAGCACGGTATTTAAATTAAGAAGAGAATTATCACATGGGAAAGAAAATAACTTGTCCATTTTTAATATAGGAATTATGAGGGGTAAGACCTGTCATTTTTAGTTCAGTCAATTAAAAGTAGAAAAAGTGGATACATTAATAAAGTTAACATATAATGACAAACAACCAGGGATTGATAATATAGATAGTAAACTGGTCCGAATGGGTATAGACCATATTGCACACCCAATTCATCACATACTAAATACCTGTCTAAACACCTGAACGCATCAATCTTTCCACAGGCTTGGAAAGAAATAAGAGTCATTCCACCGCCCAAAGACAGGAAAACATAATTTAGTGGTCCTAATACTCATCCCATCAGCTTGTTACCAGAACTAAGTAAGATCTTTGAGAAGGCAGTATTTGATCAAATACAAGAGTACCTCTCAGTAAATAATTTAATAACAAACTTCCAGCATGCTTACAGAAAGGAACACTCTACAGCTCTACAGCAAAAGACAGATGACTAGTACATACATCTGGACAACAAAATGATCTGTGGACCACTCATATTAGATTTTACAGTAGCCTGTGATATTATTGACCACAAGCTTCTTCTTCAAAAGCATGAGTGTTATGGATTAAGACCATCTGCAGCTGCCTGGATCGAAAGCTATCTGACAAATAGATCACAAAGAGTCATCTTTGTTTAATGGAAGTTACTTAGATAGTGTGTCTGTGGAAGGAGTTCCTCAGGGGAGCTTTCTAGGCCCACTTATGTATTCCATTTTTACCAACAATTTACTTCTCGTACTAAAATAAGCTACAATGACTATGTATGCAGATGACACTATCGTACATGCATCAGTAAGAGCACCAGCTGATCTGGCTGCCATCTTGAACACAAAGCTAGATATTATCAGAGAGTAGATCATAAAAACAAACATACATATTCTTGAAAACATACTGTTACTTAACATATCTACAGAAAAAAGTAGTATTTGGTTTTAAAGACTAAACATAGTACTTAAAGTATTAAAAATAAAACTCTCATCCAGCAAGTAAAGGAAACCAAGCTATTAGGCATCACCTTTGACAACAAACTGTCACATTGACACTATTGTCAATAGAATGGGCAAGGCATTAGCCATAGTAAAGCAAGGTAAACATTTAACTAAATTTGTATTCAATAATCTCATTCTTTCAGAGCTTGATTACTGCCAGATAAATATGGGTGAATGCCACAATAAAATATTTAGATATACTAGTACAGCTAGTTTAAAACAAGGTGGTATATCTTGCTGTCTAAAAGCTGAAGACAGGCTGAACACTGTGCTTCTACTCTCAACATGGAAAGTTTTACAATTAAAAACTCCATCTTATTGGTACACTCAATTAAAACACAATTTAAACTCATATACATATGCGTTAGACAGGCAACAGAAGGCTGATTTTCACTCCCCAAGGCAAACACTATTTTCCTCAAATGCATATTAGTACATAGAGCAGTGAAAACATGGTATTCTTTACCTCTGGTACTAACTAAATTGACACAGACATCAATGTCTTAAAAGCAAACATGGAAACACCTAGGAACATCATATTTCTAGGATGCTATGTATATGTGGATTTGTAGTTTTTGCTGGTAACTGTTGAGAGTCATCAGTGTAAGTTTTACTCATACATATTGTTATTCTCTAACATATGTCTTATGTTGTTGCCATTTGTGTTGGCTGTAATGTTTAATGTACATTTTCAAAAGTACACCCAAGGAAGACTAGCTGTGCTTTAAGGGCACAGCTAATGGGGATCCTAACAAATAATCTAATAATAAAGTCACTGCTTTGACCAAAACTTTACTGCAAAACACTCACACACAAAGAGGTGTGTGTCCCAAAGCATTAAATTCATATAAAATCCACATTGAACCTCTTAACATCTACCACAAAAAGTACAATGTGACAAAGAAACTAATTATGGTAGAAATTAAACTCTAAAATCCACACAATCTCCCCTGAGACACACAAATGTCTCCAGGTAGAAAATAAATCTTCTTTCGGCACTCACACACACACACACACACACACACACACAATAGTAATAAAAATCACAACCACACCATGTGCACAACACAAAAGCTCCCTTGAGTTTATGCAAGATGAAAAAAACAGACACCAAGGACCAAAAAAGAAAAAAAAGAAAGAAAGAAAGAAAACCGTTTAACTTTGACACTGTGTTCTCAACTCGGTTCTAAAAAAGTGAGCTCTGCTATTTGCTCCACCATTCCACTTTGATCATAACTCGCTCCCCATTTCCAAACACTGTGGCATTTGAAAAACACAATCCCACTTTGGTTTACCATCATCGCTGGAGAGGAGGATACAAAGAAATAGCCAAATAGCAGGACCAACAACGCCCGCCTGCAGCACACCGCCATCGTCTCTCCCCAAGAAATGACAGTGACTACAAAACAGGTGCCCCACTGTAACAATCTGCCTGTTGGACTGCGACAATGGGAAGGCCACATCTGGTCATCATTTCTCGCTTTCCTCCACTGAGATGCTGTTCAGCTATTACCCAGAAAGATGGAGAGATCCAGAATACATAGTGTTTGTTTGCTTTTTTATTTTATTTTCTTAAAGATGAGAGACAAGAAGTAAGGAAAAAAAGGGTAGAGGAAGGAAAAATGGCCAAGGTACTTTACCTCCCACAGGGATCCATCTCTCCGATGGCCCCTTGTCGGGGGGACAAATTGGTCCTGGAAATAAGGGGTCATTTCCTTTGCCTGTTTACCTGTTCACAGCACACTGTCATCAGTATGAAACACACACACACACACACACACACACCTCTGACCCAGCTTTACCCTCAGAGAGCTAATGTGAGGAAGGGTTGAGTCATTCAAGTCTTTACAACTGAGCATCCTCAGTGTGCGTTTGTGTGTATGAGTGCAGCTTCCCCAACAGCAGTGACCCTGACGACCTTTGACTTTTTGAACTTTGAGCCAACTAAACCATTTCAGCTCCACTTTCTCTTTCTGTCAATGGCAACACACTAACAGAAAACCATCATCGATAAAATCTCACTTTTAAACAGCCCATCAAGCTCCTCAGACAACTTCTGTCAGAATGTGTGTATGTGTGTGTATGTCTATGTACACACTGGAATGTTCATTTACGGTATGTAAGGGCGTTTTCACACCAACAGTATTTAGTGTATTTGACCCCTTGTTTCGGTTTGTTTGCGTCAGTCAGAATTCAACAATCGCACTCAGGTCCAAGACCACAAAAAGAGGTGGTCTCAATCCGCACCAACTGCTGATCTCTGGTGCGGTTCTGGTGGTGAGAAACAAATAGGTAAAAACGATCTACTTGTAATGAATTATGGGTATGGGGGCACTCAATTGTGGATAAAATTAATATATTTTATATTTCATGTATAATTCTTCCTGAAGTGACGTGCAATGTGTCTTCAGTGGCTCAAATATATCATCAGATTATTTTCCAGTCGCAACCCCTCATTTTATAACTGTAATATTTTAGTGTGTGCGCTGCTCCGTACTTTCCTGGGTGACTGCTCATATCAAAATCCTCCGGCATAGAAAATCCCAACAATGTGTGCAGACAGTGAAGGAATATGACAGCAGCAGGAAGACTCCTACCATATGAACACATGCTGTGCACTGTGCACAGTTTACAGAGGTCCAATATAACAGCAATCTGTGACAGTGAGTCAGTGAAGAGTAATTAATGCAATTAAAAAATACATTAAATAACAGGTTATGCTTGGCCCTTACATCGCGATTAACATGTTAACACTGACAACCCTAATATTTATATTATATATTTAGATACTGTATATTCTGTCTGAAATTTGGCTTACAGCAAAACCAGACTGGGTCCAGTGATTTTTTTCAGTGCAGGTTGTTAACAAAAGAGGGAAACAAAGAAGATAAGATAAGTAGATAGCTCAAATATTATGTATTTTGGTTCGTTTAGAAATATGCCTATGTGAAACCGAACCGTACCAAAGTCAGTACGCTACATTGTAACAATTTATTGCCTGCAGCGGACCAAACAATTACACAACTATAGGTGTGAAAACACCCTAAGCAGTGTTGGGCACGTTACTTTTAAAAGGTAATTAGTTATAGTTACAGTTACTTCTCCCAAAAAGTAACTGAGTTAGTAACTAAATTACTCCATTATAAAAGTAACTAGTTGCCAGGGAAAGTAACTATTGCGTTACTTTAAAAAATAAGTATAAAAGTATAAATATGTCTGTGTTAAATATGTCTAAGTTTTGTAGTTGCGTGTGCCGTTGAGAGATGCTTCATTAGGTTAGAGTTGCTTGTAACGGACGTGGACAAATACTTCGCTCTGATACATAATGTACATTTCACATGTATGTTCCTGCCTTTTACCTCAAGGAGATTAAAGTAGTGTCTGTACTTCCAGTTTAAAAGCCGTTTATTTAAACGGTGTTATTCCCATCACTGCAACAGAGTAAGGCGTTTTTTCAATTTCATCAATTTTATCAAGATTTTGTGTATTGATTCCAGTTCTTAGTATGAAAAAACATGGTCCCAATTATGTTTGGACCATGATTTGATGTTATAAATATTATAAGTACAAACAAAATTGTTTCAAGTAAACAGTATAGGAAATCTGTGATAAATTATTTTTTGGATTCTTTTCAAGGTCAATACTGACCTTAAATTAAAGTACAGGAAACCCTGTTAAAAATGTATGATGTCTTTCTATCAAGTCTTAGAAATGTCACCAACTGCTGTGAGTTGTTTCTATTTTATTTCTTTACCTTACCTTTACATATGTTAAGCTTTAGTGGCTGTTCAAACATTGAGTTTTAAAGCCCTTTTGGATCTGTTTCATCACACAGGAAAATCAGTCCGAATATAAAACACTGCTGCACCTGGGCGTCTCCTTTGATGTGTGATTGATAGTCATTAGTCTAATTAGTGCTGACAGAGGGTGACTTACGGGGCCTCAGTGGGGTGTTGAAAAGTGCAAGACTATTACAGGAGAAACATGTGCATTCACTGGATTTTTTTCTTAACATAAAAGTGAGGCTTATTACAAGTGAGAAAAAAGGACATTTGTGTGCACTGCGAATCTCAGAGGAACTGAGCACAAAATAAAGTGACCTGGTTAAATGTTTGGTTTAGGAGAAGGTGCTGCAGCTATGTTGAAAATGTGAGGAGCTTAGTTATTTTGTGAAATGATATACAGTATATATTTGTTACCTGCATCATTAACTCTCTCTCTCTCTGTCAGACACACAGCATGCAAAACAGAGCTTGTTTTTTTTTTCTTTTTGGGGTTATTGAGTGGATTTGTATATTGAAACTACAGTTACTGACAATCTATTAGTGTGCAACAAGAAACTTTGGTTAAACTTGGTGAAGCTCCTCTGTTGTATTTTCTGTATATTTCAATTAAACATATCATAACAGCAAGGTATTTCTTTGGCATCTAAATAAAACCCTGATGCTGTCCTGGCATACAGGCTTTAAAAACATAGAAATGCTTTTGGTAATATCAAATGTTTTGCATAATACATTACTTACACTCCTAGTCCTACATATATAAATATCCTAAATCAACTTTCCTATAATGTTAAGCAGGTTGTGAATCAGCATTGATAATATACATAATATAACCCATCCACGTTATACATTTTCTTTATCAATGTTATTATAAAATTAAATGTTTCAAATTCAAGTCATTCAGTTGACTCAAGCCCACTCAAGCAACCCCCTGGGCTCATGTTACCTTACACTTCAATGAGTTCTACTCATGCTTCATATAAAGTATAACGTTTTTGACCTTATGATGAGGGGCGAAGGTATCTGATCAGCACATGATATTTGCAGATACTCTGAGTTGTCTGCTGTTTTACACTTTTTGTCTGATCTGTCACTGAATATATGCTGACAGACATATTTCATTTACTCACCAGATGCCCATGTTAGAGCATTAGCTATAGGTACTCTTGTTAATATAGCTGTGTAGTGACTGGTTTGTGATTTAGTAGAAATGTGATCTTTTGGTTGTGTTTCTATTAAACGAGACATGGAACCCACCATGTTGCACTAACCATGTTTCTACAGTAGCCCAAAACGGACAAACTAAACACTGGTTCTAGAGAGGACCTTCTCGGCCATCTTAAGCTCTCTCGCATGTGCTAGAAAGGGAGGTGTATTCAGTTGAATTCATGTATCCACTTTAAAGTGCCATGAGATATTCTACTACTCCTACTTTCTTCCGTCACTGACACAATGCAAAGCATCACATTTTATAGGTGTGAAAATTACTCTTGTGTGACTCTACACAAGTCAGTGATGTTGAAATAATGACTGTTAAGTGTTTGAAATCTAAATTTACTGCTCACTGTGGACTATACTACTGAGAGTCTTTTATACAGGGAGTATTGAATAAGGGGGTGATTTTAGACACAGTTCTCACTCACACGCACACACCTCAACATACACCTCCATCTTCACATTGCGACAACCACCCAGCCAGTTCCTCCCTTTAAATAAGATTCCCTCCCCTCCTCTCCGCTTAGAGCTGTGTGACTATAAAGTGTAACAATAAAGCAGCTTATGACTGGAGGCTTTTATTTGCTCTGGCTCCATGAGCAACAGTCAGCATGTACACAAAACAAACACAGACACACACACACACAGGTCAGCAGGTTGGTTACTTCTGCTGGGTTTTCGAAACTCTTCCTTTGGGGGTGGAGCAGTGCAGCATCAGAGGAGCGAGCGATGTAAGACTCGTCAGCTACGACTGTCCAACCCACCCTTTCACTCTCTCCTGCCTTTGCTTCATTCATAAGCCAACAACACATTTACAGTATGCTGCTGCCACACACACACACACACAAACACAAACACACACACACACACACACACCACTTCTTTATCTCCCACAGAAATGGTCACATACTCGCACACATAATTTTAAATTCCAATATTCCCACAAGTGTTCCAGACAAATCCAGTCAGACACACATACACCTTCCTTTGGCCCCTGAACCAATGCAGTAAATATCATTATGGAATCAATGCAGCATGTGTGTGCGTGTGTGTGTGCGTGCGCGCGTGTGTGTGTGTGTGTGTGTGTGTGTGTGTGTGTGTGATAAAGGAAAGAAGTTGATAACACCATATGCTCCTGTGAGGATTTCACCAAACTCCATGTTTTTTGATTGAAAGGAGGTGGGTAAGGTATTACCATAACCTTCCCACCACATGTCTGCTGTAAACTCAATAATGCAAGAATGATTTCACACATGCACGCACACACACACGTACACGTACACGCACACACACACGTACACACACACACACACACACACACACACACACATATTGTTGCTGTGCACCATGGTAAATTCAATATTGTGTTCACACCCCTAAGCCAGAGTGGGAGTACATTCAGCAGAGAAGCCACAGCCTTAGCTGTAAATCAATAGATTAAATAGAAACGTATAAATAAAACACAAGATAATAAATAAAAGAGGAGATGGTTTACTCTTGCTGTCGTATACTGTACAGGCCCTCTCCCATTTGAGAGAGAAAGGGGGTGTGAGTTTCAAAAAAAAAAGAGGATGAAAGCAATTTGAAAGATGACCAGAGACAGACAGTAGGAAAACAGAAAGAGTTTTTTATTGTGGTTTATATCATGTTTTTATTAACTATTTGGGATCTACTCCAGTTGTTCATTCTCATGTGTGTTAGGTCTATGCCATTGTAGTGTGTGCTGGCATAAGGAGTCTATCTGTTTTGGTGTAGTGCATTTAATGTGCTTTCATTTACAGTATTTCAATGCGTGCACATTACTGCTCCCTTCAAAGTTGTATAATAGAATCAAAAAAGTCTAGAGACTATTATACACGAAGGCATCTTTTAAAATATTATAACAATGTTAGGTATGACATTAATTACCAATTTAAAAATGACTTGATCTATGAAAGATTTTCTCATCAGACCTTAATGAGCCATTAGTCAAAAAATTTACTGAGAAGGGGCAGCCTCTGGATCCACTGAACTTGTATTCAATGTATTATATGGTTATTGGTACACACCAATGTTGGATTATAAACTTCTTAAGATGTATTATAGATACAACTTTTTGCTCTTTTTTATTGTCTTTTTACCACCTACCGTGTGTCTCTTATTGCAAACCTGGCCATTCAAAGAGGAGGGGTCTCTCTTTCAATTTCCTAAACCAAGGTTTCCTCCATATATTCCTTGTATGGTCAGCTCTTTTTCATTACTGAAACTGCCTGAGATAAACCAGGCTGTGATGCTGAGACGCTGAAAATCTAACCGAGACATTGTACGTGATACTGAGTCATACAAAACAAAAACGTGACTTGAATTACCTGTCGTTAATGCTCCAGTTTAGGCAGAGGTTGAGTGAGCTAAGGTTGCGACATTTCCTCACCACCTCCATCACCGTCTCATTGTTCAGCTCAGAGATATGCCGCAGGTCCAGGACGCTCAAGTTACGTAGCTGCAAGAGGCAACACACACAAAAATGTATATTAATGTAAAATCCAGATACAGTAGGTAGCTAAGAGTAGCTTAGGTTGACTGTTAGTTACAGCAGATATCTTACATTCATAATAACAACCTAATGAATAAAAATTTGCTTTTTTTAATAACAAAGGAATACAGATACACAATTTACTGTCGGTTCTCAGAAGGATCTGTTGATGATTAGTTACTGTGAGTAGTGCAAAAAATTCAGCTGCAGGAATGGAAATATTTGGTGAGGACGTGTGGTATATGACTTAAAGAATGTGAATTTCCCTATTCAGTGAGTAAGCTTCTACCACCACATCTAATAAAAAAAAACAGCAGAAATGCCAAATGAAAGCTAACTAGGCAGATAAATGATTTAACATTGCTTGCTGTTACTGTTTACCATTCTGCGCCTACATGCCTGGTGTGAGGGGTTATGAGCCAATATGAGCATTCACTTTCTCTTTTCCTTTCATTTTACTGACTTTCAATAACCCCTCTTTCCCATCTGGATAATATATAAGAGTATACCCTATAAGAGGAGTTTACATGAATCCTCCAGTCAAAATATCTACTTCTGAAACTCATACTCACACTGACATACTGTTGAGTGTTTACCGCTTGCAGAAATTACTAAAATGCTTTTCAAGTCACAGCACTGGTGCATTTCTTCTGATACATTCTCAAATCTATTAAAAGCACAGATGCATGCACACATACACACACCGGGGATGCAAGATAATAGAGGTATGATACTCCAGCCAGCCGCCAGGGAGGCAGGGTGGTAAATGTCATGTCCGAGGCTAAAGAGAAAACAAGCTTACAGTCGGTGTTAAGATCACTGAGCACTATTGTTGGCTCCATAGGCATGACATATACCTAGCAGCATGAAAACACATGGGAGAAATGGATAAGGACCACGGTTCGCTGTGTGAAGTAAGCACACATGTAAACACTCTCCCCTGTCCCCACATAGTGCGAATCAAAACACAGAGAGGCACACACCCACTGCAAACAAACACAGTGAGTGTGTGATGCCGCACTGTGCTGAAGGTAATAAAATAGGCTTTCAAAACCTTTACCTCTGTATAGTTACTCCATTTGTCTCTCTATTCTTACGCAGCCATTGGCTTTTTTTGTCACCCTTCAGGAGAAAATTGGATCTCACACCTCTTGTGATAAAAGGTCTGCTTAGGCATGAAATAAACATGAAACAGATTTTGTTTGTGGCATATCCGTACCTATACTGTGAAGACACGCTTAGATATACTAATGAAATAAACATTAAACAGATTGTGTGCATAAAGATGGGTCAAGAATACAGTGGTGATTGTCAGGGACAGCTAAACTGACATGTTAAACAATGGTATTTAATTAAGGGGGGAACATCTTCAACTGCATGAATTATCACAGGCGTGCACACACACATGCATGTAACTGTTAAACCACACACACACACACACACACACTGACATATACCCCTGTGGCCTGTGTTGGATCGACGTGCTAAATTATTCATGCAGAATAAGGCTGATGTGTGTGCCACATGTGTGTGAATGTGTATATATATGTGTGTGTGTGGCAGCATTGTATGAGAAACAAAGGCAGTGCAAGAATCAGACCAAAAACTAGACAGAGTGACCACAACCACAAGTACTGTATTCATGGCAACACTCAGTTTGTCAAAAAAATTACCACCAACAGCACAAATATCCACACATACACACACACACACACACACACACACACTTATCTGCATTCAGTATTTGTGGTTATTAAGCCTGGAGTAAAAACATAAAAGCCCCGACATCAAAAGTTGTATTTGTTCTCCAAATCTTCAAAACTGCTTATGTATTCAAAAAAGAATTTCTACTACAACCAATGATAACTGTCTCATTGATGTGGATAACCAATGAAAAACCAGACCAACCGGAGTGAGTTTTGATTGGCTGAGAGCGTAGCTAGGTTGAAGAAAATTGAAAATTTAGCAGATGTCTGCATGAAAGGGAAGAGGCAGCGTCACGGCTGGGACTGTAACTTTGTTAATCCATCTGTGAAAAACCAACGCAGGAAAATAAATTCCAGAGTTTAGCAGACATCTGCCGAAAGAAAAATATCCTTCAAATCCCTGAAATGAAGTCACCCAAGAAATAACCTCTCAACAATTAGTCACACCTACAGAATGTGACAGGCCACAGTGCCGGTGTTTGTTTTCTCATAGTAGACAGATTATCGTAATTTGACTCACAGGCGAAAGGTTTTAATGCTTCCAATCTTATTTAATAATTTCCACTCATAACATAGTTTATTTTTCTGCTCATGTATGTCTGTGATCCAAAAACACACAGACATGAAAAGAAAGAAAAATAAATGGAAAGAAATGGTGGAGGGGATGGGGACGAATGTTTAAGACGGAGAAGACAAAGCCCGTGATTCACAGCACAGTGAGAGAGAGAGAGAGAGAGAGAGAGAGAGAGAGAGAGAGAGAGAGAGAGAGAGAGAGAGAGAGAGAGAGAGAGAGAGAGAGAGAGAGAGAGAGAGGGAGACGGGGGGGGGGTGGAAACAGAAAAGAATGAAAACAGAGTGAGGGCAAGTGAGGGAGAAATAGAATAGAGAGCAGGGGATTTGGTGAGGGTTCGGTAGGTTTTCCTCCTCGATGGCTGCGTACGGTAACCAGGCAGAGTTCGTCTCGTCCCCTCTGAGTTGGCAGCTACACCTGGATAATTATTCATGCTGTTCATGAAAAACACTGAAACCTGCAAAATCCAGCTGCTCTGAGGCCAGCGTGTCATCACCGCCCCATGAACACACAGGCATGGCACAGAAATGAATGTGCATGCTGGTTATATGAATATTCTAACGCTATGTGCACACATGTTCACATGTGCAAAAATTTGCATGAGGAGATTTTTTCTAACAAAATGATTGCTAACACAGGCAGCAATTATGTTAATAGAAATAGTAGTTAAATGAATCTTCCATTTTAAGTGGTGAAATTAATTATTAATGATAATAACCAGTAAATGAAATGACCCATCCTAAAATATTTTTTGCTAAGGTCTTAAAATCCACTTTAATGTCTGCTCAATTTATTTCTTAAATTAAATTAAGAAATATTTCCCTGATTGAGAAAAAAACCCAAAACAACAACGAAAAAAAATTTTCAGCACTGTCCATTCAGTATAAAAACAGATTTGAATCAAGCTTTGCACAGTCAAAAAATTGCATGTGAATGTTTGTCTGTAGACCAACTCCACGTCAACATGCCATATAATATATATAATATTATATTATGCAAAGATTAGAGAAAATAATTTAATTAAGACTTTGATGAGCAAATAGTTTTTGTCTGAGACGTGGGTGTAGCACCATCATTTTGCCTTAAGAGTTTATTTAATTCAGTCCACATGACCAGAGGTGGTTCCTGAGCTCTAGGCAGTTTGGCTCCCACCTGATTCACTTCGATGCTTCTCTCAAACAGGAAAAGTGAGAGCCTGAGTCAGAGGTCAAATGCAAAACGCCAATTTGAATGAAAGTAAAATAACTAGCTGTTTTACAGGTACACTCTCACTCAGCCACTAATAGGCTGGAGTTCAATATTTCAAGAGGTTGATTTGACACTTTATTACATTAGTGTATCTCACAGTCTGGCATACAGAGGGTGTGTGTGTGTGTATATGTGTGTGTGTGTGTGTGTGTGTGTGTGTGTGTGTGCGGGGCATACCTGTGTATGTATGTAGAGCTATAACTACCTGTGCTATTACTACATTTATTTACACAACGTCAACCCTTAGGATGCCAAGCAGGAAGTGGAGGCCTGGTGGAGATACGATGTCATGGCTTGAACGCTGGCACAAAACTTCATTGCTGTTACTGTCCATCAACTTCACTGTCTCACATGACAAGTGGCTGGATGACATTTAAAAAGCCTGGACAGAGCAAGCATTGTTTTAGTCATAAATAGCGTACATGTTAGATTTTGGAAAATATGAGCTGCTATTTCATTGCTGTAGTTAATTTATAACCACCACAGGATTTAGTATGTGAGCTTAGTCAATGAAATATAGGTCCTACTGTGGGAAATGCATATCCTTAGAAGCAAAAAAAGAACAGGAAAAAAGAACACATGCATGCTAGTACTGTCTATAAAACAAGAAAAAAGGCGTGCTTTTTCAGTAAAATTAACAACCGTAACAGTGGAAACTCAATTCTCAGGCCAGTGAAGATGAGAGGAGGAAACAGACAAAGTTCAGTTTAAATCCTTTAAAGAACACAGGCAGAAGTGTTGAACTAATATTCACAGTCCTGGACAAGAAGTCAAAGTCACAGTGTGTTGTTGAAGTGGTATTGTGGCCCTTACATATTTTCGTTGGAGTTTGGTGGAGACAGGATGAGGCAAGGTATTGGGGTGGGGGGGGTTGGGGGGGTTGGGGGGGTGGGCGGGTGAGAGGAATGGGAGCAGTGTCACTAGGTGAATAAAAGTACAATACAAGTGCGCGCTCATGCATACATGCTGGGCTTTTTTTTCCATATCGAAGCATCCCAGACAGTTCAGTCAGACAGGAGAAAGCTGTGTCGAGACAATCCGTCTGCAGTAAGCCTAAATCACACACACGCACACACACCCTCACTAGACGCACATTGAGAAAAAAAACACACACACATAAATACACAGAGGCCTGTGCAGACAGAGTGATATGAATATTTGAAAAGGGACTGAGGCAAAATACAGGAAAGGCCATGGGTCTGGTATCACAAATACATTGTCTGCATCAGTCATGGACCAGTGAGTTGATCTTTGTGTGTGTGCGTGTGTGTGTGTGTGTGTAGTTACCTTCTCTCTTCATCTGTCTTATGCCCATCTACTGTCTATCACTTATTTTCCCTCTCCTACCCCCTTTCTCTCTCTCTCTTTCTCTCTTTCAGTCGCTAATCCTGCATGTGTTGGTGTTGATAACAAACTCAGTGGTGAGGAAAGGCTCGAGGAGATAGAGAGCGTTGGTTTCTCTTCGGCGCACTAAGCCAAATGACCACATAGGCACGCACATACACACGCATACATGCATGCACGACCCGATGTAGCAGTGCTGGATGACAGTCACAGCACAGTGACACTCGTTGGGCCAGTAATGACACATGATACCCCTCCCTCCGGAGGTCAAAAACCTCTCTATCTCTGTCTGTCTCTGGGTTAAAAGTCTTCGAGCCAAATGAATTATTCTTCAATTACTCTTGCAAGAGACACACATCATCCTTAGGCTCTTCTCTGCTCATTATATTCATAAATCCCCCAATCTCCTCCATACAGCAGTGAAGAAAATTATTATTACAATTTCGACTCATTCTGCGACCCCCCCAACCCCATTACCTTTCTTCCTCCAAATCCCCTCTGCTCCTTCGTTTCCCCTTTATCCTCTCTGCCACCCCTGAGACACAATACACATGTACAAGTACACAGTCACACACACACACACATTTGTACATAGGGAAAGAAACACACACACATACATACACACACACACACACACACACACACACACAGACACACACACAGACACACACACAGACACTTACTTCACTGGTTTGTGTCTAGGGTTATCAGTTTGACACAGGGCACTGTGATTATGTATTTTCTATGCTCTAGTCAGGGGGGGGAGATAAGGGGCCAGCAGACTACAGCAAAGCCAGACACCACTCATCCCATATGGGGAGAGAGCGGTGAAGTGGTGGGTGTGAAGGTGACAGTGGGTGGAGACCTGTATCTTTACCTTTTGTGTTTCACCATTTTCAAAACTTCTTTTGTGCCCTCTACTCATGGTGATTTGGAGAGTTAAGAAAAATAAAGAAAATATTATTTGTTTTCTTTTTTTTTCTTTTTCTTTTCCTTTTCTTTTGTGAAATGGTTGTGATCCAAATTTGAACTTAGGATGTTACGAGTACATAGTCCTCGCCTGAGCCCGCTAAGCCACCAGGATGGATAGAACATATGATTCTGGTTAGGAAATTAAACAGCATCACTGTCATAAACCAGACTGTTTTATTTGCTCATAAACACACAGAGAGAATGAGGTATTACTCATGGTCCAATTCTGTCAAATTTAGAGGGCATTTATCAAAGGTCCTAACTTTCTGTGGAGAAGAACAACAAAACCGCTGGAGCGGCATGGCTGAATTAATCTACAAGGCCCCAAATTAAGACCAGAAACATCCAAGTTCTGCACATCAGCGAGACAACACAGGGCTGTTACAGTCTCCAAATATACCTCTTTTCATCTCTGACACATTCTTCAACAGCCTCTCCATTTGTTATGTCTTTGGCCTCCTCTCTTGTTCCCGAGGGTGGGAATTTTCACACACACAAAAAAGGCATTTTGAGGCCCACAGTGTCTTAGGGCAGTGATAGGCTGATGTATGAGGAGGGGCATTGTGGGTAGTCATGACAGGCAAAAAGGGAAGCCATCAGTGGGACATCTAAGGCTGGGGGAATGAAGGCTCTCTGGCACCCAGATCTGCTCTCAAACACTAGCTCTCTGATAGAGCCGACCTTGGACTTAATCACTACCAGAAGAAAAGAGCACCGCTTGACAGGAAGATGGAGAGACAGAGGGAGAAAGAGTGTGTGTGTTTTTGTGTGCGTGCATGAGAGAGAGGGAACGATAAAAAAACAGTAACACACAAGAGCACAATACAGACAAAAAAAGAGATACTCTACACATGCAGATGGTGATGGACAAAGAAATAGATAACAACACTGAGATGTTGAATTGTTCCTTTTTCAGACAACAAAAAAGTGTAACCAGAAAGCGGAGAGAAAGAAATACTGTATTTTATCCACTTCTGATAAACACACAAATCCATCTCCTAAAAGACACAAACACATACACACACATATCTGAAGAAGAGTGGAGGTTAGACTCAAACTGGCTAAGTGAAGCCTTCCAACCATAATAACGCCCACTGCTTCCCCACTCACACAATCCAGTGCGCTTCCAGCTCTGTGGCATGTCACAAGCTTGACTAAAGGGGGAACCCTCTGAAACTGAATAAGCAGAATGAATGATGATCATATACAGTAGGTGCACACACATATAGCACATACATAGTATACTGTATGAAGTTCTCAAATTAGCTGCGAAGGGAGGGCGCCAAATCACTGAACGCTCTGGGACACCCACAAAGCCTCCAACCCAAGATGTTTTGTATCCATTACACAGCCTTGGAGTGTGACAAGCCTCATCAATAAAACTATTATTACTGTCAAGAACTCGTAGCCAACTTAGAGCGTCAATCTGGAAACCAACCATAAATACAAATTTATAGTATATCCCTGGCACAGCAACACAAAAGACCACATCAGATACGTATCTGTTCATTAAACTCACCGCTGTGTTTGTTCTCAGGCTGAAGTTGAATGTACAGTTTGATTTCCTAACAGCCAGCAAAGTGTTAGAAAGCTTGTTTTCGATTAGGAGGCTTTACTCTCTCAGCCAGCAGAAATCCTGATTTTAGTCGCTAACAAGATGATGATTTATCAAACGGCGCCTCGCAACAAATATTGAGTTGTGTTGCACATCACAGCGGAACCGCGTAGCTCCCGCAGGAGTGAAACACTGCAAAGCCATTAGGGGAGCATAAATGCCACAGCTTTACAGTTACTCTACAGACCATCTGCATCGAACTCAACACCAAGGGTGGCCCATTTCAACCATCAGCTCACTTGATTAAGAAAATACGTTTTCAATTGATTCCCTCACACCCTAATTTGTGAGGAGTCTGTATAAAAAAAAGACCATCAATCTAAAATGAGTGTGTCATAGAGGAGAAGTTAATAAAAGTAATGGATTTTCTTCTTTTTTTTTTCTCCACCCCTGCTGATGGCTAGGTGGCAAGTAAGGGGGTTGGGAAGATTATCAGACAGAGCGAGAGAGAGCAATCGAGGAAGAAAAGAAGTGGGAGGGAGTGTGATAATCGAACACGAGAGGAGAGCCGCAGTCCTGGAATCGCATTCAGGTCCACGGAGTCATCAGAAATGCAACGATTCTAAACGCAAGAATATGATTTTCAAATCGACACTGGATGGGACCAATTGGGAATGAATGAGAGGAGGAATCAACTGCTAAACGAGATAATTACTGTCAGAGATTACAGGGGCAGAGAGAGGAAGAGGAGAGAGTGAAAGAGCAAGTGAGCAGGACAGAAAGAGATGGAACACATAAAATGATGGCTGAAATATCAGGAACAAAGAGCGATGTGATTTGACTGTGAATCTGTACAGACAGAAAGTGGTCAAAACATACTTGGGGCAAACTACTAAATATATTTGTTAAATGGTCATTGGGTTAGGGTTAGGGTTAGGCTCAACCTTACAGTGTATTTTAGCAGCTGATATGAACAAAGCAAAAAATAATCATAATGCAAAGCTAATTTTAAAATTTACTGTAGCAAGAAATCCTATTTTTAAATGCAGCAGCTGTTCTTCTTACCAGTTTCTCTTCACTGGCTCCCTGTTCATTTTAAAATTGATTTTAAGATTTTTTTTTCTGATCACTTTTAAAGCATGTCTGGGTCTGACTTAAGAGCTATATAACAGACATGTTGACCACTACAGGCCATCCTGGAACTCCAGATCCTGAGGTGGGGATCTTCCAGCTGTTCCAAATTTGAGGCAGAAACGTGAAGGTGACCGTGATTTTGCCATCAGGGCCCCTTGGCTTTGGAACGTCCTGCCTCAGGAGGTAAGGTTGCAGAATCAGTTACTTCTTTTAAATCATTTCTTAAATCTCATTTCCATACACCCGCTATTATGTGATGTCACCTGTTTACTGTCTTTTTATTGTTTTTTAATGTTTATGAACTCTATCATTTTCATTGTCTTCTATTGTCATCTTCTCAATGTCGGACTTGCTTTCCGTGTCATGTTTCTTTGCTTTTGTATTGTACTGCCTTTGCTTTGTCTGTCAAAGAACTTTGTAAAGTTGTTTTTACAGGTGCTATATAAATAACTGTTGTTGTTGTTGTTGGTGTTGGTGTTGGTGGTGTTGGTGGTGGTGGTGGTGGTGGTGGTGGTGGTGGTGGTGGTGGTGGTGGTGGTGGTAGTAGTAGTAGTAGTAGTATTATAAATATTCTACTTCAGTAAACGTTTGCTATCCAAAGTACAGCCTGACTGGCACACTATTTCCACAGCCACTATCAATATTAATATTTTTAAGTTTTTAAAGTTTATGTACAGTATGTGCTCATTTTTTAGCACATACTTTATTTTACATAAATACATTGCGTTTTTAAGGATCCATTCATTTATTGTCTT
This sequence comes from Scomber japonicus, assembly GCF_027409825.1. NCBI lineage: Eukaryota > Metazoa > Chordata > Actinopteri > Scombriformes > Scombridae > Scomber > Scomber japonicus. Next base: position 16,972,539 of record NC_070586.1, on the reverse strand, counting down.
TAAATAAATATTTACAGAACAATTAGTCATCAGTGCTACCTAGACAAATCCCCCATATCAATATATCTACTATAAGCTAATCGGCTCTATAATGGCTCTCTTAACCCTGTGAGACAGTTTGGGGGAAAAAAACAAGCAATATTTTGCATTCAGTAAATGTTACTTTTGCCAATTCTAAAAATGGTGTATTTGAATATTTCTGCACACTGAGGGCTTCAAACATTCTCAGAATTGCAAAATTGTCTGAAGTGGTCAAAACAATTGCACCAAATCTCTATAACAAATGGTTTCAACCCAAAAACTGCTGCCACAACTAATGAGACCTGTTTGAGCATGGGAATGGTCATCATATACTTCCATCATAATGTTGTCAGCCCTTATACAATCTAAACTTTGAAAAGGTCCTTGATCAAATCACTATGTTTATTACAGATGTATGACTAGAAAAACTTAACACAGTGCTGACCTGTATCTCAAATTAATCTTCAGGTTCTCAGCTTTCAGAAGACATATACCACTTGTATGTGGCATAATTTGTTAACCTGCTATCTTCTCCATGAGATCCTCTGCCCCCCACCCTTGAAAAGGACAAACTAGGTCTATGGTGGGTCTCTAAGGATTAAGCAAAGTCATAATTATCATGTAAGTATGTGTAACGGTGTCAGTGCTGCTTTGTGTGTTGTTGGCCCACACAACACAAATGAAATGAAAATGTGTGTCTGCATGCATCTCTGGCATCTGTATTGTTAAAGCTGAGAACCTCAATAAGAAGCTGGATTTTTTTTTTTTTTTTTTTCAAAACTGCAGCCTTAAAAAAAACAAATATTATCAGATAAATGAACTTGCTCATCTGAACTCCTAAAACTTCACCTTGGTTAATACCGTAATAAATAATAATGAGGTACTCTGGACTGTGCGTGTATGCGATGTGTGTGTGCGTCCACCTCCACGTATGCTAATGCTGTTATGATTGGCTGGCTTCATTACTGTCTGTCTACAACACCATGGCCAAGGTCAGTGGAGGCTGCAGAGATGATAGGGGGCCAAAACCATGAGCACAAATTAATCTGCTGTTTAATCTAATAATGCAGCGTGGCTTCGGGTGTCTCAGTCCTATTAACACAACTGTAATTGCATTTGAGGAGGAATGGGCGCACGCAGACTCACAAAGGTACGTTTATGCTCACGTGTACACCCAGGTACGGCTAACACAAATCGAATTGTATCACACAAGCACACATGGGTGCGGACATATTATACACATCCACACACAGGTGCACACATGCATTCTAGATGGATGTTATGTTGGGAAAAATAAAAAAGAAGAAAAACAAGGTATAGCATTTCCTTGTGAATTTAATCTGAGTAATCACTGTGTGTGTGTGTGTGTGTGTGTGTGTGTGTGTGTGTGTGTGTGTGTGTGTGTGTGTGTGTGTGTCCATGTTTATATGGCATGGTGCATCTTTCACCACAGAGCCCCTACTCATTAACATGGTAATATCTAAACAGCAGGGTGTAGTCAGAACCGCAGCGTATTATTAGGATTCATCTCATTAGGCTTTCATGAGATTTAAAAGTTAACACGAAATAACTTCAAAACACACAGCGAGGTCCCTAGTTTACTCCCCAACAGTTAAATTTCCACCCTGGAGACGACGCAACATGGAGAGCTGGCCTACAGTAACAGGATTATACAGAAAAACATTCATGCTAAAACTTCTGTTGACATTTGGTTATAAAAGTAATTACCACAAAAAAGTGAAACTGAAATTAACCTTCTTTAAACTCCGCTGCAGGAAAGACCATATCTTCACTTTGACTGAGAGTGAACACACAAATAGTGCTCTTACAATAGATTACAGCTCACAAAAAAACTTGTGAGGAGAGTTGTTGGATACTTACTGCTGTGAGATGGATGACACCCTGAGACGTCACAGGGCATCCCATGAAGCCAACAAACTGCAGCTCAGGACAATGCTCTGCAACCGCTCGCATGGACCGATCAGTGACCTGTAGCACAAAAAAGTAGAGAAAAGAAAGAACATTAGAAGAGAGAAGTTAGGAGAGAGTTCAAATCGATATCTTCAGAGTATTACTTGGTAGCCTGGCTAACATCAGGCCGCGTCTCAATCTCATGTGAGATTGAGGTAGGGTCTGGCGAAGAGCCGTTCATTTCCTCCTACTTGAGGCGGGATCAACAGATGTCGATCAAATGCTTCTGTACGCTACTGGACAAACTTACAGCCAATCATATCAACGATAGATGATGATGAATTCTCGCTGGAATGAGAGCATGGGTATACCCAGGCTAATTATTTGGCATGCCTTCTCTTCAATGTCATTCATTCACTCTATAGATGTTGATAATGTTTCATTCATTCACAGTTTCTATGGTCAACTTGTGACATTCATGGTGAAAAAGTATCTGGAAAAATGTTTTTGTCTGTTTTCTTTCTTTGATGGACACTTTGCACTTTTTGTGATGAAGTTGAACTTTACAGTTATTTTGGCAAACATTTCTATGAAGAAAATCTTTCAAACCAAGTGGGTGCAGACAGGTGTTGTCAAATTTGTGCATAAATGTCTCCATCTGTGCCATGGTCGGGTTTGTTTTGTGTTCAACAAGCAGTTGAAATAAAGGAATGAGAAAGGGAAGATCACAGAAGGAGAGGAGGAGGAGGATAACAGACAAAACAGCTAAAAGAGAGTGTCTGCCAAGCAGCGTGGGTGTCGACTTATGATGGATGGGCCGCTCCCCATCATTCATCCAGCCGTCTACTAACAGCTTATAATGGATCAGAGATCAATAGGGAAGCAGAACATTTCCACTAGCTTCCACTGGAGTCATCAATACAGGTATTGATAGCTACTTCACCTCCCTCACCACACTCAACACGCTTCAACAATATGTGGGAGATTGTTTTCGCTGTCAGTAGGCTTGCCCAGTGCTTCCTCAAACTCTTCTCATCAATCACAAAGACAGAATAGGACAAGAACAAGGAAGAACAGAAGAGAGGATTTGACTTAACACAAAACCCAAAGATAAACAAACATCAAAGAAGATAAGAGAAGAAATATCTCTCCTCAAATCTAGCCATTCCTGTCAAAATGTTCAGTGTTCCTTTCTGAAATTCCCAAAAGGTAAGTGAAACACAAAAAGTGCATTAACAAGTGATGAACACGTATAAACTATCGATTCCAACATTTTTGAGAAAGTGATGAGAAAGTAAGCTTCTGTACGCTCAACAATTTGGAATGAAATCCAAGTATGAGACGTTTTTAAAACTAACACTTTGCCCGTACTAATAAAACACTAACTGTAGCAAAATCTGTGAGAGCTACATAAAGACAGGAAAAATGGCTCAGGAAGACTGAATGTGAGAACATTAATTAAAACTTACTATATTGCTACAGCCTTGGCCTTAACATGACCTTCTAGAAATGTAATAATCAAGCCAAAAAAGCAGCAGAAATATTATTGTTTTCATCATCTGTTTCCGGCGGGAAATGATTATTCTCGACGGTGTGACAGATCTAAGTCATAGAGCAGGAGGGTTTAGTGTAACCACCACTGCTACTCCAGGGGAATTGTCTTCACTGCATGATTGACAAGTTAATTAATTAGCCTGTTAAACTGGCGACTCGCCAATGAAGTTGTAGCGTTGAGCAGCGTTACGGTTACACTTCAAATCACATCTCTAAAACTGCACAGCTGTGTTCAGACAGAGATTAACCCTGCATGAAAAAAAAAATGCAGCCCTATCATTTACTCGAATGAGGAAACTTGGTTGATGTAGCAAAGATATCAACACAAAAGGCTCCAGAAACAAAAAGAATGGTTACAGTTTTATTGAAGTTTTGCTGGAATACCAAGCGTCTTTAAAATTTTAAAGAGTAGTAAAATCCCTCCTCATAACATCGTAAACCATTGATCCATATTTTTTACATCTGATAGCCACTAAACCTCATGGATCTGTTAAACTTAACTACCTGGATCACTGTCAGTTATGACTTATAGATCACAATGCTAGGTACAAGTCTAACCTCTCACTCCTGTTTTTTGGATATCTGCATTCGTGAAGTAGTATTCATCAGCCAATCTACTGGCATTGGCTAACCACTGGCTACTCTCTTTACACCTGGATCACTGCCTTGCTTCCTGCATTTGTTGAACACAGAGCTGTTTTTGGTCTGGGTGCCAACTAATGTCTCCTGATATGAGAATCTCAGTTCCATTGTTTTTTGCCTAATTTAAGTAAAAATATGTACAACTTTTTGGTGCATTGGACAGAGTCACCCTGCTCATTAATGCCCAAACAGCCTGGATCACTGGCCTGTTTCCCCTGCCTCAGTTCTGTTCTGCCACAGCCTGTTGTGATCATATATCCATTAAACTCCACCTGTGTCAACATGGATTAAACTATTACTTTTTCTATTACTTGCTCTGCCACTCTTCACTTTGACCCTATACCCATTAATTGTCTAAATGATGTCCTACATAGGCCTACACACTTTCAGACTTAATCAAACCTCTATCACTGGAATGTGGCCTCTCCCTTCCTTTCTCTGCCTCCATCTCACACACCCCCCTCCCCCCACACCTCTAGGTCTACCTTAAAGGTTACTGAGTCGACTCGAGACAGAGGAAGATGGAAAACCTAGACAGACAGCAAGAGGAAAGAGAAGTCACAAAAAGAGAGAACAAGGTGTCCATTTATCTTTCACTGAGTCACATACAGCATGGCTTATCTGGGTAAAACACCTCCTCTAACGCTGGTAAAGCTCAAAGCTATGTCTCTCACCTTATCAGTATGAAGCCAAAGTGCTTGTTAAGTGCAAAAAGGTTCATAATGCAAGGTGACTACAAAGGTGTTCTCGTCACAGATGAGGCGGTGGAAAGAAGTTCTGACATTATGATTAAGCAATGAACCAGCTTATTAAAGATGAGGTCTGTAAACATACAGCTTTTACACCACATATGACATTTTTGCAAGTGCTGATACTTTCTTACTCTTTTAATATATAATAACTTATGGAGATACAACACCAGTCAAAAGTTTGGACACACTTACTCATTCAAGTGATTGGGAAGGTGGGTCCAAACTTTTTACTTGGTACTGTATATAATTCTGCATAGGGATTAAAGCAAGAAAAGATTTGAGAGCCTGAAAAGTTTTCCAGGTGGAAATGTGTGCAATGTACTGAATTATTAAGTATTATATGAATTTAAAACTGCTCTATGCCTGAAATGAAAAATGGTGCCTGAGAACTTTAAACTCTGTCCTGGAATTAGGTGGTTTTAAGAATAAATACTCAACAAATATTCCATCAATTTCCTTTTCACTTCTACTGAAACCAGACCAATTTGAGAGTGCATATCCCATTTTGGTGCAATGTCCAGCTGGCTCTGGTGGTCAGTATAATAAGAATTCAGGGTAAAAAAATGAGGTATAAAAGTCGACTAAAATGGAAGGATGTTGAGAAAACTGGTGGTTTTGAGGGAGTTGCAGAATATTCCTCCTCCTTCCAGTAGCCCAATTTAAAGCCTTTGACAAAAAGGAATAAAACTTACCACCCGGTACAGAACTATTCATCCTGGACATATCTCTGTGTACAAATTGAAGCAGGTCATTGTACTTGCTAGCTTTGCACAGAACACAGTTTTTCAGACCGATCGATAACTGGATGCACCTTAAAATTCTACACCTCAGGTTTGGACCCACCACACCACCCATCACCTCTTGTTGCAGTCAGGAAAGATTAACTGAAGGTGAGTCAGCACTCTCTTTATGAGACACTGATGCATATGGAACCTGATCTGCAGGGCCAGGTGGAGACAGGGGGGAGGGGAGCAGGGTTGTCTTCTTGAGTATCAAACTTTAAAAAATAAATAAATACATTTTAAAAAAGGCTCCAGAAGGACCAGCCTGAGCAGAGCAGCTGGCAGGTGAAGTCAGCTGGCCGGAGCTACTCAAACATTGCCTCGGCCAAAAAACCATCAAGGAAAACATTTTCAGGTTGAATATCGTCAGAATCAAAAAGCTACAACACCACTGTTAACCTTAAATCAAACCCGTCTGCAAGAGCAGTGAACGAATCACAGACGTGGCCACCTCCAGACCGCCTTCCACACCAGGGTTTGTGCTGCAGGAGTGTGTGTGTGTGTGTGTGTGTGTGTGTGTGTGTGTAAAAGCAGACAGAGAGACAAAAAGACGGAGAGCAGGTTACACATCTACAGTAACTCTCAGCAGGTGAGAAGGGAGACAAGGGGAGAAAAAAATAGAATCCCACCAGAGCAGAACAGGCCAGGAGGGCATGTACCGTATCAGATTAAGCCTGTGTATATGTGTGTGTCTGTGTGTGTGTGTGAGTGAGACCATATGGGTTTGTAACTAAAATTTGTCTCCAACCCGCAAACACAAAAACCCGTCCCAAATTTCTCTCTGCCTCCTCCTCTTCTCCTCCTCCACCTTCCACGGGCTTTGATTTTAAAACATGAAAAGAGCCATGAAAAAGTAGCTAGCCAAAAGAGGCCTTAAAGCCTTTTAGAAGGGATCTGGTTTAATGGTCTCTGGGTGGACGAGGTAAGGAAGGGCTGGAATGGTGGAAATGCCTCAGTCATAAAGATAGTCGAGTGTGTGTGTGTGTGTGTGTGTGTGTGTTTGAACGAATTGCAAGGTATTAGTTGTTGAGAGTGCTGTGGTAGCAGAAAAGGAAAGGGCTGTGTGTGAGTTGTGAGTTTGTGGTTTTTGTCTGGCCGGTCTGTTCTTACAAAATGCTGGGGTAGCACCCGGGGGCCAATTGTCTTCCAATAAGGGCATTTATGCTTGTCAATATCATCTATCACATGACTCATATGACTCCTTCAAAAGCTCAGACAAAAGAGATTTTCCATATCTTCTGCCTCTTTGAGACCAGATTGCCATCCATCTCTTTCATCTCTTGTTCAATCAGTTCCCTGCTCCCTCCACCTGAAGTTCTACATCCTTCCCTCATTGAACCTGGCCAATCCTCACCAACATGAACGACACAGCCTCCCTCACGTCATTAACTGTGTTCTTTCACTCGTTTATGTATTCCTTTGTGTGTAATTCAAACTCACACACACACATTCAGGTGAAGGGAGTTTTATCAGAAAGAGAGTGGGGTCAGGGAGTGTGTGGAGGGCAGGCACACTGTCATTTGTCAGTGTTTGAAACATTGCTCTGATAATGATGCACAGACAAATACACACATCCACAAAAAAAAACAAAAAAAACATCTTTCAGCCCTCACATGCGTATGAAAAAAATAGATTCATCTTCCCTGAATAAAAGAAAACGCTGCAGAACATTTTTCTCTCATTGCCGACTAAACCCACTCAGTTTTAGTCTGACCTCAAGCTCCATCCTCCAGCTGTGCCTGCTGCTTTACCCGCCAGAAATCTCAGAGAGAGAGTGTTAACAAATGCACCTCATTCAAAAGAAACTGTATGAGGGTTATATACAATACATTGCAGTCACTCAAACAAGAGCAGATCCAATAATTCGCTTTCTAAGCTTCAGCAATTTAAGAAAATTCTTAATTATCATTGTGAATAGTTTCATCTTCACCAAGGAAAAGATGTAGTCATGAACTACTCAAGTGCAGATGAACATAAAGCCAAACCAAGGACGTCAACAATGAATAGAGAGAAGTGAATACATGACTATAATATACAAGCAACTAGATGAATATATATATAAATATAAAACAAAAGGAACAACATACAATGCCTGAACAGTTTCGGTGGATATATTTAAACTAATGTAATTTTTTATAATGTACAGTGGGTGTTTTAGTGTTACAGGGTTATTGCAAATTGCTTGTTTCTGACATTACTAAACTGACTGAAGTCATAAAGGTGATGGCTTGCAGGAAAAAACTGTTCCTCTGTTGGTTGTTTTGGCGTGTAGTGTTCTGAAGCGTCTACAGGAGGGGAGAAGTTGGAACACGGATCTATGTTGACATCTATGTTGTTTTTGCAGTGTGTCATATATTTGAGACATTTTAGCACACTGTTGAGCCCTCCCAGTGTCATGGGCCCAATTCAACAACACACAGTCACTCAGTCATCTGATGACCCAGCAAATTTTCCTGAAGACTTACATTTAGCATTCAGAGCAAAAAAAACAAACATTTATTTAACATTGCATTGGTTTGCCACAAATGTTGAACCTGATTCAACCCTTTTTTTAAATTCACTTCCACAACAGGTTAAAAAACCTGATTTATTTGTGGAAAAGCCAAGCCAGCTAGCCAATGCAGGTTAGCCTAAGCAGATACAATGCAGCTATAAGGCCTGCTTAATGCCTGCTCTTTGCTTGGGTGAGGACAGGATTCAAAGGTAGTTTAAAGGCATGTTAGAGAATGGTGTCATCTGATGTAATAACTATTAAAACATTAGGGAATCCATGGAAATTCTCACCCAGCGTTTTGGTACATTTTGCAAATCAAAAGCAAATCAAAAGATCAACACGAGGCCTCAATCAAGGGCTGCTGAAATTATGTCTTTATTAAAGCTCTCTGTTACTGAAATACTCTTTGCAATTTTATAGGTTTTAAATTTTACCAACAGGATGTCAACTGCAGGCCTGTGAAGTGCAAATTGAAGTGGGGCGATTTTCATCAAAGTTTTGTTCTTTCCAAGGTAATCATTTTCTCCATAAATACTCTCCTAGGGGTGATACTGCAGTGGGTTCATTACGGCCTTGGTATGTACACACAAATTCAGGCACACACTCATAAACTCACACACACCAAACTCAGTGTCTTTTAAAAGACTTCAGTTGGGGTGTATTGACGCACAGGACTGGTGATCTGGCAAAAATCTAAATTAATACTTATCATCCACTGTAATATTGGATGCCTGGAGACAAAAGCAACACGGAAAGTCATAAAGTTTTACTACAGCGAGGGAGAGTCTCTTTACTGTGCTGTCTCTGTGCTGATGAGCAGGCAGTGTGCTCTAAGTGCAGGGTGGTCGGCTTGAAGCTGTGCATGGGTATTGATCAGAAAAGCAGACGAGTAACTGAAGCTTCAGTAAAGCTAATTCACATTTAAGAGTGCAGGGAAACAAAGGTATTTGATGTATACAGAGATGGAAACATTCTCACAGGCTTACGGAAACACACATGCCGCACACATGCAGGCCAAGTACACTGTTGAGTCTGGACAGATGTAAGGTTCCTGGTCTCTAGCTATCCTGTCTCATGTTTTCCTTGGCTAAACAGGGGGACTACTCGTATTTATGAGACGTGATGAGACAGCAACACAGGATGGATCCCAGTGAGAGACAAGGGAGAGAGGAGGAAGAGGGGGGAAAGTGAGATGGGGGGAGGGATGAGAGATTTGCAATCTTTTCATGTTAACATAATGTAGCTTCTAGTCTTCAGTGTACTGCTTTGGCAAGCTTGGCTGCTTCCTTCATGCCTGTAAATCCTGTCTGAATATGGATGTGACAGACAGGCAGTGAGAAAGATGGAGAGGTGCAATGACAGGCCAAACAAGTCGTGTGTGTTTGTGAGTGTGTATGTGTTTGTGAGTGTGTGTGTGTGTGTGTGTGTGTGTGTGTGTGCGCGCGTGCGTGTGCGTGTGCGTGTGTGTGCGTGTGCGTGTGCGTGGGGAGTACGTGAGTATGAGAGCAATCTGATCTTATTAGAGGCCTGACGGGACGAGGAGCTGTGATGAGAGCTCTGAATCACCACCATCTAATCAATCAGTCTAATTAACCGAGCTTTATGAACACTGGGCCGAGCTGAGAAAGAATCTGCCGACACACAGATTAATAATGATTACTGAATACACTGCAACACATTCTATTAACAATCCATCTTCATGCCTATCCAGCAGCTTTGCATAAGAAGTCACTTCATTGCCAGTTGCAGGAAATCCTCTGAAACACATTACGAGATGAGGCTCTTCTGTCTCCATCAAGTCTTCAAAGTGAATTAAATAATATTCTCAAGAATTCATTTTTATTTAATTAGGGTAAAGTTCTGAAATTGACTCAGTGTGCAGCCATAATGTCATTTTTCTACATTCATGTCTAAAGGGGTCTTTAAGCAATATAATTTCATATGCAGACATGGCAGGCATGATAAATCCCTGGCAGACGCTCCCCCCAAACTTTAGATAACACAAGTTATTTTGGTTTACACTTACACTTAAAGGGGACCTATTAAGCTTTTCCTTATTTTCAGATATATGTGTCTGTGTGTGCATGTGTGTGTATATATATATGTGTATGTGTATATATATATATATATACATACACACACACACACACACACACATGATGTTACAATGTCAGATGGTCATGTCATGTGGCCAAAGTGTCAAATAATGAGGAAAACGTATGTAGAGGTAATCCCTGTGAACACAAAAAAGCAGATTCTGCTCTGAAAGCTTGGTTTTGTGGTGTGCTGGTCATCTGCAGCTCTTCATCAAACATCATCATCGGCGCGCAGGTGGTGGAGTGGTTGGCGTGTGTGCCATGTACGCAGCCAACCCCGGTTCGAGAGTAAGAGACTGAGGCTGAACTGAGGGGCGGCATAAAGGGCCAGTATAAGAGGAATAAGGAGCTTTTTGAACTGTGAATCATGGAAGTCTACTCTCATGGAGTACAGTACCAAAATAAAGATATAGAGCTGGATATGAACATAATAGGTCTGCTTTAGGGTGTGTGTGTGTGTGTGTGTGTTATCAAGTCCTCACAACTAGAAGACCTTTAACCACCAGCAGGGGTTTGCTTGTGTGTGCGCGTCCGTGTACGTGCAAGTGTGTTATGGTGAACTGCTGCTGGGCAACACCAGGCAGCAACTGTCAGCATTGCCATAAGCACCCCCTGTCCACTTGACTACCCACGATGCCACACTGTTGGCAGCTGGCATTTTTAAACAAAAAGGCATTAGTGACTCTCTCTTGTTCTCTGTGAGGGTTTTAGTGTAAGCAACCAACTTGTCTTCCACTCTCTTGCCATCTTTCTGCCTTTCTTAACCTCTGCCCTGCTCATTATTTTGAGTCAGAAATTGCAAGAGAAAGCACAGCACAGCCAGCGTGTAAAACACAGAAAGGACAGCCTCTCACACTATCAACACAGCAACGGCTAACTGGGGGCAGGCCAAAGGCAAATCAATCAAGTAGCATTAAGTGATAAATATGAATTAAGTGGGGAAGTCTCTAAAAAGATAATTTTCCTCAAGCAAGGGACAGTGTTATAATAGTGTTGTACAATGTTTAGAGAATATTGCAACTAGAGGTGAAACAATAAGTTCATTAATCAATTAGTGCATCAACAGAAAAGTCTTTCTGGATGCTAAAGAGAGGAACTGCATTTCTACTTGATTGAGCTCATACAATATGTATTTTAAGGTGTTCCTGTTTAGAGATGCAACACATGGGGGAAGGAATGGAAATTCATATAAATGGCTGCTCCACTTGATTTATCACCAAAGACTGACCGACATGGTAGAGGAAATTGTTTCTGAAATTTAATGCCTGGCCAAAGCAAGTCTAAAATCTGTGGTACTGTTTAATCAGACATACAGAGAGAGAGATTGACTAACTATAGCAGAGAGAAACAATGAGAGAGAGAGAGAGAGAGAGACGGGGGATATAACAAAGTTACTTCAGTGGTGCTCTCTGCTAAGTAACACAACACAAAAGAGCAGGAATGTAACAGTTTACTTTTCTATTTTGTTCAGGTCTCACCTATTTATTTGTTTTATAAAGTTTAACAGAATCACCCAGATTGTTTGTGATTCATCATGGTCTTTTGTTGAGTTAATGAAGCTTTTAGCTTTTAGTGTTCGTCTCTATTATTTTCAGATTTTCTCAGTTTTATTTATTCATTATTAAACATAATCATTAGTTGGAGCCCTAACAGTCACATTTTTGTCAGAACAAATTCTCCATTCAGACATTGTGGTACAGTCAGATAAAGTTCAAACTAGGGCTGAAACAGTAAGTCCCATTACTCAGCTAGTCAAGTGACAGACAATTTATCAGTGCCAATTTTTATAATAAATGTCATTTATCAGACTAAAATGCCAAACTGTTAATAAATACTCAACACAGTCTGAGTTAAATAATGAACTCAAGTTAGGCTGAAGAGAAGTATGGACATCCACTGTCACCACCTACATCAAGACCCTTGACATCACTCCACTGTACACTATGACAAAAAGGCCATGAAATGATCTGAAAAACACACTGTATGTTTTTTTCCCCCCAAAATCGAAACCGACTCTGAAAGATGACTATGTTTGAAAAATGAAACTCCTAAGATCAATAGATCCACTTTTCTCCAGCAGCGGCCATCTCAGACACACTTGAAGAAAAAATCCATAAAAAAACTTGCCCTGTACTTTTCACATGTCTTACAAAAAAGTAACTGCTACCTACTTAGCAGGAGTAAATCCATAGCCTGGACAAAGGCTGCATTTTTATAGGAAATCAATTAATGTGGCATCTCCACACACACACATACGACACCCACTTCTCGCTCTCACACACTTGTCAAGCAATCTTGTCTCGCTCCATCGATGTCATCAGCCTTGATGATGCCAGGAGGACTGAAATCTGCATGGGTGATCGCCAAAGTGATTGATCGCCTGGCTCGCCTGTATGCTCCACTCTCAACTGAAAATTACCTGTCATTTATTCAGTGGCTCCAGTCCTCTGCACCCTCAAGGGTTTCACACACTGTCTTTTATCATAATGTGGCTGTGTGCATATGTAATTGTACATATGTCGGAATGGGCGGAGGTGTAAGTGTTGGCTTCTGGAGACCCCTAAATGGCAGTTTCCACAAAGATGAAGAGGTTTTGTTCTTGGCCTGTTTCCCTGAGGATCAATAGTGCTTTGTTGTGTGACAGATGGAAATAAGAAGCTACTGTGGAAGAAGCCAAAAGACATACTTTACTCCTATAAATGCAAAGTCATTACATCACATTGTCAAAACCCTCCAACAGTTCTCTTGAGCTTTCGAATCCCAACATGTTCGGTTCCCAAGCACACATCAATAGTTCTTCGTTGCGTGTCAGACGGAAATCACAAGCTACTGCGGAGGAAGCCATACAGCACATTTTGCTCCTTTAAATGCAAAGTGGTAGCTGTCATTCCACCACATTGTCAGAGCTCACGAACGCCACTCTCGAGTTTTCAAATCCCAGTGTATTCTTTTCCCAAGAACACACTCACTGAAGGGCTCATCCTCAATGTCAACTTGCCATATTAGTTATGTGACTATGTGCTTTACAGCGAGAGGCCTCAGGCTGATGTGTGCTGCAGAGCAATCAAAATACAGGCTAGTTGTGTTGCTGTGTGTTACAGCAACCCATCTCAGAAAGTCAAAGGTCCTGCAATACGCACTGTATGAATTCTGCATTTACAAAAGGCACACAAAGATTGAACCTGATAACTGTGCTGCAAAACAAACAAACAAAATAAGTCCCTGTTTTCTTATCCTCTTTCAGGGAAGCCAGAGAAAATATACTATTGAAAATGCTCGCTCTGAATCCATTCACTCTGCCTATAGAAAGCCATCAATTTTCCAGCTCGCCCTTCAGCTTCTGTTGTTCACAGCACAACAGACACAAATATTTTGTTTACTGTACATCTCACAACTGCTAAAAGCTGATACTGATTTTTGAAGATGTTTTTATCGAACCTATTGTGGTTTTAGTGCATTGTAGTGGTGTTTGCAACCATGCACTGATTAAATGTTTGATTTAGAAATCTAAAGGTGCACTGCGTCAAAACATGCAGCTTGATGGAAAAAAAGTTAGTGTTTTAGCAATAAAATGTGCAAAGTTTTACTTCAGTGTCTCGTTAGGCATTTTAATGGAGTATACATGTTTATTGGTATCCTGCTGTTTAGTTCTATCATGATTTTGATCATGTTGAGCATATGACTTTTACATGTTTGCATGATTCCAATATTGTCCAGGGTTCTCATCATGTGCGTCAGTTTTGGGAGTTTTTTGTACTCTCTATACCCATAAAGATATAGAGAATATATGAGTCAGTGTCATTTTGTTACCTTAACTGTTGTGGATAGAATCAGTTTGATTTTGGACTGCCTGAATGATGCTGTACTTTACTGGACTTAGCTTCTCCATCAAACCATTAGTAATAGCAAATGAGAGCAACAATAAAGGGCAAATTGTAGAGCAAATTTTAACCAAATTTCCATAAAGAATTGGCAAAAGAAAATTAAAATCAATACATGTTTCCATTCACTGCCATTATGTGAGTATTCAAAAACTTTCAAGATAAACAGCTAATGGCATTAATTGTCGAATCGTAAGCCATTAAAACATTGCAGCGGAAGAGGGTGCAAAAAGATGGATGAGGAGTTATCTAGATTTCCTAAATGAGTTTTACATGTGCAGCATATAACCAGCATACTCCAAAAACCTGTCCATAACCTGAATACCAGAGTGCATGTAATAGCCCGCCCTCATTAAAAAACATATATAAGTTACTGCAATGTATTTAAAAGAAGGAGGGAAGTCTTTCTCACAGCACAGCAGCCAGTTAAACTATGAATTGGCTTTTTGATAAGTTTTCTTACTGGTGGTCTTTCCCTTTCACAAAAGAACTGGAAACCACCAAGAGAGACAACACTGAACCTCTTAGCCCTTCACAGTTCCCATGGTAACTGTTCAGGACAATCTATCAGGGTGGACCTGAAATTGACTTTTAACACTTTAAGCTTTACTTAGAGATCAGTTTTATGTCCCAAGCTAATGATGAAAAATGGGACTTAAAGAGGCCAAGTTAGCCATAGACCTGGACCAGAATGGCAAGCTGCTGTGGTGACATGCCCATTGATGCTTGCCGTTACAGCCATGGCCCATATTGGATTGTTCTGTTCAGCAGCCTATGGAGAGAACCACCACCCTCTTCTTCTTATCGACACAGTACTAAAGGTATGGAGCGAGAGTTGGCAACGGCTGAGAGAATCACAGGACTGGCAGCAAACAGCTTCAATGCTCTCACTCAGGGAAACAGCAGCTCTCAGAACCTTTGTGTTTCTTTGAGATGACATTGATCTTGTACACAGATCTTTGATGTTAATCCTCACCAAATAAGCTATTCAGCAAATATGATAAAGCCCAGAGTTTGTATGGTCGGTGTGTGTTTGTGTGTTTGTGTGTGTGTGTGTGTGTGTGTGTGTGTGTGTGTGTGTGTGTGTGTGTGTGTGTGTGTGTGTGTGTGTGTGTGTGTGTGTGTGTGTGTGAATGTGTGTGAATGTGAGAAAGAGTTTTATGAAGAGAAAATATGTAGACCAAACCTTGA
Source organism: Scomber japonicus (assembly GCF_027409825.1). Lineage (NCBI taxonomy): Eukaryota > Metazoa > Chordata > Actinopteri > Scombriformes > Scombridae > Scomber > Scomber japonicus. The sequence continues at coordinate 16,957,215 of NC_070586.1, read as the reverse complement.
GACTTGAGAATTAAATACAGAAAGGCATCTTTCTATGGATTCTCAGTTTTGTCTGACTCTTGATGTCATTTATGTGAGTAAATCTGGGTGCTTCTTGTCTATAAAAACTATAGACAAGCATTTCAGGTGCATTTGGTCAATTAACCAACTAGTGGTCACTAAGACTTCAGCACTATCACTAAACCGGAGTTTTTCTTAATATAACAGCCATTAATTTTTTCATATTTGAGGTGGGATTGTACGCTACTGGACAAACTTACAGCCAATAATATCAACGATGATGTATTCAGAGCCTGTAGGGAGCAGCGTGAACACATCCTTTATATGAAGGAAAAATCATGTAGCGCAAGTTTTTGTTCTATTTTCAAAGTGAACTTGCCTTCCAATTTATTTAACACACAATCTACTGCTGCTTTGAACGGTTGCTGCACCTCCGTGGCCGCCATGCTGGATGTAAACAGAGTCGCTCTACAGTCGTCATCGCCTTGAGCCCGCCTCCCCGTTCTGTGATTGGTTCCCTATCTGAGGGGAAATGTTGTCTCTGGTGGCCATGCTAACTTTCTGAGTGAAGTAGAATGTCGCTGGAAAGAGAGCATGGGTTTACCCAGGCTAGTGTTTTTTAGTACTTGTGTAACTGTTCTTATTATTATTATTATTATCATTATTACTATTGTTATGAAATTTGCTGTTGTTTGTGAATGTCTGGCCTCAGTTGTGTTGTTTCTATTTGCTGATTGTGTGCTTGGGCAATTATGAATACTTTTTGCTCTCAGGTCTCTCTTGAAAAAGAGATTTCAATCTCAATGAGACTTCCCGATTAAGAAAATATTAAATAAGAAATAAATCTATATACCCAATGAAGGTCGGATTTTTCTTTTTACACCATCGGGGGTGCAGACAGTATTTTCTTTTAACAAAGTGTTAGTTAGTTGTAGTAAGTCTACTTGTGTTAAGTGGATTTCTCTCATCACTTTCCACAATTTGTGAAATCTTGTTTCTTGTTACCATTTTGTTTAATAAATCAGGAAATCAAAAGGCAGAAAGTAGACTTGTATATTAAAACAACTGTTAAGATGTTAAGATGAGTATTACCTCTCTTAAGACAATTACCCCTGCAAGAAAAAGCTCTGTTAATTGTACAGTAATTACCAGAGAGAAAAAGAAAATCATTACATGTGTCCGAAATGCAAATAAACTTGCAAATGAAAATGTGTGTAGGAGTGTGCTTTTACTGATTCCAGAGATCCATCTATCAGCATTATTTCAAAGAAGTGCCTGTTTCAAATAACTTGTTTTATCAAGACACATTCCAGCGCAGGCAAAACCTCCTGCATGCCTTTATGGTTTTGGTTTGTCTGTTGTTTTGTTTTTTTTGTTTGTTTGTTTTTTTGAGTGAGCCATCTGCTTGTCCTCTTTCTTGCATTCTCATGTACAAAACTCGCTCTCAGGGTCTACACCTCCGTCCACTTTGACAAGTCCTCTCCCCTCATCCTGCTGCACCGAGATACAGACCAAACAGGCCTCCTGTCACACCTCCTGCAAACCACGCTCCCCTGAAAAAGCCTAGATGTTGGACACAGGTGCAATATGGTCTGCAGAGCTCTTGGTCACAAAGGAAAGCTTCCAGATTAACAGGATGATCAGAGACAGATCAGATACAGCAAGACAGCTGGAGCAGAGGCAGGAGGGGAAGAGAAAGAGACCAAAAGAAAACATGTTTTCTGAACAAAGGAGGCTTTTCTTTGAAATAGACAGCAAACCAGTATGTCTAGTATCTGTAGAGGAGAGTCAGTCCTTCAGATTTGTTTTTAATTTATTTTTTATCATCACTCATTACAAACATAATATTAGTTTTTAGAGATCACTTTAATATTCAAATAAGTTCCACATTAAAATAGGAGTTGTACTTAGTTCAAACCACTTGCAACAGCTTTTGTTCTTCTTCCTGTAAAGGCATATTTCAGAGTTTCATTTATAAGGCACCCTGACCTCATTTGAACCATTTCCAGAACTATATCATTGTAGGCTCTCATAAAGGTGCACTGTCACCTTGGCGGATTTTAAATTTGATGATGGATTTACCAGGATTGGTCACATGACTATATTGACAGTTTCATTGATCATTACTGCGATTGACTGAATCTGATACATATTGGCACATCATTGTGACTTTTTTAAAATATGTTTTAATATATGTGTGCTGCTGCGTGCCCATGTGTGTGTAACAGGCACAGTGTCTGTGTGCTGCGAATCCGCCTATATAGGAGCATATTGGACTCTTGATGACGCGCCTCTTAAATAACAGTGAAATATGCGCCAGTGACTTTAGACCTGGGTTTTTTTTGTCAGTAGCGCAATCACTTTCCTCTGCCTCAACATAGCAACGCGCCACCAATGCACCTGACCACACCTCATTTTGAGACCAACACGCCCATAGGCGCACAGACTGGTGCAAGTGCATTTGCTATTTAGACAACGTGGGCGCAGGGCGAGAAAATGACAACTGCACCAGGGAAAACTAACAAAGACACATGCGCCACGCATGCCATCCGCTGTGCACCGACCGCAAGATGGGGCCCTATATGGCAAAAATCTATTCTTCCTTCCCTCCACCTTGTCAGTGTCATGGTAGGCCAGATAGACCTGGGGCTGGCCTGGGGGAAGCTGCCTCCTCTGCCCTCATGGCCTCTAGGCATGCAGCCTCTGCCTGCTAGGGCTTTATGATTAGAGCTGGAGGACCATTGTGGGGACAGCTGACATCCTGAATACTCGGGAGATGCACATGTCGGTATTCACGGTGATCTTTTATGCAGATGATGACCAGGTAAGGTGACAGTGCCCAGGGCAGGGAAATTAGAAGGCTGTTGCATGTTAGCAGTCGGTGCAGAGCATTATTCAAACTGATGGTATGAGTAGTGACAGGGACACAGATCTGCTGTCAGAGAGATGGAGCTCGCTCCTCTGATAAAAAGCAAGGAGAGAACATCAAGGTTTTTTCCATACATTTCATAAGTAAGGTGGCATTTCAAAGTGTCCTCCACAGAAGCTGAATATAAAGAAATCCGGGTGTCCTAGAAGCAACTTATTCTTGGAAAGGTCTGACTAGAAACAGGCATTTTTGTGTCATAACTAAATAGTTTGACAAACAATTTACATGACTTTCCATCAATTAAGAGATTAAAAATTGAGTGAATAAAAGAAACCGAAAGGGAGATGTAGAGTGGCAGATGGGAAGTTGTGCTACACAATAACAACAATTCCTAATACTAAAGAAAAGGTTAGGACAAACAGCAGTGACTAAATGTATTTCTACCAAAGCTCAGCCAAGTACTCCCTTTATTTTCTACATAATAAGCCGTGGACAAGTAGACTATTATCCTTTCCATTACTGTTCAACTTGACAATTAATGTCCAGGAGTTAAACAGGGACCGACCCATTAACATGGCTAATAACTCCACTGTGTGTTTGTGCATGTATATGTGTGAGAGTGACTGATAGTGACTGACAGAGAAAGAAAGAAAAAGAGGAGGAGGAGGAGACATCAGTGGTAAGCTAATTAGTTCAACACGATCACAGATGGCTATGGGGTCACTGTTAAACCTTTATTCACTGCCATATTACTCACGTCAATGCTAATTCTACAGGAGCTAGGCCATATGCAGCATGGCTTGCATAATAAATGTCCCTATAATAAGACCTGGGGTGTTGGCAAACCTGAGCTTGGCCACCAGAAAATGGAAAACTGACCTTTTGTGTTGTGTTTTCCTACTAACACTGCGCTATCATCAGGTCCACAGGCCTTTTGTAAAGGTTGTAAAGGTTGTTAGAGAGTAATTTTTTCCCTTGGGTGTTACAGGGTGCACCAAGAGATATGGACGAAGCCAGCGTGTATGTGTGTGTGTGTGTGTGTGTGTGTGTGTGTGTGTGTGTGTGTGTGTGTGTGTGTGTGTGTGTGTGTGTGTGTGTGTGTGTGTGTGTGTGTGTGTGTGTTTTGAGTATAAGCGAATTAACAGGAATTTGAAAATGGAATTTGAAAAAGGAAAAATATAGAAAGAAAAGGAATGAGAGGGACAGTGAGAGCAAAAACAGCTGGAAAAAAAGCTGGGGTTGGTCTAGACACATGGCATGAATAGAGTCCTTATTGGCTTGAGTTAAGTGTTGCTCACACACTTGTAGATACAGACACTTGCAGATACAAAGTACTTCATTACAACAAAAGAACTTACCCCTATCTTTATGTATTAGAATGAGAGCTTTAGCTAGTAGATGTATGCCTTGTCATAGGGCTGTTATTACACCACAAAACACAATATCAAGTATAGGTTAATCCATCTCACCCACATGTGTGAGCAGCAACCCACACACACAAAAAACACAGATTTCCAGTGACTCACTGCACCAAATGGATTGGCATGTACGTAAGCATTTGAGCTGAGAAAACTAAAACAACCCTTCGTATGTTGTTCAGATCCCAGCATGGAAATACCAGTGTGGTTCCCCGGAGTTCTGTTATAAATCTAAGAAATAAAAGTCAAAGACGTCTCCGTTGGGGACAGTGCTATGTTTTAATACACACACACACACACACACACACACACACACACACACACACACACACAGGCTCGCAACCAGCTTGTGGGGACTGAGGTAAAAAAAAATTGAATGTTGTGAGAAGAAACATAAATAAAATAGAACTAGGGTAGTGTTGACATTAACGTCGGCCATTGTTTTTGAGGTGACTGCAGACATTTACAGAATGTATCATTTCACTTCGCTGTATGACAGACGAGAGAACTGCTACCCTAACTCATCCTGAAAACCAACTACATCATGTATGCAGACACATGTCACAGATGACTTTTCATCCATAAATTGAATCATACTAAACTAATTGATAAAGACATCCTATACTTAAAGTGATAGATATCTCATAAAATATGTCAATAAAGAGCCAAAGGCTAAAAAGACCCGCCTGTCAGCACCTCTAAAGCTCACTAATCCATGTCTCATATCTGTGTTAATCCATCGGAAAACAGCAACTTTAAAACTACAATTTATGACTTGATTTTCTAGATTAATATTTAACATACAGTGATGAGAGGGGTTTAAATATTCCCAACTAACTCTCGGCAAGAAAGCAAATGAGCATGTTCCCCAAAATGTCAAACAATTGCTCTGCTGTTACTGCAGACTAACTTTTTTAATCAAGATCTCTAATCTCACAGCAGCTCCACTAATCAAATGTAACCCAAAGAACCAAAGAGGCTGACAGCCATACTCAATTTGACCACAATAAGAACTCATCCTTCACTTGCAACGGGCTCCTCTCTCATCTGTCATCCCAAATCAGTTGCTTAGATGTAGGTTCACTAATTTCAACCACGTTTGCTATTTCAGACAGGCTGGTATCATTTTTTTAATTAATGAATGTCTTTAGATTTGGATCTGAAGACATCTCTGACAGGTCATCTCAGCAGTGTAGTCAGGATTTCAACTTGTAATAGGCTAAATCCAAATTTACAAGCCCGTTCCTCAGTCGTGGTCCACCACACACAACATATCAGTGTGTGTGTTGATGGAAAAACCATCTTTGATTAAATGAGTCCAAGTTAATTCATAAATGAATAAATCACTACGGTAGTACGACAAATAGGAGTGTGACGATACACTCAGCCCACGAGACGAGACGAGACACGATATTGGGTTCACGAGATCGAGACGAGACAAGATTTTAACTCTATTTTTAAGAAAACTTCAATGAGGAAATAAATGAAATTCACAAATGGAAACTGAATTGAAATGTTTTAACTAATCACCTTGTCATGAATCACTTTTGTTCTACTTTCTAAATATATAATTATCATATGCAGTATGCAGCACTGTAAAAGGTTTCCCCATATAGATATTTTATAGATGGATCATTTTGGCATTTATGGAAATAACAACCATAAATACAAAAGTTAGATACAATCACAAATACTAAAAAGTAAATTATAAAGAGTACAAACAATTCTAATATATAACTATAAATTAAATAAAGAATCCAATTATAACAAATTATAACATATCGCTAATAAAAAAAACACAGAAATAAAAATTGCACAAATCCTGTATCACATAAATACACAAGTAGCCCAAAATATAAATTGTGTTATAATTTGGTAGTGTGACTCATTTTACTTTTTGCATCATTAGGCTTCCATAGATGCCTAGCTCAAGCTTTCAGTGTAGAGACCTGAGGTCAACTTACCGACATAACGTGCAAATTAGCAATAAAAAACCAATCGTCTTTTTTTTTTTTTTGGTGCGCCCCTTAATTATAGCTTCGCGAGACAATATTCACACGTTTTTGTCTCGCGTCACACCCCTAACGACAAAGTTTAACACACATTACTTTTTGTCCATTGAGCTTTTTCCTGGAGTCAATAGTGGCAATTGCATGAATTTTTTGCTATTTCCTTTCTTTCATGCAGTTCAGGAACTGCAAAAAATACCTTAACATTGTGGTGAAAACACAAAAATAAACACTGTAGGACTGACTGCAAACTTGAACAACATCAATGCTGTGCTACAATTGTGATTTTAACATTCATCTTCTTTTCTACTGTAAACATAGTGCAGACCCAACTCAACCCAACTCAACCCCTGAGTCAGAAGCAGCTCATTCAAATACCATATTGTGTTGAAAGAACAAAAGTGTAGCACCAGAGATCAGCATCAGAATGTATACTGTGTATGTGTGTGTGTGTGTGTGTGTGTGTGAGTGTGTGAGTGAGTGAGAGTATCATATTTACACAAGGGCAAACACACAAAGTTACACCTTTTACAACCCAGGCTTCCCCCTGTTAGGGATTGCTAATGATAAAAGAAAGCAGAGGAGAGGATAAAATAGTGGCACATTTACAGGCAGCATTACAGGGATGCATAAAAATGTGATATTATGGGATGGCCTGCTGCAGAGTCAGCTCAGCAGGGGTTGACACAGAGATCTGCTATCTTAGGCAATCTTTGTGATATGGTAGGAGGAAAGGAGGCACAGCGAGTCCTTGGTACAGTAGAGCAGAGCACTTAAAGACATACCCTATCTTACACACACACACACACACACACACACACACACACACACACATAAATACAGTATCACATAAACAAATACAAACACACACACAATGAGTCACCCAGGGCATTCAGCAGCAAATTATAGGCTTTGTGATATTTCAAACCAATTCATTACTTACCTACCTATTTGTTTAACAATCAACACAAACATACTTGGTGCTATTGCATATTTTAACAATTAGTCGATAGACACATTAACAAAAAAATTTGACAATGTATTAAATATTTAAGTAATTCATCAAACATTTCATTATTATACTTTCTCAAGTGTGTAGATTTTTTCTTTGTTTTTCACAGTTTTATATCATTAGGAATTTAACATCTTAAGTTTTAGACTGTTGGTGGTACAAAATGAGAACCCGACAACCATAATTTGGTGGTTGTTAAATAATAGTTGAAAAGTAAGGATTAGTTAATACATCAAGTTGATTAGTCAAATTAAGCAATTGTTTTAATAATTATATTTTTAAAAGAAAAATTGAAATTCAAATATGGATATCTGCTGCTTTTCTTTTTCCTATATAAATATATAAACTAATAATTGATGAGAAATTGTAAATAAGCATGATTTAGTCTATTTATTTTCCAGTAGAAATAACTAATATGAGCTCCACTGTGAGGACAAAGAATAATGTGCGTAAGTGTATTTAAAACATTTTGATTAATTGTTAGATATAAATGTGACAATTTATTGTGATATTGATTGTAGATGATATCATCCTGCCAGCCCTACTATGAAATGTTTCATTGAGAAAATAATCTATAAAGAAGATAATCTGTGGTTCCAGCCTGAATCAAAGGTCCGACAGAAGCATCATTGCAGACCAGTGAAAAGTCAAGCTGTGCTAATGCAACAGTTCCTACCACTTCCACAGAAAACAGAAGAGCGCAGGGGAGCACAGAGGGAGGGAAGAATGAGCTAGGGGGGCAGAGACCAAAACAGATACGAGAAGAGAGAGAAACATTCAAGGCCAGACAGAACAGAAGAGGCAGAGACCACAGATAGAAAGCTGTAAATGTATTATTAACAAGCGTTCCCTGCTGATTATGGTATCAACATGTGCACAAACTCACACACACACCAACCAAAGAGGCAGCGTTGGGGGCTCTGCAAGCTTTGGATTATAAGCAGGTCATGATTAATGCAGTGGGGTTAAGACTTTGATCACCATTCTCCTACCCGTTTTGCTGTGAGCATCCTCAAAAAAAAGTCCACACTAGCACACAAAAACAGTACATGTCAACACACACACAGACACAGACACACACAAATGACAGATGATAAAGCCTGGCTGGTGTTTTGCATGTGCTGAAAGCATAATACAGCGGCCCGCTCAGACTGAAACAGAGTTCTGAAACATCAAACAGTCGCACGCATGTGGTCTGCTTCTCCCGTCTCCTTCATCGACTCTCTTTCTGAAGCAATCCCTTTGTGAGTAAAAGAGCCGGGGCATGCTGGGTATCGCCCTGAGGGAAAGACAGGCATCCAGGAACTGAACAAATGAATCGGAGCACCCAGTGATGAGCAAGTAGACAGCCGGGATCAGCCTCCTCCAGTGTCCACTGATTCACAATCCCATACCTGTCCAACAGCATTAAGGCCATCACAGACAAGACAGCATCTCATGGCAACGTGCTATAGATGGGCAACTCTGATAGAAATACTCCTCAGGGGTAGTTTTAAGTTTATTACATGAATGGTGGAAGCATTCATGGCATCACTGCAAAGGTATTATTTGACATTAAAAGAAATCCAATGTGGAAGAACAGGCATACTATGATTATTTTTTTTTTTTACTTTTTCATTTTCACTGATTACTGATCACCAATTTAGACCAATTTTTTAAAATGTTATATAGTAGACTTGTCTTTGTTTGTAAAATGTCTAAATTATAAAACTGAGCTATTACAAAAAGTGATGGTAGCTGGCCCGTTATCAGTCACTGCAGTCCTGTAAACTGTGATGTGATTAGCTATGCTACAGGCATACCTGCCACAGTTTACTTTAATTTAGTCTGTGACTCCAGGTGGCTAGCTGCCTCTGGCTATCTTAAAGTGATTTTCATCTGAAAGAAGGACAAAATGACTCTGCACACTGATCTGTGCTCTCAGTTTGTGTTAGTTGACGAGGTGTCTGGTTACGAGAGTTGAAGAGCTGGGGGTCGACTGAACGGTTTCCAGATTCTACACTGTACAGATTGTCCCCACCTGCCATGTAGCTAACACTAGCTAGCAGCAGTCTGCAGATATCAGACTCAAGTTGCATTTTGAAAAAAAATGACAAGCAGCACGTAATGTGTTGTTGCGGCACCATGCCTGGAAAATGTCCTCAAAGAAAGTTCTGTACTCACTGTCCCCCCTCTTAGTGCAGCTCTGGGTCTGTTGACAGGGCTTTGATGACTCTGTATTAATACACCAAATCACAAAGGCTGAAATAATGTCAAAATGTAAAATAAGCTGGGTTTTTTGTTTGTTTGTTTTATGTATTGCTGGATAATGTCAGCATTACTGCATTACCTATTTATCTTGGTTTTAAGATAATGTAATAGAAGGATGAGTACATCCATCATTCAGCAAAAAGAGGAGTAAAATATAATTCAGTAAGAAGAGCTACTGTGCAAGAAGAAGGCTACAGGGTTTCAAAGCTTTTCTTTACAATACATTTTCTGTGGTGGGCTTTTACCTTGTGGGGGACATGGGGAGTAGAATCAAGCATGACACTGGTACAAATGTTAACATTCAGTCTGCCATGTCCCAATGGCAGTGTCCTAAGGAGTGTCCCAACATCAAACCTCCAAAAGGATTATGTCTTTGACCCAAAACTTTAAACACTATATTTAACCTAAATCAAATTCAATTTTAAGAAGTTTTAACATAGTTAAGGTTATTGAGAAATACAGAAATACACTTAAATTGTGAAAAATCCGCCTGCTATTTGTTTGTTTGTTTATATTATATCAATTTACATTAAACCACCATCTTCACACACGGCCTTGCTTAAAAAACAGATGTTATATTTGTCCTACAACCTTAATTTCACACCCTGTTTCCTCCTTATTAGGGGCCCTTCTGGGGCTCCTAAGCTCCTAATCACCATGGTAACAGGACAGAACAGACACTGACACAGCCTCAGTCCCTCACCAGGTGTTGAGCTTATCAGGTGTTTGGGAGGGGGATGAGAGGACAGAGTGAAGTGTAGAGAAAATATGAATTTTCAATGTGCCGTGACAAAATGGAAAATTATTATTTCATGGTGATTGTCTGATGTCTGATCCTGAATTGTAATAATAAATTATTAATTCCCTCAATGGGATGAATATTTTATGAATGAAACAGAAACCGTGGTTGAGGTGATTGGAGGGAGGGGATATGGAGGAAGGTCACAGGTCAGACAAAGTCGGAAACATCTATATGCATACCAGAAATTCATTTGATTATTTACTGTGCAAAGGGCTGTTTGTCTTCTACAAAATTAACATAAACTGAGGAATGAACAGACGCTTGCAATAAGTCCAAAGAAAGTTAAAGGCAACCTATTTTCTTCATTTCCAATTCTATATTTTTATTCTGGGACTCCACTAGAGTAGCTTTGCATGATTCACAGTTCAAAAAACTCCTTATTTATCTTATTCTGGACCTGAAAGCAGTATTTTAGTTCAGCCGTTTTAGCTCATATGTCTTTAAGGCCCCCCCCTCTTGATGAGCCCACATTGTTCTGATTGGCCAGTTTTCCAGACGCCTGTCAAGGGGCTGCCATATCAGATTTCTGATGCAAACCAAGCTTTAATTCTTCATAGAAAAAGGAAATGTATTCCAAAAAAATGGAGCTTCATTAGCAGCACTAAAAACTGGTAGACAACAAGATATGGAGATATTTGAAGGTATTCATTCGACTGCCAGCCCGAGTAGAGTCATATAAAGAAATCTGTCACGAGCCGATGTCTTCTCAGGTTGAAAGTAGAAAAAATGTTAGAAACTGAATGTTCAGAGCAGTCTGAAGCCAGCTTTTTGCTCATAGGGATTACTTCTATATACATTTACCTCATTATGTGACAATTGAGCCACATTTAATATAAACATCCGATATTGTAACATTATACATATATGACTGAAATTAAGGAAACGCATAACAGGTCCCCTTTAAGTGAAGATAACTTTATTCAGACATGTGAACACACAATTTATTGGGGCAGAAAGACTCTAAGTTTAGCAGACCGAATGAATAACCTTGAAAAGCAGCCCAGGCCATGTCACAGGGGTTTTTACTGCTAATTACAGACATCGCTGAGAGCAAAGCATAACTCAAAATGCCTCTGTGACACAGACACACACATGCAAAAAACACATACAGGAACACAATGCACACCTCACACAATACTCTCTTGTGCTTTTCATCCCCCCAAAAAAAGGAAAGAGGAATCTCAACACACTGTTACCTGATAATGGATGTTCAATTTACTTCAACAAAAAAAAAAAGTTCAAATGAGAAAGGGAGGATTTTATAAAGATTAAAAGCCTTTTAGTGTTACTTCTGCTCGAGTTGCTCCAACAATCACATCTCTGCTGAGCAGATTGCCAGGGGGAAAGAAAAAGTGTCAGAGGAGAGTTGAGGGTTGTGAGGCAGAGGACGCACCAACCAGCCATTCTCTCACTCATGTTTTCATCTGTCTTTATTGCTAGTAGAACAAATTGAGGAGCGCTATATTGTTATTGAGAACAGAGAGGGAACACAGACAGGTTAGAGAAGATAAAGGGAGACAGATGAGAGAGAAGGAAAGAGAAGTGATAAAACAGAGAGTAAAAGAACCCTTTGTAAAAGGCTGAGACAAAGAAAGAGTGAGAGGAGGAGAAAGAGAGAGAGAAAATGACAAAGACTTTGGCAAAGACAAAGAGAGTGAAGAGAGGTCTCCAGACCAGTGACCTGGGAAATATGTGGGCCATTTCAGGGTCAAGCCCCAGATAAATGGACCCCACAAAAGTGACTCTGAGATCAAGACCAGTATTAAAGTGGGAAGCATGAGAGTTAAGCACTTCAAAGATCATTCAGGCCACAATGAATATTAGCAACATTTTCAAGCATGACCTTCATTCTGCCAAAGAATTAAAAAGATTTTTTTTTTTATATGTTATTAACACAAAAATGATCAACATGCAGAATATGTCCTCGCCAATAGAAACAGGCTTTCAATCTACTCCAATATAAAAAATAAATCTCGTTAATTCTAACAAGAGAAATGTTAGAATGTGGTACTGCATGCAGGAGAGAAATAAAAGCTGTTCTGCATGAAAGTACTCACGACATGAGATACATTTTTTAATTTTCACAACTTTTTAAAAAGGGTATAAATGATCTCACCTATGAACAATATAAAACAAATAGTAGGTTACACTCTTTGTTTTGGAAATTATTACACTTCATTAAACTTTTCCAAAATATGAACTCACACATTATCTCTTCTTACACTACAATATCCAACCACCAGTTTTCAAATATTGTTGACACATATTAAAACGTATTACAATGAATTCCAACACTGCCAATGTGCATTCATTTGACAGCTTTAACACACATCACAGATATTACAATTTGTCAACAGGACCAAACAGCATATTATATTATATTATATTGAGTATCAAAAAACAATGTGATTGTCTAGTGCTGCTGGATTCATTTGTCTTTTATGTGTTCTCTCCTCTGTGAAAGGGCTAAAATCTCCAACGATGGTTCACTAGGAAGTATCTTACTTATTATTATTCTTTATCACGCCAAGACTGTGCATGTTAAAGGAGCACTATTTTAGACACAGTGACCAATACAGGACCACAGAGGAAGATGTGCAATCACCTGACTGAAGAAGAAGTCAACATACAATAGCCAATCTCAAGGATATAAATCTGAAAAACATCCTGCTGGTCAGCGCTGGAAAATGGGACACTGGCATAGTTTTCAAGTTTACAGAGAAAATAATAGTGGATGCTGTTTTGACATGTGTCATATGCTGCCAGTGTTTCTTGGAAATGGGTACAAAAGATGAGTTTAATTATACTGTAAAAATAAAGAGTATTTTTGTCCTGCTGAGAGACATATTTCACCTTCTGGAAAATATAAGTAAAATGTAGGACATCATTGAGGTCCCCTCGAGCTACAGGTTACCCAAAAAATTAAATAAAAATATAAAGTGATTTCATAAGGGAACCTTGGCAATCTGGGAAATGGACTTAACTTCGACTATTACATGTTTGGCGGCACATGATGCCCACCAACCCTGGATGTTATAGATTAAACAGTATGGCTTTTCTGTTTTACATTGCCTGTAAACTGTAATATTTATTGGTCATTTTCAAATGGATAGAAGTGGGCAGAGAGACAAAACAATCGAAAATCTGACTAATGAAAGCAAAAGACAGAGAAATAACAGAGAGTGGGAGTGAAAAGGACAGAAAAGAAGGAGTAGTGAAAGGAAGAGAGACAGCCAGAGAAAAATAAAAATAAAATGAAAGAAAGACATGCGAAAGAAACAGAAAGAGGGGCAAAACAAGGAGAGATTACTGTGTAGGAGTAATCAGTGGCTAAAAGCTTTCCCCCCGCTGACTCAAAGTGCTTTTGGGAAATGGCCGAATAGCAGGAATAAAGGGATGTGAAAAATTAGTGTAGCAACACCGGGTACGTATGACAGCCAAGGCTAAGAAAGAAGAGCGATGCTGATGAAGAGAAAAGTGGAAAGAGGAGAAGGAGGGGTGGGGGGGGGGATGAATGGGTGATTGAAACAGAGTGAGAGGGTAAAAGTGAGGGAGAGAGAAAATTAGCTTCAAGAACTGCAAGGGGGCTTTCTGTCCATTTCTGCATCATTCTGTCCTATTAGTACTACTCTTCCGGCTGTCCAAACACCACTGAAGCCTAATAAAGCCTGAACTCAGTCACTTACACACACACGAACAAACACTCAGAGATGGCCTGAGATGGCTGCAAGGGGGTATTTCCACAGGGCTTTTAAAAATGACCTCCAAACACTGTGGCCTCCCTCTGCCAAGAGCCCGGGAACTTTAATGGAGACCATTTGGGGGTTTTCGGTGATTTGGAAAACGGCCTATTTGGCGCCAGCTCCTTCATTTTCCACCCATTTTGAGGGGAATGGGCAAGTAGAACTTGAAACAGCTAGGAAAGGCCTTTTTGGTTGCATGTGTGTGTGTGTGTGTGTGTGTGTGTGTGTGTGTGTGCTGGGGCAGGTGGGCTGCTGTGTAGTGCCCGGATGATTTTAGTATAAAGATGGAAATGCAGTTGAGTGTGTACTTCTACTGGGATGCAGGTAGCTAAAACACCACTTTATAAATAACATGAAAAAAAGAGACTGCTTTAAAGTGTTGGATATAGCTGAAGTATGAGAAACAATCATACATTATCTCTGAAAATATCAGAACCAATGAGAGTAAACCAAGAAAGCAAGATATTAAACATGTAAAATATGACAGTAAGGGAGTATAAAACAAAATAAATAAAAACAATGCACGGGTAATACATTTTCTCCACGGCTCCTCATAACCTTTCTAATTGCTATATTAAATATTGAGGCAACTTGCTGCATATGTGGCCATAGGCGACATTAAAGTTTCATGTTACAAGCGAGTGCAGCCTTTTCTTTCACTCTTAAATCTCTTCTCACAACACACACAACTTTAATGCTGAAGCAAGAGGATGGATTCGGGTGGAGCCACAAGCGGTGGTGAAAGTTGGAGGGAGGAGGATGCTCTACACTAACTTCACCCTGTTGTTGTTCTTCCATTTTTTACACATCTCCCATTTTACTTTTGATATTTTTGAAGAAAAAGAGAAAAGCACATGGAAAAGACAGATGGAGGAGAAAAAAATCTGTCATGAAGGAATATGGAACATGTAAAAGAAGAAAAAGCAAAAACAAAAAAGATGAGATGGGATAGTTTTACCTGTGCTGCATTCCACAAACCATACACCTGCAGCTCTACCACAAAGACATGCAAAGACACACAAACGTTTCAAGTCCCATACTTGTGCAAAGAGCAACGGCAGATGCCTCAGTGGATTTAGAGATTTTTTTCATTTCAACATCAACCAAATTATAGACATGAAAAGAAAGAGAAATGGGGCTGAGATTAAAAGCGTGAGACCAGAAGATGTGTTATTCCTTTTATTTCCCCATGCAAAAACTCCATTCCCAAATCAATTACTGTGAGGTGGACGGAGAAGCACTTGAAAAGTAGAAACAGTAAGGAGTGCATATTGCCACAGTTTTAAGAATGATATAAGAGGGGATGCTAAAGTTTCATTTTCTGTGTTTCTGCATGAGGTCTGGAAACATTTTTTTCCTAACAAAGGCCAAAACTTACAATATGCATGAAGAAAATGGTAATTTTACATTAAACAACAGCATTGACTTAGTTGATTGCTCAAACAATCACACAAGCTGATTATTTTGCCTATAAAAACAAAGTTGTGAAAAATGGCTGTTATAATTTCTTCGAGCTTATGATGACTTCAAAGAACTTCGAATTTTGTCATTACCAATTTGTTATCATGTATGACACAGAAAAGCATTAAATTGTCACATTTAAAAAGCTGGAATGTTCAAATGTTCAATTATCGAAATAGTTGATGATAAATTTTACGTCAATCATTAACTGATCCTTGCAGCTCTAAACTTTTTCTTTGTTAGTTGTCAAAACTGGTTATAGTTGCATTACTGCTGCAGTAGTGATGATGTATGGGATACACTCAGCATTGTCTCAGCAGTACCAGCAGTATCTGTGTAGCGGAGGATCTGATGTGAGGGAGTAACTTCACTGAGATTTAAAAACGAATCTGCTCTGACTTCCACACACCAGCCCCAAATTGAAATTCTGTGGAGACCACGCAAGTCCCATGATCACACACGTCATCACAAAGGGTTAGAGAGGTGATCCCCGAGATGATGTGAAACTATAAATACACAAACCCTGCAGTCGCAACATGGACACCAAAAATACCATGGATGCCACTGAGACCATAAGAAGTATAATTGAGCCTTAAGGGTGCACAGCATGTGGCTTAAGTGTACTGCATATTGGTATTTTTAAGATGTGGGACACACATATTATATGCATGGAGGTGCACGAGACCACAAGAATGAATACTGGAAGACAGCATGTTTTAGAAGTTACCCAAAATGTTGCAATGGAAGAACCAGAACTTTACAGGTCATTTCCACATGTCCTACGGCTCATTTATTCACCTCATGTAGGCCTTTACAGTCACTGCACTGCTTCTTTCTCATGAGGGAGGGAGACTAGGCTGAAATGTGGCATCGATTATTTACCTTGGTTAAATGCAACCTGGTGCAATTCAGGTCTCTTTCGTTTTTCTTTCTGTCTTTTTTATGTTAAGTAAGTGCTACCTACCTTATGGTGCTATTTTTGGATTGACTATCAGGTTGGCGATTGGAGCTATCACCTCTACCTGCAGGCTTTATCTGGGTTACTACAGCCAACCAACAACATATAATTGAATCAGTTAATCAATGTAGAACACATCGTATCTTACTCTGGATAGCAATGAGTTGTAATCAACAAGCTAAAAGGAATGTGCACCACTTATCAGGCATTTTTTTCAACAAATGACACATTCAGCTAGGTAAGAGAAAAACGACAGCGTGAAACGAATAAATTCAGAGAAGCACTGGACCAAGAGGACGGGGACAAGAAGTCTATAGTAGAGATGAGAAAAGCGCAGCCAGAGAAGAGATGTGGAGAAAGAGGGAGTAGAATTGTAGAAAATGTAGCAGAAGAATCCTGTTGTGAGATGAATAGTGTAGTGTTTTCAGGCATCGCTCCTTTGATATAACTATTCGGAGCTAAGCTCCATTGAAATGTACTGAGTGTGCCGACAACGAGACTCCAAAAAGAAGCAGTTGTTAATCACTTGCGGCCCCTACCGGCTAGTTAAGAGGATGATCGCCTCCAATTTGACTGCGTATCAGTGCCAAAATTCACAAGCGCAAATGACATTCACGCACACTCAAACACCTGCGCATGCATATTATTTTTCACAGCAGTCGTGCACAGGACATCTCTGCTCCGCTCACAAGAGCAATATAGTAGCTTTCAAGGAGAAAACCAAACTGTTTGGTTCAAAATGTGAATTCTTTGGCCCTGAAAGTTATAAAAGTAGTATTTAAAAAAATCTTCAGCATTCATTCTGAAAAAAAAAATAGCTGTTGCCCACATTACCACAACTAGAATGTTCAAGCTTGCAAACTTGTTCCCAAAGTTTGTGCATTTTTTTAACACTACTTTTCTAACTTTCAGGGCCAAAGAATTACATCTTGAACCAGTTTTACCAAAATAAACATTATAAAAACAACTATTGGATCTAAGTAAGGAGAAAAAAGTCCCAGTGTTTTATTAAATGAATGTCAAAGACGGAAGAAACAAAAGACAGAGCTCCAGCAATCACATTCAATCCATTACTGAATGAGTACAGTTTTCCTTTTTGCCAAATAATTTGAACATGAACCAAACAGTTTTATGTCATAACTCATGCTGTAAAAACTGTCTGTATGTCAATACGATTAGAGGGTTGACAGATGAACGGTTTTATGAGGTAAGTATGTGAAGATTGAGATGAACTTTCTGTTTTATCTCAATGTCAATATGTTTGCCTACCCTGATATTTTACCAAAATAAACAATATTATCGAATTTATGTCAATGATGAAAGAAACAAAAGACAGATTCCAGACAAACAAATTCAAATACATTACTCAATGTAAGATTTTGCATGCATTTGAGTTGAGTCAATCTTATTTGTAAAGTTCAAAATCAAAAACAAAAGATATCTAGAACTGGTCTATGTGGTTTGTCCAGGTGGTGTTGCCGTACCTAGCTGTCCAAGATGGCAGACCTACTTGTGCTACACATCCACAGTTGACTCAGCTCATGTAGTGCCAGGGTACAATGTTGCCTTGTTGTCTCTTGATTACTTGGGCTGATACAAGGCAACGACCAATCATAGAATCATAGAAGGCCTGGACTGTGACCAATTATATTCAGGGATACAACGGTAACTGGGTCTACCCACTTACTGCCAAAAAGAAAAAAACATTTGCGAGCCAGCAGGTGAAAGTTTTGCGAGCAGGAAAGCAATGATAGTAGTAGTGTGCTCAGTCACACGCTCCTTTGGATTATACAAGTGGTCAGTGTCATTTTTCAAGTGTGGTTTTCTACTCAGAGGCTAAAAATATTGCTAGTGTGAGCGGAGATATGCTGCTGTTATTTTTGTGAGTGCTGTGAGATTGTAATAAGATAATATTAATACTAATCCTTAGTTGCAGCAGAGAAATGTGGTTGCTAGGAGAAGGACAGACATCAGCGCTACAACAAAAGACAAATTTAAAGCATATATTAAAAAAAAAAAAAAACATTTCTACCAGTCAAAGGTTTCCCAGAATATTAAAATTGTGTCTGGCTTTTTGACATTTCAAGAGGAGGTCACTTGAAAATAATTAAGGTAGCTCATTATCAACAAAGACAGCAAATGAAACTAAAGAACCAAAGGCGAGAGTCAATACCTAATCTCAAATAAATATGAGAAACTGATTAAATACATCAAACAACATCTAACATTTGACATCCTGAAAACTCCTGTCTTTGAACACTGAGGTGAGGGGGCTTGACGAGCTCACGAGGAGGAGACGGACAAAGCACTGTGTGTGTGTGTGTGTGTGTGTGGATGTGAGTGCGTTCACTCAGGCATGTGTGTGCAGGCAGTAGGGGGGGGTCGCTTGTGGCCATCATGAGAGCTCAATCACTGAAGAGAGAAGTTAATGAGACAGACCTGGAGCTGAGTCAGAGATGAGGAAACTTCATTTAGCTCTCTGTCAGGGTCTCTCGCAAGGAACATAATATTCCCCTTCTCTCTTGAAAAGAAAAGCTCCTTAACAAAAGCAAAATTATGTTTTCCTTTTCTCTGAGCAGAAAGCAGTCCTCTCTGCTTCTGTCAATTAACTTGTCCAAATGGCTATTTATTTCCAACAGCCCTGCATGCAAAGATCCCCGGGAGTCAAACAAGCCTCAATCAATTAAAGATTAAAGCCATGTAGGCAAAAAGATTCAGACAACAATAGCTGGTATCAGAGCGACACATGAAATTCAACAATGCATAGGAGAAACAGTTGACAAAGCAGCAGTATGGAAGTAATCGTTATGTTGAGAGCTGGAAAATAATATCCCACCCAACACTGTAAATAGAGGCAATAAAGAGACACATAAAGAGAGGAAGGCATTACTGCAATGTGTGAGTCTCATTCTTTGGAAAATGCTTGCATGAATGGCCTTGATATGGTATTTTCTGGGCTTAGTGTTGTGTTTACAATACTATATAAATGGTAAGCCTACAAATTGATAATACAATAATTCTTTCTCAAGCATTCGGTCAGGAACCATCCACTGTTCAGAGACTATTATTTTTGATGTTGCCAGTACTTCAGGGGCAAAGTTGGAGTCCAAACTGCCTCAATTATTTCATGAAACCAAGCTGGCACCGAAAGACGTACAGCCAGACATTCCTCTCAGCTCTGTTCTGTTTGGCATTTTGCAAGTTTTCGAGTCAGGATTTTCCCATCATTATAACTCTGGCACTCAATTTATTCAGTGCCAAGTGTGTCTGCCTGACTTTTCACTGAGCTCTAATACTTAAATGAACCTATGCAACTCTCTATGAAGACCAGATTTAAAATACTTTGTTCAGGTTTCTCCTATGCAGGACTATATAAAACTACTATCAGACAGTAGAGGTGCCAGTGTGCTTCTAAAGGATTGTCAAACACTTTAGAAGGCTGCATCCGACAGTTTTTAAATTTTGGGAAAAGTGGCAGGATTTGAACTTCTCACAAAAGCTCTCTTCTGTTATTCATCACATAATTACTTCCAACAGTTTTTTTGTGTGCACAGTACAACCAAGTGCAACACCATGAATGCCTTTGAGAGAAGACTGCCCAGAACTATGTGCCAACTATATCACCATTTTTACAATTAATTTCTTGTCAATTAACTAATCAGTTAATTGACTAATCATTGCTCTTCAATATCCTCAGGATGCAATTAATCAGATGAATGGTGGGGGCAGTTAACAAACAACAACAACGGCCGAAAGTGATCTCCCCAGGTGTCACCATGTTTAATTATTTTATGCCGTTAAGCTCCAACCAGTTTTTAATTAGATTTTGAAGATGCTGGGGATGTTTATCTTTTCAATGTTGGTTTTTCTTTGTGGTGATGGTGTGCATTCTTACATTTTGCATTTCTGTCTGTTTATACCGCCCGGCAAAAAGAGCCATGATGTGATTTTCTATGATGCTTGATTAAATGAGTGATGTCATTCTGTTGTGTGACCTTATTGGTCCGCATTGATCAACCAACCTATTTCAGATGATGAAAGTCTGTGCTCCGAAACATTGTTCCCAATAAATCTCCTCTAACTGCAAGCAAAGTAGATAGTGCACAGGAGTTTTTTGTTCCACTACTGTTGGCTCATGTTTTTCTCAGATGCACCCATCTGTGCACAAGTGTGCAAAGGATGTGCTCCTTTATGTTTTTTAAAAAATCCAAATATATTCTGGTGCTGGCCAGGGATGAATCTGCCCCTACTTGATACACACTATCAACCGCTAGATACACACAAGGTGCACAGATAAGTAAATGCACAGTGACAGTTGTGTCACAGCCACTTGTTAGTATAAATACATTGTGAAGAAGCAGGTATATGAGGGCTATTAGCAGCCAAAATGTGTTTTTTGTCCATACTTTGCAAAACAATAAAGATTCATTGCTTCAAACATGCTGTAATATTCTTACAAAAACAGAGAAAATGACACTGAATAATGTAATAAAGGTATTACTTTTATATATAGTGTAAGACATCATAGCAAAAGCATCAGCCTGAAGAAACAACATCAATAGCAGAGCATTTGGCTTAAATGACCTCATCCACCACAGATGTACAAAACATAATTCCACAATGATTTCAGTGAGCTTGGAGGAATGTAAACCTAATCAACAATATTATAACAATCAGGCTGATCTTTGAAATGACATTTTCGCTTTCCGCGCTTATGTGCCCCTAGCGATGAAAGCGTGAAATAAATGTGTTTTTGATGTAATCGTTTAAAGAGCTAAGAACACTAGAGTTCAAGAGTCCAATCACTTCCAACCCCCCCGCCTCCCCCTCCACGCCCCCAGACACACACACACACACACACACACACACACATGAAATGCACATTAAAAGTAGAC
Organism: Scomber japonicus; assembly: GCF_027409825.1. Lineage (NCBI taxonomy): Eukaryota > Metazoa > Chordata > Actinopteri > Scombriformes > Scombridae > Scomber > Scomber japonicus. The sequence goes on along the minus strand of NC_070586.1, from coordinate 16,935,798 downwards.
TGTGGCTTCATCAATATGGTTTGTCCCTTCTGGGAGAGAGCGGGAGCCAAAGCGATCTGGCATCATACGACAGTTGGCAGCCAAATGGATGAAGAGAGCTTTCTGAAAATTTCAAAGAATTATTCAATGCGACAATTTATTTGTTTACGCTTGCGCTATAATCATCTGGTGGGGCCACAAAAAGCCTGTTTTATTAAAGAGATTTTTCCGCAGCCATCACAGGTTTGGCATGCTAAAAGAAGATACATCACATACACACTTTGTATTAGAAACTTCAATACAAATTAGCAGCTCATTGGTAAAATGGCAAATTAAAAATAACAAAATGTTTACAGGACTAATACCCTGCGAACTGATTAATGTTTAGACGAAAGACAAATACAACTGATGAAAAGATTCTCTATTGTTGCTCAGACATTCTCAGAGAGTCTAAAGTAAAACACTGAACACTAGATGGAAAAAAAAACCTTCACAGATGCTCCACAATTCAGTTGAATTGATAGTTTTTGTCAAAATCTAATCAAGTCAAATTTAGCAAACGACACAAGAAAAAGAAACTCAAACAGAACATAATTTCTATCAGACATTGGATAAATTGTTTAATGAAAAGGAATTTTGGGTAAAAGCAAATGTAAGACCAATCAGAAGCTCTTAATGCACTCCTTTGTTTAATTTTCACACCAAACGTGTCCATTATTCCACTCAGGTGGTGTGACTGAACTGGCAGGCTGATAAATTAACCTAATTTTGTCTTGGATCCATCTAACAGCGAAGAGTGAACAAAGCCTTTGTATTTTCACAAGGCTCTGTGAGTGCTGAAGTGCATTAACACAGTAACTGTAAGACTGAACCACCTGGGCTTCCATACATAGAGAGAACGATTCAAGGGAGAGAATGACAGATGAGAGAGAGAGCACCAGATGCAGGTGTTTTTCTAACACCTTTAAGGAATGCATGATGAAATTATCCTGGGAACAGTCTAGACATCTGGGTCTCTTCTTGGACTTTCAGACTGGGCTCTCTGGACCGGCAGATCTAAACCTCCAGAGACAGCAGCCATCTTTATAATAACACACTGAGCAGCGAAAAGCTATGATGAAAGACACAAATAAAGAAAGAGACAGACAGAGAGAAAGCAAAGGAGAAAGGAATGGAAAGTACTAAGGAAAGAAAGCTCTAAGGACTGAACCCTCCATTATTATTATTATATTTTCACATCCGTCTGTCTTCTGCTCGTCAATGTCGTCCTCTTATTACCTCTCAAACTCATGATAAACTCATTTTCACATCACTCCAGCATAAGTTAAACCATATGTGAGCAGCACACTTCAACAAAATGTTCAAATATAATCTGTTTAAAACTCTGGATGAGCTCTAGTGACTTTTAAAGAGCAAACTGTATAAAACTGTTAACTACTGAATGTTACTCTTTACACAGCTATAGCCTCCAATCTGTCACTGGAGTCACACTCCCTTGTGTTCTGCTGATGCTGATCCAACCCTGCCTGAGCCCCATGTTGAGGGGTTTAATTTCATTTTTACTGCGTGTCTGGCCACAGACCTGGGTCTCACAGTATTAATGAACTTAGCCAATATAAACGCAATCATGCCTGAGGAGCAATTACAAATCTAATTGAGCATCTAAACAGAATATTAAATCGGCGTTAAAACAGGCCTCTAATTTAGAAGACACTTAAAAAGTCAAATCTTTACCCATAAAATAAACACTATATTGCCAGGGGGACTCTTTAAAAAAGGGCCATGAAGAACTTGATAGTATTCTTGATTTTAAAAAAGAATTTTACTGGTGTTTTTTTGTTTTTTTTCCAGGGAGCACAATCTTCTCCGATAGGCTCTAATGACTCAGTGACAACTTGCAGGCCAACAAACATTTGTTTTTGTTTGTCTTTTACTCTCTGGAGCAGGAATATTAGGATAGTGCTTCAAGTTGAAGCTCAGGCTGAATCGGAGTCCTCTGAATTAAAACAACAACATACATCAGTGTTTCCTCAATAACTGTACAGGCCTGGAGGGCCGCCAGACCAACGGGTACACCCATCAGGCCAAATCTATTTTTTTAATGCCAATAATAACGGCAAATATCCATTCATCCAGAAATCAATAACATTTGGGAGCATCTGTGCAACTCCGCTCCAAAACACAAGCCAACCTTTGTGTCATTGCCTAGGGATTAACTACTTGGTAGCATAGTTCCTTTAAGGAATAAGGCAATGTGTAATGTGTGTGGTTGAGAGAAAGACAAAAAAGTAAGTTGGAAGTCTGGCGGTGTAAGTTAAGTGTGTCAGTTAATAAATGCTGCAGTTTCTGAAGACCAAGAAAAGCCTCTTCAGTATTTCCCTAACTGCTGGGAAAATGAGGTTAGCGACAATGGGTTGGCCTAACCTGACCAGACTCACTTAAGATGGACTGATCTTAAAGGTGGACCAGCTATTCTCTATTGTCTTTAATGTTTGCCGCTAGTAAACAGAGAACGGATGAATGTCTGGCTGCCACGTCTCTCCCAAGTGTTTCTCAGCAGAGTCCCAACCTGTGTACTGCTGTTTTATTCATTTAAAAGATTTTTAAAAGATTTGTAGGAAATAAATAATTTAAAAACCCACTGTATGTGCTTTTCCAAATACTGTATTCAGACTCAGCTCCATCCCGATTACAGAGCAACATTATCATTCATTTGAAGTTGGATTTCTGGTCACCTCCTGAAGTCCAATATTCACTCCCTTTTAGCACTGCTGGTCTCTATCAACTCCTGAGTGAAGTATCAGTTTCTTTAGGTGCTAAATGCTCCTCTATGTTCTTACTGTGTGTGCTTACAGTTTGATGCGGAGCAGGTATTGTACAGTTGGTTTTAGAGCTTTTTCTTTGAAAACAGATGCCGAAAACAACGCTATATTAGCAGCAACAGTGAAAAGTAAAGCGAAACAATGACCGGAAACAGTGACGTCTTCACCTGACTTCACCACTTGTTAAGAAACTGAATGTGAGCATAACATTCTTTGAGAGTCCAGAGACCCTCATTTGTGTTATAGCTTGAAGAAAACACACAGGATGGAAACTTGCTGTGGGTCTTTAACCTATACTTTAAAACATTTTTAAGAGTAATAAAATTGATGCAAACCATGATGGAGGTTAGTATCATATTCAGTCCCTATCACTGAGAGCAGCCTGGCATGTCTACTTCACACAGATTGTGGTTCAAAGCCACTCCATCTGTAACAGCAGCTGTAAGTTCTGCGTGTCAAATGAAAAACAGACTCTTCAAACTCAGAAAATGTAAAAGGAAAGCAAATCTGATTGTGACCTTTCGTCAATGTGACTTGTTGATTCAATTTAACATCTTAAAGTTCCGCTCTACTTGAGCTCACATTTTTAAAGGCAGCAGGTGAACTTCTAAGTAACTTTTCTAAGTTGAATAGTAGGGGTGTGACGATACACTCAGCTCACGAGACGAGATGAGACATGATATTGGACGAGATTTTAACTCTATTTTTAAGAAAACTTCAATGAGGAAATAAATGACTTCACTTTGACAAGAAATATTGTCACATTTTAGTCTTGCAAGATCTCGTGGTACGAGATCTCGTCACACCCCTGTTGAATAGACTTAAAATGTATTAAAGCATATTTTATTAAGATTGGGGGACCTTCACTATCATGGTTTAAATCATAACTACTAACGGTCAGAGAATAATTGTGGTTGTGGTTAAAAGATCTAAGTGTTGAAACAGGAAACGAACAGAGGTCCAGCATCCTGTCAAATGCTTCATCCACCCTAACCTCTTTCCTCTGCAGACTGTTGTTGTTGGGCATTTGCTGAAATGATTGATGGCCGTCTCACACATGCTTAAGGCAGTGGTGTAAAAGTTTGATCATAACAAAGAAGGTTTACACAAACTGTATTAAAAAAGATGTAATGTGTTTTGAATTAGAGCGTCCAGCCAAGAATAGGTCAAGTTTGTTGGTGCCTCTTTGCTATGTCACACCCCTGATGAGCAATGTGGACACCAGCTGCCACTGTGTGTATTCACAGTAGGCGTGAAGTTTGAGCCAAACGATGCTTGAGCCAAAGACAATTAGCTTGCCTGGCTAGCAGTTTGGCAGCTTAGACATCGTTAAGAGCTGCACAAAGTTATACAAAGTAACTTGCAGTCCTCGATTACCTTTCTTTGAACTCAATCCACTGCAACACTTTAAGTTAAATCTTCATTAAAAGTTTGCAACAATGGAAAACTTCTATTTGACAGTGTGAAAAGACACCACAAACAGGTTTGTCCTCCAACTCGTGGCCCCCAGTCATATATCTTATTGTCAATAAACAAAGAAAAGGTGAGAGAGGAGATAAAGAGAAAAGGGAAAGCTCTGAGAATTCAAAGAGGTTTTTGTACTGGTGGCTTCTGTCTCCACAATGAGAGTCGTGGTTTGCTGAGGACAGCTTGGCGTCCTGTCTTAGGGGCAATAGCTAGAGAAGAAGGGCAGAGGAGAGCAAAGGGGAGCAGAGGAGCTGAGGAGAGTGACACACAGCATCAACCCCTAAGAGAGCCCTGGGGGAAGGTGAGCCATCCTCTTCTCTCCATCTTCCTTTGCCCCTCCACATTTCTTCATCTTTGAGTAGCAATTAGCCAGCACCCAGACCTTCAACTTACTTTATCTGAATATTAACAGAGAACATTGTAACAGATGGTTAGCATCTCAGGCAAACTTCACCTTGATGTATCTCACTTAAAATCCCTGAATTAGTTTTTAACTTTCGACATCTTTCAAAGCGGGGTGAAAAATTAATTTGAAAAGATAATTTAGCAGCAAACAAAAATCACAAACATGAGCATAAAGAGGCAGGCCAGATGCCTGATCCAGCCGGGTTGAGGAGTGACACTAAGTAGGTTGCCTGGCTGTGCAGAGCCAAGCTGGCCTGAGGGTAAGCACTGATTTACCGCCTCTTGCAAAGAACAAATAAATCAACCATCACACTGAGCCAGACACAGACCTCAAGAGATGCCTCAATACCGCTGTTTATTGATCTCTGCGTGTGTGTCTGTGTGTGTATTTCTGTGTTTGTGAGAGAGAGCGAGTGAGAAAGAGCGTTATTTATTTTGCCGTTTATTCATTTGTTGGCAAGAGGTACTTTATCTACCCTGTGTTTGAAAAAGTTAATGCGCTTACTTTTAAATTAAAGACCCACTTAGGTAAGGTTGGAGGGCAAACAAGTGTGGTAGAAGAGGAAGAGCGGAGGAAGAAGAGGAGGGAGGAGGGAGGGCAACTCAGTTGAGAAGGCCAGCAACCCTTGCTGACGAGAAGGATATTGAATTTCAATTAGCACACACCTGCATTTACATACAGCCTACATGGCAATGCTTGGCTAAGCAATTTAACACTCCAATTCAAACACCTGCTCTGTGTCATTTACATAAATTAATAGAACAAATTAAAATTCTATTGAAGTTTTTTTCTCCCTTTCCTGCACGTACTTTCCTCTCCCTTCCTTTAAAAGTGTGTCGAAATATCAGCACGGGATCAGGGCAACAAGTTGGCCCATCTAATTTGTGACTCCCAAGAGAAATTAGGGCCCCCTGCCTGTTTTGACTAAATGTAAACAGCAGGTAGCTAACAGCTCCCCTCACCGTGTTACCACACTAGCTCTAACTCTGTAATCCAAGCAACAGCAAGCGATCAATGTCTGTCTAAATATGAGTCTAAAACCAAAGATGCCCAAAAAGCTACATCATGGCCAATCTTCTACGGCCTCACTGTGAGCCTGCGAGGGGTCTTAAAAAAACAAACAAACTGGCACCCGACAAGGCAACCTACATCAGGATCAGTGATGGGCCAGCTACCAAGTGCTCACATTTGGATGTGAGCATGAAGGTGTCTCATTACTGATACTTTAATGATATGCACTTTGGTGCGGTAAAACATTTCTCCAGCAGGAAGAAAATGAGTCTGGCATTTTGAGGTCAGTAACACAAACTGTCAGCTGTGCCAAGCCAAGATGTCTTGGCAACACAAAGATGAATCGATCCAGCTGGAGGAAGTTGAAACAAAACTGGAAAGAGAAATATTCTCACTCAAAAATAACGGCAAAAATGTTCATTTTTTGGTGGGAAAAACAATTTGGAAAATCTTATACTGTGAACTTTATTTCCTCCAAACAAGGATGCCTTTTATTTGATACAAATTATTCATATTTTGACTTGGGTGCTAAATGATACATTTGCTGGAATATTGCACTCACTGCACACACATAGCATTTTATCCCTCCCTTTGTTTTTTAAATACTTGTATGCTAATGACCTGCAACACACAGGAAATGTAGGAGTAGTTTAACAGAGTCAGGTGTCATTTTAATGCCTCCTTCTGAAAGAGAGTGGAGTTCTCCGGATATTTAAAATAAATCACAGCTGAGATGAGTGAAAACACAGATAGACTACTGGTATAAGGTGAGACACCTGCATGCATTATACTCAAAACATGTACACACATATGTATGAGGCCCATCCAGCAAAGCAACGTTTACAAAATCATTCTTCATCTGATCTGAAGTCCTCTCGTTTCATGTGTCTGTCATGGTGTTCATTTCTTTAGACCAGAAGACAATGTTGTGTTTCAGTCCATGTGAAGGCACAGTCAGAGTTATTTAACTCTGTGGTCAACTACTCTTTGGAGAAGAGTCTGGTTTTTATTGAACCTTAAAAAGCTTTGACAAATAGCAAAGCGGCTGTTACAGATTTTTAGTGTTTACAAAAAAGGAAAAAAACATGAACATGTGAAAGTGGTGTGTGCCAAGCTGTGCAAGAAGTCCAGATGACGAGAAGGGAGAACAGCAAAATGTGAGTGATAAAGGTTTCTACTCAGCAAAAGAATTTCAATGTCTTTCCTTGAGTCAGCCCCCCCTGGTGGTGTTAAAAGCTACTTTAAATTGATGATATCTACAGCTGCAGAGCTACTTCCTGGCCGGAGCAGCCTGTCTGCCTGAGCACCTTCTCAACTCTGTCTGTCTAAGAAGAATACAGTGGGGAGCTTGTTACAACACAACTGTTTCAGCTCTGTCTAATTTGTCCCCTTGCCATCCCCCGTCCCCCACATCTCTGTCTGGTTCGCTCCTTCACTGTCCCTCTCTCCTGAGCTCCCTTTCTTGCTACATCTATTAGAAGCATTACTGAACTGTGACTGAGTCATTTCAATATTGCCTCAGGATGCGGCACACTGTGCTTAATTAGCTTGTTAAAAAGGGAGGGAATCATAGAAATTCATTTTGCTACTCTCCACCACCCCCACAGTGTAACCAGGTGTGGGCCTACAAGGTGGCACAGAGGTGTTGTGTTGTAATCTCTGGAGGAAGAGAGGCCAAGTTATGGGTGGACGCGCCCACTGCAGGCATCTGCTTGTCATCATTTAGACCCTGTTTCACATTAACGAACACACCCTGGCACACAGAGACCAATACACACCCTCCTCAATCACGTAACAAGGCAGTCCAATAGGGACAGCGCCATTCTTCAGAGGCCAAGTTAACCACGGTCATTAGTCTTGCTTTGCTGCCTAATTGGTCTGGCGGAGGCACAGGGCCCGTTGTCCACCCTGACTGAGTACTCAGCCCCTGAACCCCGGGCACACTGCAGATTGATCTAAAATGCACAAATGCACAACTGAGTGCACAGGTGTGAAGTCCCCAGCCTACAACCAAAATTACAAAAAAAAATCGCAGGTATAAGCATGTAGATGAATGTATTCTACTGAATTTAAGCATAATTTAAACAAAATAAGAACAAAATAAACAAAATTGTATACATACTGTGAGATCTACTGCTCTATATAACAATACATGTAAACTAGGTGAATGAGGTAATTCTCTGAACCAATTGTTTATTTAATCAACAACGATTAGTCTATTAATCAATTAGTTGATCATCAGAAATTTAATCTGCAACTATTTTGTTACTAGATTAATCGATTAAGTAGGAAAAATGCCACAAAATTTGCTGTTTTTTGAATATTTTGCCATCTTACTAACACTGTGGCCTCTGAGAAAAATAGATTTACTGAAAATTAAACAATCGCTAGTTGTGGCCCGAAATTCATCCGTCTTTCAAATGGCTGACACAGGCCCACCCGTCCCTACTCATATAACCACCATAGATGGACAAATAGTTCATAAAGATGAGGCTCTTGTGACCTTTCCAAACACAACCGCCTGCAGTAACGTTACTACAATAACAACAGAGACACTGCAAATGAACCTATTTTCCAATAAGGCTAAGTGCTTGTTTGTTTTTGTTGCAATTAAAATACAGTGTTTATGGTGTCAATCCTAGCTGGAAATAAACTGCAGGCCCAAAGATGTCCCAAATAAGCTATCAAATCTGACATGTTCACGGGTGATTGTTTTCCAGATTTTAATTTCTTCTCGCTGCTGTCAGGTAAGCATGAAATCGTATAATGCCCACACAAAAACGCTTGGGCAGCAACATGGGAAACCAAAAGAAATTACGGATTTTAATTTGATGTGATAACCTGGCTAAAGCAATTTTCGAGTCTGTGTAAATTGTTTTCATCATGTAGAAGACTGAATGACAGTAAAATGGGTTCTTCTGATGGCAGATAATAAGCCGTTGATGAGTAAACAAGCAGTCTTGAGGATAGATGGAAGTCATTTCTGAACAATAGACCAGATGAGCAGAGTAAAAAGTCAGGGAAGTAGCAAGAAAATGTTGCACTTCCGGTGTGCAATGGTTATCAGAATATGTCCAAATTCCAAAAAATGTCAAAAAAACAACTAAATTTGAGCGCACACATTCTTGCTGAGTGCCTCTGTTCCTCTTTTATGTTTTTTTTTTCTTTTTAATGCCACTGCATTGAGCATCATAGCAAAAAACAAGCAACCTGACAGGGAAATTACAACTCGTACAACCAATGGAGGATGGTTTGTTTTTCTGCAATGAAAGGCCAAAATCACAGTAACGCTAAATCACATCTTCAGAGAAACTGAACAACAAAGAAAGATGCGGTTTGTGAGTCAGAATCCCTCTGCATGTAACATCGCTGACAACTCCATATGCCAACCCTGTGTTGATATTTGCGTTTAGATATTTGACTCATATTACTAAATCCATAGATGCATTTGCTGATAACAGTCCCACAGTGGAGTAGAATAATGTAAAGCACATCAGCAACCACACAGCAGATAGTGGGCACACACAACAATATCCTTCATCTCTAAACTGCCACATTGTGCTGTTTATCGGCTCACGCAGCATGTGAGCCAAGTCTCCAAGAATCTCAGCTCATCTATTATATGGCACTACGTATTAGGAGCACGAATAAAGACCCTTAGAGACGGTGCTATCAGCTGTAAGTGGAGTCAAGTCTCTGTCCTAAGTATCACATTGATATTGCACAGGTAATTGGAACTCCAATGTCACTACATCGTCTGAGGGACTTACATAAACAAGTACAGAGGAGATATTCCATTTATCTTACCTTGTGCCGAAGCAGGACACATCGTTATACACAGAACAGTAAGTGTGGCGGTCTAACTAAGCTTGTATATTTGTGAAATTGATGGAGCTGTAGCATGTCCATGCTTTCTCCAGAAAGGGTCGTAGTTCTTGTGAAAGTTTTAAGGAAAAGAGAGGAAGGAAGGAAGGAAAGGAGAATGTAGAAAAACTCCATTGTACTGTTACTCCAGTACTTAACTTTAAAACGAGTTGAGTCTTTTGATGCTGAACAAGAGTGCTTGCAGCATTTCTTGTGGGACCGGAGATCTCTAATGCTTCCTGCAAAACCATTTACATTTTCTCACATATCTAACAGCCCCTTCTCTATCAGATTCTTCTTTTAACTCCTAATTCAGTGGAGCAAACTGGCTACCGTTAGGAAAGCCACTTGAATTTCAAGCTTTCGGTACAGCACAGCTTCCACAGAAAGCGCTGTTTGACAATGAAATTCAGACAAAGGTGAGAGGGCAACAATAGAGTCTAAGTTAGGTTAGAGAGCAACAATGGCGCCAACATGAATGTATATGCTGCATGATAATTGTATTGTTATGGCCAGTCTGCACAGTAGAGGGTGAGTTTTCACTGGACGTCTGAAGGTTGTCACAGTCCAGTAAATGCCCCCCAAGAGGGACACAGCAGGGGGTTCATAAGTGTCCAGCTGCAGCCGGCTGCAGGCTGGGCCATCCAGAAAATCCAATCCAAGTCTCGCCTGTGGGCTGGAGGAGGTCACTCTTTTCATTTGTGTCATCATTTTCAAACATTTCAGGGGATGAAAAAAGAGCCACATAGAAAATGACGGACACGGTAATTGTGGCACTGTACTAACACACAGTAAACCATACAATAATGTTCTATATGCTGTAATTTGTGTGCCATCACAATGACAATGGTAATGTATAAGTTGGTTTTGTCCCACGCTGTGCTTTCATATTAAAGCAGGTGCACAAAGCACTGCTAAAGGATATTTCACAAAGCAAGGCGTATATTTACTGTATATTTATGCATGATGTCAGACATTCTTAAGTATTTTCATTTTCTAGTGTTCACCTCTCCAGATGGGTCTTCTCCGTAATCCATAGTCAAACGTTCCCAAACATAGCGCATTACGGGGCAAACACTCAAGGGTTGGGCGAAAGTGAACCACGTAAAACCAGGTGAGAGAGCACCTTTAATTTACCACACTTGGTGCCTACTGCCAGCCTAATCATCTTAGTAGGAGACCCCTCTTACTTACTTTTTGTGGTGATGTTTTAAAGGAAACTTTGTCTATTCTTCAGTAGTTGAGATTAAGGATCAGCTGGTAAGATCTATGTTGGTTGAAGTTATTGTTTTTAATAACGATGACGACTTTTTGCCTCATCTGATTCACACATTTTGAACCACTTTTCAGCTGTAGCCTGATTATAATTTAGTAATGTGCCACAAACACAGATGTTGCTTTAGCTATAAACATCAGCCGTGTTCATGTGTAACGGTTCAGATTTCAGAACTTACAAGAAATTCCAGTTGCTTCAATTATTTTCCTCTAGAGCCACTAATATTTTATTTTGATTATATATTAGTCTGCTGATTAATTGATTGTTTGGTAAAGTTGTTTGGTCTGTAAAATGCCAGAAAATAGAAAAAAAATAGTAAAAATGACAATTATTGTTTCTCAAAACTCAAGATGCAACCTTGAATGTCTTGTTTTGTCCCAATCAGCAGCCCATAACCAAAAGATATTAATTTCACTATGATACAAGACTAAAACAAACAGAAAATATTCACAGTTAAGAAGCTGGAGAAGAAGAATTTTAGCATTTTTTTCTTTAAATTACTAAAAACAAATTGATTATCAAAATAGCTGGCAATTGATTCTCCTTCACTTGAATTGACTCAATTATTACACTAATTGTTGCAGCTTTATTTTCCTCCATATGTCCTTTTTTTCTTTGCATTTAGTCTGAACACCCATGAACAGTACCTATAACAGGTCAATGCAAGTAAATAAATTCATTTTAAATTTAGAACATGTTTGAAAGGGTCTCTCTTACATTTCCGGCAGTGGCTACAGTTTGCTTTTAGCCCTTAACCCCAATAGCAACAAGCAGAACTGTGAACTCTGCACACTTCCTGAGCCAGCAATTTTCAGGCAATTTCATCAGAAACTTTTCTCCTATTGTATAAACAGCCAAGCTTTGCTGATCTGCTCCTTTTGGAAATGGAAGTCCCTCAGAGACCCCAGCCTTCCTCTCCCGCTCTCTCTCACACGTACATTTACACAACACAAACAAAAAAGAGCCCCTGTCTGTCCCACTGGTCTGGGAAAGGGTCACCGAGGTCACACTTCCTGGGCCAGACTGCTCCCAGACATTACGGTGGAGCTCAGTGTCACTCCACCTCAGACCGTGTCAGCATGAAGTGACAGAGCAGACAAGACGCTCGTTCTTACAATATCCCTATTGGTGCAGCAGGCGTGGGATGCTGAGCAGGAGTTGGGATGAAAAGGGGAGCAGGGGTCTACGGGATGACAATGGATGGGGCAGGAGGCCAAGGAAACAGGGAGACACACCCGCTGGCCCGAGTTCCTGTCTGCTCTGATCAGAGACATTTTAGATCTGTTACAACTGCCCGCGACCGACCTCAAGTGCCAAAGATCGCTGTCAGGGTTAAAGGTCACTGCCTTTGCATGCCCCTATTGACTAAGTTACATATATGAATACAAAAGTAACACACCCAGGTTCACCAGGTTCACAAGAACAGCAGAAGAAAACAAAGCAAAAAAATGCTTTCATGCATATTAAAGCATAATTGTATGTTTGCAAATTCTTCTACAAGCATACCGAATAAAAGCCAGACCATAAATAAAAAGGACTAATCCCTTCCCATCCCTCGTCTTTGTCTCCGATGACCCAGAGAGCTGTCACAAGAGCAGAAAGGCCGTCAAACACGCCCACTGAGAAAGCTGACATGGACCAGTAACCATGACCCAAGATTCAGGACAATGAAGGGGGTGGTGGGAGGTGGGGGGACAGAGATGCCATGGAAGCCAAGGTGAAACATACGCAAGGAGAAACGACAAGTGACCCAGTTTTTCCTCTCGCACCAGACAGGAGGAAGAACGAGATGCAAGAAAGCGAAACAAAAGACAGGAAGCAAAAAAAAAAAAGGCAGGGTTAGATTGTGTCTACGTGGCCATGGTTGATGTTAACGTGTGTGTGGACACAATTACTGGCAATTTGCAAGAAAAAAATCAGTGTCATAACCTCGAATAACACAGCATCCTTTCTTCTAATTACCACTTCCTCCCTACAAGAATGAAGGAAGGGGGTCATCTCTTCATGAAGGGAGAAATGTGAGAAAATGAAGAATAGGAGGCTGGGAGAAAGACAGTAAGGGAGGTAATGCTGGATGGAGACAGCAGGAAGACAGAAAGGGCAAAAGACAGAACAGAGAGCGGATTAGAGGAGTGTCACGGCCCTGAGAGTTCACCATGCATCTCGACCCAATATCCTCTGCTCTCACCAAAGATAATAGAACGAAAGCAAGGGAAACCACGGGAGGGAAAGGGAAAGACACGAACACAACAAGCAGATGTGTCGTCTGGCCTGCGCTTAAATTAATCCTCCTCCCTCGGCCTGCTTTCCTCCTTTTATCAGTCAGAACAAAAAGACCTGCTTGTGCTTCAAGTCCAGACAACAGAGGTGGATGGACGGTGGATTCAAGTCCTTGCTGGGAGAGGAGACTGGAGAGTGGGGGGGTATTGGGGGAAATAAGGGATTTGGTGGGGGTGGGGGTGGGGGTGGAGGAGGTGGGAGAAATGGGTGAGTATGTGCCTACGTGCCAGGTCAGCCAGAGTCTTATGGCAGAGGGAATATGGGAGATGGGAGATGAGAGAGGGAGAGTGAAGGTTGGGGGGTTTTGGGAAGCTGGCTGGGCTCTAGGAACACAGAGAGAACAGAATCAAACATTGGCTCTCACAGAGCTCAGACACACTCATGGGCTTAGCAGTGTGTCTGAGCTGGAGGAAGAGGGGAGGGAGAGATGGAGGGAGACAAGAAGAAGGAAAGAGATAAACAGACAAGCATCCTGCACAGGTAACAGCAAAATGTAATTTGTCAACTGGGTTTCAAACTTTCATTGTTCTTTCTTGTTTCCAAACTGATTTGTGACACGATTTTACGTTTTTCACCATCTCAACAAAATCATTCATAACAGACATTAAAGAGTAGTGTAAAGAGTTAATACTGGTGCCACTTATAAAACATGTTGTTCACTCGGCATCATGTGCAGCTAATTAAAGGACATAAAGGACCCACAGTACAAGAAATGATTTGTTGGGTAAGAGTTCAGAAATTTGGAGACTGGTCTAAATCCACATATGAACATATTTTTGTTAGTGGATTACTTTTAAGCATTGAATTGTGTTTCTGTACCGAAAACTACTTTTTTCAAAGCTTTTTTTCCATAAACAAAAAAAAAATCCTTTAAAAAAAAATCGTTTTTGTTTGTTACAACAAAATAAGCCAAAATTCTTAAACAATACAGTTTAATGTTATTTTAATATAAAATAAAGTTTAAAAGCTGAATAAAAATTCAGACATACAACAGTAAACGTCAAGATGTGACAAAACAATCAATGCTAACATTTGGGATTTGGCAACTCAACACTTCCTGTTGACAGATTCTGGTTTAGCACTATAAAAGTATTTAAGTTCAAGAACTGACTCCTGTACAGAGTTGCATCTGCAAAATAAAACCTCCAAAACTAGAGGATAAACTCCTACCAACTCTTGTTCCCATGCCACTGCTACAGTTATAAAAGAAGGATTTGTGTGTGATGTTGTACAGGCACCGGAAACTAGAAGAAAGTGTCAGACAGGCCAATCGGCTATCTGTCTGGTGATGATTTAGCCTCTGAGGGCAAAAAGTCAATATTTTGGTGCTTCTGGTATAGCCAGTGGATAGCCAGATCTGGGCCAAGATTTCCTCTTCTAAAAGCTAACATAGACTGAATCGTCGCCTCTCCACACTGACTGTTCAACTGCATGCCACCAAAGCCTGCTCAAATGTAATTGGTAAATACCACACCGACTACAAACAGAAACCAGAACACTTCCTGTACCAAAATCTTGTCCCGTTGCCTACAGGTTCTGCATTCATATGGAGATATCTGTTTATAGAGATTACAGAGAGGCTAAAACACAACTGTTCATTAAGTCGAACATGCCTTTGATGTCATATATCATAAAGTACGAGCCAAAATCAGGTTGGAAACAATAACATATTATTAAACCAGATGGAGAGTAAATACAAAAACTGTGTGTGTGTGTTTGTGTCTGTTTCTTTAATCCATGTTGGATATATTCTCGATGTGCCTTTAATGGACATCATGAAACCTCCCAGCATGAAATATTTTGCCCCCAACAGCCATCTGAACAATCGTGACATAGGAACATAGTTACAGATAGACAGTCTTGATTGGTCCCTGCGAGACGAACACGGTAACCCCCTTACTAGGGGCAACTGGCCCCAAAGCCCCTCACAGGATTAGGGTGTGACCTGTAGAAAGGCAGCAGATGAGAGGGATGGACACACACTGATCAGGAAAACCACAGGAGTCTTGGCTACAGAACATCTAAGCCTTGAAAGAGGCCACAACCCAAGCCAACATGTGTGTGTGTTGTGCATGTGTCCAATTATGAAGCCCTATTTATCTGTTTAGCAGGAAAGCTAATGTGGGTTGTTGTTAAGAGTATGTGGCTCTTATGTTGTGAAACTTAGCTGGATGCTATCAGGTTCCGTGTGACCATCTGCTCCGCGTAAGGGCTGCAACTAATGACTGTTTTTATTATGTTTTTTTTTAATTCATTCATTGTTTAGTCTATAAAATGTCAGAAATTTGTGAAACATGTTCATCACTGTTTCCCACAGCCCAAGATGATGTCCTCAAATGTCTTCTTTTGTCCCAATGAACAGTCCCACAATTTAAGATACTCAGTTAATTGTCATAGAAAAACAAAAAATATTTACATTTGAAAAGCTGGAACCATTCAGTTTGAACATGTTGTTCTCAAAGAATGACTCCAAACAATGAATCGATTATTGACATAGTTGCTGATTTATTTCAAAGCTGCCAACTAACTAATTGAACGCTGCAACACTACTCTGCTTATGTATGAAAACTATGTTATCACTTTTTTCAAGACTTGCTTTGCTGTATCAAATATAGATTTCTAACTTTTTGTTTCTGATTTTATCTCGAAAGAGAACATGATAAGTGATCACAGAGAAGATGTAGTAGACAAAAGAAAATTATTTAGACTTTAAACCAAAGCTTGAACACAGTTTGAGGACCTAGAATTACATTAATATTATTCCTGGTAGAAAAACTATCATAAGAACATATCCAGTGTGAGCCCTAAAGTTATGTATTTTTTAAAATGTTACATTCAACACTGCATATTGTGTTAATACAGTTAATTGAAGTAAGCTGGTATTCAAGAATTAAAATGAACTGTTATGGATCAGTTATTTGTTTACAATATCTGGAGTTACTGGCCTTTGAATAAAGTACAAATATCCCATCTGCCACTAAGGCAGATTATTATTTGTATTAATTTGGGACTATGTACATAAATGTAGAGTACAGTAAATGCACCACAATTAGCCAAAAGCCTCCTTTTCATATGTAGCCACATAGCCGCCCTAACAAGAAACTAGCAATTAGTAAAGTTACAGCAGTCAGCAGTAGAGAGCAACTGGCTTTTATGTTGTCAGAGTTAATTATCTATGAACCATGAATGTGCAAGTGAGAGATAAATTAATATTACTGTGTGTGTCTCTGATACAGTTATGTGCTGCAGTGCTTGCGTGGGATGATGCAATCTTCTGTTGGGTTTTTTTATAATCTGGTGGGAATGTTGACAGTTATGTGGCAATATGTCAACCACATTTTGTGCCGAACCTCATGTATAATGACTTGTGATGGCATGTTCTTTTTCACCGGTACAAAACTCTGTGCACACTGTGTAACGCACAACTGTACAAATATAAAACAAGTAGACAGACTCTGCTGCTTCCCTCTGGAAAACAACGTCAGGCCTCTGCCAGATATCAACAGGGACCAAGAGGGAGCTCTCTTCTGTTGTTAGAGGAAAACTTTGATCAAAGTTATTTCTCCTCATCCATCTCTGACTCTCCTGGCCAGTCATAAATCATCTTCACTGTGCCAACTGTCAGGCTCAGTCCCATAGCCGTGAAGAGCTAATTCACCAGCATAACGCTCTGAGCAGATCTCAGCTCCTCTGCCTTAAAAAACCTTGTTCTTTGTGGACTCACATATGTTGTCCTGACCAACTTTTGTGAATAATCCAACATGACCCTGATGATAATTATCCAAATGAATTTGCACAAAGAACACAGAGGGAACATTGTTGGGTCTGTCTAACTTCAAAAATATTCAAAGATGCAGACATTTATAGCATGTCACCCTTTAATGACTATGACTTCTGTAAATAGTAGATTCCAAAGAATTTATAATTTAAGGGGTCTTGAAATGAAAAATTGAATTTCATTGTGAACTGGCATGCAAGCATCCAGAGACAGTCCAAGCTGAAGTCTCATTGACATGAATGAGAAAAACCTTTTTAGCCTTTACCTCCCTCTTGGACTACAGTCATAAAATTATTTGCTTGGCTGCACTGACTTCTGCCAGAGCGTATCTGCAATGCTAATAAACTTCATCGGCGCTGGCAGGTAATAGCATGCTACTGTAACTTTTCTACCTCAGCTCAGCACAGCTCAATCAGTCCACGCCAGAGGCCTCTCCCCTACGAGTCCCCGCGGCTCAGAATCAGCAACTTTCAATCTCGGTGTGTTAGCACGCAAGAAGACTCAACTGTACGTTTGGGATGGGTGATGAGACAAGCAGACAGCGCAGCATGAGAGTGAGAGAAATACAGTATGCACACACACACACACACACACTCTGTCGCATGCACAAAGACACACATACTGTCTAATATCAGCTCGATCCCTGAATCCCTTTAAGAGACCTTAGAGCCAAAGAGGGGGAAATAAATACTCTGCTTTATTACTGAGAGAAAGACAGAGGGGAAAGAGGAGGGGAGGAGGAAAAAGTAAAATAGAGAGGCAGGATGAGACTGCACACACACACACATACACACACACATACACACACACACACTCAGCCATGACTGGCTCTTCCTGAACTTGCTGAATCTAACATAGCAGTGGAGACTTCTTTAATTCCCCAAGTCAGCAAATCTCCCTCACGCCAGTCCTCTCATATACTGTCAGCTCACAAAGTAGCAATAAAGCCTCCGCAACAACACAGAATACTAACAAACAAACCATGGTTACACATATTTCAAACCAAGAGCTCCGATGGTGTGTTTGTTTACAATGCCAAGTCCACAGGGCACCTTTAATAATGTAAAATATATTAACAGATTAATGTTAGCCTTCTCAGCCGAAATTGTTCAATGGAAATGTACTGTATTTAACACACATTAGATGAAATAATCACTTCCTACACTCAGATATGTACTTTATACTGCTGAAACAATTAGCCCATTAATCAATTAGTTGACAGAAAATTAATCATCAACTGTTTAGCTAACAATCATTCATTTTTCAAGCAAAAGTGTCAAACATTATTTAGTACCAACATCTCAGCTGTGAATATCTGATGGTCATTTTTCACTATTTTCTAACATTTTATAGACAGATAATCTGCAATAATCAATAATGGAAATAACTATTTGTCACACTCTTAGTAGTTTGTCAGACGTGTCACATCACATCTGTTTCTACTCTCAATGATAACACTGATATCATTTTGGAAAATGTAAATGTAATGTTTGGTTAATGTAAGGTATGCAATTTTGAAAATAATCAATTGTTTCCACTGAAAACTTTTGGTGATGTTTAGTTATTTGGGAAGCTCTTTAAAAATGAGCTTTTATTTTGTGTTCTTCTGCCCAGTTTACAGAGGGTCACGCTAACCCTATAGCTCTTCGTTTTGCAATGAAAAATTGTAACCTTTATGCCATGTCATATCAGAGTTTTCCTAATTCCTATTTCCTAACAAACATGAATGCATCACGCCAGGAAGGTAATTAAACCAAACTTGAATTAAATATATATTCAACTTTGTCTTGGCAAACATAAGAAATTAATTAATCTCTGGTGTGTTAGGCACTGGCAAGATGTGACAGGATCATGTGAAGATAATATAAACCTCTGCACATTAGCCAGTGAAGCGCAGGTGAAAACAATTGTAAGCCAACACCATGTGAGTATGCACATGACTGTCTACTGCCTACACAGGCCCGCAGAGTTATTAAAAAAACAGTGTTACTTGTGACATGGACCAGATTCAAGGACTCTGGAGTGGAGCTTGGATAACCATGATTGATTAGACAGTGAAAACAAATGTTTTTACCTGTTTTCTGATCATTTCTGAGCCAGAATTTGTAATAGCCTTTGATCAAGCACTGAATAATGTCTTATGTCAGTCAATGCACCTCAAAGACACACTCCAAAATTTCAACGTTGTACCAAGAATTGTTAAATGAAATCATTAAAAAAAAGCCCTAAAGAGGAACAACTGCCTGCAACCCCTTCTCTTCTCCTCTACACCCTCCTCCTTCTGTTGCTCCCATTTTCCCACCTATTTCTTTCTCTATCTAACCAAAAAAGGGATTCTCCTGATTTCACAATCCCTCTTGTTCTCCTGCATGAGCTGCCAGACTCTAAAATACGAGTGTGAGAAAGTAACTTAGAAGGCCAGGAACTTCACTAAATCATCTTCCCTTGATACAACTCTGCAGTAGGAGGTAGGAAGGTTTTCCCTGACCTAGTACCATACAGAGGGTTCCCTTGAGTCCCGGCAGGCCTTCAACAGACAACACGAATGTCCCCTGGCACATTCCCGCGGTGCCCCACATAGTGAAGGGAGACATTTGCAAGTGTGTATATATAGGCTGTGTATTTCTGTGCATTTGTGTGTGTGTGTGGTGTCTCGAGCAGTAGTAATCCCCGCTACTCTGGCACGGCTCCAGCAGACATGGGAACACCACAATGGATTACTCAAGGAAGAGAGGGATTTACAGAGGAAGAGAAAGAGATCAATAGAGGAAGAAGGTACAGTAAAAAAGGGGAGGTAGAGCAAAGAGTTTCCTGAATACCATTAGCCAGCATCTGCACACAAAGGGGTAATCAGTTTAAGATTACAATTTCTATCAATACAGTTCAGATAAAGGGAGAGGGAAAAGGACAGGAGAAATAGAGAGCTCTGCAGTGTTAGATAGTTGCCAGGATACAGAGTTTTCACTTTTGAATATAAGTCATACTGAAAAATCATCACGTTCTGCTTATTATGAGTAATTATATAAACTGGATAGATTTGAAGCAAATACAATAACAGTGGCTTAATAATGCTGAGCTCTAATTGATTAAACTGCAACGCATATTTCTATCTAAAACCACAAACATTTCTTGAGAAGGAAACTGTCTCCAATATACTGCAGATTCAGACCAGGTAAAAGCAATATCAAATGCTGCCAATATGCTATTTTACTCAATTATAAGAACAACAGTCTCATGAGCACTGACTGTATTTTATGACTGTAATGCAGCACATATATTGGTCTTGAATTATCATCTCATACTTAGATTTAAGATTTTCAAATAATGATATTGGTATCAGTCTCAGAAATCCTGTATCTGTTGGGTTTTATTATTTACTGTACATATGATGTTATAAAAATAAAATATGAGGCACTGTTTCCTGCTGACACTTTTAAAGATAAATATTAAGCACCTGTGACCCTGACACTGTCTTAAATAAACATACTAACCTGGACATAGCTGTGAACCTGTGACTGTGAAAGCACTCCCTCACTCCATCATTCACTCATTCACCACTCTTTGTGTTAGTTTCCTCAGCAAACTGAGATTTCAGATGCTGAACAGTCTTCATGGGATGTAGAAAGAGCAGAGGGATGGAGAAACACTATCTTCATTCCTTTGTGAAGCCATACATTGGATAAATTTACACGCTCCGAATTCAGACTCTCAAATAAAATAGTGAAGAGTACATACAGTGGACTTTTCTTTAAATATAGTAAATACGTAGTTCTTTCAGACAAAGACCTGATGTCTTGGGTTTTAATAACAAGTGTGCTGAGCCAACAGCTTTACTAACGCTTTATAAAATACATCTCTCATATCTGGGCACATACAAACCAAAACCAAGACTTAAGAACATGTATTAGCTAGCGTTCTCTCTCACAAACACAAACACATACACACACACACACAAAAACACATCTGCCTCCCACTAGGCTGAGCTGCACCTCTACCTCCCACCACACTGACCTTCACCTGTCACACAAGCCTCATATTTACAGCCACTACAGCCCATCTGGCCACACTCAGCCCTGACTGTCAATCAGCAGCAAGCCGACTCCCTCCTCTGCCAATCCATCAATGGGCCGAAAGCACCAAACCACACTGTTCTATACAAATATAGATATAAACAACAAATGATCCACCACTTTACTTTTGCCTGACCGATCCCATCTCAAACTTCAAGTGTTGATCAGGAGTTTGTAACACTAACTCTTCCCAGAATTATGACATACATCAGTTAAAAGTACATCCTGTTAGTATAAAACTGAGCTTCATGCATTACCATAAACTGCAGGAAGAAAAAGAAATACATTTTACATGAACGCCCACCAGACCACATGCATTAAAGTTGAGAATTTGAGCCAGCTTGGAGGAGAGGGGGGGCAGTTTCTATACAATCAAAAAGATCTAATGGGAACTGTCAGCGTCTGGACACTGCTTACTTCACGTTGCTTAATATTTCATAACACGCAGCAAAGAACGTCTTTTTCCCATCTCGAGTGATGGACAGATGCGAAAATTGAACATCTACACCTTCAGCGGTTCAACGTTTCCTTCCAACCGAACTATACCTCCAATAGGATGCAATATCGAGCCTATTGTGTGCAGTGAGCTCTTATTAGTCATAATATTAGTCCTGCGCAGGTATAAAAAGGTCAGCTACACATTTATTTTGTGCAGTCACACATGTGAACATACCTATGTTTCCAGTAATGGCTCATATTTCCATCCCTTCACCGCTGTGTAGGAAATTGGGGCAAATACTCGAGGTAGTGCAGCATGCTAAGGGCTCGCACTCTCTCTCACTCTCTCACACACATACACACACATACAGACACACACAGAGACACACATCCTCCCCTGCAGGTAGTGGTGTCTGGGTAGGGGGCCACTGGATTCAGCCCCCTGCATCTCAATGACAACCACACATCCACAGGGATTTATCTAAATGCAAATCAGCTGCCTTCACTCAACAACACACACATAATTTACTTTGCATGCCTGAAAATACACGATGCAGACGGATAGAGCCAGCCAGACTACTAGTGAGTCAGCCTGGCGGCCCTTCGGCTCTGCCTTCCCCTTTCATCTGTGCCCTCTGGAGCATGCTCATTTTTACCAAACTCACTTTTAATTGAGAGCTAATTTAGCCAAGCCAAAATTCACACTGGAGGTAGATTGGAGGGGAGCGAAGGGGGAAAAGGGAGGGAAGGAGGAAGATTCAAGGAGAATAGAAGGAGAGCGGGATTTGGAGTGGCAGGTGACAATAAAATCTGTTGTTCATGTCACTCTCGGTCTCAAAGGGGGGGAACAGTTTGGACAACAGGAGGAAAGACATAGATGAGAAAAAAATAAGGAGGAAATGAACACAATATTTTGAACACAGCAGTTTTTAAATCATCCGAAACCAACTTCTTAAAACTGACATATACTAAATGTGTTTTAATTAATTAACAACAATGCCAATCGAACTTCAGTTCACCTCAGTGACCTGTGTTTTTCTGCCCAGTGATAAAGCCAACCCGGCGCAGTGTCCACGGTGTCTCATGGAGCAGCTGTGCCCTGCGACCTATGATATCAACCATGCTGTAAAGTGATCTATGCTTCAAAGGTTATCTGGGGTCTTGGCAATGGAGAAACAACCTCCTTGATGCTTCCTGATGCTTTCTCCACTTCTACATAGCTGTTAATTAGCCCAGCTAAGTGCACCATTAATCGATTGCTTGTCTCTATGCTATATCTCATAACGGCGTAACACTCTAGCAACGCCAGGCGAAGAAATGTGAGGTTCAGGAAGTCACACTTTTCCATTGGTGAAACACTGGTGCTAGAAGGAGAGCAACAACACAGACATATTTGATTGAAATGTTCTGACACGCTCTAAATAGACACGAAAATAAAATCAGTGGAGAAAAATTGCGGCAAAGGTAAGGAAATAAACCTGTTTTGTCACACGTTAAAGAAGACAACATATAGCTTGTTGTGTTGACACTTCTAGTAGACATATAAATGAGAGAAATTAGGTCACACAAACTACTACCAACAAGTAGCAGTAGCGTCAGTATGGTCACCTGACGGTTGCCAAGTTAGTGATGCTGGGCAGTTGCTACTTGTTGCTGTAAAAGTTGCTGAGCAGATGCCATTATTTTTTTCATTAAGCTGAAAAAAACAAGAAAACCTTAATTTCCAACTTTTTCTTGTAAACATTGTCTTATTAATGTGCTTTTTAAATACATCAACAACTCTGGACAAGAAAAAAACTGAAAAAAATGATGAACTCAATGAAACTGCAAATGAAATACAGTCAATCACAAAAATGTGTTGATAAAAGCTTGTAAATATATTCAACTAATTATTTTTTATTTAAGAATTAGAATTTTCTTAATTTTCTCCATTTATATAAACTATTAAAAGTAAATGTTTTTAGCTGCTGGCCTCACTGAGTAGGAATGGTTTTGACACCACATTGGGACGTGGAAACATTTCTTTGAGATCAGTTAGTTCTAAATTTTTCATGAACTAAAAAACTGATCTGTGTTTCTTGATTGCTGCCATATGCTGTTCTACTTCCAATGTCACTCTGAAGTTCATCTTAAAAACTGTAGGAAACTAACCACTGCTTTAAAAACTCTCCAGCCGTGTGGAGATACAAAATCACACTGCACTGAACAGATTCAGAGAACAGGAATCTTTTATTCACTCCCGGTCAAACCACCTCCCCTCGCAAGTCCATCAGCTGAGCAAGAGAACAAACCCACCAGGATGGGAAAAAGTTACAAAGGGGGCTCACCAGTATTGCATTTTTAATAAAAATATAACTATTCCCAAAGCTCTCTCTCCCTCTCTCCCTCTCTCTCTCTCTCTCTCTCTCTCTCTCTCTCTCTCTCTCTCTCTCTCTCTCTCTCTCTGAGAAGGAAACACAAATAAATCACAAATCTCCTTCTCTTGTGAGTTCAGCGAGAACACCAGTCAAGTTATTTGTGACCGTACTATTAAAACATCGGAATAATATTAAATCAAGCCATTTCATGAGTGAAACTGCATGCTATATTCAAATTCTCACCAGGCTGTGGGCTCAACTTGCACTGAAAAATGAACAAAAGGAAAGTATTCACACATAAATCAATCGATTTTGAGGGTCTGTAATATTTTTTCCATTTTAAAATTGGCAGTAGTGTTTCAACTTCTGTTGCCACATACTTTATATGAATTCTCATAAGGATAAAATGGTCATGTAAATTCATTTCCAACATACCTTAAACAATGTAGGGCTCTACAGTCCCCAAGTTTAAAAATCTACTGTGGTTAATACTTTTGCTACAGCTGTATTTTACAATCTGAAGACACATTTAGAAGCTGTTTGAGATGTTCGGACTATCTTATAAACAACTGCAAAAATCACTTAAATCTGCAATAATGAAAAATCATACACTGTACAACAAAGCTGTGCACGCCAGGACTAGCTACAATAAAAGCACCAGGCCTCCAGAAATAGCCTGGCAGGCCTCTTAGAAACCCGCTTCTAAGGAGAAAAAAAAGCGCTCGCAGTACTCCACAGCATTTCAGCCAACATTCCTAAGCTAGGTCGTCCTTGAGAAGATGGACAAGCTGCAGAGAGACGGAGGCTAAGAGGCAGGCGTGTGTGAGAGATGGACAGAAAACAGGAAGAAATAATGAGAAAAGGAGGAATCGTAGAGGAAGCAAGAGAAGAAATGGAGGAGAAGGAAAAACATCACAAAGATGAGTGATAAATCAGTTGATGGTAGATAGTAGAGTAGTAATAGTATAGAGGCCAAGCAGACAGAAACTGTACAGGTGAGGGAATCCCAATTATAGCCTGGCCTCGTTAAGCCCAGCGGCTCGTTAGAGTCTCGTTACAGCAGCATTCTCCAGGCCCATCCTCTGTCACACCTTCATTAAGCCCATCGACCCACTGTGCTTATTAAACACATTCATTACCCCAAGTATTGAACCGCTGCCGCCGCTATCACCGGTCCCAAGTGCATCACGGGCAGTGGGGGGAAAGGCAGAAGGGTGACGTCTGGTGGAGGGTGAGATGGTAGATGGAGGAAATGTTGCAGAGGGGAAGGTTCATGTCACACAAAAAAACATCTCACACTCACACACACACACACACACACACACACACAACATATAAACACCTCTTATCAATCATCACTAATGAAGTCAGTGATTAGAGCGGGTTTGGCCTCTCAATCACAAAGAGACAGCGACGGTGTAGAGGGAGGATATGGCTTGTTTGAGAGAGGAGGAGAGCAATGGGGTGAGTAGCGGGACAACGAGCATGAAAAACAGGAAAAAAAAGAGTTGAAAAAGAGCTGGAAAAGGAAGGTAGACCTCTCTCCTTCTGTTTTACACTTTCTGTCTTTCCTCCACAGCAGAAGTAAATCCCCAAGGAGGGCCATTCATCACAGTATGTACAAACTAGCCCACTGGGCTAAAGGCTAGGCCTCCATCCTGGCTTTGGGCGCCTGCTTTAAATGATGACATCATTTCTGCCCTTCTCAAACAAAAGGAAAACTCATCAGAGAGAGCGAGAAGAGGAGAGAGAGAGAAAAGGGGTGAAGGAAAGAGCGCAAAGAGATTAAGAAGAGTAAAGGCGTGAGCAAGGTGTCGGAAAGGGCCATGAATCATAGTGACATCCCTGGCTGGGTGTCAGATGCTGCTGCTGCTGCTGTCTGGAACTGGATAAACAGAAGGCCTCTAAAGCAATGCTCTTTAAACACTGGCCAGGTCAGAGCCCAGGCGCTGGCCCGCTGGAGGATTGAAATGGGTGCCAAAATGATTTTGCCTAAATTGATTGTCAGAAAGTTACTGGCTCATGTGTTGCCAAAACCTTCCCAAGCTGCTGCTGGCTAGCAGGAGTGGAACAACTGTGAATGAATATAAAATGACTGGTTTAAAAAATGAACACAAGTTTACAGAAGGCTAGACTAAAGGAAAAGACACTAACACACAAGGTCTAAGACTAGTTAGTTATTTTTAACAGCAATGAATTTGCTGTTTATAATCTCAATTTAATCAATTAATTGTTTTGTCTAAAATATCAGAAAATAGTGAGAAATGGCTATTATAATTTCCCAGAGCCCACAGTGACTTTCATTTGTTTAATCCAACAAACAAAGAAAATAATTAAATCTTCACATTTGAGAAGCTGGAATTAGTGAATATTTGGCATTTTTGCAAGAAAATGAATAGGCTCATGAATTAATCGATTTATTGTTTCAGCTCTCCTTCATATTATCCATTTAACTTATTTCATCATAGGTATTAATTTTGCAGATTTACAACAAAGCGTCAGCTTACAAAAATCAAACGACAGTGAGTTATGAGCCTGAAGGTAGGATAAGTTTTAAACAGGCTTCATACCAGCCACCCAATTATTATAAAAAAAAAAAAAAAAGAGTTTAAAGGCAGAACGAAAAAAATTAAATGTGCGTTTCATCTCAGATTTACCCCCATCCCAGGCTGCAGTTCCTCCATGTGCTCAGCCAGAGTAAGCAATGAACAGAGAGGGAATAGAAATGGAAGTCAAATTCACATTAACATTCGTCAGTGCTTTTCCTGACACTCTGGTAGCTGCAGGCCAATGCTTGATAACGTCACGGAGATGAGTGCTGCTACAATCTCGAGTACTGAGTGCTTATATATTACCACTGCAAAGGCCATTCAGAATTTCCGACTACAGGTGAGAAAATGGTTATTTTCATTTCAACAGTATTCAAATTATGACATAAATAACATGCCATTCAAATAACATAAAATATGCAACCACCTACATTAAACTCTTATGTGAGCAGACAGATATTGAAAAGTATCAACAGGTTATAAAAAGTAAATATTCAAATCAAACATAACTTCAAATCAAAAATAACAACTTAAAATAAATATTCCTTCCTATAGCCTCTTACATTTACATGCAGTGATCCAATAAAAAACAAAAGTGCATGTCACTCAAATATTTAGTAATATCCGCAAGTTTTTAAAAGCAGTATGGGATCTTTTATGAGGAGACTGAAGCAACACAGAGGGATTGGGCTGCCTGTTGGCTCACTCATCACCTACTGTTAAATGACTGCTCTTAGCCAGTCCTACTACACCCTCTGCAGGTCAGAGTCAAACACAGCATCTGAACTGACATCCTAAGGCTGAACACATTTCTGGATGTATTTGGCATTTCAGAAAAGAGTCTTGATATCAGCTTTGGTTTCTGTACGTCACTATTAAGGTCATAATGGTAATTCAACTTTATCTGTTACCCTGAGCTACTGTTTTTTAACTTAGACACTCTGCACTGAAGAATGTCAAAGTGTTATTAAAACATCATCACATCAGTGCCTACTTATAAGGATAGGGTTATAAAGTTTCAAGTATGTCCTAAAACAACAGTCAGGTGCCGCAAAATGATTCCTCCTGTTCACACTGACCATTAATAGATGCCTTAATAACGCACTTACAGTGTAAGTGATGGGGAACAAAATCCACAGCACTCCTTCTGAGTAAAAATGTTAAATGAAGCCAGTCATCCAAATGAGTCAAATTAAGTTAACATCTTTCAAAGTTACAGTCCTTTAGTGCCAAATGATCTCTTTTTTGTTACTATACTTCCACTGCTGCTGAAGAGGAAAACACTGTCCATCAAGACATAAAAGGGGATTTTTTTTACTAAAAAGACTGTGAAGATATCCACTTTATTTGACTAACTTAACTTAAGCTTCAGATAAATGTTCAAATACATTTTTGAGGACTGTGGATTTTATGCCCCATCACTGACATTGTAACTACATGATGAAGGGATTTTCTAATGATCAGTATGACCAGGAGGAATAATTACAGCGATCAAAACCTGTTTCAATGTTCATATGGGTACAAGACTGTAGTCTTAAAACAGATTTGAAAAACTGTGTAGCTAACCTTTAATTATACTACAATATATTACTGTTGTTACTATGCAATAGCAGTAAAACACAGCTTTCACTTTTCATTTTATATGTTTTTAATGGATAAAAATCAGAGAGGAGTATATACTACAGTTCAACTCTGTGTGACAGTAAAGCTTTGAATCAAACTACTGGTAATTCTGCAGAGTCTTGTTCTTCTATCACCTCTACTTCAATAACGTCTACTGAGATCAGATATTTTATGACTCAGTGTTGAAACTGGATGGCATGTCAGTCTAGAGGAAGAAAAGAAGATTTGTTCAACATGCCATCTCAAAGATATAGGAAATGAGTTTCATGTTGTTTTATATTTTACTTGCAACTAATGATTTCTTTCATTATCGATTAATCTGTCAGTTAGTTTCTTGATTAATCATTTTGTCAGAAAAAAGGGAAATGCATGTTATAATTTCTAAGAGCTCAAGGCACCATCATCAAATGTCATAATTGTCTGATCAACAATCTAAAATCTGAAGTTATTCCATTTCCTATCATGTATGACACAGAAAAACTTCAGATTTTTGCATTCGAAAGGCTGCCACCACTAAATATTTGGCCTTTACTAATTACTCAATTATCAAAACAGACTACAGAGAAGATTACTTTTCTGTCAAATGACTATTGATTAATTCAGTCATTGTTGCAGCTCTATTTTATATTGTCCTTTTTACAAGGAACTACACAAGACTGTTCACATATGAAACTTTAAAAACTTCAAGTAGCCAGTCTCTTGGAAAAAGCCTGGAAGATGATGATAAAAGTATTTCATTCGGATAAAGTTATATCATAATATAAAATTATATGTGAAAATGTGCTCATAAATATGTTATTTAATTTAATATAGAAGCAATGTTACAACTAATAATATATACACATCTTCACATTATGTGTTGTTTTTTTTTTTATATTTGTTATATAGCGGTGTCTAGTAATCCCATTCAGAATGGGCCAAATGTTTGGCACAGAAACAAAACCTTAAATAAATAACTAACCATAACTAGCTTTAAGTCAGCAAATAGATAAACAGACATAACAGCTGAAGTTTCACTTCCTGCGTCAGACACTCTCCATCTCTACCCTGCCAAACAGAGATTTTCGATTCTGGCAAACCATTGTCATTTTTGGCGTTCTGTCACTCTTCAACAACAGAGGGACAGTTATATTGGCTGTCCCGCTTCTCAATTACCACGTCTGTCATTCACTTGACTTTGTTTTCTTTTAACATTTCTATGAGTCACTCAGGATCCAACGGAGCATCCTGACACACCAAGGTCTTTTTCAGAAAGTAATTTCACCTGTGTTATTGATAGAGTCAGGAAGGAAAATGCCTAATGTTGACGCTGACTCTTCCCGGGGTAACTATTGTTGAAAAGAAAACATTGTACCAAGGTGAAATATTGCTTTGGAGACACGCTTCACAGACTCGCATTTCCAAAAGTGTTTTCACTTCTATCTTTTCTTTCTCTCCCCTTTAAAACTTGTTTTGTTCTTGGGCAGACAGCGGAGGGAACATATCGACAATGTCTGTGTCTGAGTGCAGCTGGCTGCCCGAGTTAAAGTCGGTGCTCATTAATGCATCTGATTACTCTTCAGGCAAAGGCCAATCAGCAGCCGCCCCACACACAAACACACAAACACACACTAAGAGCAGATTTTTGGGGACACAGATCGATACAGAGGCACTTCAAAAGAGTGATGAAGGGGAGGATATCAAAGAGAGGAATGAGTTGTTAGCTCAGAATACATACTGAGAATGTAACCTGTGGTGATGGTGAAAACTAAAGTTTTAAAGAATACAAAGCACAAAGTTTATTATCATTACAAATGGTCCCTGTGTCCTTATCCGAATGACTCACACACAGATAAGGTGTCGACTACCAATCATTTCCATCATCAATTCATTGATCTGCTACTTGCACATATATTAAAATTAGGGCTGTCAAACGATTAATTTTTTTAATCGAGATTAATCACATAATTTCCATAGTTAATCGCGATTAATCGCATTTTGAATTGCATGTTTAAATTCCTGTTATTTTACATTTGAAGGCAGTTTTAAGCCCATAATGTAAAGCATTTCTTACCAGAGTGTCTTAACTGGGAATCAATCACGGCTCTGCTGCGACTCCCACACTCCAAAATGGTACTTTGGTGGAGCTGAGGCTCGCTTGGCTGCACCTGGGTGTTTAGCGTGGAGGTGCTAACTCAAACTCGACGTACTCCGGTGGTAGTTAAACTGCGTTTGACACAGGTTGCATTTTACTTTTGACTTGTCAACTGAACCGTCTCGAAGTTTTTTAAAGTTAAACAAGCCGTTCAAAAGTCCAGTAGCTCTCTTACTTTCCATCACCGCGGTAGGTTTACTGCAGGAGGCCACTTCAAAGCATAGCTCTATAGCTAGAGGAGCCGTCTACGGGTGAGTAGAAGGGACAAAAAGGCTTGCAAAATTAAAATGTGGTTAAAAAAAATTAACGCGTAATGGATTGCATTAATCTAATCGCAATTAACACGTTAACGCTGACAGCCCTAATTAAAATTCATTGAGTATAGCATCAATGTCTGCACCACATTTCATGACAATACTTCAAACAGTCATTGAGACATTTCACCTCCGCAAATCTAAAATGTCAACATCATGGTGGCGCTAAAGGAAAGGGATCATCAAAGTCTTGAGGAACATTGTTTCTGGACCACGAATGTCTGTACACAATTAGTAGATGTTGAGATATTAACTGTGAACTGATCACAAAGTAATTAAGATTAATCATTTGGTAACATGAATGTCTGTCATGGCAATCTATCCAATAGCTGTTGAGATGTTTCATTAAAATCCAAAAATGTCACTGGAGATCAACAAAGTCGTACAGGCCCATCTTCTATGCACCATTCATTTCTGTGCTAAATTTTATGCTAATCTATCTGATAGTTGAGATATTTCAGTCTGGACCAAAGTGTTGGACTCACCAACTGACAGACCAGCATCATGCCATCTCTAAAGCCAAGCTGCTGGTTTGGCTAAAATCATGGTGATAAACAAGAAGCTGATGACAATGACAACAACAACAACAACAACAACAACAACAACAACAACAACGACAACAAAATCAAGAATGGACATTGCCACACAAAAAGATTGCATGAAAGAAGGTGATACAACTAGAGCTGCAACAATTACTCAATTATTCAATCCATTAAAAATTAATCTGCAACTAGATTGATCATTTTAAGTCATTTTTTAAGAACAATTGTCAAATCTTACTGTTTCCAGCATCTTAAATGTGATCATATCCTGTATTCTTTACTCTTCTTTGATTGACAATTTAATATTTTTGGGTTGTGGACTGTTGATGGCTACAAACAGAAAAGAAATATCATCAATTGTCAACTTGGGCTGTGGGAAACAGAGATCAACAGTTTTCAACATTTTTCTGATATTATATAGACTCAACAACTAATCGATGAATTGAGAAAATAATCAGCAAGTAATGACATTAATTCTTAGCTGCAGCTCTAGGTGAAACAACAAAGCTGAGAGGAGGAGGAAAAATAAGATTTTCATGTTGAAAAGGCCTTGCATTTGAGACTCTGTGATAGGTTGCCTCATTGCCATGACAATATAAATTGACAATAGACAACCACATCTCTCCACAGCTCACTGCAGTAAATTACATCTTGACTTGACCCAATTGTCCCTTCCAAATCCATAAAGACAAAGAGTCAAAGACAAAGAGACAGAGAGAGACTCGT
Organism: Scomber japonicus; assembly: GCF_027409825.1. Lineage (NCBI taxonomy): Eukaryota > Metazoa > Chordata > Actinopteri > Scombriformes > Scombridae > Scomber > Scomber japonicus. The sequence continues at coordinate 16,904,162 of NC_070586.1, read as the reverse complement.
AGTTGATGTTAAATAGTGGAAATTCTGGATGGGAGCAGAGCCTCTCCTCCTGACAGACATTATCCAGTGCCATTAGCTGTTAAACTGATTAAATACACCAAACAACATCTGACATTTGACATCCTGAAAACTCCTGTCTTTGAACACTGAGGTGAGGGGGCTTGAGGAGCTCACGAGGAGGAGACGGACAAAGTACTGTGTGTGTGTGTGTGTGTGTGTGTGTGTGTGTGTGTGTGTGTGTGTGTGTGTGTGTGTCTGGTCAGATTGGTTGTATTTATCTGTAATTACAGTAAAATACGTGAACAAAGTTTCCAGAAAAGATTCCAGTGCAGCTGGCAGCGATTCACATGTGTGTCACTTCCAATTTTTACACCAACACACACACTAGTGTGTGCCAGCTGCACATGTCAAAAGGTCTATCCCATAATAACTGAAAGCTATCATTATCACTTCCTTTGTCTTTGCTCTCCCTCTAATCCAGTTAATTAAATCTACTAATGTCAATATACAGTGTAATCCACATTTACACTTGATTGGACCAACAGGGACCTCGCTGTCATTCCCCTGCCAGCAAACAGACAGCCAATCAGGTCAGGAGATGAGGCCTTCTTCACTGACCAATGGCCAAGAAATACTGTTCACTCTGACAATTCGCCTTTTATAGTGTTTCATGTTGTTCCACAGCCACAGTTTCCCTCCATGCCGAACGCTGAAGTGTTAGAAAATGACGGAAAACCTGGTGAAAGTGCAGGAGGAAGGCTCTGATTGTACACGCACAGTAATTACACCTAAATTGAGGGCACATGGTAATCTATGTTAGGTCATCTCCAATTCCACTTACATTTCCACATTTTGGTCTAATTAAAACTGTAAATAATCTGTGTGTGTGTGTGTGCGTGTGTGTGTGTGTGTGTGTGTGTGTGTATTTGAGAGGAGCCAGTGGAAGAATCTTGCCATCACACTGTGTGAAAATTAAGTGCACTCTGATTTTAACAAGACAGGAGAGCAGATAAAGGTTTTTTTTTAGAGACAGGACAAAGGAGAAGAAAAGTGCTTCACCAGCAGAAATGTTTGCAGATTGCGATGTGTGTTTAATTGAAGGAGCAAAGTTACCAACATAGAGAGACAAGTGATGACAGGTTTTTGCAGCTTATAGTGGGTCCACTAGTTGGTGTATGAAACTAATGACTGAACTCAGAGTTAGACTTTCAAGGCTGCCTCTCCCCTCTAAGGCAGACTGGAGTGAGATGAGGAAAAGGTGAATTTGCTATTCTCAGAGCCTTTGCCCTTCGAGGTGGTGGAAGAGAACAGAATATGAATGGGAGGGATGTAAAAATAAAAACACTTCAGAAGATGAAAATAACCCTTGAAAGGCAATTGGTGCAATATAACTAACTCCAGCATAAATAGTGGGTGAACGGCAATAAAGATTGCAGGATAGATGTCAAAAAGAGTGAGGCACAGAGACACAAAACACACTCCTGGCCCAGGGTTATCTGTTGCCTAGGGCTGATTTGGCCACAGGCAATTTGTCAGCTGTAAACAAAATCTGGTGGCACCAGTCACTGCTGGAGACATCCTCAGCGTTGCATTAGTTACCTCCAACAGGTATCTATCACAAACATTAGTGGCGTGCCCTTCAAAACGATAATTGGAAGAAATAGTGTATCATTAACTCTATGTCTTATAATTAAAAAGGAGCCATGTTAAGTTTCACAACAACAAACATGTCTACACTCAGCTTAAAGTCTCTAAAACCTTCCTCAACTCTGTTTTTATTAGCTACCAACAAAGATTTAGAGGTAGGTGGTTTCAGTTCTCAGAACGCTGACAATTCTTTCAAAACAGAGAAACTTTAGCAGAATTACTACCAATATTGTTAGTGCAAGTAGTGGTTAGAGCATTTCCTTAAGGCAACACAAGCTTATTCAGAGAAGTGCTGCCCCCATCCCTCCAAAAAAAAAGCTATTTAACCATTTACAGAGCTCGATATGGTCTTAGCTGAGAGAAAATGGCCTCCAGCATGGAACCAAAACCACAACCACGACAAGAAGAAGGGAAGGAAAGAGCAAAAAAAATGCATGTGTGGTGTGCTCATGACAAAGAAAAAGGGAGACGGCGAGTCAACGACCACACAGAAACATCCTACAGCGATTCAATTATTCAATTTTGGAGGAGGAGGAGAAAGAGGAGGTAGATCAGAGTGAGTAAAAGGCTCATCATCTTCTGTGACTGATTAAGAGAAACAGAGAGGAGAGGAGAGGAGAGGAGAGGAGAGGAGAGGAGAGGAGAGGAGAGGAGAGAGGAGAGGAGGATTTATAGCACACTAAAAAACAAAAAGCTCATCTCAATGCCGTTTCCTGGATCATATCACATAGAGAGCAAGGGCTCCCAGAAGTGTTCTGCCTTTCAGTTTTTGCATAAACCTTTCATAAAAGCTTTTTCCACGTTGCTTCAAAAGCTTTTAGTTGGTCTATAAACAGCCAACCTCTTGTGTCAGTGAAAAAAGATCCCTCAAGTACAAAAGGTGCTTTAGGGATTGAAGCACCTTTTGTACTTTAAGTTCTTTAAATTCTTCATATCGCATGAAAAATTGATAGTTATTATATGGAAGCCAAAAGCCTGTATAATCTGACATCTGAGTCTAAATGAGTACAAATGCAAAATATCAAAAGAAATCTTTTGACATACATATTTTTGGATCTCACAGTACAGAACAGATTTATCTGGTTTGGAGACTGTAAGCAACAAACTCTAATTTCTGAGGAGTTGGAGAAAAGAACTTTAGGTCGTTTTTCAAGCTGTCAGAGAAAATAAATGGCCTCTGTGGAGAAATGGCAAGCAGGCCTTTCTGGGTCGTCTTAATTTTCTGGCAAACTTAATGACAATTTTAGGCCAAGCAACCAGAGCGCCTAGACATAACAATTCCTCTATAAGCTGAGCCCATTTCTCTCCGCACTAATGACAGGAAGCCAAAATAAGTACAATGATCTCGGGTCTGAAAAATGACTGTCTGAATATGATACTGCCGCGCTGAAATGTTATCAGAAGCAATATTAATCTCTCACCTAGTGGTAATCGCTAATTTCATATACTATTAAGTTGATGAATGAGCTTTTAACAAACTGAGCTATTGTTAACAACTTAAGGCGGGCTAATTCATCAAGGTCATTATAACTCATGGACTGGAAATAAATATTAGCAGGAAAAGGGGTAAAGCACCGTTGAAAAAACAAAGATCTAACTATAAAAAGATTAGAGACACACCTGTCAAATGATTAATTATGTTCTCTGTCTTGTATCAGAATACAGAGAAGATGCTAAATGATAAAGAAAAGAAAAGACGTGGTTTTAATTTGGCAAAGAAATCCAAAACTTACTGTTACTATCAACAAGCTGTGGAGAGCATGAGGAATGCAGCTGGCAGACTGTTTTCATAAACTGGGAAACAGCAACATCTAGTGGTACTTTTTCTTTTTTCACAGCTGTTGTTAATGAAAAAAATACAATGAGCAAACTGAAAAAGGCAGTACAGCTGCATACTGTGGGTTAAAGTTGCAATTCTTTTTTTTTGTCTTTATGAATTTGAAAACCTTCACATAACTGAGATGAATTTGTAACACTGATGAAAAAATATGCAGTTTAGATTTTTAACTAAGACTGAAGACTTGCTTTTTAACCACACGTTCAAATTGACAACTAGCTGCGTTGTAAACTCAATTGTTCATATACTTGTCTACGTACTTTGTTACTGAAATACAACCAGAGAACTAAATATAAATATAAAAACGTAAACATTTGCATGATATAAACAATAAATATGGCAACAGTCGAGGAGGTTACCATTTCGTTATTTCTAAGATCACGGCAGAAAAAGTGACAGCGGCGCCATCATAGATGGTATGTAAGGCCCTGAATCAGCCGGCTATTCTGACAAGTATATCTGTCACTGTGGAGCAGCAATGACAAACTGTACAGATGCGGGTAATTGCAGATTTGGGCTATTGTCTACTGGTCCCTAACCCTGTCACATTCCCACACTGTCCCTACACTGCCCCTACTGTGTGAACACATAGTTAATTTCTGAGGATGTGGATAATCAACGCTCCAAATGGACACAGGATACATAAGGCAGCAATCATGCACCACATGCATCACACACACAAACACATAGTTTAAAGCCAAGGCTTAAAGGCTTAAAATCTTGATTTGTTGGAGGGGAAACCTCCCTGTTTACACTGGATGATGGATTGTAACTTTAAGTTTAAGTTTTTGTATATTTGTGTATTCATATTGGGTTTTTGTGTTTGCCAGACTGTGTCTAGACAAAAACAAGAAGTAGGGCTAAAAACAAATGATTATTTTCATTATTGATTCAATTCCTTTGTTTGGTCCATTAAATGTCAAAAAATGGTGAAAAATGCCAAAAAGCCGAACCAACAGTCCACAACCCAAAGATATTCAGTTTATTGTTATTGAGGACTAAATAAAGAACTAAATATTCACATTTTTCACTTAAAATTATGCAAAACGATGAAGTGATCATCAAAAATTGTTGATAATGAATTTAACAGTTGGCAGCTAATCAATTCATCAGTGCAGCTATCACGAGGTGAATGATTAATAAGAAAGAGAAGATTAGAGCAGGAGAACAGAATTATCTGTTCCATAAAACAGGAGTAAATGTTGCTTTCAAACTGCTAGTGCACTTATTGGAAGGCGTACCTGGTGCCGTTTTGGGCTGAACTCCTTCAGTTTTCAGACTACGAAATCTCAGCAACTAACATTAAGTAACAAGACAGGAATATAGTGCTCTAACAATATTTTCATAGCCAGCTGGCTGCAGTCTGACAGTTTTCTGGCCAAAATAACTAGTAAGATAGAAACGCCTGCATATTTTTTAGTTTATATATCAAACAGGGGGTGAACTGTTTTCACAATCTTTTTGTTTTAGAAATGTCGATTCCATCTCTAAATGCTCTCAAGGACGAGACTAGGGCTGCTATTGAGACAACTGCTGAAGTAATTAAATCCTGTAAATCAATTTTGTCAAGTCCTACACATAAAACATATTTGAAAGATTGACGACTACAGTTGGTGTGAAGATTATCAACTATCAAGCTTTCATGAAATGTAATGCCATAAGAGTGAACAGTACAAAAGGAATCATTAAAATATTAAGTTAGTCACAAAAATATCAACCTGTAACCACCAAATACTACTGGTAGCTATGTACAACACAGTAGCTGAGGAAAGCACCGATGAGCTTTTATCAAATGAACACTTCAAAAATTTCACATTGCCAAACACAAACACACAGACAGTCAAGCTCCTCTACAACCAGACACCCCGAGGAAAGCACGGAAACAGGCACAGCAATGAAGTGTGGGACTGACCGATTTGTTCTCTTGCAAGTAGAGTCTCTGCAGTTTGGGACATCCTCTCGCCAAGGCCACCATGCCTTCATCAGTGATACTGTAGCACTGACCCAAGTGGATGTCCTTCAGCTCACTGCAGTGCTCTCCCAGCTGAGGCAAAACATAGAGAAATAAATGACTATATGCAAGATCAAAATCTGGGAAGTGTCACCTGAATGTTTTTCTTTTTTTGGACTATTACTTCATTATAGAATAAAAAACACATGAGAGAATTAAATCCCAGACACTGAAGTACATGAGGCTTTGGATCTATTGTGTCTCCATTGTGGCTCTAAATGCATACCTTTTTTAGTGCTTCATCTGTGAGTTTGTCCTGGTTCCCAACATGCACCTTCACCAGCAGAGGGCAGTGTGTGGCCAAGGCCGACAGAGACATGTCACCCAGCTGCTTGCAACGATATGCTGTATACTTCTGCAGGCCTGGACAGTGGGAAGCCAGCGCTGAAACACCATGGTCGTGAACTGCACGGCAGTCTGAGATGTTTATCTCTGTCACATTCTGCCTTCGAGAGGCTATTTTCACCAGAAGATCATCATTTACCTGGGAAACAGAAGAAGGGATACAAGTCAGTAAGAAACCAAAATAAAATTTGCAAAATAGTCTTTGATTTGATTCCAGAAGCAGTTGGGGTTTTTTTGTATGCGGCAAGACACTAAAGTCTCTACTAACTACAGTATATCTCTGTAATGTAGAATGTGAAAAACAAACAGTGTACACTTTTTGTAGCCGAAAAAAATGTGCCACTTTGTGTGTTGACTTACTTGATGTAGGCCACTAAGGTCAATTTGCTTCCAGAACTGGAAGTCCAGGCAGAGGTCCCTCCAGTACTTACAAACCAGAGAGGCACACAGGCAGCGCTCCTTCACTGTCAAGTGTGAGAGCACCTGTGGGGAGGCAAAAGAAGAAGATACAGTTCACAAAGATACAGATTTGTTAAAAAAAATAAAAAATAAAAGACAATAACAAGTATTGTACACTGATTTGGTTTAGTACTGAAGCATCTTTTATTCATTCAAATCCACAGAAATGCATCATTAAATATAAAGTCTTTGATGAACTCTGACCTTAAGAAGGATGGAGGAAGGCAGGTGGTTGATACTTAAGTGATCAGCAGCATCAGAACCTCTCGCCTGGCAGTCGTCATAGTGATGCAGGCAGCAGGGGGACGAGTCTGAACTGTGGGGGAAATCGGCATGAAGACCCAACCCACAGCAGCCGTCAGCAGGTAAGGAGGAAGAGGAGGATGAAGAAGAAGTAGAAGAGGAGGAGGATGGAAGTGGACAGAGGGGAAGGTGGCAGTGGCCAGTTTCAGAGTTCGACGAGGCCTCTCCCCCACCCCCTCCCACTCCTCCGTTCTCCAGCCCTCCATCCGGGGCAGCAAAGGCACAGCGCGGCTGCTTACAGGGGGTGCACCTCTGCACCTCTGAACACTTCCTCTTGCACACCTGCACCAAGAGACACATACAGAGCAGCCATGTGAAACCAGATTTTCTTCAGACAAAGTCACAGCAGATTTGACTGTAAAGCCATAAATCATAATTACACTTTTAAAGAGTTTACACCGCCCACATTATGACACAAATAAAGCAGCATCACCTTGGATCCCCAATGAGAACAAAATAATACAAGGATCAAAAAAGTTGTTGCTTTGTGGATTGAGCGCTGCTCTTTAACTTCATCTAGAAAACAGAGAGACTGGAGCCACTGGACACATCTTGAACAATGTTACACTGATTTTTTTTCATATCTGTAAAAATAAGCAGCACCTAATTTGACATGATAAACCTGTTCTGTATTCTGTGGTGCCAATTAACCTGACACAAGAGTCATTAAATTATGATAGATGATGCATTTGTTCCCATATATAATGCACTTAATTTTAAATGGTTTAACCTTTAAGCTAGAAGGAGCAGATTATCGATCACTTAAAGTTTATATCCCTTATCGAACACTTCTTTATTTATATTATTATAATTCTTTGGGCTGCCTTTATTTAGTTAACATCAGTAATTTTTAATGATCTTTAGGGGTAATGAACTATTAGAAATTAGTCACTACAGAAAAATAACATCTCAAGCATTGCGATCGTTCTCACAAATATTCTTCATTCTTTAACAAGTTTTTGAGAGATCCTTCTGTGTGACTGCATTCATCTGGGACAGACTTAACAGAGTAGTACTATGTTTTATCACCAGTTATTAATACTTGTGACTGTTGTTGCATGACCTTCCCAGCTGCTTACCATCTCAGTGTAGTCGCTGGTGCTGCCAGGTACAGGCACAGGTATGGGCACAGTCACAGACACCCCAGCTGTTCGAAACAGCGCAGGTGACGGGATCAATTTGGCAGGAACCGCTGACAGCAGACTCCTCCCCTGGCCCTCCCAGATAGCTAGCTCTCGGGGTGACAACAGGAACTTGGAGCAGTCCTCAGGAGATGCGAGTGTTGCGTATCGTTCAGCGAGCTTCGAGGCAGCTGCTGCTCCAATGCCAACTCCACCCACACCAGGGACACTGATTCCAGTGATACTGTTGTGACGGCACCCGCTGCCGTTGATGCCGGTCTCCAGGTGGTCGCTGTCGTCGTCAAGACCACTGCTGTTGCTGTGGACGATGAAGCACAGCATGCACGGGCCTTGCAGGAAACAGTTCCTCTTCTTCTTCTTCCTGTGATGTAGCTTGCGTGTCCTCTTCTTCAGACGGTAACCATTTTTCGAGAGAAGATGGCCCATATAGATGATTCAAAGAAACTCTACAACAAGAGTGAATTTATTAGCAAAAACATAATTTTCAGCTGCAACAATTAGTCATTTAATTGATTAGTGGATTATCAGAAAAATATTATCTACAAATGTGTTGATAATCAGCACATTTAATGTTTCAAGCTTCTCAAATGAGTTTTTCTTGGTCACATATAACAGGTAATTGAATTGAATCTTAACATTTTGGAGTGTCAGTCAAACAACATCACCCTAGTATTTGAGAAATAGTAAATAATAGTCATTAGCTGCAGCCCTACTAATATCACTGTACTACCACTTTATAAGTAGAGAACAGAACTAACAAGTAAGCAAAATGATGCTCCTGTGCCACAGAAGCCACAAACCAATGCAGCATGTGAATATTGTATTTATAGACAGGTTCACAATTTTAAAGCAACAATTAGGTGCCCAAATGAACACTGAAATAGTTTTTTTCTTGCCATAATCACTCCTCCTGTTCACACTTCATGATGCATTTCATATAATGGGGGCCAAAATTCACAAGTCTCCTTCTGTGTAAAAATGTGTTTAAAAGTTTAACTGAAACAAATATGAAGCTGCAACTGTCCAAATGAGTCAAATCAAGTAGATATATTTCAACATTACAGTCTTATTAATGTCCAAATCCCTCTTTTTGTTGCAATACTTCCAATGCAGCTCAACAGGGAAACACAAAGAGGGAATTTGTGACTGTATATGTGGCAGATATCCACTTGAACTCTGTGTAGTGAAGCCTCATATGAGCTTCAGATAAACTTATAAATACATTTTGTGGACACACTGTGGATTTTTGGCCCGCCATCACTCACATTGAAAGCACATTTGAAGGGGATCTTTTAATAGCCGGTATAAACAGGAGGAATGCTTACAGTCTGTTGTTTTAAGACAGACTTGAAAAACTGTGAACCTGTCCTTTAGGTGTCAAGGGCAATCAAGATGGGTCTACACACTGAATATAGTGGAACAGCTGGGGAGAAAGACATGATCCTCAAAATAGACTTATGGTACTAGACAACACTGGCATCACATGCTCCTCTCTAGTGCACAGCAGAAACTATCGCTTGATTGTTTCTATTTGTTTTTTAAACCAAAAATATAAATTTAGCCTAAATTTCTCAGAGGATGATATTGGTGTTCAAAGAGCAATTAGTGAGGACGAATGTTAAACTTCATTGTATGACAACAAAAGGAGTTAATCTGTGGAACAACTGTACTGAAGAAATGAAAAAGTGTAGAGCATTAAATAAGTTTAAACAGATCTTTAAAAATAACATTTTGGACAGATATAGAAAGGATGAACAAAGAGGTGGTCTGCATTAATAAGATTTGGTAAAGTGTGACATTTTGATTTTGGCTGGTGTTTGTTTTTTCTTTTTTTGTTTGTTTGTTCTTATTATTGTTTTTTTAATTCTTTTTTTGTTATTTTGAAAGGGTTTTTTTTACTTAATTTGATTATTAGAGCTTTTAAAAAAAAAGATAAAGAAAAAAGGGGGAAAAAGGTTCTATGACTAGAAAAGTTCCTTACTTCACACTTAAGAAAAACATTGAATGGATATTATTTTGTTGTTGATCTTACAAAAAAAAAAAAAAAAAAAAAAGTTGCTGTCATTTCTATTGTTATGTTTCGCTGCCTACGTATTTTAGTTTGTTATTTGTACATAAACTAAACAAAATTTAGAGCGCACAACAAAGGAGCAGCAAGCATTCCACTATGTCAGCATGCTGACTTGTGTTCATTGTGTCGTGAATATTGGTTGCAACTCTAATATCGTCACCTACATTATAATAAAATGCTATAATATAGTATAATAGCAACGAGTAGCTGCCGGATGAAAACTGAGATGCAAAGATGTAAACAGAGAACAGGTGGTCATTTGTTTAGCACACATACGCATACCAGACTTAACCTGAATATTGTGTTTTGTCTTGAATTGCGACAGGTTTGCTCCAACTTGACAACATAATTACACCATCATTTTGAAGAGAAAAAACACAGTCGATTTCACTGTTACTCTGTGCAGCTTTCTGACAGACAGGCTAGCTTGCTCTATCCTCAGATGCTAAGTTAGCTGTAGCCTATCCCCTACTATGAGACATCGCTCACCAGTTCACACGGTGCCCCCACACTCCGGGCGGTGCTTGCATAATACTGCTGTGCTGCACGGTCAAAACGAGCGCTGACAAGTTCCGGACAGGAGAAACACGGACGAGAGAAAAGCTGCTACTGAACTAGCGTTAGTGTTTACCCTAACAGTGGCAGCTCTCTGAACAGCACTTCCGCACCGAGAAGGCAGCGGGAAGGAAGCCGACGAGCGCGATTCGTAATTGGTCAGCTGGATGCTGGACGGTACCCTGCTCTCCGGATGACGTTGAGAGGAGGGGGGAAGCAAAGTCTAAAGGGAGTTTAACTTTTCTCTTAGCTCTATTTTGCTTGAAACCATAGTTTTTTTGCAGGTGAGACTTTTGTGTTGTTAAATTTCTAACTCATGCAGCCATGTGCCTCAAAGCACTTTCATACCATCATATATCTATATATAGGCCTATATATTGCTGTTTAAATTGTGAATTTCTTCCAAGGGGGATCAATAAAGATACATCTTATCTAATCTTATCTTATCTTATCTTATCTTACTGTGGTTCAAATGTTAACCCTTACATATTGTTCAAAATCTGATCCTTCACAATGTCCCCTCATGATTAGTCTCTTTACTAAACTTCTGAACTACAGATCTATTTTTCATTCATAAATACCTCATCAGTTATTAAAAAGTGAAAACATTTCAGGAGAAAAAACATTTGCAATCCCTATGATAAAAATATATCAGCTGTCATGATTTCGGTGAAACTCCCCATGGGCATGTTTGGGAATATGCAGCAATTATCACAATATAAACCAGTTTTACCAGTCTCTCTGAGGGGCCCTGTCTCAAAAATGAGTTTTAACACCCTCATTATGGTGTTCAGATGATGTGCTCACATGGTGCACATTCCTATGAAGTTGTGTTTAACCAATTAGCACTAACTAACGAACACACAGCAAATCTGGACTGGGGTCGTACTCTAGCTGCAGGTGCAGTCCTGGTTGGTTTCTGGGGCTGTGAACAAATACAAAGAATCAGCCATGTGTAGTCTACATGCTCTCTCTATGGGTACTTCAAACAGGGTACACACAGAAGAATGGAAGGAAGTTGTGTTTCAATAGGGGCCCACAGCTCATTGTAGAAGTTTAATCCTTCCCTGTTGTAAACACCTATTCTTCAATTACATATTATTATTAAATCAAAACTCCTCTGTTTATTAAAAAAAATGTTTCCTCCGTTATACATAACAGGCAAGGTGGCCACAGGTCTATGTCTCTGTGTTCAAGTTGCAGGCTGAGCTGAGTTGCCGTCTTTTTTTCTTCTTTTTCTTTTTTTAGTTTATGAAAAAAAGTCACAGCAGGAAGTTTTTCAAACTCTCCATTATTGTGCACCTGACTAGTATATTCTTCATAAAGATAATCATTGCCAACTTACATATTATTCCTAATCATCTTCTGGAGAATCTGTGACAATGAAATCATCAGTGTAAAATTCTGAAATGTAGAATAACTTCTGAGACACAAACATGGAATAAGGTATCCCTAAAACTTTACCTTGATGCAGGTACTTCATTAGAAGGGGACTTCATCTACATGATGTGGCTCTACTGGAGCTTTGTCAAGTCTAAGATAATGTGGGTACCTTGAGGGTGTAAACAGTGTTATCTTAGCTAGGGTTGAGGCTTTAGTCTTTACAGAAAGCTTAGCCTATATTACAAACTGGAGGTGTGGAGTTTGAAAGACATTAGCAATTAGGACAAGGGAATGTAATGGAAGATGTTATTGTGCTGCATTATATAAGAGTTTATGGAGACTGACTCATGGTCTGAACATCAAGATATCATCCTCTATTGCTTCAAATGTTGACTATTCTTTCCACTCAATATTCATCTTGGAGACATCAGAAAAATCTCATACTTTTTTCTCATAGTATGAGTATACTGTATCAGTAGGTCAGTTCTGGTCTTACTTGTGGTTCCTAAAGTTAAGACCTCAGGCAAAAAAAAACAATGCTGACTACTTTTAAATCTAAATTGAAGACATCTGTTTGCCATGGCTGCACTTTATCATTTATGCCATCTTTCAATGCTCCTTTACATTTTTAATCTAATTCATTTCACTATTCCATTAATTTGACATCTTTTAGTCTGGATTTTCTCTTTATTGTTCTTATCTTATGTCTGTATAGTCTTATGCATTATGTAAATCACTTTGTCTTTGTGTATCAAATGTGCTATATAAATAAACTTATGTCTCTTCTGCATAGCCTACAGAATTGTTGTTGCTTTATCTATCTAGCCTACTGCTATTAACTATTGATAACTACTCATTTATTTTTAAACTTTCTTTCAATCACATTTTATGTCCTCTCTCTCTCTCTCTACTCTCTCTCTCTCTCTCTCTCTCTCTCTGTCTCTCTCTCTCTCTCACTCACACACACAGACACAGACACACACACAGAAACTCATGGGCGTGCATTTCCAGCCAGCCTGAACGGCAACTCCCAAAATAGCAGTGCAAAGTTGGGAAGGCTCAAGAAAATGGCTGAAATAGAGTCACCAATAACTCGGCAAGTAACGAGAGAAAACGGGGATGGTAGAGGCCCTCCGATCGATATTCGCCTTGAAGACGTCGAGGATTGTTTAATTTACGACCGCCACGGAGTCTCTTTTCCGTTCAAGAAATTATACCAAGACAGGAAATCGGTCATAATTTTTCTGCGGGTAGGGAAACAACTTTGTCTGCTTCAGCCTTGTTGATAATTCATACCCTGCCTAGCTCTTTAAAAAACATGAGCGGCTTAAGTTTGGTAGAGTATGAGGAAATATTTCTTTATGAAAGGCTTCAGTAGCCAAACAGGTGGGCCTTTCTGGACAGATGAGCCATCAGTGAATTCCTATGCTATGATGGAAATGGAAGAATGGAGAAATCATGCCCATAGGTGAAGACTAAGGGCTGAATTGTGTCTTGTAGGTGCAAGAGTGTTGAAAGCAATCTAATATCTGATATGTCTCTTTTAACCTGTTTTTAAATGTCCCTGCAGAATTTCTTGTGCTACAGCTGTACAGAATATGTGGAGGATTTGAGCAAAATACCCAAAGAAACACTACAGGTGAGTTATTGAGCAAGAATGTGCTGGAAAGTAACTATACATACACTCAATTACTGAACTGCTTGTTTTTACTTGTTATTTATTGTTCTTTTTTATTTATTTTATTGATTCTCCTCTATTTTGGAAATCCACTTTGCTGCTGTAATGCTGTAAAGCTGTAAATGTCTCCATTGTGGGACTAATAAAGGATGCTACTCTATACTTCCACTCCACTATATTTCAGAGGGAAATATTGTATTTTCTACTTCACTACAGTTATTTAACAGCTTTAGTTACTTTTCAGATGACGATTTTACACAATGAATATAATGACAAACTTTTAAAATATAACACATTGTTGAAGATTACCAGTGGTTTCCAACTTTGTTGTTTTTGACATCTTACAAAAAGCAGTGTGCAGTCAGGGTCACATTTAAGATGTTTTTGAGTTGCTAACAGCTCCACCAAATAGTGATTTTCCTTCTAAACTTCTCACATGGTTGCATTTCAATAAATGTTAAAATGATTCAATATTTCACCCAAAATCAAAGATTAGAGAAAAAGAATTGAAAACAGATTTGTGTATCAGACCCCTCAGATTATCTGGGGAGCCTTTGGAGGGTCCCAATCCCTAGGTTGGGATGGAACCATTGGACTAAATTAGCTAACTGTATATAAACTAGTTGGAACTAGCTCCACCTCCAGTAGCTCCAACAGTAACATGCTGCTTACTGATGCTTCAGTATTAACAACCTAATGACATCATATATAATAATATGTCAGTCAGAGGGACCAAACCACTACTTTCACAGCAATACTTGAACTACTACTTTTGTTGAGTATATTTACATTGCTTTATTGGTAGTTTTACTTAAGTAAAGGATCTGAGTACTACTTCAATTCCATCACTACATTTAAACAGCCAAGTTGCACATTTTACATGCAAATCAGAGATAATACTCTTTGTCAGGGAAACTATAAATATGAAATCATGTTTTTTGCTAACTTTTTTTGCAGGATTCTGGCATTAATTTGGTTGTGATTGGCCAGTCTACTCATCATCATATAGAGGTACTGTAAGTAATTTTGTGATCCTAATGAATAATTGAAGCGCAGCACATCTTTTTTCTGTTATGCTGATTCAGATTTCAATCTCTCATCTAGCCATTCTGCTCGCTGACGCGGTATCCTCATGAAATATTTGTGGACCCGGAGAGGTGCATTTATCAAAAGCTTGGGATGAAACGGGAAGAGAAAATTACAAACTCAGGTAATGCATTTATATGAGTGCAGAAATCCATGTCAGTGTACTTTGAAGTTGTAATTAATGGAGAGCAGTGTTTTTCTGTGTTTATGTACAAAGCTCACCCAAGCCCCCATGTGAAGTCTGGTATCTTTATGGGCCAAATGAAGAGTATATGGAGGGCCATGACTAGTCCTGCATTTGACTTCCAAGGTGATCTGTATCAGCAAGGTGGAGCTATAATTGCAGGACCAGGTGAACACTCCTGTCTCTCTAAAATTTCCTTTCTTCTTTGTTGCAGCACTGTGCTTTTTTTACTCCATCACTGTTTCTTCTCTCTGCAGGCTCTCAAGTCCATTTTTCCCATTTCAACATGAACCGCCTGGACCACATGCCCATTAATTGGCTCCTGCAGCTTGCTGGAGTTCAACAGACTCTGGACTTCAGTGATAAGCCAAAGGTCATCCATGTGTAGCCAGCTGGCTGCCTGAAAGCGAGCCAGTCTGCTTTACCACACATTACTGTTATAATCACACGTACACAATGCAAACATGTTGCTCATTTAGTTAAATATCACCATTTTGCTCTGATAAACCATTGAGTAATAACTTGGCTGCCTTGCCAAACCTTGGCTGCCTTGCCAAACCTTGGCTGCTTTGCCAAACCTTGGCTAAGTCTAAAACACACAGTCTAAGCAAAGCATGTGTTCCTGTTCATTCTTGAGAGTAGTTTTTAACTAATAAAATCTAAGTTGCGTACTTGCTTTTCCCAGAGCTTTCAACTGCACAAAGCTTTGGTAAAAATCTAGCAAGTGGACCGAGCAAATTCAGTCTGCTGATGAAGACCTTGAGATGTGGTGAAAGCAACCAGAAAATGCTTGCAAATTGACCGTTAGTTATAGTTATTGTCAAAATACAGTCTTAAATCTAAAAGCATGAGTGATTGAGTGTGGATGTGCTTCTTTTAAAAAATATATATATTTCAAGCTTCGTACATTTTCTACCTTTTCTATCAATTACTGTTTTTCTGTTGCATATTTATACATTTAAATACATTTGTAGTATGATGGCTGTGTGGTTGATTTTCATGAACACTTAATAATAGGTCTAATAACAGGTGCACTGATGTTAGCCTTGTCCCAGTCTGTTATGTTGTAAATAAAATGTAATTGCTATGTCTTGGCTGAATTTGTCTGTGTAATTTGCACAGTAGAGGCTTTACACAATAATGCATGGTCATGACAGAGTAATAATCAAACCGGATCCAGGATTACATTCCCAAATTATCCATACAGCTGCTGCATTTGAACAGTGGGGGGTGGGCACTGGACATCTCATCCTGATACGTCACATGCAGGGGATTCAGAAAGCAGAAACCTGCCCCTGCTCATAGACGTCACCATCATCACAGAGGCTGGAGCAGGCAAGGCGACTGTGCACATACATACACACACATAGACACACGCACATACACACACGCAGATACAGATCATCCACTGCAGGAGCAACACGGGCATGCCAAAATAACAGCAAAAAAAAAAAAAAAAAAAAAAACGGAGACAAGCAGAAGAAGAGGAGGCCTGTTGCAGCTGCTAAGGAATGTCCACCGTGCAGACCTGAGGTAGAAAATGAAGCGCAAGAGCGAGAGGAGGCGAGCCGAGTCGAGGAAAAAGCGCTGTGCAGCCCAGCACAGCTCAGAGGCGGAGCCAAACTCTGATGTTTACATTGAGATTGCAGGTAAGAGGGTCTGCAGAATGAACCCTGTCAACTTTCAGCCTAGTGGATACATAGGTGGAGACACAGCTGGGTGCGTGTGCAAAAATACACTGATGTTTTAAATCACCAGGGTGTAGGCTATGAAAGCTATTTTTTTTTTTTTTTTGCAGCTTTTGACCTAATATGGCGACACCGTCTGTCCTTTTAGCGATAATGCACTGTTTTGTTGTGCAGATTTTCCAAAGCAGTCTGCAGACTAAAATGCACAATAGCCGACCAGAAAGGCTTTAGTCATTTTAATTAGAGTAAGAAAATGCATCAGAAGTTCGCTTGTGCGCATGACATTGTTTTACAGTGTGTGTAACCTGTGTACTGAGAGGCTGAGTGGTGTATTCGTGTCATTAATATCGCACATAAAGCACTGTCACTGTCGCCTAAGGTTCAAATTTGATGGTATTTTTTCCTGCTTTCATCCTTGAGCTGGTCAAGTCAGAAAGAGGGAGGTATGTCAGAGTGGAAATCACGCATTTGACTGGCTGCGGGTTCGTCCTAGCAACCGCTTGGCAACGCTCCCAGGGCCTATCATGTGTCTCCAATAGAGAACTTTAAACTGAAGGGGGCGTGGCTGGGCGTGATTGTCAGCGCTTTCCTCCAATCACGTAGCGCCCTTCGACTCTCGCAACCAATAGCGTGTCGAGGAACAGCCCTTTGTAGCTGAGGGGAGGGGCCAAAACCAGATCATTTTTAGCAGAGTGCGCACTTGCACACGAAACTCCCTTCCCTCCACGGCGTGCCAATTTTCGTCTTCTTGATAGCGAAGTCAGGGTTGAAGAAGCACTTTTTTAAACTTTAGACTTAAAAAAAAACAAGAAAAAAACATATTCATTATTTAATCTTCGCGCACACTTTTTTTTTGTGTAGACTTTACTCAGTATGCGCAAGTCCTCTTGAAGAAAAACAGCCTTTCTCTGCAAAACGTCATGTTCAAAACTGCGGGCAAGATGACCGCGGACGATGTTTCGTCCAGATGTATTGAGTTCATCAAGGGTAAGTGGCCAGAAAAGACATGCAATAAGTAGTAATAGACAAAGCGGAGCTGCTTTGGTGCAAATTAGAGAGAGCAGAAGTATGTGTGAATGACAAAAGCAACTAACAGCCTCTGTATTATGCCACTCACCCACCCCCTCCCCCTTCTCTCTCCAGATCAACTATATTTCGCCACACTTCAGCAAAAGATCAAGAGCACAGCTGAACGACACTGCTTCTGCATAGATGAAGAGCTGGCCTATGAAAAGTAAGTAATCACTATTTGCATTTAGCCTTAGTTTGCTACATGTTGTATTATATCTAAGGGCTTTGTGACTGCAAGGGCACTTCTTCAATGCACACACCCTGAAGTTTGTCACACCCTTCTCAAAGATGCAACTGAGCCGCTTTCCATCCAATCTGGAGTTGGGTTTCATTCTGCAAAAGATTTCAGCGAACCTTTGTGCACTGCTTTAGACAATATGTAAATTTAACCACGTTAGTCCTGGAGGAAATCCACATAACCGAAAGGCAAATAGAAGCACATTGCCATAGCTACTGTAGCAGTTCCAGTGTGGAGGTCAGGACAGTTTCAATGGCCTCAGGAGAGGACACGACTGACCTTTCAGAGCTGATTTTGTGCCAGTGGTAGAAACAGACCTCCTGTCAATGCAGTTTTTTTTCCCTGTACTGATTGACCCACCTTAACATCAAATGGTTACAAATATAGTCTTTTTTTTTACTGTGTCAGTCCAAAGTAGCTGATTCTATCCAGTGGAACGTCCCCAGAGACTGTAGCTGGTTGCATAAATAGCCACTCTGACACACTCTTTTCTTCCCCTCTCTCTCCCCCCCCCCCCTCTCTCTCTCAGCTTCTATGCGGACTTTGGTCCCCTTAACCTGGCCATGTTTTATCGCTTCTGTTGCAAGCTGACAAAGAAGCTCAAGGTAAAGTAAACCCCCGCTGGTAATTGCACCTCCTGGTGCCGAGAATGTGATGTAAAAGCCAGGTCGATCAATAGCTATTTATACCTGCAGTATGTAAACAAGACAAAGTAGGATCATAGTATTTAGCATGCCTATCAGCAGGACTTTACTACTATTTATAGTTTGATTTAAGTGCCTTGAAATATTTTTGTTCCTTCTGTTCTTAGGATTCAATTATTTTCTTTTAGTGCTTAAATTGTAATATTAATGTCAGGCAATGAAAGCATGTCTCAGTCTTGTTAAATGATTTATGGACTCTGAGAACATCAGACACGACAATGGAAATAAGTCCGTTCTATCCCCGAAAAAGTGTCACATGTTGTACTTTGTATTATATTAAGAGTGTCAATTGTCACACCCTAATGTGCCTGGTTTGGGTCAACTTGTGAAATCACTGTTCCTCTTTGTGGAGGCAGGGTGTCTGTTTTGGGAACAGATTTGGGCAGCCCAAGTTTGGACAGAGATGATTCAGCATCTCTGCAACTTCCTATTGTTGTCCCATATTTCTAAAAATGTGCTGTTTACCCAACCTTGTTTTTAGCTTGTTTATTGGCATTCACCACACCACATATGAAGCCTCTTTAAATTTAAGGAATTGAAGTTTTTTGTTGTTGTTGTTTTATTGTTGTTTAGTTTTTTCCACTGAAGAATTCACATTTTTGTCTCACCTCTGTAGATTGTCTTAGTTATCATATTTAGTGGAACATAACTTTAATGTGTACTTGTTAGATTTTTTTAGTGAAAGAAATGAGTACAGCATGACATGTCAGTTTATACTGTTCTTAATGTCTTTGCACAGTCCATTACACTTTCAAGGAAGAAGATCATATTTTACACCTGTGGAGACCAGAAGAAACAAGCTAATGCTGCCTATTTAATAGGCTCATATGCAGTAAGTAATCTCAACACGTATGTTCCATGTACTTTGTGTATTTGTATTGTACCTGCATTAATCAGATAGATGGGGGGTCTTTTGTATGCATCAACATGTAATACAAGAGGCACTTGCTAATTGGAGAATTTTGTATTTTAAGGTAATGCACCTTAACATGATGCCGGAGGAGGCCTACAGTCTGCTGGTGTCAAGGAATGCAACATATATTCCATTCAGGTAACTATTCACCATCACCTATACAGTTTATATTTAAAACTTTGCTTAATTTATCTAGATATATTATTATAACTTTTTCAATAGTGATTGAAAGAAAAAACAAACATTTATAAATATTCAACACAGATAAGGTTTCAAGATCACCAGAATTATAAATGTCATGGGCGAGTGAGAGAAGGTATAGGAAAAACAACAAAGAGTGTCAGATGTGAGATAGCATTTGTATCTTAGCTAGTGAAATCCTTTTAAAGAGAAATACAAATTCTGAGTATGTTTGTTTGTGCAGACAAAAACCATCAGTCTATTTTGTGCTTCACAGAGATGCTTCGTTTGGAACCTGCATGTACAATCTCAATATCCTAGATTGCCTCCGTGCCGTTCACAAGGTACATCATTGTAAGATTTATCTGTTTTGTTTGTTGCTATGCCATCCTCATAATGAAATTAACTTCCTTTCAACTATCTACTAGGCTCTGCAGTACGATTGGCTCGACTTCTCCAACTTTGATGTGGAAGAATATGAGCACTATGAGAGAGCAGAAAACGGCGATTTGAACTGGATCATTCCAGGAAAGTTCCTCGCATTCAGTGGTCCTCACCCAAAAAGCAAAATAGAGAATGGTAAGTTAAATGTACATGATGTAATTAAACTGTCTTTGATTGCATTTCATCAAATCTTAAACTCACAATAATATGTTATTTTTTTCTTTCCTTAGGCTACCCTCTGCATGCTCCTGAGGCCTACATCCCTTACTTCAGGAAACACAACATCACTAGTGTCGTCCGACTCAACAAAAAGATGTATGATGCCAGACGTTTCACAGAGTCGGGCTTTGAACATCACGACCTATTCTTTGTGGACGGGAGTACACCGAATGACTCTATCGTCAGAAAGTTTCTCAACATCTGTGAGAATGCAGAAGGAGCCATCGCTGTCCACTGCAAAGGTGAGATGAGAGGAGAAACGACGATGATGATGATGATGATGTTTTGGTTTTGTTCTATATTGGCTGATTGCAGTTAGTGCAGGATACTCATAACAACGCCTTCAGCTGCTGTTTAACTGTGTACTGTATCCTGTTTATTGCACAATTTCACACCATCCCTACTTCTTTTTTTTCACTCTTAGCTGGTCTCGGGCGAACTGGCACTCTGATTGGCTGCTACATGATGAAGCATTACCGCCTGACTGCTGCAGAGGTGATAGCCTGGATACGGATCTGCCGGCCTGGGTCCATCATTGGACCTCAGCAGAACTTTGTGGAAGAGTAGGTGTATATACTCAAGTAGTGTTATTAAGATGTCACAATTTTAGCTTGCTTAAACAGATTTGATATTGCTGTTGTCGTATAACCTTTTATTCAGGGTTTATATTCTCATATTTTGTTTAATTTTGCATCACAGAAAGCAGAACAGTCTGTGGGCAGAGGGAGATGTTTTCCGGGAGAAAATGCTTAATGAACGAGAGAATGGTAAAATGGCCGTAACCAGAATCCTGTCTGGAGTTGATGACATAACCATTAACGGGAGCAACAAGAACAGAGCATCCAAGAAAGAAGAAATGGAAATGGTGAGTTTCAAAATTACACTCCTGACGTGTTTGTAGGTTCTG
This sequence comes from Scomber japonicus, assembly GCF_027409825.1. Classification (NCBI taxonomy): domain Eukaryota; kingdom Metazoa; phylum Chordata; class Actinopteri; order Scombriformes; family Scombridae; genus Scomber; species Scomber japonicus. Next base: position 16,883,097 of record NC_070586.1, on the reverse strand, counting down.
AGTTTGCTACATGATTTCTGAATGACACTTTTGTTTTTGTTTTATATAGTATAATGATGAGGAAGAGAGAAATGGCCTCACGCAGGGCGATAAACTGAGAGCCCTGAAGAGCAAGCGACAGTCCAGATCATCATCAGGGTCGTTATCGTAAGTATTGTAAGACATGCAGCCTTGCAAGTCTCGTCATGCGTCACACCGATATGTTGTAGTACTGTAAAATCGGCAATGCCTCTCTTTTTGTCAGTCCCTCAGATCATGATATATATGAATAGTAGTTTTCATTTCATTCGATGAGCCTTCTTCTATCCTCAGTGTATATTTAGGACAGTGAGATACCCTGTTTGTTAGGTTTTAGGCATGGCTACTCTCCCTTACCCATACCATGGCATTTTCATTCTAATACCATCACTTATTGATGAGTTAAGGACCCAGGCTCTAAGGCACTATCTCTGTAATACTACAAGTGTTGTTTTTTGTGTGTTCTTTGGATTAAATGGCACCACTTGCAGATCAAGAGTAATATAATTCATGCTATTTTCACCTTTTTATAATCTGGGTTGAGAGGAAAGGAAGTGTTGATTCAAATATGAAGACGGAGTGAGGCAGATTTTTTTGTTTTCGAGAGCTAGATCGGCATTATCTGACCCACAATCTTCCAGGAAAACTACTTTTTGTTACAGACTGGATTTAGAAAGGCATAAAAGAAGTGGAAGTGAAAAAATAAATCTTAGAAAGTAGATATACTGCTTGGATTGGTACTCTGTAAATTGTGTTGTTCAGTCAAAAGTTGTGGAAAAGTAGTCGGCCAAAAAACAACAGTATAGAGCTTGCTAGTCATTTATTATTTCATTGTCTTTAATGTGTTGGCTCCTTTCTATTACAAGTTTGTGTGTATATTAAAATGATAGGAGACTTCCGTGTCAGTAGTGTTTTATACCACAGCTTTCTGTGGTTTAATGTCAAGGTTACAAAATAGCAACACATGTAACTACAGTGTAAAATCAGCACTGCACAATGAGTAAGGCAGGAAAATGTGAGAAGCAGACCTGACCTTGAGAAAGTGCAAACTGATGCAGCTGTGGGCTAATGCCTGTAGTCTGACCATTTAACAACACAGAAAGAGTTGAACATAAAACGGAGGACAGCTCCTTGGCTCCTTAGTCTTTGCTCTGCAGTGAAAGAAAGAAGTGCACTCTTCATGGCTTGGCACTTGCGAAATCTGAAACTGATAAACTTTGGTAATGTCAAAAAAAAGGGAAACAAGGATGACATTAAATGGAAGACCAGAAAAAGTTGATATAGCTGGTAGTAAAAGTCAAAATGGCATGTTGGCAAACCACTCCTTATTCTACTGCAAACATAGTCATTTTGATTTTGTTCCTAGTTAATTTTAGCTTTGAAGAAGCAGAAGAGCTGGACTAGTGTAACATGTGACTAGCCAGTTTTATCATTGCAACAGGAGGTGCTAGACCGCTAATGCTAACCCCTCCACTGTTATCTGAGCAGGAAGGACACTGATAAAATGTTGTGATTCCCTGTTCTTTTTCATTTCTGAGCAGATCAATCATGTGCCATAATTAGTGACAGTCCAGATGATTTTTGTCCATGTAAATCTGGCCATGTGAACGTTGGGTGTCAGCGTGGCTGAGAATCTGAGAATGGATGAGACTGGCCTCTGCCAATGTACCCATATGGCTTTGGCTTTTGTTGTCCCATGTCAGGCAGGTGGTAGTGTTCTGCTGCAGCCTCATGGGTACGGCGTGGCCTCTGTGTTGCCTGCCGTTGAAAAGATAGCAGAGAGAGAGGCAGAGAAAGAGTTGGGGAGAGGAAAAAGAATAAGAGAGGATGTGAGGTTTTGTATGATGGAGGTAAGTGCACGCCACTTCCTTTCAAGCTGATATCCTCTTCCTGTAGAAACGGTTGCTATGCCAGTGAATGGTATGGCTAACGGTATGGCTGATTTGAAATTGTTCTTTTTTTTTTTTTTTTTCTTCTTATTCCTCTTTCTTTCTTTGGATGACTGTGGTGTGAAGTGGACATGCAATTAGTGGATGCATTACATTTAAGCCCATCATTGTCTGCCTCTCATAGACACACTGAGTTGTTCTGCTTTGATATGGAGGCTTATCTGAGATATCCTCTAAATTACAGTAAAGCTCTCAAGTTGAGCCTGCTGTACTTGCTTACAGCAGCACCAATTATTCAACTAATCACAGTTTTGCTTAGGATCTGGATTAGTTGAATTAAATGTTTTAGTGCTTGGCTTGCACTAGTGACTTGGCACCACTCAAGAAAAAAAAAAAGTTTAAGCAAAGTATTGACTCTGGGTCTTCGTTCTGAGCTGCAGTAGTTATTGTTTATTTAAGTAGCTAATTTGTCTGATCAGCCATTTAAGCTCTAAGTGTATTTGGAAATTGTCAGTAGGACTTGGGTCTTAGCATCATTTCATTAGACTGAGGTGTACTGTGAGTTCATTAGAAACTTGAAGATGGTAAATTCCCCTGGATCTGGGTTCTAATATACTGGAGTAACATGTGTGAGCTTCACACAAGGTAGTGGGATGAAAGGGGGTTCTTATCTGTTCTCAGGAGGGAGACTTTGTTGCACTTTAGACCATATGCCTTATCAATGTACACGTTGCTACCAGGATCCGAAATTAACACCCACCCTGCATCAAATCATGAGTAAATAAAGGAAAGCTATCTGCCACAGTAGGTGTACCAAAATAGTCATGTAATAAAATATGTTGCATAATGGCGCGTAGAGAATTACTCATGTTTGTCCCTAAACAGTGTTGACCCATATTTGTTTTTTTAGCCGTGTCATAAGGAGCACTCAAGACAGTCTGAGGCAAAGGAGTGCCAGTCACAGACCATCTCAAGTGCTCCTAGTTTCACAGCAGTTTTTTTTAATAATATGGGACATCAACTACTCAACATTGCAGCTCTATGCTAAACTGTCACGTGCCGTCAGTCTGCTGCTAGTTCAATTAGTTATCAATACTTTATCATCACAATTAAATATGTATATGTGACACAAAAGGACAATTTATTAATTTTCCTGGTAAAAATATGTTTGGCTGGTGGATTTTTTTTTTTTCATCTACTAGTCCACTTGGCAGGTGAGTCAAAGTTAATTTCGGACACTGATTGCTACGTAAACATTAACTTGTAGCTGAACGTTCACTATCTGCCTCCTCTGTTTGTCTTCTTATGTAACACTGAAGTGCACGTTGAATTTTCAGTGACGATTAGAACGGCAATTATATGAAAAGTGTTCTTCATCTCTTCTGCCTTTTCCATGCATGGCAACAGGCATGACACCCTTGGACATGCACGCATGGACATGCGTCTGTGTTCGATCTATGTTTGTGTCTAACATGTAATAAATGTTGGGCCGGGTTCACTGTCTATTGCCTGTTGTTTTTCCATTGCTTTTGTGACTGGATCAGTGTTTATGTTTCATTTGAGCTTTGTTTATTAGCTTTTCTTTGTTAAGTGGGCCAATTTGTAGGATCTGATCATTTAGAGACATATTTATATATACTAAGTATTATATATTATATATATTGGCAGGCAGATATCAACTGGTATTTAATGATCACATATATCTATTAGCACATATGTATATAGAGATTAACAGCATTTAAGTATTGTTAAAATGTTTTCTACATGACATATTTTTCTCCTTTTGTTAACTGTAAAATAGTCTCCCACCCAACATGCTGTACATGTCACAACTCACTGTCAGTTATGTTTATTTAATATAAATTATGGAATATCAGCCACTACAAAATAATTCTAAACCTAAAACATCAACGTGTCAAAATGTCCACAGCGGTCAGGTTTTAAGTATGTGCTAACACATCAGAGCAAGTGAAGAACAAAAACTTGCTGACATGACTGTTGAATGCAAGGCTCAATGAAAGGCATTTAATCGAATCCAGTCCCAGTGGAAAACCTGAACATCAGAGGCTTTGTGTCCTGCCCGGACGTCTCTTGTCTCTCCTTCCTTTTTTTCCCCCTTTTTTTCCGTTTGCTCTTGTTGTTGGATTTGTCCTCCTTTCAGATGGCTGGTAGCCATGCTGCTCTCCTCCCTGTGTAGCCTTGCCCTGTGGTGGATTGTGTATGGCTTCCCTTCTTCCATCCTGCATTTCTGTATAGACGGGTTAGGATTTCAATGAGTTCTACCGCCCGTCAGCCCCCAAAAACCTGTCCTGCCCCCCTTCTGGAGCTCTAACTGAGAATGCTGTAAGTGAGCCCCCCTGTCTCTCTTTAATTCCCAACCCAAATCAGAAATTTATTCAAAATCATCCTTACTTTACTTTATTCTTTGTGGAAGCTCAGTTAACTTTGAGCTGATAAGTGGAGCCAGTCTTTTTAAAATCTAAAATCAAGAGAGGCTCCAGTCTTGTCCTTTTCACCTGTTTTTCAGCACATAATGATTTAGTAGCAGACTGTTCCCATCCTCCATCATCCCTAAACATCATGCTTTGCTTGTTATTGTGTTGACTGAAGATCCAGTTGTCAAAAATAAAAAAACATCCAGAGTTAAGTCTTGTTGCTGAAAATGATAATACGAAAAGGCAAATCAAGTCCTCCTTAAGTTCTTTAGCGCCACCCTCAGGCTGTTTCTGGTACTTTCTTGGCTTTATTAATCTCACCTGGCTGCTGATGCTGCAATCTAAGCAAAACTCTTAAACTGTCAGTTGTAAAACCTTTTTGCCCATCTTCATAAAACCTTGCCTTCCTCTGCCCCCACTCTGATCTGCCATCTTTCACTCTGCTCTCTGAATATACATATATATACAATTTACACATATTTTTCCTGTCGTGTTACCTGTGTTTTCACAGCCAAGAAGAGAATAAGATTCACACCAGGTCATCATCACAGTCCTTGAAGTAAGATTTACTGTGGATGTGTTTCAAGCACTGCTAAACATACTGCTATAAGATATGCTAAAGTCTTATCATGTTCTCTTTCTCATGTGCAGCAGGGCCATCTTGCAGGCCAGTGTTCAGGGTTGTAAGGCCAGTGTCAACCCTTTGGCTCTGTCTGACCACTCAGACTGCAGGAAGAGGACCAGAACCTCACTGCCAGCCAACGGAGTAGCAGGCAGGTTAGTGACTGCATTGACTCTACATTATTATTTACACAGCATTGCTCTAAATGTATTATTGGGCAGGGCAGATCAAGGCTGAAACGTCTCATGCTTTTATGTGTTTCTGCTTAAAAGGCAAAAGGTAGAACAGGCACATTTCAATTTGTTCAGTAATGTCTCAGCTTTGTTTTAAAAATAAGGAAATCCACCTCTTGCCATCTCTAGGGTTTATGACTGTTGTAACTAAACTATATTTTATCATTTACATCGTTTTTAAATGGTTGTTTCACTTATATCAATGAATATCACACATCTAATACACTTTTGTTAAATAACACTACAAACAGTTTTTCCAAATAATATTAAACACAGCATTGTATACATTATTAAGAATATCAGTTAGAATTGGGTGCAGATATTCATACTGATTTATTGAACATTATTTTAACACAATCATTTTAATTTCAGCAGAATTTTGCAGTATTTATCAATAAATGGACTGATCAGTTGTCATGGAGACGGCTGAGTTGTCATTATGTGACCCAATCATGAAACTTAGCTTAAAAAGTGAGAGGGAGAAGATAAAAGTAACAGTGACAAAGTCAGTAACTCCTGTATCTATGTCTCTCAACAACTGAGCCAACTCAATTTGATGATGAAGACTGTTGTGATGTGTGGTTAAAAGCTCCGGGAAAAAAAAAACAGCATGCTGACGTTGAGTTGATAATTTTGTCAAATTACACAATTTGTCTATGTAAAACTGCAAACACAAAGCTAATGAGCACCACCCTCAGTATTGGACATGCATTTCAACTTTTTTTAAAAATATTGTATATTTTGTGTTTACTACATTATCTGGAATCTGATTGCTAGTTAGATGCTACATTGTGTGTTTTTGTGTATTAAGATGAGACAATGACACGCAGTTGAAAAGCAACCAAGAGGCTATAGCCACTCATGGATCCTTGTGAAGTAAATTTAACAGCTTCCCTTCTCTCTGGCAGCTCCCTGTGCCACACCAGACTGGTCAGGTCCCTAGGCAACTTGCATGTAGTGGCTGGCGACAGGGACCCAATGTGTTGGGAGCCATGTGGCAGCCTCAGAGAGACAGCCAGTGCTCCAGCCAACACATGCACTCTCATCAACTTAAACATGGCACAGGCAAGCTCCCTCAGACCCACTTTGAGCCAAATAGAGGCTCTGGATACTTTTGCACACAAACTCTGATTTTATTCTTTTTATGAAGACTTCTCCTCTGTATCCTCCAATTGGGGGAAGTCATATTTGAAATGGTTTCTTCTAAATGTTGGCAGCAGTGGGATGATTTGATCTGTGTAACAAAGTTAAAGATCAAGTCGTTAGTGCCTGTGAATCTAGCCAAAATCCAGAGTCTCAGTATTCTCTCCCTCTTTCTCCTCTGTGCTCATGACAGTGGTCATAAATAATCACTTAACGTACTTCGGCTGGGCTTCATCAACAAGGATTAGACCAAATTAAATCGTGATTCAGATCGTTTTCAATCGGATGTTTTTTACCAGGAATAAGCTGGATTCAATCTCACTTTAAAATGATGGTTCCTTGAGGAAAGATCAACAGACTTACTTGAAATGATTAATGGATTTGAAAGATTATTTTAAAATATGAGAAATTACTTTTCCTGCTGAATCAACTTTTGACAAATGTTGAGGTTAATTTGCCAGAGGATATCCTAATAGAGTGGTAAATTAAATGAAAAATGAGAACAGCATTTAAATTCAAATATAACCAAGAGAAGTCATTTATTGCTTTTTAGCTTAATGTGTAACATAGGTAATTAGATTAAAGGTAGATTAAGTGTTGACCATTTACCATTTTTCAGCATGAGCATTGGGGTAACCGTTTAACTAAACTGATTGTTTGACTTTCAGCTCAGTGTCTAAATGCTTCACTCATAGAGACTGAGGACAATCTTACAGGTTTCATTGTTAAAAAACCTGCATTGTAGAATCAATCCAAAGTCTTTAAGGTGCTGCTTCTTATCTGTGTAGTTACATGCAGCCTAGCACAGAGGGAGAATGGGCCAATAGTATCATTTCTGATGAGGGGTGTGGGTTCGTAAACAGCTGTTCTTGCCGCTGTTCAAGCTGTTACTGTGCATTTAGAAATCCCTTGACTTCGATAGGTGGGTCTGGTATGACAAGACTGATTGTCAATAATCACTAGTTAAACCATGATGGTGCAACCCAGCCAAGTGTCGTCTTTACTATACTTTCACTATACTGTACTTTTCTTCTTTACTGTATCTAGCCTGACTTTGTCAAATGACGGACAGGAGTTACTAACATTTTATAAATCTCCTGCTGCTTGCACAGCACAGTTAGGTGACCAAATGAAACTCAACCTGCCTCGGCCTCGCTGCACTTCCTTCAAGTGTCTTTCCTCGCATCTTTACTAAAAACAGGGAGGCTGGGAGTATGACTGGCTATAGCTTCTCTGGTCTCTGCCTCTCACCGTGTCTTTCGCCGCTGGGCTGAGATCACCACTCTGTAGCAACCTCTGCATCCTTTTTTAACTGCGGCTCATCTGTAATGTTTCTCTTTCCTCCTCTGTTTATATTTCTTACACACAACAGACGCACTGTCTCCAGAGGACGTAAAGCTCGCAGCTCTTTGCAATCAATGAGATTTTCCAGGCTATGGTATCTATCTCCTTTTCACTTTCTGTCGTCCTGTTTTTTACATTTTCTTCTTTCGAATTTTTGTTATAAAGCATGTTTGTGATTTGCATAAATATTGATTGCATGAATGATAAAAATGTTGACAGATGAATTGAATTGTGGATAGTGCAAGTGTAATTCTGTAATGTCCATCCCTTTTTTATTTATGCATTTTCTCTTTTTCTTCTTTATAGTCACTCCATACCTAAAGCTAGAGCTCCTCTACTTCGGTGAGCACATGGACCTGGAAACCCTGAGGAATTTTATGTTAAATCCAACTTCTATACAATACTCTTTCAAATAGATTATTTTGAGAAGATTAGAACTAATTTTAACCAACGTGACATAAATCATTTATACATTGTTTTGATTACGAGTTATTTTACCCATAAGGCACTTTGGTTTTTATATTTTTTAAAACACAGCATCATGAAACAAAAGCATATTCTATAATCATTGCCTGGTTGTTCTTACTTATCAAAGCATGCATTAGCAAACATCAGATTGAACCGCAACTGTCAGACCGGCATGTGAATGTGTGAAAATGAACATTGTGCAGCAGATATTCTTGTTTGTACAGTGTGAGAATCACATTTGTAGATGGATGAATCCAGGAGTGTGAAACCACCTGGTGATGAGCTTAAGATAAAAAAACCCCTGCTCTTTGACCTTCAAGGCTCGTGTTAAAACAGGAGCTTGGATCTAGATGAAATAAAGTATTGCAGGAATCCATCACAAGTTAAAAGTACAGTACTGTGCACATTTGTACCTCCATTCTCTTGTCTGGCTTGTATTTTTATTCCTTTTTAAATTTACTTGTGAAGCTTTTCAGCTACTGCATTTCAAGACTGTAAATATGTCCACATTTGATATACTCAGTTTCTATTTTGTAAATATTTTGTACTATGTTTTAATCATGCTATGAAACAAGTCAATGGTCCTGAAGGGGCCTTGTCTTACTCATGTTCATAATCCACTAAATACTGGCTTTGAGCACACAGAATCATACTTTTTAAATAAAAATGTACTCCCCAGTTTTTTTCTGCCTGTTTAATATTTACACCAGTATGCTTCAACTGTAAAAACACCTAGATGTGTCTTTCCTCTCACTGACATTACATCCTTATCTGAAGGGGAAAAAAGAAAAGTCTATTTTCTGGCTGAGCCCAGTTATAAGAGAACACACCTCAAAGTACCCGAATTGATCACATTCCTAGCTTCATGATAAATTTGCAAAAGCATTTATTCTCCACAAGTCAACAGTGCCTTCAGTGCAATGGAACAATAAATCAAATACAATAAAACCCCCAAACCTTAAGAACAGCAGAAACATGAAAACAGTATTTTCTAGCAAGTGTTAAGTGCAACCCATTTTCCCCACAGGAGCTAAATGAAGACAAGTGAACTCTGTTATCTTCCTGCTGATAGCGCTGGGAAGTCTTCTGGGTCATCAGGGTCAGGAGCTAGTTCATCTCCCTGGAGGGAAACAACACAGCCATTAGCATCAAATTAAGTGATATTTCACAAATAGTCTGGTTGATTTCCTGTGGATTATATTGTTACGCTGATGACTTTCTGGTAGTCTGAGAATTAATCATGTAATTAAAAGTGAGTTCACATTTTGTGTCCGGAAAAAAGATTTGACTTGTATCTCATTAGTGTGACCTAAGAGTTGAGAACATACCCTCTCCAGTATGGGTTTGGGTCTCTCTGGGCGAGCGCTCGGACCACCTCGTGCACCCCTTCCTCGACCCCCTCGGCTAGGGCGCCCAAGACTCCCAAAATTGATGTCAAGGAGGGAGGTGATGTCATTCACAGACCGGCGGAGGAAGTTGCCCTCATCCTCCAGGTCCTCTATAGGCTCCTTGACATTCTAAAAGTGGAAGAAAATGCTAAATATAGTTAAGTGAGGCTGTGAGTTACAGCAAGTCTCACCACAGTAGCCACCGTGTAAAAAGGAGGTTTGCAACAGCTGGCTCGTCATTATTTTTAGCTTAACTGTTGCTTTAACTGATTTTATTGTTCACTGCTAATAGGACCAAATAGTTCAGACAACTGTAGCTTGATTCACTCATAGCCTAATTTACATTTCTGTCAGTGAAATGTAAACGGCTGATTTTTAAACTACTCGGGGCAAGAGAAACAGTTACTTATTAACACATGAGCAGATATACAGAAACAGCATTTATAGCATTTATTTGGAGTTGTGTTTCTGACCCTCCAGCTGGCCAAAGTCTGTTTTTGGTCTTTCACTAGCTCATTAACGTACTCACCTCAATGCGCTTTGACTGGTGGATGACCTTGGCTTTGGAGGGAATCTTGTTCTCTGCTTTGCGGATATTAAACTCTGCCTTGGGACGACTTGTCTCCTGCAGGGCCTTCCACTCATCAAGGGTCATCTCCATGGCAAGCTGGACCACCATTTCTCCGTCCTCCTCTTCGATTGCTCTATCACAAGAGAATTAAGCTACGTCTATCAGTCCATTTTATATTGATGTTTTTTATCTCTAAAATGTGAGTCTAGCGTTTCCAGCGCACAATTCTAATGAAAGAAAAAACTGGCATATCTTTGGTAACATGGGGCATCTATGAAATGTATAATTTGAAAAAAAAAAAGGGGCATAAGTCAATTTGAAACATTAGTGTGATCTGACTATCAGCAGGACCTAAAAATATATTAATCCAACAGATGGCTCAGGATTATTTATAAATACAACATTTCCTTTACTTTTTTTCCTTTGAATGAACTCCACAAACTCGCGGTACACCGGGAGAAAAATTAAATGTCAACATTTTGTCTGTATAATTTCGGTCTGACTCACTACAACTTGGGTAATGGTAACTTTAAAGAAGAGAAGCTTGATTTCTTCCTTCCTTTCATTCATTTGAAGATGCTTCACAACAACATGCACGATTTGTAGAAACTCTGTTTTACTAGAGCCACAATTAGTCGATTAGTTGATGAGCAGAAAATTAGTCAGCATGTAATTGATTGATCTGATCAAATTAATTGTTTTAGTAACTTTCAATGGAAAAACAAGGATTTGCTTTGTCATATGACAAACTGAATTTATTTGGGTTTTGAGACTATAGGTCAGACAAGACGAGACACTTCTTAAATCATAGTTGTATTTTTCACTATTTTCTGATCATTTATAGACTAGACGATCAATCAATATTAAAAATACACCAACAAACATACATGAGGCAAAATATTAGGAAACCTTTAATATAATAACAAAAACTGAAAATGTATCAGCTTTGTAAAAGTTGAATTTGTGGCAGAGCTGTAGTATTAGATTGCACAGGTGTTCCTAATAAAGTGCTCTGTGTATTTTACCATTTACTAGTGAACTGTGTCACCCCCTGAATAATCTGCTACTTGACAATGGGGCTGTGACTGTGATATTTTTAAGAAGTTGCTTGTGTGTGTTACTCACGAATTCTGATTCTCTTGCTCCGCTGGTACTTGCGGTTCCTCTGATTTGACCGGAGAATCAGACGTCACCTCCATTAACTCACTTCACAAAACCAAGGACAAGAACAAACAGAAACACAACTTTCTATTGTGCCCACATTTAGAAAGAGACATTTACATGTTGCTGATCAAAGTTCACCAACCTTGCAGCTTCGTCAACGCAGCCCCAGTTCCAGGGTCCTCTGCCTCCACGCTTCTCCTCAGGGGAGATACCGCTGCAATTAAATGTTAAAAAGTGTAAATATGCCTTTATGAGAAAAGCAGCATGTGCAAGTTAACAAAATAAAAGGCTTACGTTCCGTTGTGACGATCATATTCTCTTTTGCCCCTCAGATTAAAGTTGTCTTGGTTCCTAACGTATCCTCCTCCACCACCACCTCCACCTCGTGCTCCTCTCCTTCCTCTGATCCCTCCTCTGCCTCTTTGGTCAAAGTCTGGATTATAGGAGGGCCTGGGGACCAATAAAATTAAAAGTGAGTTTATTCTTGTGACAGCTGCTTCATTTCAAACCCATCTGGTGGCATGCTGCTCTGGAGGTGCATCAGCGGTTTTAAGTCTTATTTTTTAAAACTAAGACGAAGTGACATCACTTAATCAGTGACAATAAAAGGGAAAATTGTTGATGCTGAAATGTCCACAGTTAATAAGAGCAAGATCCCTGAGTGTGTTGAATTGAGCAATGGTGCCTTTCATTACTCATTAATTTGACATTTTATTTTAGAAGGAAGAATGTGACATCTTTAAAAAAAATAAATAAATATAAAGCATAGTTAGGGAAGATAAGAGGGTAAAAATCCATTTCTGCACCAAAAATATATCCTTAACTGTATGAAACAAAATATTTTTGAGTTTAACATTTTAAACAGTTGACAGTTTGGCAAATTTGATCAGCACCGGCAACAAATGCTGACTTGTGGAAACCAAAATGTAGCGAGTTGTGTTTTGGCCTCAGCTTGTATGAGTTCACATACTTAGAAAAAGGAAACTCCTTAGGGTACTCCTCTTGGTTGGCCCTACGCTCCCTGAAAGCTGCCACCCTGGTGCCTCTCTGGGCCTCCTCACTGCCGTCTCCGCTCTCGTTCACAGGTCCAGCCCGGGCCTGCAGCTTACGAACTGGGGACAGAAAGTAGGTTATTGAGGCACACTGAATTTATTTATTTTTATTCATGTTTGGCAAATCAAGCTCAAGGACTCTTGTTTGAACCACTGATTTACAAAATATCTTGGCATGGTATTGCAATGTTCCTGTTACTAAACTGTGCCTCAAAACTGACATTAAAACATTCTCCAGCTCATACTCTCTCAAACCTCCAACCTAAACATTGTACTATTATCAATAATAAATGATTTGATGATGACATATTGGTAAACAGTTATTGTCCTATGATCACTGGAGTGTTCTTATCTTTGGAAAAAACTATTCAATTATGGACAGTTTCAAAGTGCAATGCAGTTATTTGGCTTTAAATAACCCATGGCGTGCAGTGAAACAACACAGCAACCTGGAAACCCACCCTGACAGCATGCACATGGGCTGCAGCCTCGCTGACCCTGCACCATCAGCAGCTGACACAGCCCAAGCAAGCTGGCCACTTTTGGCAGGACTATCCAATCTAGAAATAGTCGCAGCTGCCAGAATGATGTGGATGTGGGGTGTGTAGCGATGCTGCGGCCAAGCTGTCTAGCCTTACCTGGAGCAGAGTCTACAGCATCCGAGGTGATAGGAACACGTCTGTCCTTCTGGGATTCCTTCTGGCCGGTTTTTTTCTGCTTTACATTTTTATCATCGTTTTGCTTTTTCTTCTTCTTTTTTTTCTCCTTCTCTGTGTCCACTTTGTTGATCAGGTCGAACGGGTCAGCCTCGTCGTCCAGAAGGTTTCCAAACCTGTTCGCCACAACGCACCCGTAGGCGTCCGGCTGCATTTTAGCCTGCGTATGATGATGAAGGGGAGAAAACACAAGCAGAGCTCAAAAAGCTAGTTTCCTCTCTCACACGGTTAATATAAACGCTTATCAAGTAACAACATCAAAAAATCCATGAGAAAAAACACCGTTTTCCTGCCAAGCTGCAACAGAGAAGAGCAGCACACGGTCCTCCAATGTCCCCACTAAACTTCCAGTAAACGCCCGCAGCAGTTTGTCGACACTTTTTAAATGTCCGCACGTGTGGAAACAAGCGACACCACGCCCCTGTGCTCATCAATAGGCTGTCGACTAATCAATATTCATTGAATTGATGTGGCTGCAGTCCTCTGCTGCTTAGTCAGGTCCTGCAGACGGAAGTGGGACGGGATCTGAAGTTGAAAGACACTTTTTATGTTAAAAATTAATAATAATGATAACAAAAAACAAAAAAAGAGGAAATAGGCTACTAACGTTCAATGTTACATTTCCATTTTGAAAAACGTTAGGCTACATAACTTACACTATAACAACCAAAGATATAAAAGATATGGTTACACTAGAACTTGTAACAATGTTATTTCACTCACCGGTCCATTTATGTTAATGGAGTGGACAAAATAGTAGGGACACCAGTCAATATAATGCACCCTAGTACACCACCACCACCACGCACTACCATCTCAATAATAAACATAAAATCATTTTAGATAATGTCAGCAAAACGTGAAAATGTATAAACTTTTAAAGATTTTATGAAGGAGCTTTTGAATTGGATTAAGATTGGACAGGTGTAATGATACCTGATGATGAAGTGGCCGGTGAGTGTATTAGGCAATATTTGTATTATTGGAAGAAAAAAAACAATCAACGGTAACCAAATAATAAAGCGTACTGACCTTTGAAAAATGACTGTGGGCTTAAGCAATGCCGAGTACTGCTGAAGAACGATGTATAAGACTATTGTGAGGATATCAGCAACTCTTCAGCTGCTGCAAGTCAACGGTTGAGGTTTGGCTAACATTAACTATTTATATAACGGCTAACGTTCTGGGTAACCATGGTGACGCCATATTGTGCATTATAAAAGGAGGACAGTTTGACAACAACCATAGTACTGATAATTACTCAGGCTAATGTTAATGGCTAGTAATTACTAGTAATGTAATAATTTGAAAGCTTGATGGTTAAGTAGGCCAAAGTTAGATTTGTAATTCTATGTGCTAGCTAGGCCTACTTATACATATCAGTTAGCTACTATAAGCACTGAGTATAGTCTTAGAAAAATTTAAACTAGCTAGTTTTTTAAAAAGCTGTCATTTAGGCCTACTTTTTAAGTTCAGCCACAAGCCTGTACTAAGGTTCTAAGTGTCTTTGACTGGTAGCAGTTGTTCCAGCCTTGGGAAGCTAGTGGTGGTAGATTCAGCTATCACGTTAAATGGGACCTATTATGCACTTCTACAGGTCTATATTTTTATTCTAGGGCACTGGGATGACTTTGCATGATTCACAGTTCAAAAAAAATCCTTATTATCTTTAAGGCTAGCTACTAACCCTGTACGCAGCCCCTAGCTCAGTTCGGCTCTGTCTAAAACAGGCCGTTTTAGCTCATGTATCTTTAAGATGCCCCTAGGCTACGTCAACAAACCATAAAGAAAACATTAAAAGTAGGATTTCATTACTTTTTCTTGTTTTTTACTCAATATTGTCAACTTGTCAAATACATCTGTACACATTTGCGATGTAATCCAATCCAAAATATGACAGGGGACATGTGTGACAACCTGACATCAACTCATTGGCAAAGAAAAGCTGTTGCCCTAGCTTTTGAATTGTAGGTAGCATTTAAAGGTATGTTTTTCTCAAGTTTTGGAGCTTTGACCATCATCATTACAGTATATAAATGGCAGAAAACACGAAAAAGCACAAGAGATTCCCTTTAAAGTTCAAACCTGACAAAACCTCAGATGTTGCTACTTACGCCAGCCAGCCGAAACAAATTATTTCCTCAGGTATTTCCATAGGCTTAGAGCTATTGAGTGGTTTCATGAAAGTCAATTTCAATTTTACTTAAATTGTAGGTTAATTATTTAAGTATTTAAGTGTGGGGATGACCCTGATAATAGTCAGTGAAATTGTTTTATACACTACAAGTGTTGCTGATACTTTAACCTTTAAAGTGTGTCTACTTTCATTTAGACAGACATTTGATTAGCTATTAAACTCAGCTGTATTCAGGAATACATGTATTACTGTGTAGCATTTACTTTTCCTTTTTATAGTTTCAGTATGCATATGTGTATGCCATTTATACTGCCCTAAATTCCCCTGTGTAATTATGTAAATTGCAAACTCCAAAATGAGTCATAGACAGTAAATGTTCCATCTGAATACTGTTCTTTGCCTCAGACAGAACCTGATTTCTCCTCAGGGATCACTAGATAAATGACTATAAAAACTGATCAAACATATGTATGTACATTTACTCAGATCCATGTACTGTTAAGCTGTGTCACTCTCACTGGTAGGATGAGTCAGGATATATTTTGCATAATGAAACTTGACTACATCTAGTGGTCAGAGTAGAAAGTACAAGTGTATGGTGTCCACCTATTTTTTGGGGGAAGGGAGGGGCACATATCACTATGACACATAAATGTAAGAGTGTAGTGTACACGTGTTATGTACAGACTAAAGCATTCAGTCATAATGTAAGCATACTTGAAATGATTATTGCTATAAAATAAAATCCATATTTAATTAAGATTTATTTCCAGTCTGACATACAAAATTAGTTTTTGTATAGATTACATTAAAATAACCAGTTTGCTACAAGATTTTGTCAGAGCATGACATTCAAATATAAAAAGAAGTTTGTATTCTTAAATTATAATCTGGAAGGTGTACCATTGAGAGTAAATCAGTTCTCCTTTTGGCACACAGCACAGTGTATGGATGAGCTTTTTTAAGTAACCAAGTGAATTCAGGGCCAGAATACCTTATTTATCCCAGAGAGTAATTCAGTTTTTATAGTCTACCCAGACCTTATACAAAACAAAAACATACACACACACACAAATTAACAGGTGAAGTGGGCTGTGCCAGAAACAACAGATAAGGACAGATGTGTACACTGACACCTTGTGTGGCCCATGCGTACTGACTCACACAATGACCATACCAACCATGTGAGAAGAAAGTAAAAACACAATTTAAACCAACTATTTGGTTAAGAAATGAATAAGGAATATAGTGTTTTGGGGCCACAAACAGAATTTTGTTTAGGGCCACCAAAATCCTAGGGTCGGCCCTGAGTGAGACAGACAGCACAGGCATACAAAGACAAACAGAAAGTAGTTGTTGCACTAGAGTGAATACTCATAGGACAGTGACTACATAAGTTATTTAACATGAACTGTAACCCCTCTTTTCAAATTAAACATTTTGATTTAGTAACAAAATTGCTTGAATAAATAAACTTAGTTACTGTTAATGTCAGTACTGTAGACCAAAAAGTGTCAGTTAATGACATCATTAATTGAAGTCTTCATGTTTCCAGTACGCAAGTGCGTTTGAAAAGCACCTTCCTGGTTTGGTTGGGTTTTTTCTCTGATGGGGAAATAAAGAGCAAAAATAAAAAGTTAAATTGCGTGTTTTCCAAAAGTACACTGATATGTTAAACATTTAACAATTAATTGGGGAGAACCGATTTAAAAGGGGAAATCAGAGCCACTCTTTAGTCTCCTCAATGTAATATTTAAATATAACTTACAGAGGTCTAATTCTGTATTTTTGTCACCTCTAGTATAGTGTAAAGGGCAGTAAAGCAAAAGTAAAAAGTTTCACTGATATATCACCAAAAACATTTCAAGTAACCTTAAGTTTCTATTTCTTTTTCCTCTCACACAGTGCGCCCTTTGTTCATGTATTTCCGCCCTAAAATGATTACGTAACTTTGGCGCCTCTGAGCCACCGTTTCCTTTCCCTTTAAATTGACCAAAAAGTGTAATAACATAAACAGACTCCTTCAGCGCGGGAAAGGGGACATCTGCTCGTCTGCAATGTAAAATTACCCGCCCTTCACTCTCATTGGCTACAGCGGTAGATGAACGTGCCCTTCGCTCCTTTTTATTGGCCAATATTGTTTCAATCTCATTGGACAAAAGCGTCTCAGCCAATCACAACGTAGAGAGAGCCCTGGCTGTCTCAGGTTACTATGTTGCAGACTTATTCTATTAGGCCGCTTTCATTGGCTGCTTCAGACACGTGGGAGTGGATTCCTGCAGCTGATTGGTTAGTTGACGGCTCGGGCGCGATTTTGCAACGCGGGACAACGATCCTGTGGGCGCACACAGGTCAGTCCAGAGCGGCCGCGTCAAAGAGGAAACTACCAGTCATCTTCACCTCTGACTGTATCTTCTGTGGATACTTTGTAGCGAAAGACGGATTTCTTTTCTTTGCCTCTGTGGAAATGAAGGACATATTCACTCCGGATTGATAGGGCGCACTCAAAACAATCAAATAGAAGTGAGACTTTTTTCTTTCTTTTTTTAAACTTGCTTTTCCGACTCAACACCGGGACATCTATCTTTTCATGATGGCTGATAACAAGCACCCGCATGTTATTTTTTGCAACGACTCTCCCAAAAGAGTTTTGGTGTCCGTCATCAAAACCACCCCGATCAAACCCACTAAAGCTGAGGCTCTGACGCCGACAAGCCCCGGATTCAGCGACTTCATGGTCTACCCGTGGAAATGGGGGGAGAACGCCCACAATGTGACTTTGAGCCCGGGCTCAGTGAGCGGGGCTTCGTCCCCTACCGGGACCCAGACGGCCAGAGAAGCAGACACTGCTCCTTCACCTGACCAGATGAAGGTACATGTTCAAACCCATTCATTACAAACTGTGTCATGAAAGTGATGTTGCTGCACAGACTGAGCAGTAATGACCAAAAAATATTGTAATAGCCTAGTATAGTATATAGGCTTTTGACAACACCGGATTACATGTACAACAGTTATAACTTAAAACAACATTTAAAATATATGTGACTACCAGTTATAACATTATTTAAGAGTGCATGCATTCTTCTATTGATATTTTTAAAGACAAACTATCCCAAACGGAGTAGTTGGAGAAGATCAGTGCAGTCTTGAGGTAAATGATTCTTAATATATTGAAATTAGACGAGTTAAAATTGGGAATTTATGTATGGACTCAGCCTTAATATGGCCGGGATTGAGAGTCATTTAAAAAAACGCCCGCGCATTAGGGTGTGACCTGGTGGATTTTAAACCCCAGTTACTTCCTGATTTGGGAGCAGCTGCTCATACATGACGTGTATGCGCGCCAAAAATGTAACCGGATGTGAATGAATGAATTATAATGAACAAACGTGCCACAATGTAACCCACGTGAGTTCAGCAAAGGAAATAATGATCGACATTATGTTTCAATGTATCGAGTACAAATCACTGGTAACTAACATGTACTGAATGCTTCTTTATAATAACACATATATATTCATATATGAAATAAAAAGTAGTTTTAACATCATGTGCCAATTAAAATTATACTTTCTGAACACGAGTTTTACACAAATTTGGTCGTTTGAAAACATTTGATACTCAAACTCTACAAATTACATTCAGGATCTGATGGTCTGCTGAATTTGAGATATGAAAGTGTGTTTTCTTGCTGTCAGGATGGTATCCGCAGAGGTCGTCCACGAGCTGACACCGTCCGGGAGCTGATAAATGAGGGCGAGACTTCATCCAGCCGGATCCGCTGCAACATCTGTAACCGGGTGTTCCCCAGAGAAAAGTCTCTCCAAGCTCATAAGAGAACACACACAGGTGAGTTCAGACAGCAAGGCATGGACATGGTTATAATGTCCTGATATGTTTTTTAAAAGTACTTTGGAATAAAAGGTGGGGATGTTGTGGTGGTATATAATGACCACTTTTAGAAGCAGAGAGGGTCATGTAAACATCTGTATAACCAGATGCTGAACAGGTGAGGGCACAGCTCTGTTCTGTCCCTACTATGATTGCAGCATTAACATTTGAAAATAGTGCATGTGTGTATTATTTTAAGCAGTACTGTGTAATAACTATTGAACAATTCAACAATTATCTAAATAACTTCCGCACCCCTTCTACAGGAGAGAGGCCCTATCTGTGTGACTATCCAAATTGTGGGAAGGCGTTTGTCCAGAGCGGTCAGCTGAAGACGCACCAGCGGCTGCACACTGGGGAAAAACCCTTTGTGTGCTCAGAGAAAGGTGCGTTTTTACTTGTCAGTCAGCATTTATCAAAATTAGACTGAAGCTGTAAGCCACAAGAGGTGGTCCATCGCATTGTTTTTAAAAGAGACTGTGTCATTAAACTGGATGAAGTGTTATTATTGTAGTAAGCAACAGTTTTTTTTGTTACCTTGAGATTTTAGGTACTTTCCACTGGTATGAAATTGGGCTCAGTTAGTGTGACTGAGTTGAGCTTATAATTGGTTGAATTATGTTTGAAGACTTTTGGAAAGTACCTGAAATACACAATTTTGACCACAATTGTTCATAGTATGCATACTATGAATAATAAAAAAATATGTACTAGCGGGGAATCACCACTAGAATTTTTGTAGTTAATAACAACGTGACAAGAAAATGATCTATTCATAGTCTTTACTGATTTTTAAAAAACTGAACTTGTGCATCAATGTCCCTTTTTAACAAAAACAGGTCTTGAATTACATATCGCAGCAACTTCAATATCACTGAGAAACATGACCTCTCATGGCTTACTGCATTTATTCACACCTGTTGATTAACATGTTGCTGCATTGTGCTTTTTCCTCAGGTTGTGGCAATCGGTTCACACATGCCAACCGTCACTGCCCCAAGCATCCTTTCTCCCGTCTGAAGAGGGAGGAACCGAAGGAGGGCCAAGGGAAGGCCCAGTCAGTGGACAACAAGGCTGTGGCAGAGTGGTTGGCAAAGTAAGTGGCTACATTTCTGGAATGATCTCAGCAGGTGGACTTGCAACCTGTACAGATGTAGTTTGAGAAAGAATGCATACTCTAACTTATAGTGCAGTTTCAGTTTGTTTCAATATGCGCTTTTCTCTCGTGTCCTTGCAGGTACTGGCGAACTCGCGAGCAACGCGCTCCAACAACCACCAAGGTGAAACCGCAGGGCAAGGCGAGAGCTGAAGACCAGGAGCAACAGGATCCCATGGAGTTCCTTCAGTCTGACGAGGAAAACGGGGAAGAGGAGGAGACCCCAGAGGAAGAGAAGGGCAGTCAGGGGGGAGCCGCCAAGCGTCGCCTCCAGGAGCAACGAGAGCGTCTCCACGGCGCTCTGGCGCTCATCGAGCTGGCCAACAACCTGTCTGCCTGAACTCCCACCCTCCTCCCTAAACCCCTCACCCCTCATATCTCCATTCCCAATCCGCCTTCCTGCAATATGTGCTGCAGCTAGAAATCATTCATAAACGCAGATCAGTGACTAGTTTAGTTTATTCTATCAAGTTGTGAAACCAGACTTTAAGAAAGAGCTGAATTGGCCCAAGATCAGTGTTAATGTACAGCAACATCTGTTCCCCTTTACAGCACCAGGAAGGCACAAGCTAAAGCACCTTATTCAGCTTCCATTTTATCCTTTTAGGCTGCTATTATTGTAGAATTGACTATATGAAGAATGTCTTTCTTTCTTCTGCCTTCTGAAGGCAAAGGAAGAATACCTGTTATGTTTTAATTTGTTTTGTTTGCACTTTGATGGTAACGAGTTTTTTTTAAGTATATTGTGAGTGTAAGAGAGTGTGTATGATTGATGTATATATGGATTAAGCTGAGATGGACAGAATGATACAGGGTGTGGTCAAACTTAAGAAAATATAAGTTGGCATCCTGATTGTCAGACAGCTCCTAGGTTTCATCTCTAGTGTCGCAAGCACAACTTTTCAGCCACCGATGTCAGCCAGCAGTGGCAGAAATGGACTGAGAAAGATTTCAGATCGTTTTAGCCTCCTTCACACAACTCTTTACAAGAAGCGGTGAGAATAGACAAAAAAAAAAGTCAGGGGAGCTGGATCAGTCTGACAGGAGACATGGTCATTTTTACATGCGAATGAGAGGTGATCATTGCAAGCCTAATCCAGAGGTCTGGCCAGGCACAAGCTTTGCCTAACAATCCAAACTTTTGACAGTTTCCACCACTTCTTTCAGTACAAATACATGAAATAGTATCCGCATGACATTACCAGAGATGCAAGGGAAAATCCATCCTCATGTCTTTTGGTTTGAGTTCCTTAATATTCTACAATATTTGGAGAACCAGAGTACTTCTTACAACATTGCCATATTCTCATTTTTCCAGCAGTTTTCCTCACAGACATGTATAAAATCTGCAGGCCAGAAGTTGTTTTCCAACCAGACAAGAGATATTTTTAGGAAGCATGATGTCAGCCATCTTTTATATTAAAAGGTGGCAGACCAGTTATGATACAGGCATAGCATCATGGTAGTGTGTGGTGCATGTATGTCATCTCATTTCAAAGTTTAAATTATGAGATATTTATTTCACCATGTTTTTTTCTGTTTTAGAGTGCTGACATCATGACGATGTCTAAAGGGAAATATTCTGAAATCTGCAAAAAATTTTAAAAAAGTTCTCAACCACATTAATTTAAAAATCCTTTTGAGCTAATAGGAATTGTCAGTTTTAGACATTTTGGTCCACATTGAAAGAAATGTAGTAAAGATATGTTTTAAATACTTGCACCCCCTATTAAGTCTTGGATTAAGCTTGCAATGCACTGAAGATTAGATTTGTCACGTGTCCAGGAAAATGGCACTTGTTTTTTTTTTTTTTTCATGAATTGATGTGTAGTGCAGGGTGCTTTTCTTTCTTTTCTGTTTTTTTTAAGCAACACTACATCATTCAACACTGTATGAAGCCTCTCATAACTGCCCTACATCTGGTTGTTTAGGGGAAACCTACACCTACAACCTGTCTCTCACTCTGTCACTCTAGCTGTGATGTTTGAATCTGTTTGATTTACAAAATTGCCCTTTTTTGTGGAGTTAAGGTGAAACTGGAAGGCAAGTCAATTGTTGATAATCAAAACACCAAATGATTTATTGTATCTGATTATAGTATATTGTGAAGCATTTTCTAACCCGTAGACTATTTTGTGGTTTTGAGAAATTTATGGCATTTAATATATACAGATTGTGTTTGTTAGACTATTGAGTGTGCACGATTTACCAAGAGCTTTGAAGTTTTGAATTTTAGTTTCAGTTGTCCCCTCTGCTAACAACTTCCAACAGTTTTCATGTTTGACATGTGTAGAGTGATCCTGCTTGCTTGGTAGACATTGTTACACATTTTAAAGTTAAGATTTCTCTGACAGCCTGCCCACACTGTTATACCACTTCTGGTCTTCAATAAACATTCACTGAACCGGATCCTGAATTCATGTGTTTTGTTTTAATTTATTCCTTTACAGTAGTAGTGGTGTTTATTAAATAACAGTAATAATCTATCCAGGGAAATTAAGTTATTGATTTCAAATAAATACAAAAGATAAGAAACAGTAGTTTTCTCCAATATGAAGCACAACAGTGACACCAAGTGGTGATAAATATAATATTGTCCATCTAGCTTGCAGAGTACTTCTCTTTAAGATCTTCTGCAATGTGAATCTTCAGCTCTTGTGTTCCTTCTGTGTTTCTTCCAGATGTTTCGTTGTTAAAAGTGAGATATGCATACACAAGTCCACCTGACATACTGCAAAGCCAAAGATAAAAGCAATGCATTGTTAGGCCATGGAAACATTTTTTATAACTTCCCTGTTACTTGATAGATTATAGATAATTGATTTTATTTCAAAGATGCCAGATATAACATCTTAGATATTAATAACTCATTTGTCTGGAAATATTTGAACTTGTACATCCTTGTTTTGCTCTGGATTGGCAATACAAGACTTGTATTTACTTAGTGACAGAATTTGGTCACATGAAGGAAAGAAACCTTTCAAGTGAAAGATTTCTAAATTGATCTTTACAAAAAAAAAAAAAATAGAAAAAAACAGATTCTTACCAAATGCTGAGGCCCAAGAAGTTTGTCCAAGAGAACAGGTAGTCTCCACCCACATAAATGCCAATAAAGGCTACAGCAACATTCTGGGGACATGTTATTTTGTTATATTGTTAGTATGTGAGGGATAAAAAAATGTGACAATGCATAAAGGAGGTGAGGAGAGTTAAGCTGTGGCAACATGTTGAACATGTTGCTCTTTTATCATGAACTACTGCATTTACTTTAATGAGAAAATCTGCCACATGTATCCTATGATAGTTTATCACTACTTGTCTGTCACTCGCATGATGCACAATCCAGATTGGAACGTTAAATATTTTCTAATTAAAAAGTTATATTAGAGGATTGTGTAACTTTGACAAAGGTATACACTCTGAGCCTACTTTCTAGTCCAAGGATCATATTCTTACCTGTGTGTTCTTACCTTTATTGCCCCGACTACAGTAGTAGTAAGCGCCGAGTTATAGTGGCTGCACAGGACTATGGAATACATCAGCACAAACCTGAAATAACAGAGCCAAGACTTTGATAAGCCGAGTCAGTAATGGAAGTATCAAAGTGCAACTTTTGAAGTTTACAAAAAGAAATCATTCATTCACTGAAATAAAGTGACGTACCCCATGAAGCAGGACATGAGAAAACAACAAATAAATGTGGCTTTAACCCAGTCTTCAAATGTGACTGCCTGTGGATCAAAACAGAAAAGGAGGTCATATAATAAAAGGAAACTACGGAAGAGAATTAGGGCCACTGTGGGGGAAAAAAGTGAGTTCTGACTTTTTTTCTCAGAATTCCGAGATTAAAGTCAGAATTCTGACTTTTTTCTCTGATTTTTTCTGATATTAAAGTCAGATTTCTGACTTTAATATCAGAATTCTGACTTTAAACTCAGAAAGTCAGAATTCTGACTTTAAACTCGGAATTCTGAGGAAAAAAGTCAGAACTCACTTTTTTTTCCACAGTGGCCCTAATCCTCTTCCGTAGTAAACAGTTTGGGGCATTTAAGACGAAAAAAAAACTTGATACGGTCACAGTTACATACCTTGTGTAAGTCTCCAGTAAATGCACTTGCCAAGAGAGTTGGTATAACAATGATTAGTGAGTTGTAAAATAAGACACCATATTTCCCAAGGCCCTTTACAAAAAAAGAGTCAAATATTTTATATAATGTGAGTAAAAATTGAACATACACAGATAACTTATGGGCATGTAAAGTTAAAAACCTATGGTCCATCTTTTATACAATTTTTAAACCGTAAAATGTATGAAATGATCATGAACAATAAAAATCAATATCAGTCAAAGTCTTGCATATCACTTCTTACAAATGTATAACTGAGAAAACAAGCTTTACTGTGCAGTAATAAAATCTGTTATAACCTCATAATACGTGGGGCAGCTGTGTACAGATCAAATTGTCTCTATTTGTACAAAATGTGCAGAGAATGTTACCTCAATGCCAAGTTTCTTCTTGGTGTACACACCGCTGGCAGCAGTGAAGGCATCATTAAGCAGGATGAAAGTATAACCCTCCACATCGAAGGCCAGGTCAGAACTAAAGGAGACAAAATAACTGGTTTCTTGGCACTTTGATTATTTCTTAAACCAGGAGTTTCAAAGTCTCAGACTGAGGGCCTCCCTTCAAACAAAGCATTGAAAAAGTTGCCCCCTCACCCTTAGTTTACTTGCTTATTTTCACTTAATTCCTGGATGCCTATGGGATCATGGTTATGTTATTTGATCCCATACACACTCAACAATTAAAACACTACAAATACACCAAATACATAAAGAGTCTGTCTTAAGGCATTCATTATTTTATGACTCTGGGGAAAAACAGTAAAATTCTCTAAAACTACTCTGAACTACCTCTGAACTAACATTTAGGCATTTCTACATGATCTGCTACTGACAACTAATGTCATATTTTTTCACTTCCATTCACTGAGCCTCCCCTGAAACTGTTTGGAGCCCCCCTTAGGAGGCCTGCCTCCCACTCTGGAAAGATATGTTTTGAACAAGGTGTTTCAATTCAAAATGAGTCAGTTTACTTTTAAAGAAAGAAAGTACCTTGCAGCAACCATGGCACCAAAGATTATAGCCACAACACTGTAAACAAGTCGCTTTGGGAACGTTTTTCTGAAAAAGAAACACAAAAGCATTGAGTGCAAAACCCAAAACTACACAGCAAGGCACACCAAATCAGGACTAGGGTTGACACTCTCTTTCTTTGTAAAATCACATCCACTTCTCTATGTGCACTGAAAGCTCCGCTCTTAATAAACCTGTCATAAATCTCCCTATATATTTCACAATACTTTCATACCAAATCTGTCATCATTCCTATACAATCATTCAATCATACTCTATTAAGCGCTTCAAAGCTAATAAAGATTATTCTAATCACTGATTAATGAGAAAATTATATTATTAATTAATTGTTTTGCCTATAAAACGTAAGAAAGTAGTGAAAAATGCCTGTTATGATTTCTTAAGCATTGTCCTAAAATGTCTTGATTTGTCTGACTGATAGACTAGAACCCAAAGATGTTCAGTTTATTATCATGACTAACACAAAAAGCTTCGAATCCTCAAATTTGAGATGCTCCAATAAGCAAATATTTGGTAGTTTTGCTTCATGATGACTAAAACGATTATTTGATTATCAAAATAGATGCTGATTCATTTTGGTTTCAATCGTTGCAGCTCTAGATATCTCTAATAGCACAAATTTAAAAAACATACCTTAATACATATATTTCCAGGATCATGGTCATCAAAATTGTGAATTTCCGTAATACCGTAAACATGGGTAAGCTGTAAAAGACACAACATGTTTTTGGAAAGACTCTTGAGTAAGCACTGTGAAACTTAATGACCAAAATGTGTTAAATGAGACCACAGTCAACCTGAGCTTTTTGGTGCTGGCCAGTCCTGTTATGTGGTTCCCGAGATACAACAATGGAAGAGGGAAAATCTGGCAAGAACATATCAGGATTTTGTCTTTTTGAAAATAGAATATAATTATATACTGTTAAGAGGTAAAACTGAAATGCCTTACTTTCAAGAGAACACTTTTGTCAAAATCTTGAAACTGGACTGTTTTTCTCTTTTTGGCAGCATAAAGGACAACAAGGGTGGTGATCATCTGAAAGAACAAAAACTATATGAGCCCAGTGACTGAAGAAGTAATCAGGTCCTTTACTTAAGTCAAAGTACCAATAAAGTAATGTAGAAGTACTCCATTACAAGTAAATTAGTGTACTGCATGACAAATCCTTTTAAGTAGAAGTACATACGTATTGGCAGCAAGGTGTGGTTAATTCAATCCTATTCAAGTGAATGGGAGAGTGGCCTCAGACTTTTGGACCCCACTGTATTTTTGACTATATTTTAGATGGTTAAGTCCAGTGGTTCCCAACTATAGGGGTCAGGCTCCTCCAAAGGGTCACCAGATAAATCTGAGGGGTTGTGAGATGATGTGAACAAAATTCTGACATACAAATCTCTCTTTAGTTTTTGGACTTTTTCCTTTAATTGGATCATTTTAACATTTATTGAATTGAAACTATTTAAGAAGTTCAGAGGGATAAATCACTATTTGGTGGACTCACAGACATGTGAAAATGTGACTCTGACTGCACACTGCTTTTTGCAAGACATCAAAAGCAAAAAAAAAGTTTGGAAACCCCTTGTTTAATCTTTAAAAGCTTGTTATGTTATCCATTGTGTCACATTTTCATTTGAAAAGTAACTAAAGCTGTCAAATAAATGTAGTGGAGTACAGACAGAGAGAGAGGGGGGGGGGGGGGGGGGGGTATGAAAATCCACACTGGGTCACTCACCTGGCCAAGTCCTAGACACATGTAGGATGGAAACCTGCAAAAGCAACAAGTTCTTTATCAGACCAGGACCAGGATCAGGAAAAGTGACTCCATAGTGACAAACGGCAAATAAAGCTTAGTATCCGGGTTATCCTCAGCCTCAGCCTCTCTCTCTCTCTCTCTCTCTCTCTCTCTCTCTCTCTCTCTCTCTCTCTCTCTCTCTCTCTCTCTCTCCCTTTCTTTGCGTGTGCGTGTGATTCCCATCGACAACAGTGTAATACCTAAAAAGTGACAGCACAAAACAGCGCCACCCACCTGAAGCTCGTGAGCACCGTTTTATTCACCACCGTGATCAGAAACGAGCTCCCGGCGTAAAACACGGCAGAGACAAACTTGAGCAGCCCGGAGTGTTCAGCAGCTTCCTGTCCGGCTGGAGCAGACATCATCACCAGCTCCTGGAGAACAAACTTGTCACACTGTCAAAGTGATTGCTATGGCTATGAGAATACAGTGTTTGAAAAGGCGAAGTGACTGCTGGTGTTTCTGCTGGTGTTTCCTGTCAACCAGTAGTGTCCACACAGGAAGAGGGGAGATGGGCGTTCCTCTCACATTATTATATAATAAACAGGAAGGGTCAAGCCCAGCCACAGCAGTATGACTTATTCTCCATGCTGTCGACCGACGTGGTAAAGTTAACAAATAAGAACATGATTACTGTATTCTAAAGGATGTGTCCTTGTATGTTTTATTATGAAAAACATTGCATAAATAGACATTTTATTCAAGATTTAAGAGATTATATTGTTATATTCTCAACAACACAACACATGGCAGCACTGAAGGCAGTGAAATGTTGTTCTTCGAGCTCTACTCAGAGTGAATAATAAAATGATAGAGAAGAGGAAGATAAAAGAGAGATAAATTAAAATAGGAACAAATATGTATTATATTGCACACTGGTATACAGATGTGTTACTGCACATCAGTGATATAAGATATCATGTTATGACATTGTGCAGCACATTTTGACATGTCTGGTAGCCATGCCAACTTAAACACTGGCTGATAAAAAAATACTTAATCATGCTTCATTGGGAAAGTAGACAAAGCTATAAGAAATGGCACTATGTCATTTGGACAGGTTGTTGAGGCAACTATGTTAATAAAGAAACACTTTGACAATGAATTTAAACCACAAAATGACAGTTAATTAAAATACTAAAAACTTGTGGCAGCCACTTTACTAACATGCTTATTATTGGTTCTATTTTATGGGGTCCTGGCAGAGTCAAGTGCCATAGCAAGTTATCTGACAGCCCGAAGAGAAACAAAAGTAAAATGTGCCACTTTGAAACCGGTTTCCTGAGTGAAAGTCTGCAAGGAGGAACTTGTACTTTAAGTGGGGTGTGGAGCCTGACAGTTGTGCCAACTATACAGTAAGATAAACATTTGCGGTTCGTTCTGTTTGCACGACACTGTTTGGCAAACCTGAGGAATTTGGAGGGGAGGAGATTAATAATAACATGTCAAATGTTCAATATAAAGTGACCACAGTAGCGCCACACACCACACCTTTACTAGCTACGAGTATATCCTCTAGAGGGTGCTGCTGCATTAGACCTGCTGTGACTTTCCCCCTCTGTGCTTCCAGATTTAATATCAGCAGTCTGACAGTTTCTATTATATTCTTGTTTGCTTAGAGTTATCTTTAAAAAAAACGTTGCCCTTTGAAGAAAGATGAACCACAGCAAAAACGTTGAATTGAATCAGTGTCAGGAGGATTACCGCAACAGATTAAACTTTTGGCAGGAGTACACCAGCCCTCACCTGTGACATTTATTATGGGTATTTGGCACCATCTTATTTGTTTGTTTAAAATATTTTTCTTACACTAAAGCTGAAGTCACAGAGCGTGATTGTCTCTTAAACCAGTCTGGATTTGACTTTGGGTTTCTGCTGACATAAATCCTGGCTCAGTCTAAGAGTGGCAACCCATCTCTAACTTTTTGTTAAGGGAAAGTCAAAGAGAGATTTGTTATGAAGTAACCTTTGCCAAATGTTCTTTGCCAATGTATATTTATCCCTGCATTGCACAACTGAAGCACTGGTTAGGGCAACTGAAGTTTATTTGATGAATACATGAACATTATTGTACTACTCAAAACATATAATAATTTTACTTATATCAGGTACTTTATAGTATTCTGTGTTTATAGTCAGGGTATTGAATCTCTAAGGTCTTAGGCTAGAGTGGAGGTCCAGGAGGGCTGAATGGGCACAGTGTAACCTGGCTTTGAGTACAAGGGAACATCACATAAAGGGAGGAAAAAACAATGAGGTGCAGAGCAACCTATGTGTGTGCTGAGACTACTGCTTTAAAGCAAACACTGGTCATTTAGTTTTTATGTGTGTGTGCTCATATTACGGTTACAAAGCAAACACTAACTATTCAGGGTTATTCAGGGAGAACACCTGCAGTTTTGAAGAACTTCATTAGAAAATGATTATTTGTCAAGGCTAAAGACAATGGTCAAATTACATAGATGTCCAAGAAGTGTCAAAGAAAGCCTCAAAACGGCTTCAAAAATTGACTTCCTGTTGATGATTTAGTTGCAATCTACTCTTATAAGGCCATGTCTTGAATATGGCACAGGGCTCTTTGTGGGATACAATAACAACATGAACTGGAAGCAAGTTCAAAATGTTCCCTTAAAATCACCAGAAGCCAATACAAACAGATTGAGACACTCAAGTCTGCATAATGTAGTTGGGCCAATCAATCAAGTGTCTCACAAGACAGTTTGGAAGCAGTTGATGAGGTGACGAAATATTGCTTCTGTGTTGGAAGTTACCTTTTAACCCTTACATACATGTTCTCCACAGTATCCTTTCATTGATCCCTGTGCCAAATTTCTGAACTGCAAATCTATTTTTTCATTCATGACTAGGCTACATTAATAGTGATTAATGAATTGGTGATTAACCATTAATTCACACACAGTCACACTGCACTGGGGTCATATGTTATGCTGTCTAAACAGCCATAATGATTTTGTTGCGCAATATTTTAAAATAATATTTTTTTGGGGCAGTCAAATTTAACCTAGAACATCTATTAACATAATGAAATATGGATAAAAATAAACAAAAGTTGAAATACTATTTAAATGTTACTAAATATCACAATGTAAAATACTTGACAAGTAAAGGTCCTGCATTTAAAATCTCATTTAAGTATACATTTAGAAGTGATATCAGTAAAAGTACTTTTTCAGACAATCAGCCCGTGACTAATATATTAAATACATTTATTAAAGAACATTATTAATAGTAATGAGTCAATGCATGAGCAGCATACTATGGTGTTTAAACTCATTTGTAAGAGGCACAAGAGGAATCTGAGTGAGGTGGTGAGATAATACATTTGGTGGGAAGGCAGAAAAAACATATTTCTGCTACATAATATTCAAAAGACATCTGAAACATGACAAAGAGACACAAATACACACTGATGTTTTTCGTACAAGCCATTGGGAAACACTGGTTTATAATACCATATTTATAACCTTATCATTATGTTATTTTAAGTAAAAACTTTACCTGAAAAGTAACTAGTAATTACAGTAGTCAAATAAATATAATGTAGTAGAAAATATGATATTTCCTTCTGAACTGTAGTGGAGTACCAAGTTAAGTACCGTAAAATTGTACTAACTTGAGTAAATGTACAGAGTTACACTGCACCACTAGTAGGTTTCTGTATATTAAGAACTATTTGATTTATCGTCTCTGGAGAAACCTACTCTAACCTACCTAGACATATAAATTAAAAGAAAGTATTTCCCCTGTGTGACTCAATGGGCCGATGACTGACAATTGCTGCAGGTGTTTTTTCTGCTGCTTTGATGGGATGAATAACAAATACCTCACTATTATGACACCCTGTAGCCTTGGGTCTCAAACTCGATATTAGTAACTCTGAATGGAGTACTGCGGAGACCTTTGATTTTATTGTGTCTTGTCATCAACACATATTTCATCTGATTCTTTCATTGCTATTACAGGATAGTTATTTAGAATTACTACAAGAATGTAATAGTAGTGTGTATTACAGTAGGAATTTACACAAAAGCGAAATTGTTCATTAATGAAATCTGGAAGGCTGTAAAATACTACAGGCAGCATCTGTTGCTACCCGATGAAGAACATCTACTGGCTTTCTTTCAGTCTTGGATGATGTAAATGTTGCTTTGGATTTTTCTGTTGCCCTGTGTCACAAACTGGCTCAACATATGTGATGAGGAGGGGAGACAAGTCAGAGTTCAAGTGCCAAAAGAAAATGTTTTATTGTAACTAAAATGAAATATATACAAAAAGCATGAGGTGTGGAGAGTAGTGACATCAGTAGTGAATGTAGTGTATGGATGAGTGAGACATTTGTGTGCTGGTGTTGAGTGTAAAAGGAAAACGCCAAAATGAACCCAGAACCTGTAGTGGCGTGGAGCCTAGGAGAGAGAGAGAGAGAGAGAGAGAAAGGGAGAGAGAGAGAGAGAGAGAGAGAGAGAGAGAGAGAGAGAGAGAGAGAGAGAGACCAGGCTGCCATTTATCACCTTGGTAGAGGCCTAGCCAGGTGTCAGCACCTTGCCCTAACAACCCTCCCTGACTACCAACTCCTGCAGGAAGTAATCAACTGCATGATGGCGAGCAGAAAGGGAGGGGTCGTAACAATACTAGATATCTGTATTTCTAAACCTTCAAGTCAGGCTCCAGAGCATGTTTTATAAGGAAAGGAGGCGTTCCATTAAAACAATAATATTTTATTTATTTTGGAAAAAGCATTTAAAATTTAACTCACAGTTGTTTTCCAGCATCTGTTTACAATATTTGATTTAAGCAAGATGAAGTAATCACCCAATAACAGGAGTAAGAATCAGATTTGGCCTGAGCTGGGTATGATCTTTCCAACTTTAAAAGGCTTAGAGGTGAGAATTCAAACAACAGGGAGCTGCCTAAATGTTTTTACACTCACAGATGTGTTCTTTAAATGCATTTAGGAGCAATACTTTCATAACAACAGATACGTTTTCATTAGTGATCCCAAATGTCCCAAGTATAAGAAAGCACCTCAGTTACAGTCAAATGATTACATCTATCATTCACCTTGAAGTGAATCCAAATAAGTCAAGTAGATGAGCTGAGTTAAGTTCTCCAAATGTTTCTATAACCTTTGCTCTATGTTGTGGCCTGTCTCAATGGAATGAGTCATGACAGAGAGAGGGAGCGGTGTCAGCGTTTTCATCATCAGAGGGCAAGACTGAACAGAGAAAGTCAATTTTACTTTCATTTATTGAAAACTTGAGGTTTACATATCTATGGGTACGTGGCAGCATTTTTTTAGATTTCTCAGATGTATGTAAAGTGTCCACAGTCTCTAAGTGGTCTCATCTAGTGTTGTGAGAAATAATTAACACAGACTGTCTCCAGGAAAATAAATTCAGCATCATCTGACTGTGTTTCTTCATGTAGTTAGAAAACAACCAGCACCAGTGAATGCCTCTGATGTTTATATTACTTTGACCACACAGATATGTTTGTATGTTTTATTTTCCAAAAGCAACATTGTTGTAAACAGAAAATCTCTCTTGATAGTTTGACTACATATGAAAAATGAAATAAAACACAAAAAAGTCACATTGTACAGAGATTGTTTTTACCACTGACGTAAACATATCAAGAAGCTGCTTTTCAGGAGTTAAATTGAAATATATTGCATAACTGACAAAAAGAAAAAAACAGGATAGTTTCTGTCAGATGCAAACTCTTGAAAACATCATAGTGAGAGATTTTATTTTTACTCCACAACTCAGTTAGCTGATCTCCGTTTCTTCCTCAGCTGAAGGAGCATCGTCACAATTTTCTTGAACTTGGGATGAGCACATATAGGCCTTCTCATGTCCTTTACATACATTCTACAGACCCAAAAAGAAAGAAAGTTTCAGTTTTAGATAAATGCAAGAAGATACTATATACAGTACTGTGCAAAGGTTTTAACTTATTTAAACTCTTAGATTAGTATCCATTCTTATCATGCAACACCATCAAAGAGGCATTTGATTAATCCCACATTTATTCTGTAGCATGACAACAACCCAAAACATAAAGAACTACCTTCACCTACAAGAGTCCTGACCTCAACATCATCACTTCAGTCTGGGATTAATTGAGGACACAGAAGTAACTGAGTTGCAATCAAGTTAAAGACGATTAGCACAACCGACCTGCCAAGTACCTTGAAAAACTGTATGCAGGTGTACCAAGGAGAACTGCTGCTGTTACAAAGGCAAAGCATGTTCACACCAAGAAAGGATCTGATTTAGGTTTCTTTGGTTTACTGATCTTTGTATTAAGTTAATTGATGCATAAAAACTATTTTAGCATTATTTTTCAAAACTTTACTTTTAATGCCTAAAACTGCACAGTTCTGTAATATATATATATATATATATATATAGATAGATATAATATTTATATATGAAACTATAAGATTAGAGTAATTGTTAAACCACAAATTAGACTAAGTGAATTTACATGCTCCTTTTGGCTGAACAATGTATGTCTTTGTCTCTAGATAATGTGGATACTAGATAATGAAACAACTTCAAAATCACTGCAATCTTTGAGTTTATTGTTGACCATAATCACTTACATCAGTGCGGAGATGTCACAGGCACCGTTGCTGTGCTGCATTTCCCATCTATGAACCCTCCTCAGGATCCGATTTGGAATGTAATTTTTTGTTGTGAGACAGCATTTTGGGATGCCAGCTACAATTTGTAGGAAGAAGAAAAAAGAACAACACAATATGGATATACAAAATAATTATATTTTTAAATGTGTTCAAGAATGATAAAAAAAGGACAAGCAAACATTAATTAAGAAAAACTCATTTTCAACTCAATTTCAGTAGTTTACCTTTTTCTGAAGAGCACAATACACTATATTAGACTTGTTTGGTTTGACAGAGAATGAAAATTATGACTATGAACTTTTACGCTCAGCAACTAAAAAACTTTTTGGGTGTGCAGTCAAATCTGCGGAAAGAAAGATTTGACTTTTTTTTCTTTTTTACAAATGGCTTTATGTCTCTCTGCTTTGGGGTACAGCTGCTTTGCCAGGAGTGAAGATTTATAACTAACTTCACCTGTGTTCTGTGTTCACCAGCACACGCACTGGAGCAGCAAAACGTCCATGTGGTAATTTTAAAAAAAAGGAAATTTGGAGTGCTGTCTTAGTTTTTCTGTTTCATTAATAACCACTTCAAAGTCAACATGTTGCAACAGGTTTAATATTATCCCTCTCATTTAAAACTAAAAAGCACCTAGATGTGCCAAATACTACATCCTTTCCCTACCACACACAAATAAAAGATCACAAACAAGAACTCAGAAACTGTTTATAACAATACAAAATGTTTCTTATTCAATGCTCCCTCCCCCACAAAATCTAAATATAAGAGCATATAAAAACTTTGTATTTCTCACTGGAGTCTTTACCTTCAGTGGAGGTGATGGCCAACGCACACAGACAGACAATCACGATCACGACTTTGAGATCCATGCTGGCAGAGGAAATGATGGCAGGAAATTTTGTCCTCGCTTTTTATAGGTCTGTATCGGCCCTGAAAACACACCTGTGCTCCCCGCCCACCACATACAGTGGCGTGTGAGTGTGTGTGTGTGAACGTGTGCTCTTGCCAGCTAGTAACATTTCCTTATGAATGCAACAGACATAACGGAATAAAACTGTGATGATTAATCACCCTAATAAAATACGAACGCCTTTGTGAAAACAACTGTTACTTTCACTTTGAGTTTGCATCTTTGTTCAAACAGGAATCTAAGGCTTAGGCAGGCTCAGACAGGTTTAATGAGCAATCTTTCCAAACGACCTTGTTTTATTAATGGCTACCAAATACAAGTTCAGCGACCTCGACATCCAGAGTCATGAAAGACAAGATATACTGAACGTCATAAGTTAAACAATTATGGTCAAATAGAACGAAGCAAAAAGCAAAATGATGCAAAACAATGCTCAAACAGGCAAAAGGAAATATTAACATTGATTTCACTGTTAAAAAACAACTGATTTCTTCTGTGAGTAACCTTTTTTGGCAGCGTTTTGGAGTAATGATTACAGGCTCGATCCAGAGAGAATGTGTTCAAGCAGCATTTTCCCTGTTGACACTGAATCCTGTTCATCCCTGCACCAGCTGAACCTTACCAGCAAAAAACTACAACAACATAAAATAAATCTTATTCATATTCCTCAAATACTTGTAAAGGCAAAAACCTCAAAACAAACAAAACAAACAATAAAACCAGACAGATATTGTTTACGGTGTTATTGATACAAATGAATCCATGTTGACTTTGATAAAGATCAGTGATGACATTTTATGTTGACTTAACATGCAGGTACTCTCGGGTGTGGCTTGCAAGCTGTTGAATGTTGTGCAATTTTATAGAGCATGCAAACCAAACAACAATAATAATAATTTCTGAAAAAACCCCACTCAAAAACAATCAGGGGAATTTTGCTAGTAGCACAAAAGAAAGATTGACGTCTTGGGTGTTTGAAACCGGAAAAGATGGTGACGTGGTAGCAGTCAAAAGCCAACAAATGGAAACATCTTTATACAGTCAGTTTGACATGTCACATTCAGAAAAGACAAGGCGTGATGAATGAAAATGGCAGAAGGCTGAATTCAATTTAGCCGATTCAGTTTCAGGGTCGTGGTATTGTGAATGTTGGCTCACTGTTAATGAGACACTTGGATAACTTGAGGTGTTGTTAATGTTATTAGCAACACCTGTGCTTTTTCTTACTGTGACAGGTCAAAATGTCTGTTATGAAAAAGGCCCATTGACACTCCAACTGCTTTGTGTTGTGTATCCCGTAATGTTGCTTGAATTGTAGGTCCCTTTGCTTCATTCAATTTCAGGTTACTGTTAAATAGATAATTACCAGTGATTCCAACTGTAAATGAATCCATTTCAAAATCAGCCAAGCAGAACTTTACAATAACTCAGCTGTGCAAAAATTGGTCAATCTGGGCTCAAAAGATGTCAAAATAAAAGGGTTTCTGCTTATACCATATGTTCGTCTACACATCTGTCTGAATGCAATATGTGAAAATGTGTGTTTATATTGATTTAATAAGGTGAAAGTTTCAGAGCATTTTCCAAGTTTTTAATAAGTTTATGATGCTCAAAGTGGGATTGAAAAACAAGTTTAGGTTAAAAAAGGCCCATCAAGTAATGGGTTAAAAATTAAAGGCTTTCCTGCGGCAATGAACATAAATTAGGTCTTGAAAGTTGATGTAAATAATTTCTATACTTTTATTGTTTACTTTCAACCCTCTGTCTGTATAAAAGCATGGAGGAGTAGGCGTGACGGTCTGGGGCTCTTTTGTTGGATTCTGAGTTGGTGACTTGCACAGAATGACTGGCACCCTGGACCAAAAAGGCTACCGCAGCATTTTGCAGAGGTATGCAGTACACTCTGGTCTATGCCTAGTTGGTCTGGTATTCATCCAACTGCAAGATAATGACCCGAAACATCCCCCCAGGCTGTGTCAGAACTACCTTAGAAGAAAAGAACAAGAAAATCTGGACAGAAATGAAAGAAACCAAGTGTAACATATTTGTGTAAGAAGCGTGTGAACTTACTGGAATATATTTGATTCCCATTGCAGAAAGTATGAGTGTGTTCAGCTTTTACAGCGCATCCGGAAAGTATTCACACCCCTTCACTTTCCCCACATTTTGTTATGATATAGGCTTATTCCAAAATGGATTCAATTCCTTTTTTTCTCATCAATCTACACACAATACCCCATAATGACAAAGCGACATTTTTTGCAAATAACAATAACAAACTGAAATTTTACATGTACATAAGTATTCACACCCTTTACTCAGTACTTTGTTGAGGCACCCATGGCAGCGATTACAGCCTCAAGTCTTCTTGGGTATGAAGCTACAAGCTTGGCACACATGTATTTATGGTATTTCTCCCATTCTTCTCTGCAGATCCACTCAAGCTCTCAAGCTCAAGGTTAGATGGGGAGCGTGGCTGAACAGCTATTTTCAGGTATTTCCAGAGATGTTCAATCAGGTTCAAGTCTGGGCTCTGGCTGGGCCACTCCTTCGTTGTATTGGCAGTGTACTTAGGGTCGTTGGAAGATGAACCTTCGCCCCAGTCTGAGGTCCGGATTTTCATCAAGGATCTCTCTGTACTTTGCTCCGTTCATCTTTCCCTCGATCCTGACTAGTCTCCCAGTTCCTGC
This sequence comes from Scomber japonicus, assembly GCF_027409825.1. Classification (NCBI taxonomy): domain Eukaryota; kingdom Metazoa; phylum Chordata; class Actinopteri; order Scombriformes; family Scombridae; genus Scomber; species Scomber japonicus. Next base: position 16,845,649 of record NC_070586.1, on the reverse strand, counting down.
CACTGAAAAACATCCCCGCAGCATGATGCTGCCACCACCATGATGCTGCCACCACCATGCTTCACTGTAGGGATGGTATTAGTCAGGTGATGAGAGGTGCCTGGTTTCCTCCAGACATAACGCTTGGCATTCAGCCAAAGATTTCAATCTTGGTTTCACCAGACCAGAGAATCTTGTTTCTCATGGTTTGAGAGTCCTTTAAGTGCCTTCTGGCAAACTCTAAGCGGGCTGCCATGTGCTTTTTACCGAGTAGAGGCTTCCGTCTGGCCACTCTACTATAAAGGCCTGATTGGTAGAGTGCTGCAGAGATGGTTGTCCTTCTGGAAGGTTCTCCCTTCTCTACAGAGGAACGCTGGAGCTCTGTCAGAGTGACCATCAGGTTCTCCCTAACCAAGGCACTTCTCCCCCGATTGCTCAGTTTGGCTGGGTGGCCAGCTCCAGAAAGAGTCCTGGTGGCTCCAAACTTCTTCCATTTATGAATGATGGAGACCACTGTGCTCTTCAGGACCTTCAATGCTGCAGAATTTTTTTTGTACCCTTTCCTAGATCTGTGCCTCGATACAATCCTGTCTCGGAAGTCTACAGACAATTCCTTTGATTTCATGGCTTGGTTTCTGCTCTGACATGCACTGTCAACAGTGGGACCTTATATGGCCTTTCCAAATCATGTCCAATCAATTGAATTTATTACAGGTGTGAATACTTATGTACATGCAATATTTCAGTTAGTTATTTTTAATAAATTTGCAAGAATTTCTAAAAACACTTTTTTGTTTTGTCATTATGGGGTACTGTGTGTAGATGCACTGTATATCTGCAAAGATGTGGCTAATTTGATGAGTCAGAAATTTGAATGAATTTTTTTTGCACAAAAAAATGTTCTTCCTCCAATAGTTTATTTGTGCAGTGAAATGTTAAAGGGGATATTTGCCTTTTTGTGGTTTTCTGTTATTTAAGCTTGAGGTTAATTTACATAGAAATGATTCTGGCTAAAACATGTGCCGATGTATTTAAGATGTTAACGATTCAGGTAAAGAACAAGAAAAAGTAGTGAAGTACTACTACAGTAGTTTGCTTCATGGCTGGAAATAAACCAGCCTGTTTTAAACAGAGGCTGAACTGATTAGCTGCATGAAGAACCAGAATAAGATAAACAGATTTTTTTGAACTGCAATTCATACAAAGATATTTCAGTAGAGTGCCAGATTATAAATATAGATCTCTTAAACTAAGTAAATTTCAATAAAAATGGGGAAAATGGAGACGCTCTAAAACTTTTGACCAGTAGTGTATAATTAGCATCACTGCTGCAACATGGTCTAGTGTGTAATAAAGTGTTGCTGGATAGAAACACAACACAATTTCCTAAAAATGTTCTCAGATTTGCCACACACTTATCAAATCAATCAGAACAAGTAACCACCAGCATCCGTTTCGAACTAGAGGTGAAACTGCCCCCATATAGTCTGGGTGGGAAAATGCGATATCAAATCACATCACACAAACACACACACACACACACAAAAGAATATGACAATTAGGCTTAATTTTCTTTCAGCCATGCGAACTAGACATGTTGAAACACAGCTGTGCTGGCTCTACAACACTGTTCACTAACTTTATTGGTGAGTGTTTGGACTATTCAGACGATTTGCCAGAACAACTATCATTAAATCTACCTTAAAACGCCCAGTTTTCTTAAAAGATCCATTGTTTGATGTCACTTCTTTACAAATAGTAGAACCATTAAATCTAGTTTTATGTAAACAGCTGCATCTGAACGAACTGTGTCTTCTGGAAAATTACGACCCTTGAGCAAGTTCAAGTGATTGACATTTGTGAAAATCATGGCTGGTTTCGCAGGTGTAGTTTTATATGTTGGGTAATAACACATTCCTTTCACCTCAGCGCACTTTCCCATAAACACACACACATGCATGCATGTACAGGACGGTTTAAGTAGTTAACAGAGAATCAATAACAGGTTTTATCAGTCAATCACCTATTAAAAGGTGTAATTATGTTGAAACCTGGGAATAACGAGAGCAGACGACAGAAGTTTTTTTGGCAGTGATACAGTCTATTGTTGTTCCCTTTTTCAATATACAATAACATTTCTACTACACAAGAAAACTGTTCAAGCATTGTCATTCAGCTGTTTTACACCGATGTCTGCAGCAACCTTTATCTCTGACTTATTTACAGTGTTCTCTGCTATAACTCTCTTAGTTGAACTGGAGTATTAAGGTGTGTAATATCCTCTCATTTAGAATAAAATTTGTTTACAGTATGTGCATTAATATATACATTTCTAAGGTTAGAACAAACATGATATTTACTCATGATTCCTCTCCCCCAGAATCTAAATAATGCAAGTTGTCTTTTCAGATACAGGATTAGCACAGTAGTAGGGGTTGAGAGATCAAAGTATGTCTTGGCATTTTATTGGTTTAAGGTTCGATTCTCAAGGCTTGCACCTCGGGGCCCTGAGGAGCAGAGGGACCTGCAGAGATACAGTATCAGTACTCAGTCTGTCCTCTGGTGGCCACATGCAGTAGGCGCAGCAACAGCTCTGCAGGTGAGCTTGCTGCAGAGCCGTGGGCTGGTTCTGAGGCCTCACTCTCCCCCAGGCAATCCGAGTCCACCACACAGCTCTCTGTCACAACACGAGAGGAAGGTTGGAAAAGAAAAGAACTTTATTCAAACTGCCCATTGAGCAATTCATGCTGTATTAACATCATTAAACAGTGAGTACCTGAGTTACAGCAGAGTCCTGAAGCAGCACAGTGCCCACCATCAGATCCGCAGGGTCTCCCTCCTGTCTGACAGGGGGTGAGCAGGTAGTTCTCCTCCATGCAGTGAGCTGTTTCCGAGGAGCCCAGCATGCAGCCGATGCCCTCCCCACAGCAGATACTGGGTCCGAAGCAGCGGCCCCTATCCCCGGGGCCACATGGCATGCACTACAGGAAGAATTGCACAGATACCATGTATTTTCAGGTGCAATAAAACAATAATATTATTTTTTGAAGCATGAGCTGGCCAGTGTTAACTTACATTCAATTTGCTGAAATATTTCTGATGTTCTCTAATCTATCCTGAGAACTACTTTGAATTTTCGGAAATACATGAACTCTTCCTTCACATGCAACATTGATGATGGACATGTTATTAGCTGGAAAAAACTGTACTTAATTACACGAAAACATCCAGTCTACCTTGTTTTCAAAACAGATTGCATGCACTGATTTCTGTTGTGCACATGCATCTCACTACCCTAGTAATCATAAAATTGTGAAAATAAATAGAAAAAGAAAACATCAGAAAATAGTTTCATGAGGCACAAGACAGAGCACCATACACTCACATTTTGTATGAAGCAAATACCGATTTAAATTAATTGTCATATTTACTTTTCTTTTCTTTAAATCTAATTGTAGCGTTGCCTTTCTGTGGGGAACACACAATTTCAACTTATTTGTACATAGCTTAACTTTACTTTTTTTCCTGCTAAATTGTTTTTGATTTTCTTCGTTTTAATACTTTTCTCTCAAAAGTCATTTTCCTTAACAGTGATAAAGTAAAAATGGGTATGTTATTCCTTTTCCTCTTTATAGTTGGATACTGAAAGGACTGGTAATAGCAAAAAAATTTCTTATGAATTCCACATTAATGTAACTATCCTTATCATACTGCATGATTTTAAATGATAATCAATATTTTAAATGAAATTAGTTAATTTCCAAATCTCAATTTCCAAAGGAGTAAAAAACAAAACGAAAGTAAGAAAGTCAGTGATGATCATGGTCCTCACCTGTCTGAGTCCAGACTCCGACAGTGCTCGTTTCCCTCCTCGGGGGCAGTTCTGGATGTAACAGGCGGAGGAGAGGGCGAGAAGTCCCAGGACGCACAGGGGAAACATGGAGTAAGGCATCGCTGCTGGTTCAGATAAGAGCCGTGGACCTGGAGTTCCTCCGCCTGGTGGGTGTCTGACGGATACCCCGGTCGACTCCTCACTTATAAGCAGATGGACATGATCTGACAAAGGGCTGACAGTTGGATCTGACGTCACTGTCGTGCAGCTTTGCTCGCCGCGGGTACGCGTGCCCGAAGGCCACCGGCTTGCGCGCGGCGTGTGCGCGAGGGGTCGCAGCAGATATGGCTCTGCATCAGATGTGTGCCATCTAACAAATCTGCACAAGAAAACAGCGATGACAACAGGAGATGCCTTTTCTGTATTCAAGACTGCGCCACGTTTATTGGAACAACTTTTTTGAATAATTTGGGCCTGGGTGCCAGATGGCAGGAGGGCACACACTAAAAATGGCATGACATGAGCAATTAATTGGAGTTTGTGGACAACTAATTAGATTTAAGCACTGATTAAGTACATTTCATGAAGATCATGCACAGTACAGGTGCTCATCACTGTGGACAGACATTTCTGACTTGTCACATGAAGGCAACAGTGTTAGCATCATGACAACCTCAAGGTCACACAAATTATCCCTTTGGCATAATTTAAGACTTAATGAGCATTTTAATTAACATTTGAAATAAACACAAGTCATTTCAGCTCATTATTCTGTTTTGTGTCTTGTTGCATGCTTAGGGTTCCAGCTAACCTATTAGGTGTTGTGATGCTGATTAACAGGTAAGTGATGAATTGCAAAAACTGAGCATCAGAGCAGAGAACAGGTGTGAAGGTGTTCTTTAATCACAGTCACAGTATTCAAGCGTCATCATTCAATAAATACAGGATGTGGTGCCCTTGTGCATCACTGTACTGAACTGAATTATATAAAAAATGCAACTCAATATCTTTACAAAATATGATGTCTGTAATGAAACTTTAAGTACACACAAATGTCATAAGCTGTGATTCAACTCATGATATTGGGTGAATTTACCGGTTAAAGCATGATCAAATGTATATTATATAATAATAAACTTCAGCTTCTCCACTGCCGGATGTACAAGAAACCAAAACTTTTGACAGTTGACAGTCTTTTTTTTTATTTTTTATTACTAATTAAAATGTAATGGAAGTGCTATATCTACCACTAACATTTATCCATCTTTCGTTTACAAGCAGAAAGTTAATAGGGGTGGTCTTATTGTTCAGGTGCATAACCGCAACGTCCATGGTTTGATTATCTGCCGGGAGACCCTCATCACACCCCTCTCTCTTTCCTCCCCTTGTTTCCTGTGTCACTCAATGACTTTCACATAAAGGCAGAAGGCCAAAAAAAGAATCTTAAAAAAGAAAAAAAAAAAAAAGACACCTGATTTCAGTCTTTGCTCTCGCTGAGCGGATACAGGATCATGACCTTGGTTAAGCTAAATGTTGTCAGGGAAACCAACCAATGAATTACGCTGTATGTGATTGCGAAGCCCAATAAATACTGTTTTTTCCTGACTTTAGTCTGTTTATCCTTTTTATCGATGGTTAAGGTGAAGTGTTAAGAGGCAGAAAATGCAGAGATGGGCAAGAACACTCAGCAGGAGGACGTGCAGTAAAACCTCTGCTGGAAACCACGGTGTATACAATTTATTATTTAGCATCGAACCTTAAAGGGAACATGGAGAAAAAACAATACATAATTCCAGTGGGTGGTAGTGATGTGACAAAAGCTTGACTGAATTATACCAATTTTCTAGAAATTAACACTGCCTGATTTACACTTGCCATTTAAATACATATTAGATTTCATGCCCCACATGTACAAAAGTAGTAAAAAAAAAAAAAAAAAAAAAAGAGTCCATCATATGTTCCAGTCAGTACATTTTCTGCCTGCATTTCTCTTTTAAAGGCAACAACATTTATGCAAGAGTGGAGGGAGTGTAAAGTAGTGAATAAAATGAAGAAAGGAAGAAAGGCTGGACTTGAGATGAGGACAGTGCTAACATGACATCAGGAGGGAAGCTGATCAGCTGAGACCCTTACTGTTTCATCACAATGACCACACAGCCTTGGTCTACTCGATTCACACTTTAATTCTCCTGGCCTCTCGATGCATTTCTTTGTGTGTCCTCAAAACTTCTACAAATGATCTGTACAAAGGCTGCAGAACCAAGGCTGCAGCCTCATGCCAATTCTTAATGAAAAGGTTAAGACTGGAAAGTGGAGGTGGAGGAGAGGAGGATGGAGGTGGAGGACAAGATTTTTTTTTTCATTTAGAAAAAAAAAATCTTTAAGGTTTGCTTTCAGTGATGTTTTTTCTTCACCTGTGATAATTAAAAACAAAACTCTGACCTACTTTTTTCATGTCAATTGTTTAACGGACAATTTTAGTAGAGTAAACAAAATTGAAGAAATACTACAAATGAAATGGCTGTTGAACATAACAAACTTGACAAATGACTGAAATTACAATAGTTATTATGAATTTCATAAATGTTTAGAGAGAATTTACATCCTCAGCAGTTATAAAATACAACAACCATGAGGTAGCGTCAAACAAAGTTTATCGTCTATAATTCTGTCATCACCTTGAGGACAGTCCTCATTTCTTCACAGGCTTTAAAGGTTTGTCTTTTTTACGCCACTTGTCAATGATGCACACGTATGATGTCATTACGAGAGATCAGGCTTTGGCAGGCGGGGCATGAGATGTGATGACATGTTCCTGTGGTGACGGAGTTTAGTTGCTGTGATTCCCTCCGCAGGCAGGCACGACAGAGCAAGTGACCACAGGTTAGACGGTAGACAGGTGATGCAGATGTGGAGTAAACGGAGACAACGCAGGAACACGCAGAGCACGTCTTCTCGCCTGGTGAACAAATGTTAGGGAGAAAGTTAGAAATGAATTAATAGATTTATATTCATTTAACATCAGGCATCAGGTTCAAATTCTCAGACACAGCTGTGTGTTGTTCAATTGTGTTTTCCAGAGCATTTCAGAAGTTTCCTTCTTGGTGTACTCCCTTTCTCTCAAACAACTAGATCCTCAGTTTTTGATTTCCTACACCCCTGAATGCCTCTCAACAATGAATTAACCAAGTGTTGCAAATTACTCAATCACTTGAGAAACGATCACAAAAGTACGAGAGGTTTTCCAGTAAAAAACAACCTCAACATGGCTTGTGGCTACACTCAATTTTGGTCAATCCATTCTCCTGAAAATCTAACAAGATTAAAGGGCTGTCCACACCGAGAGAGACAACTATAATAATAGGTTTTAAATGTATAGTTTTAAATGTCGTTCTAATTCGAGTGGATGGTGGAGTCCACACCACAACTATAACGATAACAATAGAGGAGAACTATATGGTTGGAATCACTTTCGGAGTGATTTAATGAACTCTCAATAAAAATCCTTATTTATTCATTTGAATGCAGTTTTGCTCCCCTCTCACCACAGACTGACGTGCTGCAAATTGGAGCAGGATGACAGAGGTGATTTCGTTAGATAGGTCTTTATTATTACAAAGATGCTGGAACTTCTTTGTAATGTTCTCTATTATAATGTAAAAAAACAACAAAGTTAGCAGATCATTCAGGCTTCAGATCTGTGCTCATACAGTGTGTCACTGCTGCAGCGGTGCACTTTTACACACCGCGCTTCAACATGTGCTGCTGTCAGTCGGGTCAGTTTGGTCTGTGAACTCTTCTGTTTTTCTTTTTATTTCTCCGTACATCATTCTCATCAATAATTAGCTGCGGACACAGCTGGAGCATGCAGCGAGTGCTTGACACCGCTGTTTACAGTACGTTATCATTCTCAGTGTGGACGCTCGCCTACTGTGTAAATCATGATTGAATGAGATTAAATAATCTAAAATCCCATTTGATATTATGATGGTGTTTTGGTATCTGGGCTAAAATTCAGTCAGTGATATTTAACATATTCAGATTGTGTAACTCAAAAGCAGAGATATTGTGTTGCTTAATATGAAAGGAAGAAGAGTGACCAACATATAGAGTTGCTGAAATGGCATTATTTAGATTGAAATCTGGTTCATCCTGTGATATCTTGTCTACAACAAAGACTGCTTCCACTGCTTTTCTCAAATTATCATCCATTGTTTTCCAAGATCAGTGTCATATTAATCGCTTACACTTTTTCCCTGCTGTTGCTGCTACACAACAAGCTGCACACTGGCACGGACAAACAGAGCGCTACTAGTGATAAAGCAATGGAATCAAAGGACTAATGAAAGAGAGAACTGCATGTTGTAACTTGAGCAAACCAACACAAATGCTTTGTGCAAGCTAAAAAAGGGTCATTGAACTGAATTATAATGCAGGAAAGGTCCAAAAAATAACTATGGACGTTTGAGCCTCACATTTGAATCTATTGTAATTTCTATGGAATCAAACTAACTGCAAAAAAACAAAGCTTGAAAGCCAGAGCAGTATGTTTTGAAGTACAATATTTTGGAAGGAGTATTACCTAAAGTGTTTCACAGTGCACTTTTACAAATCCTACCTGTTGGCACGCTTGAAGTATCTGCTTTCTGGCATTGCTGTGAGCTGTCAGGTGACTCAGAGCCAGGAGTAACCTGCCGCTGCAATGACAGATTTGAGGTGAAGGAGGGTCGGCCTCTCAGGGCAGAGAAGAGGGCTTCGTCCAGGCTGGCTGACAAACGCTGCTCGTGAGAGCTGCAGCTAGGTTCTGAGGAGGAATGGTGATGGAGCAAATGTTCACAAACAGACAAAAAAGATAAAACACACAGACATACAAAAAGGTGGACATATGTTAAAAGAAAATGTCTCTTCTTACCTGAGGTTATATCAATTTTTGGTCTTTTTGTTTGAAGTAGTCGTTGCTTCTCATCCGTCAACTCTTCTGTTGACTCTTTAAGAAATCCACTTAGATCTCGTTTCTTCCTCCTATCAAACTCTAATTTATTATCTTTAGTAAGCGGCTGGGAGTTAGATGTATAATTCCTATTTCCTGATGAATGTCCCGAGGCAGTGTCTTCTATGTGTGTAATCCTGTTTGTGTTTCTGGTGCCAGCATTATACTGTATATTAGTGCTGTTTAGAGAGCTGTTACTGGGACATGGAGAGTTGTTTGGGGACTCTCCTTCCTCAACAGAAGCGATGAGCCTTGAGGGCTGTGGATTTTCTCGCTCCCCTCGTCTCCCCACCGTTCCATCCCTCCTCAAGTCACCCCTCTGCAAGATGAAGTGGTCAATGCGGCTTTTCAGTTGGGGATTTGGGAGAGGCTGGGAGGTCGCAGTGAACGGGACACTAGTGAAGGGGTCATTAGGGGGTCGACCCCAAGTGGCTTCCCTCTTCTGGTACTCCTCCAGGGTAGCGTTGTCTACTGACACACCACTGGGCAGCAGCATCGGAAGCGTCATTACCTCCTGAGTTATGGGGTCGAGGAACTCTTCTGGGATTGCATGATTGCTAGAGTCAGAAAAAAAACTATTATCTTGTTTCTTACACACATTTATAAAGCAGAAGGAGATAAGAATGTTACAGTGGCTCATGAATACATACCTTTGAGTTGTTGTTGCTTGCAGTGGCCGTTTGGTCTGACTGACAGAAGGGCTAAAAATAGAAGGCCGTGGCAGTCGTCTCTCACTGGCCTCGTGCACTCTTCTAATTCTCTCCACTTTGTCTGCAGGGCAAAAGCGAGCAGGTTGTCCCCACACGGCCAAAGCCTTGAGCCCCAGCGCAGATGCAGAACCACCGACTGGCACAGTCACACGGAGTTGCGTTACAGAGCCTAATGAAACCAGTCCCCGATTCCAAAGTTCCTCCTGCCGACAGTTGGCAGGTTTTGGAGGCGGAGCTGAGAGGAATGGCGGCCGGGGACAAAAATGTGAACGCGAGAAACAGATTTGGGTTTCCTCCCTAAGCTCGCAACGACCTACCAGTCTAAACTTGGGCTCAGAACTACTGGATTGAGTGTTTGACTGAGCATGCTCTTTGGGCTTCTGCCCACTGTGCGTCTTGCCTCTTTGTTGATCCAGAGCCTCCTCACCCCAACTTTGGGCCTGAACACTCCACTGGTGTCCCATAAACCGGCCAGATTTATTACCACGTTCTGGTTCTGTTTTTTGTTTTGGTACCTGCATGTGCATTTGTTCCTTTCGCTGGCCCTGTTCATGGCCTTGACCCTTGCCATAATTCTGGGAAGGTAGAGGATCGGAGCTGGTGCTGATCTCTAGTTTCTTGCAGGCCTGACCCCGGTCCATACCCCAGGGACACAGCTCCACATCCACCCTGCACAGCTCCACCTGGAAGCCAAACTTCAGTGTCACCTGAGTGGAATGGACCAAGAATGGATGTCAATGATGGGGATGAATATAGACATTTTGCCATGGGTTTTTACTGTTCACATGGAGCCTAATGTCTTGAGTCAGAGCACATGCCCCTCAAAAGGTCTCCGTACGGCCCTGCACCACACATTGCTACCTAGTCTGTGGGAAACACTGCTCTCACTGGGTCAATGATGTTATGTACTTCTTAAAGCTAGAAAAAATCAAATACACACTCAAGGGATCCTCTCAATCGTTCTTCAAAATATGGAGGCCCCTTTATGACTCCTTGCTCCTTGACAATGAATAGGGTGGAACAGTGCTCATGCCTCAGGTATGTAAACAGGAACACAAAAGGCTATTTACAAATCCTTATCCCTCAGATGTTATAACTTGAATTAAAAAGGTGAAATACTTGTAATGATCCAACTTCCACATCACATGCACTTTTGTGTGTCGGTCACACTTCAGTCTGTTGATATGTGAAGCTAAGTGTGTCTAAAGCAAGTCTACCCATTTGCAACAGCATCATCTCACCTGTACTGGTGGACGCAGGAAGTACTCCAGCTTAAAGCCTCGCTTCCGTAGAGCCGGGTCCGTGGACACAAGGTTTGTGACATCATACCCGTCTGCGCACAGCTGCAGGCGAGAGACAAATCAAACAGGAATTAAACATCTGCAGTGGATGCACACATAATGAAAAGTTTAAAGTTTGTTAGATAATAGATGCAGCAAGTGGTGATTACTCGAGAAAAATGTCCTCAGCCAGAATCAAAGCCAGAACTTCATGTCATTTTAATAACAATACTAATTTTGTGGAACTGGTGAATGTTTCTGGTGTAGTACATGACTAACCTCATGTGTCTGTCATGCTAAATTGGTTAAATAACAAAGATTTGTAAGTGTTTATGTAGGTTAATAAATTCTGGAAAAGTTTTGAGCCTCATCTCACTGTAAATGTGGCTCGGCCAAGAGCAGCACCTTTACGTCAGAGTCTGACGTAAAGGTGCTGCTCATGAACATTATATACACTACAAAACAATGTAAAATCTCACATAGAATGAAAAGCACAAAGATGATGTAGAAGAGTAAAAAAAAATACAACTGAAAAACTCTCGAAGGAGTGAAAGAACATCTTTTGAATGTCTTGATAATACAGCCACAATCAGATTTCAAAATACCAATAAAAAGAACACGACAAGGTCAGCTGTGATTCAGTCTCCCACACACGTCTCTGTCCCTCTGCTTCTTTATTTTCACATCTTCGTCCTCCATCTCCATCCTGTGCTGTGTTGTGTCTGTGTAGATTATTTCTGTCTGTCTCAACAATTATTGAGCATGTGAAAAAAGGTTGAACGGTGCTCTCGTAAGACCCTGCTTCAGGGTATTAATTTAGGTTTGTTGCTTGCTTTAGACAGTAGTTTCCGACACCTGGGTGCTGGAGCAGTACAAATACAAGTTGACCAAGGTACAGTTAAGTGACAGGTGAATGTAATGTGTCCCACCTTGTTGCAATGGATTGTTGTATCAAAGTGTGGCAGGCAGAGATTCACAACCATATTCCCTGACCTGTGAAGACACAAATTGATTTTAAACCTCTACACATTTTCTTTCATCACTTACAAGTCAAGGTGAAGTGATTCATTATTGAATGAATACGACTGTTCAGCACTGACTCATAATAGTACATCACACTGTCCTGCATTATTAGAAGGTAATCACATTGCTTTTGTGTTTACACACATGAGTTCACATAACCTTTGGCCCCACAATAATATGACCCTTGGAGACTGATTCACTTTACATCAGTGGGTTCAAGGTGGCGAGCTCAAACATGATCATTTTGTTAAGTAACTACGGTGATGGAAATAAAAGCAAAGTCATTTCCATTTAATGCAATATTTGACAACTGACCAGTGAAATACATTAACAGTATCTGAATTGCACCGTTTCATTGGTAGACAGTAACTAAGTGCATTTATTCAAGTGCTGTACTTAACCCTGTAAAACCTGAACCATCAAATAATTGCCAAAAAACTCTAATTCTTTGAAAGTGTAGTGTTTATTGGACCTTCAAAAAAAACATTGGGAATTTTGGGAAAGACAAGCATACTGAATACAACATTTTTTAAGGTCCTGCATAAAGCTCATATCACCACCGTCAAACTTTTTTATGTATGATAATAATACAAAATGCATGAAATGTATAACATTACAATTGATACATAAATGAGCTTCTATACCTGCTGTATCTAATATGATAGACACATTTTCAGTATTTCAGTATTTTATTTGAGAATTTCAATTTTATGCTACTTTATACTATAGCCTAAATAATTGTCAAGTTGACGGATAATGAAAATAATAGTTACCTGCAGTCCTAATTACTATGAGTGTGAGTGCTACAATGGGCTAAGTATAAATATTCTTGTCCTCTTATGTTTGAGCTTCACACATATCGTTAAACTAGTAATATATTAGAAAGCATTTAACTTATTCAAATCTAGCTAAAGTTAGCAAAAACAATATTAACGTTAAAGCTAAAGCACACTGACAATATCAACACTACCTTTACAAACTAAAGCAGCTGAAAAAGCTTATTTACCTCTTTGACGAGCAACAAAACGCAAATTTTAACTCCTTGTTTTACTCTTTTGGTAAAATGAAAATAAGTGATAGCTGGCGACTGCTACTTAGCTTAGCCAGCAAAACTAAGGAAGCCGGAAAGGGACAAACTTTGTGAATGCGCAGCGTATGTAGAAATGTGGGCAAAACAAAGCGCCAATGATGGCAGAAGTTCTCAGATCCTTTAAGTAAGAGTGCTTAAGTAAATGGATTCAGTAAACTTTGCACCACAGGCTTAATTGATACTGATGTGTTCATTACTTCAGCACAGATGTTATCTTGTCCTTTTCAGTCATGTACTGCTTTCTCCACACGAAGGTCATCAGTGTCTCTCATCTTTACAAGAGGTAACCCTGTGGCTTGCAGCATCTCAAGGATACCATGGTAGAGTGCTTGATGTTCCCAGAGAATGACCCAGACCTTCTCAGTGGGAGGACTGCCCTCTACTCCCTGTGACACCTTACATAATGTAATTTCAGTAACCTAAATCCTCCATCTATGTCATCATATCATATAAAGATCCGACAGGGCAGTACATATGTGTTTCCAAAATGACCCTTCACAGGTTGCATGTCTACAGATTATCACCAGACCTACTACATATTACAGATTCAAATAAGACTAAACAGCCAAGTGCCAATATGTACAGTAAAATCGCTTTTGCTCACTATTATTCCTGTTCATACTGGAAGACAGCAATGAGATTCCTTACTATTGTGTTTCCAAAGGAAAAGATGGGTCCAAAGCCCACAAAATATATTCCTAAATCTATATGAAGCAGTTTGAGCTTGAAAAATATCCTTGATATCCTTCATACATTCAGTCTCTTCCTCAAAATTCTCTCTTTGTGTTCCTTAAATGGTGTTTCTAAGCTACATTTTGATGATACTCACTTGATTTGTCTTGGACTCAGACCGCTGAAACCTCATAGTAGCTTCAGATATATTTTTAAATGTATTTTTGCACAATATAACAACAGTTTATTGTATCCCCCATCCCTTACATTGAAAGCTCATTTAAGGGGATATTTTAAAGTATGAAGATGAGGGATGACTGCACCAAGGAAAATGTCTTACAGTATTCATATGGAAATTCATATTGGTTAAAACTTTGCAAATAAAATTAAAGGGAATATCATGTTATTGTACATATACTCCCTGTGTTGCAATTTGATATACATATACAGAAAAAAAAACTGTAAACACATTGTTTAATAGTCATAATTTAAGAGGTATAGAAGAGTATAAATTAACCAATAATTAACAAGAAGCAAAAATAAAATGCAATAATATAAATAAAGACAGAGTAAGTAAACCAGCAGAGCTTTATCTTGTCTGTTATTTCACAGCTTCTCAAGTTTATCACTGTGATGTGTGGGTTTGCAATTATCAAGCCACAAATGAATCCCAAACTCCAGCAGAGACCGTTAACAGGAAAAAATGATCTGTTCAACAACAATAAAAAACTGCTGAATTATTCACATATCTTTATTAGTTCTGCTGAATTTTAACAAAGGGGTGGTTTGAATCAAGCCAGAACAGTAATAGTAACATAAATGCAAACAATAATTCTGAAACATGTATAAAATTGGTAGCATTTTTGTTCTCTAAACAATGTAATACTGTAACTACATTTATCACCTACATCAAAAGGAACATCATTTTTGGACAGGGTTGCTATGATTGCACCATTATGGTAGGCCAATAGGCTATCTACACAGTTTAAAAAAACAAACAAAAAAAACACATGAAGGAAAGCTCAAATGGCACATATTTTCTCTGTCAGTTCACCATAATATAATAACAATAATAAAGATGATAATACTATGTAATAGATAAGTTAATATTCTTGAGCAACATCTTTGTATGCTGGCATAAACAACACATATAAAAGCCATGATATTCACATCTGAGTCTACTGTACATCATAACTTGTGTGTAGGACACTACATAGTGCAGTTAGCCTGAATGTTCCCTTTAAAGAGACAGACTCTTCACTTTTCTGATATTTTTTAAAACTTCCTTCTCCTCCATCTTTGTCTAAATGAACTATACAGAAATTTGTTTCTGGAGTATATGTAGACTCCCTCAGTTTGAAATTTCAGTCCTACTCCCCTTGTATCAAGATTTTACTGTACTTAAAGCCCTCCCCTTCCCAAAAAACCTAATATGTCTTCACTGCTGTATTGCCACTAGTCCCTCTATCCTCAATCTCATTAAGCTGAAGCTTTTCATATGTATACACACATGCACACAGCCGCTCTCCCACACATACACACACACACACACACACACACACACACTCACACATTTACAATCTATAACTATTATAAGTATTTCTTTCTAGTTTATCATACATTCTATAAAACTTTTTTTTTTCTTAAAACTTTGGGGATACCGACGGCTTTCTCTGATTTCTTGGCTGTAAATGCACAAAGTGAATGACACAATTATCATAATAACCAAATTCAGATTGTGTGCTTCCATTCATTTGCGCTGTTTTACAGTTCAATGAGAAGAATAGAAACTGTTTGTGAAAGCTCTCCAACGACCTCTAGTGTTCATTTTTTTAGTCACCACAGAGAGTCTGCAGTGAAAGTGAACCAGGTTCCTCCCACATGTCTTAAAACTTATTTCATATTCAGATGGGGTTGATTATCTGCTAAACATCTATTTAATTCAATTTGTAGAAAATATAAACTCTGTTGGTCTTAATGATGTGTTTCGATGGGTCACGAGAGTTGGACCCTGTGCATGAAATGACTTGATAACTGAATCAAGTGTCTGTGTGACCTTTAACATCTGCTGGGATTTAAATGAAACAGTCCAGTTATGTATAGTAGTGTTACGTAGCTGTTTTGCTGTTATATAATTAAAGCACTGAAAATGATAATCACACTCTGGATGTTTTTTTTTCTGATCTATTCCCAGCATTAACTTATTCTCTTCTACATGCTGGAAAGAATGGAGTAAGGCGCTCTCTGGCCAAAAATGAAAGTTAACATCACACACTCTGACCACTAATTCTACTTTTACATTACCAGTGACACAGACTTACAATGAATAAATACAGCATAATATTCTTGTTGACAATATCCCTGATTGTCTTGGTCCTTTTCTTGGATGGGCATTAAATGACCTTTGTATTAGTGCTGTTATCTAAACATTGTCATTTAACATTTTGTTTTTATGCCACCCATCAGTGTGGCACACTTTTCATGAACACTGATAATGCAGGATGTAGTGTGCAACTAGTAAGAGAAAGGCTGCTTAGGAGGTTGATAAATCATTGATAGAGTAAATGTAGTTCAACTTCCTGTTCAGATGATTCGCTTGTTACTTGTTACTGTTGCTGTTAAGTGTCTGTAGTTGCTTTGAAAAGTATGTCAGACTGCACTGATTTATTCTATTGTAGACTGAAATGTTTTGCTATGGTATGTTGAAGTGGTTTAGTGTGAGAGGCCTTGTCACTGTGTGTGTATAGCACTGAAAATTGTTTCATGGAGCTGTCTATATCTCAGTGGACTCTATCCTCTCCAGGCGTGAAGGTCCTGCCCAAGGAGGGGCAAGCTGGTGGAGAGAAGGCGGGCCCTTCTGGTCTTCACAGGGTGGGGAGAGGGTGAGGGTGATGGGACCGGGGAGGGAAGGGGGCTGAGCAGACAGAGGTGAAAGGGTTGGCGGTGGAGGTGGAGAATTAGAGGAGGAGGGGGAGGTGGTGGTGGTAGTGATAGTGGTGGTTGTGGAGGTTGTAGCTGGTTTGGCTCCCAACTGGCTCATGCGTTTTTCCAAAGCCTGATTCTTCTGCAGTGTTTCCACATAGCTCAGCTGCAACTGTGCCTGGTATTTCAAAACTCGTTCTTTCTCGTCCTGCCAGGTGTGTCGCTCCTGGTCAAAGTTGAGAGCCTGACGTTCCCGTTGCTGTCGCTCCAGACGTAATGCAGCCTGAAGTTGCTCTAGTTGCCTGCGCAGCTCCCCTGCTTCGTCCCAGTGACCCTCCTGGACCCGCTGTGGCTGGTGAGCATCTTGACGAAGCTGCACCTCCTGACAGAGTTGGGCCTCGTGACGTAGCTGAGCTTCTTGACGCAGTTGGGCCTCATGGCGCAACTGGACCTCCTGTCGGATCTGGGCTTCTTGGCGGAGTTGAACCTCCTGACGGAGCTGCGCCTCTTGACGCAGCTGTGCTTCTTGGCGAAGTTGGGCCTCTTGACGGATTTGGACTTCATGGCGGAGGTGAGCCTCCTGACGAAGCTGGGCTTCCTGGCGGAGTTGAGCATCTGGTCGGACTTGGCCATCTTGACGAATTTGCATGTCCTGCTGTATATGGGCTTCTTGCCGCAGGTCACGCCATTGAGCTTCTTCACGTTGCTGCCTCTCTTGTCTCTGAGCCTCCTGCCTTTGGGCTTTGGCTTCATCACTCTGAAGACTCAGTAGGGTGTCAGACGTGGGGGTGAGGGAGTTGGTTGAGGGCTCAGAGGGGTTTCGTGGGCAGTGCACAGCTCCCCAGGGTGGCAATAGTCCTGCAGCAGCTAAGTTGGG